>NW_026126567.1:0-600000 GCF_943737965.1 Phodopus roborovskii | reverse complement strand
GGGAGGAGGGAGAGAAAGGCCTACTCTGAGGCCCTTGTCGCCATCTTCCAAATCAGGTCTGAACCCCCATGCAGGATCCCAAGGCCTCATCTCCCCAGTCTCTGGCTGCTCTTCCCACCACCATCTGAATCCCTGCCAGTTGTCAGCTGGTCCTTCCTGCCTATGCTGTGCCCTCTCTCACCCATCCCACCTGGATGCCTGCTCCACTGTGGTGCCATTTCCTCCAGGAAACTTCCCTGACTCTGTGAGATGACCTCGCTTCTATGCTGAATACAGCAGCAGGGACAGCACCTGTCCTCGCCGTGCAGAAGGCCTGGCATATGCCAGTCGTTCCGAGCACAAGCTCCCCTGGTCCATCACATAGGACACAGCAGAGACGGGAAGAACTTGAAGGATGGGGAGGAGGTTAGGAGAAGGAGGAGCCTTTGGGGCAGGTGGGGCCATGCACACAGACCTAGGCCTGAAGACCCGTCCATATACTGCTTGCCACTAGGTATGAACTGAGTCTCCATTTCCCGGTCCAACAAGTGGGAATGCTTTGGGGCTGGGTGCTTTTTTTGTGGATGATTTGTGGATGCCCTGTCTCAGCTCCCCACTTTTCCTCCCCTCTCTCCCCTCCACCCCTCTCTCTCATAAGCCATAAGGGACAAGCATTTGAACACTTTAAATGAATGCACTCCACTGCATAGTGATGAGGGGTATACAACCTAGGCAGGCTCCAGCCTCTGGAACTTCCTGTAGGAAATGACACAACCAAGAAATAACTCAGCCCTAAGCCCAGCCTGCAGTGTAGACAGAAAACTGCAATTTCCTTCACTCTCCAGCAGTTAGCACAAGGGACACAGTAGCTGCTGGTCTAGTCAGTTCTCTAGAGTTCCTTTGTGGGGGTCAGGCCCTTTCTTTGAGGGCAGAGCCTCCCAAAGGCCCTCTAACAGCCAATGGAGCACAGTTTCTGAATGTGAAGGGGTAGGAGGGCATTTAGGCCATAGGCTGAAGCAGTGATGGGTGATGACAGACAGACATGCATGGCTGTGCAGTCTTCAGAGGTGGCCCTAGGCCTGGTCCATTCCACCCTACCACCTACCTTGTGGCTACCTTAGGGGCTTTCCAAGAATCCAGGAGAAGGTCACATCCTCCAGACAGGGCCCAGAGCAGATGGGTTGTGACCCACAGGGGTTTCCCCTCATGTCCATGCATCTACAGTCCTTGTTATAAAAGGAGAGTTGACTCTGGGTCCTTGGTCCTGCTGAGAGCCTCAGCATTTTTAGGATACCCACCCAGGCCTGGCAAACCCAACCCACACCTGCAGCAAACACCTATGGGTGGGAGCATCTCCAAACTGCCAGTTAACAAAGCCTGTGCAGGTCCCTTCTCACAAGCCAGCTGCTGTCTGTTTTCCTACCAGATATGAAACTCTAGGGACAGAGCCCATGTCTGGTTCCAACAAGTGCCAAATAAACAGCAAAGAGGCAGTAAGTGAATAAACAAGTCCACAGAGCCCACTGACATGAGGGTGATGACAGGCGTGCTTTCCATAAAAGGCCCCTCACTACCCTGAGTCCTGCCCAAAATGCCAGTCCATTCAACTCATCCATCAGCTTGACAGGCTCCTGATTCAGTTGCCCTGCTCATGGATTGGATTGACCTGCAGGGGAAAGGCACACCAGCAGCAGAGAGGGGACTTCAGGAGGGACCATGGTGGGTGATTCTCCATTTCTGCAATCTCCTATCCATCTGGAGCCACACACTGACGACCACTCCCCACTGGCACAGCCCCTCATCATCCTAGGGCCTGCAAACTACCTTCAGCTGTAGGCAGGGACCACAGGACAGATTCAGTCTCCCTTGGCACCACTGGGAATTCCACATGAACACGCTGCCACGGCTGTCTTCCTGGACCACTCACACCTTTGACAGACACAGACAGGCAGAGAAGGGAGGATTCTGGGGCAGGGTGGAGCACAGGCTCTAACCCAGAGCTGTCAGAACAAGGCCATGACTGTTAGCAACTAGAACTCGGGCCATGCTTGCTGCCTCTACGCCTTGGTGACCTTCCCCATTGTTACCTCCTAGGGACATCATTGTGATAAAGGGAATTTGTGGCAGAGAACTCCTTGTGAACTCTAGACTAGAAATAACACTTGGGAGGGGCATCCCAAAGGGGTAGGGGAAGGGTCAATTCCAGGAGACAGATGAGTATAAGTTGCCTGGAGCTTTGTGAGCTAGGTTGGATACTCTCATTGTGCAGGAGGAAGCCTGACCTAAGGCCAGAACGTTTGCTCAGAAGGACAAAGGAATGTGTGCCAGTCAAATCTGTGTTCTGATGATGCTTTAGAACAAGCGAGCCTCTCCACTTAGGCACTTATGGGGGCTTCTCTTCTATTTTGCATTTCCAGGCCTTCAGGGAGGCCAGGTATTGCTCCAGGCTTCCCTGGTCCCCTCATCCCATAGCATCTGACAAGCAAAAAGGCCAGACACAGCAGTACACATGATGGACATCTCTGCAGCCCTTTCTGCTAGCTGTGGGGTCAGGCTGTTCCTGCATCAGCAATCCAGGTCATCTCCTCTCTGCCCCTCTCACACAAGAAACGTGAGAGAGGCTGATACAGTTGGAACATGGAGAGAGACACATTAGAATTGGAGCCTGCCCATCCCTGGAAGTCCAGACCATATATCACAGTGCTGGCTCCAGGATGGACCCGTTTTTCTCTGATCCAAATTTCTCCTGGCCCAAGACTGGAACTCTGTGTTCCTGTGTGTGTGTGTGTGTGTGTGTGAGAGAGAGAGAGAGAGAGAGAGAGAGAGAGAGAGAGAGAGAGAGAGAGAGAGAGAGAGAAAGATGGGTGTCATGCTAGGATCAGTATCTCAGTACCCTTCATGGTACAAAATGTCCTCACTCTGCAGTCTCCCATCCTCCAATCCAGCCTAATGACCACATCCAAGCTGAGACCATTTTACCACCACACCCTGCTGTGCTCATAGTGGGTGAGGGAGTGGGCTGGTGAGGATAGACGGTTCCATGTACCCATGTGCTATCAGCACCACAGGCTACTTTACAGATGGGTTTAGAAAGATAAGCACAGCACAGGGTGTATGGTAAGCACAGTGGGTTTGTGGATATGGGTGTAGCTTGTGCATATATTCATGCTTTGGTCTCATATGGGTGCATGCGGGTTTGTCTAAGTGTGCATTCACAAGCAGGGAGTGGAGCCCCTTGGCCAGAATCTTCCCAAAACCACACAGAGGTATTGAAGGTTGCAGGGCTGGGTCTCCACTAATGGAAGGCTGGACCAGGTGGGTCCATATCCTGGAATGCCTGGAATGAGGCATTCAGCCAAAAGTCACTTCCAACTGCAGGATTCATCTGTTTCTACCCAGCTGCCCCAACGAAGGTGAAAGCCACTGCTGAAGACCTGTGCTGTCACTCCAAGAGCCTTTAGTCAGTCTGGGCAGGGGGTTCTTGGGTTGACTACAGCCAACCCCACAGGGTCCAAATCTGGCCCCAGCCCTGGTATATACTTGTTATTTGCCTTCAGATCAGAACACAAGAAGACTCAGAACACAAGAAGACATGAGAAGGGAACACTTACCCTTACTCTAGGGTTGTGAAACCCTCGATGTTCTCTTTCATAACCAGGGCATCTGGGGGGGGGGGGCAGAAAGTCACAGGCAAAGACAAGCAGGCAGACAAGTGATGTTGTTGGTTGTTTTTTGTTCTTCTTCTGGGGTACCTGCCACCCAGGTCCCAAATGAATGCACAGAAGCTAATTCTTTCTTATAAATGTCCGGCCTTAGCTTGCTTGTTTATAGCCAGCTTTTATTAAATTATCCCATTTACCTTTTGCTTTGGGGCTTTTACCTTTCTCCGTTTCTGTATATCTTTTCTTTCCTTCTCACTCCGTGTCTTGCTCTGTATCTGAGTGGCTGGCTCCTGATGTCCTCTCTCCTCTTGCTTTTTATCTTTCTTCCCAAATTTCTCCTTCTATTTAGTCTCTGTGCCTGCCAGCCCTGCCTACCTTTTCTATTGCCTGGATATTGGCCGTTCAGCTCTTCATTAGATCAATCGGGTGTTTTAGAAAGGGAAAATAATATGTTATCCACATAAAAAAATGCAACACATCTTTGCATCACTAAGCAAATGTTACACTGTGCATCACCATGAAAACCAGCTTTCCTAGCTCTAAGTGACAAAGCTCTTAGAAGCATGCTGAGGGAGTGTCCAGGTAAGCTGAGGTAGCAGCAGTGAGCATTCTGGCATTGTCTAGGCTCCACACACACACAGAGCATCTAGGGGGAAGCCTCTGAGAGGCCCTGCCCTCCATCTCTCATGCTTAGATTGCTCTAAGCCTAGGCCCTCCACCTCCCACGCATGGTTTGTTCTAAAGGAGTCCTCCGGGTGAGTGTTTTATTTCTAACCCCTCACCCTGCTGTGTGAGGTGTGTTCATCATTAGCAATGTGTCTAAATGCTATGAGGAGTCACGGCCGTGTGATTAGGAACAAATTTGATTATGATTATGAATTCTTAGTAGCTGCTTAGAAAGCTCCATAATCCAGCTAGACACTTTTGTGTCCCACCAGCAACATGCCCACTTCCCAGAGAGGACTGCCTTCCTGTACGTCGTCAAAAATGCAGTGTTTCTGGGGGTGCATCTTGTTTTGTTGCAAGAGGGAAACATTCTTCGAGGTTGACATTTGTGATAATATATTATGTCAGGTGAAATAGGCAAGAAGTTAATTAAAGTCAGAGAGTTAATTAATGGGACCCGATACACATTAGCGATCATTACCTCATCTTAGAAGAGTAATTAAAGTGGCGTTGCTGGTGTTTCTGTGTTCTCCTAGGTACTGTGTTGACATATCATATAAGTCACTCAGTGTTGGAGAGGTAACTCCCACAATGTAGCAGCTGGAACAGCTGGATGGAGCAGCCATGGCAACTGGATTTGGAAACAACCTCTGCCCTGCCAAGCTCACATCTGGTGAAAAGGGACACAGACTGGTATCTATGGACACAGGGATTATCAACATGAAGCCACAGAGTCAAGAGAAGAGACAGCAAAAGAGAAAGCAGTGGCAGCCTGCTCTGGTGGGTAACTGAGGGACCACAGTCCTGCCACAGATGGCCATAATCTGTGGACAGTGCTTGTGGTAACATTGTCCCAATTTGGACAATGAGCCCTGTGGTCACACAGAGAGGAAAGATGCTGAGATGCTCACTGTAGGTGGGTGGGTATCTGCTGATTTCTTTATGGGTGTGTCCACACACGCAGCACTAGGAACTGATGCATGGATGTGGTGGGCGGAGGGACAGAAAGATGCATATGAGACAGGGGCATGTCATGGCTTGTGGGACAAGGTACGCTGCTCTAGTAGTGAGAAACACCTGGACCAGCATGGCTGTCTTGTAGGACTGGCCTGAGGCTTGGTGTGTGAAGTTAGCATGGTGATATTTATGGGGTTTGAGGGACAATGGCCAAGGCCTTGGGAGGGGGATTAACCCTTGACCTGGAATGGAGACATCACAGAGGTGGCACAGGATGGAATTGGGTGTTTAATAGAAAGTAGGCCTGATAGGTGCACAGAGAGCCAGGAGACAGAGGGCTGGAAGGAGGGAGCCACACTAGACACTATGAAAAGGTAGATCGCAGGCTCGGGGCATGGCCAAATGGCTGTTTTCCAGAAGGCTCCGTTCAGTTCCTAAGCATCCAAGTCAGGCTGCTCACAGCTGCAGGTAACTACAGCTTCAGGGGATCTGAGGCCCTCTTCTGGCCTCTGCAGGCACCCACACCACATACCAACACTCACATACATATTTTAAAAATAAAGCCTATCTTAAAGATAAAAAATCAGATCTAAAGGCAGGGCTGACCCCTCAGCTTTATGACAGAAGAGGGTGTCCAGTGCTTATGAGTCTCTGTTCTCTGTCCCTGGACCTAAAGCCCTCCTGGAGTTATAGCCAGGCTTAGTCTCAGGGTGTATTCAGCCTCTTGGGGCCTCCAAGCCACACCTGTAGAACACACACAAGCAGATGCCTACCTGACAACAATAACCTCTCAGCCATCAACAACCCTAACTTTCAGTGGTCTCTCTCTAGCAGAAGGCTTGGGCTCTATTTTCTGTCACCTATCTGGGCAATCATAAAACTTAATTTTTATAGATTAGAATTCTTCACAGACCACCAAGCCAGCTGTGAGGGCACAAGGACTGTCCCTGGTAGGAATGGGTCGTTCCTAAGTTGAGTGCCTTCTTCCCCTGAAAGCTGAAATGTCAATGTCATTTCCGCCTCAGGCAGCTATGACTCGCTGCTCTCGGTGGTCATCCTACACACATGTAGGAGTTCTTGATGTACAGCCCTATGGACTTCCACTGCACACAATCTCACAATGGACAGACCAGTCCACATCCAAGGTGCCAACGGTCAGCAGGGGAAGATTGTCCACAGGGAAAAGAAGGAAAAGCAGAGCAATGGCAGACAGGGCATGGAGCGTGAACATGGCTGCCAAACATGACAGCTGGGCTCAGGAAGTAGATGCCCCACTCAGAGGCATCAGCCCATGCCGGGGCCCAAGGCAAGGGTTGCTGTGCTAGAAGCAGTCACGTGGCCAGGCACAGTTGTGATGGCCACAAAGGTCCACACTGACTACTGGGCTCTTGGTTGCCAGCCTCCCATACCCTCCCACAAGCTCTAAAGATGGCCCCTGAGTTGGCAGGTGCTGATGGACTGGCAATGGGCTAACTCTGGCCAAGGTGAGCAGCAATTCCAGGATCCAAGCAACAGCATTTTCACTGCAGATGACAGAGGAGGGCAGAACATGGCTGGAGGCGCTGGGCTTCCTGACTCCATAAAAACAAATTGCTGACAGTTCTGCATAATTAACAACACGTGGTAATTGGAGCTTGAACAGCACAGGATGCTACGCTGAGGGACTGAGTGGCTTGCAAAAGTGGCAGCACGTGAGCACAGGCAGGCATGTGTGAACAGATACACCGTGCATACAACTGTATACATACGTTTGCATTCATGTATGCACAAAAGCTCTGGGAGCCGGCTGCTCACTGTGGGATAACCCCAGAGGCTCCAGGGAGAAGCTACAGAACCTGAGAGTCACCAGTCATCAGTCTGATCTGGGAGGGGCAGCAGCCCACGTAGTTGAGGAGTTGGAAGAGGAGAGGACTTGGTCCCCAGCTGGACCCAGCAGACTGCTATTCTGGGCCTGGCATCATCTTGCTCCTGGTTCCTTTGTTTTCCCATCTTCTAACCCCTGGGTCTTTGTGATCCAAGCCCACGGCAGAGCTGGCCTTTGGCAGCTGGTCCTACCTCTCTTGGGGCAGCCTATGTACCCCTCCCTGTACTGTTTACTGCCTGGCTAGGTAGCTCTCAACTCTTGTAACAGGCCATGTGTCCCACACAGCACTTTCCTGGAACTAGAAACGATCATAGCCATCTTATTAACCTATCCCATGGCGAGCCCTAGGAGCCTGTGACAAAGTGCCAGTTGCTGACTGTCAGGGCTGAACAGAGCCCCAAAGCCCTGGGTTAGTGCATTTTTCTGTCATTTGGACCTTGTTGGCTCTGCTTCCTGTATAAGCACAACTGTGTCTCCACCCCAGGGCCTTTGCACCTGCTGTTCTAGTCTGAGAGTCTTTCCCCAGAAGTCTGCACAGCTCACTCTTCTCTACCACTCAGGGCTAGGCCCAAATGTCCCCTCCTCAGAGCATTCCCATTAGCCCCCTAATGTAGATCCTATAGCATCCAGCACTCTGGAATGTCTGTGTATTTGCACTGCCCAAGCACAATTACTCCCCTAGAAAGCAAGCTGAGCTTGCTTTCCTACAGGCCCAGCAACAGCCACAATGGTGGTGGTGGCCATGCTGAACTCCCTGTGGGAGGACTTGGGAGAGGCTGGCCTTAGAGTGAGTGATCATTCCTCGTGGTGATTCAATGCCCACTTCTCTGTCCATCAGAAGCTCCCTAAATCTAGAAAGCCTCAGTTCAAATGCCCCTTCCGTGGGGACCACACTGCCTATTTGCAGCAGTTCCAGACAGACAGTGCAAGCCTGACCTCAATGTCTAAGACCCAGGGACATGGAGGTATGAGAATGCAATGTGCCAACCAGGAGCTGGACACCAGAACCTAGGTCTCACAACCACAGACATTGCCAATTCTCTTGAGACCGGAAGTTCAAAGCCAAGACCTCAGGGCTAGTGCCAGGGACACCTGGGCTTCTCAGAACTGGAACTGCAGCCTCCTCCACTTGGGGAGGGGCTTGCTGAGTGTGGTCCTGGAAGACAGCCGCTGCCAACCGTGAAAGCGATTTGAAACTCCGGAGCTGTGTGAAGCCAGCAGCTTAGCCCCCATCATGTCTAGTCTTCAATTCCCTGAGATACGCTCATGCATAGCCAAGAAGATTCAGCATGTTTATGTGTGACACCACCAGAATAAAGCAAGCTGACTTGCTATGAGCACTGGGCGCCCAGCCTCAGTAAGTGGACTCCTTGTCAAAATCACAGAGAGAAAAAATCTCTGCTGTCTGGACCACTCTAGATGAGGAATGGAAGTGGAGAGAGGGCCTGGCCCTAATGCTCACCAAAACAGCAAAGTCCCTATGGGAGTCTATATCCTGAAAACCAAAGTCTAAGGACCATGTACGAATGCCCTGGTCATCACCCTTCTGCCTACTTCCACTGAGCATGGCATTCTCTTCTGAGACGGGCACAGAGGCGGCTGGAGCCATTATGTCTATGCTCTCACCCAAGCTGCTACTTCCATCCTGTTATAGGGGCAGAGACCCACCAACCAGCAGCCCTGAAGCTCTGCCCACAGTGTGCAAAATGTCTGGGACCCTGTAGCCTCAGAGACTGGCTTACATTACACGGCTTCTGCTCCTGCAGCTTTTTTTCTTGCTTTTGCTGGCCTCATCTTGGATTTAGACCTTCCTGGCTTCGGTCTCTCAGTGAACACAGGCATTTCCCCCTGAGGCCTGACAGTGTACATACACTAGGGGTGAGGCATCCTGACCAGATGTCAGTAAACCCAGGGAAGGCCAGACTCCAGCAGCTACGGTCTGTCCTCTGGCCTTTATGGGTGGAGCCAAGAAAGGAAGTGTCATCTTGCTACCCTGCATCATGGTAAATGGCTCTACTGCAGAAATACAACAGGGCCCTGAACGTGGACCACTAGGCCTCCTAGGGCCAAGCCAGAGTAAGGAAGTGCAGTTGGTTCCATCTTGCTTCTCCTCTGAGCCCTCATTGCCCAGTCAGTGAAGGCAGCCAGAGTGACAGAGACACCTCACTCTGCCCCTCTGGCCTTTATGAGGTAGCTACTGTCCTGAGGCCTGCTGGACTGCAAGGAACAGAAACCCAGATAGCTCGTATAATCCAGGACACCTGGACTGGCCCATGTTCCCGGGAGTCCTATGGACACAGGTGTCAGGGCATGCTGGATCCAAGAGCGTGTGAATGTCACCAAGCCTTTTCTCTCACACGGTTTTCCCATGCAGAGGTGACAAGGTTGTAGTGCCTTATCTCAGCTCCTAACAAGCAGAAAGCTCAGCAGCAACAGAAGAGCCTCTAAAGTCTCCCACAGGAGACCCCATGGGAAGCCTAGAGACACTATGAGACCTCAAGACAACAGGTTCCTTGTCCAAGCCCTAGAGGAAGCAGGTGTCTCAAACAGGCTCATGCAGAGAACTGTTGCAGAGGGCTTTTGTAGGGGACAGGCAGATTAGAAAGGTTCAGAAGGGACAGTGGCCATAGGCACTGCTAGGCAAGGGTTGAGAAGTGCTTCTAAAGCTCAGAGGGGCAATCTGGGAAGATAGTTTCCTAACAAGCAGAGGAGTCGCGGAGGTCAACACCACCTTACTTTTCCCCGTCCCCCCTTAGGAGCACCTCTCACAGATGGAAGCCACCAGAGAGAATGAAGCAGTTTGCCGGAGCATCTCACGGTGGTCAGCCTCCATAGATATGGAGTCATGGGAATGGACCCAAAGGTCAAAGAATCGTGATGGGGACAGTGCTGAGTGAAGCCTTGTGGGTGGTAATAACTATCCAGGATGGTAGGGATTGGGGAGATACCTGGTAATAGTGATGCCTGCAGTGATGACCATGATAATAACTACACTGTGGGGTAGTGGCAGGGTAGTCACAGTGATGGTGACAGTACAAATGACACTCATGTTTGTGTGGGTGGAAGTGACCATGGTGATGGCTGTAACAATGGCAATGTTGTTGTTGGTAACTATGGTGACGGGAGTGGTGATGATAGTAGTGGCGATGTAGCTATGGTCAGGTGGGTGGGTAGTAACCATGGTGATGGTGATAACAGTTATCACAGTAATGTGTTAGGTGGAAACCAAGTTGATGGGGTGGTGGCGGTCACTGTCAGGGATGCTGGTAACTGCAGTAATGGTGCTCCTGTGTTAGTGTTTTTTTTTTTTTTTTTAATTGGAATTGGGTATTGTTTCCTTCCATCCCTCAAACATGACCAACCAAGAGCTTTCCTGTCCTCAGAGGTCATCAAGCCTGCTTTTAGGTGGCTGCTCTAAACCAGTCGAAACAGCTCTTCAGGTCAGGCTTCATTCAGTCAGGTGCATGACGAGGCCACAAAACCTTTCACACCTGGGCTAGAGATGGTCTCCAGGTGAAGCCCCTACTGTGCTGCATGAGGGCCTGAATTCAGATTCCCAGGACCTGTGTGAAGACAGACAGAATGGGACCTGTCTGCACTGCCCGGATTCCCGCAGGGGGATGGGAGGCAGAAACAGGAAAATCCCTGAAGCTCTTGGGTCAGTGATGCTGTGCTGAAATATAAGAGATCCTACCTTAAACAAGGTAAAGAGCAATGACTGTTTCGCCTGCACTTACACACATGAACATACATGTGTGAGTAAGAACACACATACACACACACACACACACACACACACACACACACACACGGGGGGGGGAGATAGAGATAGTTGAAAATAAAAACCTCCCACAGACCAGATTCCCAACTGTAAATACTCCAGTACGCAAACAGCGGGAGGGGCAGAGAGGAAAGTGTCTAGGAAAGATGGTCGGGCTACCATGCTAATGAGTACCCCGCTCTCTCCCCAAACCATCATTTTCACTGCCTCTCCAAGCTATAATCTGGAGGGCGGTTAATTAGAGCCAAATTCTCTGGATCCAAACAGTGTTTACTGTCACATGTGGGCACTTAGGGGACAGAGGCAAATAGCCCCTCAACACTTGAGCGAGAGGACAGCCATGGGAGCAGAAGCCTATGGGTTCTTGGGGGTTGGGTATTACATGCACTTCGGGGATGACAGGGCAAGAAGAACTAAGACACAGAGTGACCCTACGGGAGACCCCAAAATTAGACCCTCAGTTACTCCAAACTCTAAGGAGATATTCTGGCTGCAGCTATGGATATGGAACAGAATGGCACTGTTGCCGCAAGCATGCTCCAGACCCAGGTGGCCTCTCTACCCCCTCCTTGGCTCCATCACCAGCCCTCACTCTCCTGAAAGCCATTAAGCATCCTTGGTCCAGTCACCTGGAGAACCCAAGCTCTGTATTGACACTGGGCCTGCAGCATATCAAAGCCAAGGATGCTCACGGATTCATGCAGAGCTCAGGCTTAAGGTCCGAGAAGCAAATAACTCAGTTATAAGATCACATGGAACCTGGATCATTTGCAGCCCATGGAGTTCCTTCATATCTGATTGCTCCTAAAAGCAGGGGTCACCCTGTAAATATTGCATTGGGCTGAGCAGGCTTATGCTAGAACTCTGGCTGAGACCACATGGGGTCCAGTGGCCTAGGAGGGACAGGATGATTTCCTAGGGGGGGAAACATCTTAACCTTGGCATGTAGATGGGGGCTGCAGAGGTGGGGTTTGTGTTGATAATTCATCTCCAAGGTCAACTTGACTGGATTTGGTACATTTCTGGATTTGTCTGTGAAGGGGGTTCTAGAGAAACAGCTGAGGGAAGAAGGTCTTCCCTGAATTTAAGGGGTACCATCTGAGGGCTGGAGCCCCTGATGGAATAGAAGGAGCAAAGACTAGAGGGAGCAGAGAGCTAGCATCTCCTCTCCTGCATTCTCCCACCACCATGGCTCTGCATCCCCTCTGCTCTACAATGCTTACCACCATATTGCTCCCCTGTTCTACCATGCTATTTCACCACAATGTCTTGCCCCCCCCCCCCGTTGACATTATGGTTGCTTCTGGTGGGTATTTGGCTACAAAAACCAATCCAACTGGCAAGCTCTCAGTAACCCACAGTGTCTGTGCCTCATGGTGTTCAGAATCCAGGACACAACTCTAGACGGGAAGAACATGGCTCAGGACTCCGCTAAAGTCACTTACCTCTGAGCCCCCATCTTCTCTGCAAATAGGCATGCTATTCTAACACAGGTACTTTGGAACCCTTGACATCCACCCCTTACTCCAACTGGCCAGCATTACAATCATCCCCCACCACACCTTCAACCTGCTGATAGTCTCAGCAGTGACCCTAAATCCATACTGGACCTCAGGTTTCTCCCATAATCTTTAGGCTCTTGCTCAGTATGGGGCCCGTGTCCTATGAGACTAGGACACAGGGTAAGGAGGTTCTTCAGGGCCCCATGAGAGGCTGCTGATCCTGCACTGTGAACTCCTAGCTCTTCCAGGCCCCCATGGAGTACCTCAGGTCTGGACCTGAGAAAACAGGGAGACACCAGACTGAACACCGAAGTGAGGGGCTGAAGGACATCAGCATCACAGGAACACCTGGTCATCCACACCCCTCCCTCTGCCCACAGGAGAGCTAAGGGCCCGTCCTCTGGGACCCGAGTGGCCTCTGCCTTGGGAGCCTTGGAAAAGTCATTCATGGCGTCACACTAGGTGGTGTTGGTTAGGTGAGTGGAGCATATCCCAGGGACACTGGAGCTCCTCCAAGGACTTCCTGCACCACTGTGCTGTAAAGAAAGAGTTAACCTGGCAGCTGTTCTCAGCAAGCAGGAAATGGGGCAGTCATACAGGGTCCCCAGCCTGGAAGCAGAAGGGCAGGCTGAGGGCCCTGAGCCCTGTGGGGTAGGGCCTGTTTTCCAATCAAGACTATGGAAATGAGTCCCTTTAGGTCAGGGTGAGAGAGGGGACCGCACTTAGGGAGCAGAAATTACAAAACTCTTCATAATCGCCTATTAAAAGCACTTTAAATCCCCTGGGTGAGAGGCCCCTTCCGTTTAATAGATCCCTGGGGCATGGAGAGGACACAGGCTGCAGCAGAGGGCTCTGGCCTTCCTCCCCTGAGAACATGCCCTCCAGCTCAAATCACACTAAAGGGTTACAGAACAGCCAGGGTCAAATGGCCCAGGAGCCATCCTGCCCTACCAGCCTGTCCTCAGCTCTAGTCTGTCCCAGAGCCGAGGCGCCCTGGGCAGAGAGAACATTTAGAAGATTTGATGTCACTTCTGCATCCATCTCCCTTCAAGGAACCAACAAATACCCTGAGATCTTTACCCATGGTCACATGTGTCTCTCAGCCATTGTGCTCACTGGGACAGTGCTGGTGACCTTCTCTGGAAACTGAGTTTCAGCTTAGCCCAGGAGGAACACAGAATGGACTCAGCTGCTCAAGATCTTAGGGTGAGTTCAAATGGGGTCAGGCCATGGTGGTTGTAGAAGTTTCCTTGGGATGCAGCGCCTACCTATGAGCAGTGCCTAAGACCCTCAGAGGAGGTGGCTTTGCTGGAACCGAGGGAAGCCAAGCATGTGTTGACCTGCACAGGACTGAGCCCAGACAGAGACCTATCCAGCTTTCTAGGCCCTGTAAGCTGCCCCTGGATGGAATAGGGTGCATACTCAGGCATGAGCGCCCACCCACAAGCAGCTAATGCAATGCTAAAAGCCTGGATCAAAGAGAATCAATTCCTGATTTATTACTGTGATTGATAACTCCCATGATAAGATTGAAGGAAAGGCTTAGAAACGCAAGCCAAGATCTGGGGAAAGTATCATGAATTGAGAGTTAGAAAGAAAGGTAAAGATGTCTTCATGTTAGAGGGTCAGCTGAACAGGAGAGAGCCAGTCCTGAGAAAAGAGTAGGCAGTGATTTCCCGAGCTTGAGTCTGTGCTCACAATACCTTCTCCATGCTGATCATCTCTTTACTGGCAGGACCACAGCTCTCACTCAAAACAGGCACAAAGACAGTGGGGAATTGTCAGAAGTGGAGACTGTGTCTTTTTATCTTGGCAAACTGTCCCCTTCCCCATCTTTCCTTCTTGGTCTAGGTTAGAAAGTACCATTGTTTAGAATACGATAGTACTCGGGAAATAATTGGTGGATGATAGATGAGGGAATGGACACATGAGTGAGTTGGTATGTGGGTGGAAAGAGGGATGAATGGGTAGTTTGGTGGATGACAGGATTGGTAGGTAGATAAATGGATAAATAAATGTATTAATGGAAGGAAACAATGAAGGAAAGAAGGAAGAGAGGAAGGAGGGGAAGAAGGAAGAGGGAAAGGAAGGGAGAGAGGGAGGAAGGAAATAAGGGAGGGAGGGAGAAAGGGAAGAGAGGAAGGAAGGAAAGAAGAAAGAGAGGAAGGAAGGAAGGAAGGAAGGAAGGAAGGAAGGAAGGAAGGGATGGAGGGACAGGGAGGAAGGAAAGGAAGGAAGGAGTGGTGGGTGAGTAGATAGATAGATTGGCGGGTTGATGATAGACTGACAGAAAAAAAAAATATCCCAATAAATTAAAAGCTCAAGTGCTTAGAACTGATCAACCCAGTCCCTGCAAGCCCATCTGGAAGAAGTGGTCCAGGCAATCATTCAAAGAGAAGGGAAGGGGCTGCTATGTCCTTGAAGATGTGCAGCTAGACATGCCAGGGTCTTTATCAGTGCCTTCCAGCTTAGCTGAGGTCACTGCAGCTGTCACATTGACCTTGAACCCTGGATGTCCCTGTTGTTTCTCCTCCACAGGATAGGACACCAAAACTTTTTCCTTTTCTCCCCTGGGGAGACAGAAAGAATCTAACCCCAACAACCATGACCATGGGACCCAGCCTAGTTCTGTCTAACAGGTGATATTAACTATTCTCTCCTTCAGCCTTGTGCAAGTAGACACTTTGGGCAGTTGTGATGTCACAGGACTCAGCGCTGCCCCTAAGGGTTTTCAGAAGTCCATTCTGTGAGGATCTGAACCCCAGTGCCTGCTTGTCTTTGAGCAAGATCCTAAGGGACAATCCTCTGAAGCCCTTTGAACAGTTGAAAGCACCAGTTTCTGCTGTCCCTGCAAGGGTGACTGTGGCTCACAAAATCACACCTCATAACAGGAGTCCCTGAGCCTTGGTGCAAGTCACATGTTTTACAGAGAAAGGAGAACTGATGTATTAGGGTGGCACCCGTTGACAACAGGGCATGGGCCATTCAGTTAGTTTGAGCCCTAGAGCTCCTGCCACTCTGTGCAGACGAATTTTTGTCCCTCTTCCCTGTGACATCACACTTCACTCTTCAGCACCCTCTCTAGGAGGCTGACAGTGCTCTGCACACACAGGGATTGAACCAGAGGTGAACTTGGGAGGCAGCAAGCCCATCCTTAGGGAGGAGACTCGAGGCAGAGGCTATCAGACTTCCATGGCACCCTGGAAAGGAAGTACACAGCACTATCTTGGGGGCTAGATGTGGCTTTGTATACCTCGCCCCAGCTACAGAACAAATGAGGGCCCAGGTCTGGGTACTGGATGCGGAGAGACAGACAAGGCTGGGACCAGTTCCAAGCAAGTGAGGACAGGGCCAGCTGAGAAGGGCAGGAAGCTGTTTCCAGAGAGTGTTTCCCAGGCAAATGCATTGGAATCCAACCCCACACCCCAACACTCCAGAGGCCCAGTATTGCCCAAGAATGCCCAAGAACTTCTGATACTAACTGTGAGTTTAGGGTCTTCACGACCACTTCCAGATTAGCACCTCCCTGGGGGTGGGTATGGGGTTCCTGGGACTCAGGATAGCCTCAGTGTTGACAGCATGGTTGATCTGGGTGATGCTAGCCAACCTGGACAGGTGTCAGGAACTTCCCTGAACTCTCTGGAGACTCATGCAGGCAGTGCTCCCTTGTCCTGGTGATGGCCTGTGATGGCCTGTGATGACAGACATGGCTCACAGCCAGCCAGAGTCTCCCTGAGACCTGGAGTGAGCGTGCTTATTGAGGTTCAGCCACCTAGTTGGAGCTGACCTTGGTTTCCATTCCTTCTCTCCAGCTGTAGCCAAACACAGAGTTCTCCAGGAATCAGGCACTTATCAGACTGGACAAACCAAGGGCAGAAAGGTGACTGAGGACCCAGAGCCAAGCCTTTCTTTTGGGTCAGATTAACCCTTGACTGTTCAGTATAGTTGTGTTCTAAATACTGTATGAAGCATTCTTTTAAGACAAGAACTCTGCAGGCTCCTTATCTGAAATTCAAATTCCCCTGCTGTTCTATATTTTTCTTTGTCAACCTTGGTACCACTATCCCCAACACAGAGCCACACCCCAGCCTATCAGAGCAGGAGGGCCATCCTGGAAGATCTACAGCTCAGGGCTGGGACAGGTCCACCACAGCCAGAGTGTGCAAAGACCTTCAGAGACACTCCGGGACAGCTTGACCTCATTCTGCAGAGCAGAATGCCCAAGCCAAGATTCATGGGGGCATGGTCAGATAGTGCAGGAGAAGGTGAACAGTGCAGTTTAAATGTCCCATAAAATATCTAAATAAGGCCAGAAAGTCACATGACACCCACAAAAGCACACTGTCGCATTATGAAATGCCACCCACCGTCATCTATTATCAGGTGGCAATACTCTGCCATGCTGGTCTCCAATCCCTTTTCCTTATTCTTTTCTTCTTCTTCTTTTCTTTTCTTTCAAATGTGTGTGGTCATGCAGCATAGTCTGGCTCAAACACAATATTAGCTGAGGATGGCATTGAACTCCTATTCTTTCTGTTTCTGCCTCCTGGGTTTCCTGGTTAATGCTATTTTCTTACCTTCCTTCCTTCCTTCAGACAGGGGCTCAAATAGTCCAGGCTGGCCTTGAGCTCCTGATCCTCTTGCCTTCATTCTGTTGAACAGGGCTCTCTCAAGCACTAGGATTACAGATGTGTGCTGCCATGCCTGGCTGCCTGTTTTCTTTAAGAAAAAAAAATAGGCCTGGAAAGATGACTCAATGAATAAGAGCTGTTGCTGCACAGACATGAGAACCTGAGTTCAGATCATTCATGTTAAAAAAAAAATAGCTGAGTGGGGCTGTACACATACACACTTATAACCCTAGCACTGTGAGAGCAGATATAAGATGAGAAGATCACTAGGGCTTGCTGGCCACTGGCCTACCTCCAGGTTCTGTGAGAGACTTTGTTTCAAAAGAATAAAGTAGAGAGTTACATAGCAGGAAAACTGATATCCTCCTCTGGGCTGTGTACATGAAGACACACAACCTGGCAGACACTCCCAGGCACATGTGTACATACACTACACTCACATGCATACATAAACACAGAAGGAGGAGGAGGGGCAGAAGGAGATGTTGAGGGAGAAGGAGAAGGAGGAGGAGGAAGAAAAGAGATCAAACAACCTAACCCTAACCCTGAAACCCTAACCCTAGCCCTAGAGAAAACAAGAGATTGCATGCAGCATTAAGACCTCTGGGTCCTTGACTCTCACAGGAGGAAATCTATAGCCATATAGTCAGAGCCACCTTTGCTGGCCTTGCTGGCCACATATGCTTACACCAGGGCCATCTTTGCCAGAAAGAGCCTCATATTATACATTCACTGCAGCAATCTTTGGAGTCCTGTCATCACTGTGAAATGACTGTGCTAGGCAACACTCAGCTACATGGCTGTGTACCCAGTATGCTTGTATTTGTGCAACCCCAATTCAGGGCAACAACTCCATATGAACCCCACCCAGTAGACAGTAGATGTGGGAAATGAAAACAAAATACTTATATCTCATACAGTGTCTCTGTGTGTTATTTGGGGCTGGCGCAGCTGTGGGACCAGGCCGGTGGGAAACCAGGTTCATAACAAAATGGCACCTTCAACATGGTTCTTATTCGATAACTGTTTTGTTATATATTTTACTATGTTAAAGTTAAAACACTTCTTTTTATTTTAGACAGAAAAGAGGAGATGATGGGAGATGTCATTCTGTAAATATGTTTCTCTTATTGGTTAATGAATAAAGCACTGTTGGCCAAAAGGAAAGCAAGATAGGTGGGACTAGGAGACAACATGGTAAAACTTAACAAAAGCTTAAGAAAGGGTTTTAGGAACAAAAGAACAAAGACAAGCAAGGCTTCTTGGTAGCATCATTTTTCTCAGTTGGGCTCTGTTTTGCTAGAGACAAGCAGAGATTTGCACAGCTCCCATAAGGGAGGTTTCCTGACTCATCAGAAGAGGCAAAAAAACTGCAAGGCTTTTAAGAAAGAAGCTCTGCTAACATTTCAATGGTGTGTATGAGCAGCTAAAGAGAGTAGCTGAGACATTGATGGCACATGCCTTTTAATTCCAGCACTCAGGAGGCAGAAGCAAGCTGGTTTCTGTAATTTCAAAGTAAACCTGGTGTACAGAGTGAATTCCAGGGCAGATAAAAGTTACACAGAGAAACCCTGTCTCAAGAAATAAAAAAATAAGAGTAGAAAAATAAGGTAATAAAAAAGCCACATAAAGATGAAAAGCACAGAGAAAATCTGGATACTGTATGGTATTATTTTGTCTTTATATTATTTGATTGCTAAGGAAATAACAACAATTGTTAAAAGAAATGCTGCTAGATTATTCCAAATTATATATTTTAAAAATTTAAGTTTAAGAACAGGTTACTGGGGAAAAGAATTTCTAATTTTGTTTCCACAGAAAATGGAAAGCTGTAGATTCCTTTCAGGCTGACATGGTGAGTTGTCTCTGTCATGTCTAGAGTTTATATATTATCCTTTTGTGGTCTTTGACGGAGTTGAAGACAAATAGTTATAGTTTTCCTTAGTTGGGATTAAAGATAAGTTACATGTAGGATTTTAGACTCATAAAGATAGGTTAGATGATGAAACATTTTCTTTAAATCTTGCTAAATGTTAATGAACTAAATATTGTTAACCGTGGTTCTTATTCGATAACTGTTTTGTTATATATTTTACTATGTTAAAGTTAAAACACTTCTTTTTATTTTAGACAGAAAAGAGGAGATGATGGGAGATGTCATTCTGTAAATATGTTTCTCTTATTGGTTAATGAATAAAGCACTGTTGGCCAAAAGGAAAGCAAGATAGGTGGGACTAGGAGACAAGGAGGAGTCAGAGGAGACAGGATGAGATTCAACATGTGGGAAGGGGAAAGCAGAACACCGGCCCCTCTCTCCAGCAAGATATGACCACATGGAAATATTTAGAATAATAGAGATGGACTAATCTTTAAGACAGAGCTAGCCAATAAGAAATACTAGTAACAGGCCAACGGCATTATATCTAATACAGCGACTCTGTGTGTTATTTGGGGCTGGTGCGGCTGAGGGACCAGGCTGCCGGGAAAATACACTCATAACGAATACTCACCTTTCTTATCCAGAAGTAATATAAGACAAAACTCTATTTTAAAAATAATTGTAAAGAAACCACTTGACAGAAACTCCAAGTCCCCCAGGGTCAGCACTATTTGAAATTAAGATGTGTGTTTGGAGTTGCATCTGCTTTTCATAAACTGTGCTTGTTTGTTACCTGGGCCATCCTGAGGGTATGCTTGCCTGCTTGATTTGACTCACCCTTTTGCAGAAGTAAAACTTTTTCCTAACTTAAAGACTCTGGATGCTGTGGTTGTTTTCTCAAGGCTTTAAACCATTTCTAACAGTGGGTATCATAATGGTAGCCCCCAACCCGAGTCTGTGACACACACCAAAAAGTCACTGCTGGTGGCAGGTCCCCAGGGTCCCGAGTGTTCTCTTTCTCTCCAGGTTATCTGCTAGTGTGTTTAAATGAACTTACACTAACTTTTTGATGAAACACACAGGTTAAGACTCCAGAAGTTCATCGATGATCCCTGGATTCAATGTTTCAAAGAGTCCAGCTCTGGGACCCAGTAACAGGCCAGATGCTCCAACATCGGAGCCAGCTAGCACACAGGGCATAGCCTTCTAAATCATATCCAGCACCAAGATAAGCCAGTGACAGACAGTCATGAGAGCTTGCCTGAGGTCAAAAAGCCCATCTCTCTGGTCCAGGCTTCAGTATCTCCTGCCAATGACTCGGAGATCTCTAGCCCATCTACCCCCAGCGAGAACTGTCACACTGTCACAGGGAGACCACTAAACTTGATACAGGGGGACTTTTGCTTAATGCAGGTGTACTTTGTACAGTATTTGCCATGTAGTGACACTAAAAAGTTAGCTGCTACTTTCTCGAAATGCAAATGTACCGGGATCTCCTTGTATCATCTGCCAATGCTACCCCAAGCTACCTTGTCACCAGAGCTCATCCCTGAAAACTTTCTCAGGCTCTCTCTTTGTTACCCCACCCTTGTGGTGTCTAGTGTCAGCCTCTCTGTTCAGCCAGGAACCCATGCCACTCCTGTGTGCGTACCAGGGACAGTGACAGCAGAGTAATGACAGTGATGTCTTTGAAGGAGGTGATGGCTATAGTCAGGCTTATGTGAGTGAGCAAGGTAGTAGGTTGGAAGGTGACAATATCAGTGGCCAGGGGACTGTGGAAGGATTAAAGGAGAGGAGACAGGCATGGCAGTAGATGGACTAAGACTCAAAGGGAAGCAGAGGTCCCAAGGACACTGGGCATAGCTTGACAGCTAACCCTTTTGACTCAAGCATGTGCTTCCTGACCTTAGAGCAGCCTTTGGACCAGAGCAAGCCAGGCAAGGCTTTGTTCTCTGATACTGACCCAGAATCAGGGTGCCAGGTCACTCCCATAGCTACTGGCCTAGGGTTTTTAGCTCTCTGTCCATGTCTTATAACCAGCAGAGCCTGCCCAGAAGCCAGCCTCTGCACCAAGCCCAATGACCACTCCTCCCAAGCTCAAGTGCAAGCAGAAACGTTGATCACCTTGGTCACTTTGGCCAGTGAGTACAACCTTCTGTTCCTCTGTCTGCCTCCTATCTGACATTCACGAGATACTGACTACATGGATGCTCTGCTATTCTACCCGTGAGCATTTGGTTATGCATGAAGGACAACATGGGAAATATGTACAGAGAATGAAAATGAAGACGTTGGATGGATCAGGGAATAGGGGAAGGAAGCATGGCTGGGTGGCTGGCTGGGTGGATGGATGGAGAGATGGAGAGATAGAGAGAGAGATATCTGAAGGAATGGGTAGGTGGGTGGGTGAATTGATAGGTGGGGGGAGCTGAAGGATTGGGGGAGAGAGGTATAGTTGGAAGGCTGGAAGGATGATGAATAAATGGATGAGTGGATGATGGCATGAACGGATAGATGAAGAGGGACTGACTGAAGGGACTGAGAGGGGAGGGGATGGTGTGGGCTGAATGGGGGTAGAAAGATGGAGGAATGAAGGGATAAGAGGAGAGAGGGTAGCTAGAGGTATAAGGAGAGGTGATAGATGGAAGTTCTATGTCATATGAAGGAGACGGTGAAGAGAATTGTCAGTGGAGGAGGCATTTTCCCTCCCCACCACAGGATTCTCCCCCGCCAGCCCTGTGTGGGACCCTCATCCTGAAGAGGACTTTGTGTCCAAGGACCTCCGAAGTCATGGAAGGCAAGAGCACCCTAAAGGCAGAACTGTGCACACAGGCCACCTCTGAATTCCTGATCTAAAAAGATCTCCACTCTTTCCAGCTGGAGTGACCTGAGGGACCTGCCACCACCCAGTATCCTGCCAGACCATTGCACAAGCAGGTGTCACTGGTAGAAAAACCCTTAGAATTGTTGCCAGTGGGCATGACCTGTCTTCTCCCTGGAATGCCCTTAGAAGGAAAAACCTGCACCAGAGTACAGGCAGTGTGCAGGGGACATGGGCTCTGGGTTATAGGACAGCAAAAGAGAGAAAGTAGATTCTCCCACTCTTGCTTCTCCTTAACCTTGTACAGCAGCCCAGGGACACCACATTCTATCAATTCAGACATGAACCCCATAATGAGACCCAGAAAAGTCAACCACCTGACATAAGCTGGTCCACCCAGCTCTCTCAGTTCTACCCTTCCTGGCCATGGCCATGAAAGTGCCCTGCTCCTCACAAGGACATGGTGTTGCCACCAGGTGTGAGGTAAGCACATAGCCATAGGGACAGAGTCAATGCACAAAGCCTGGTACATCCATGCCCATATTAGATCTGCTGTTGCCATACAGAAAGCAAAGACCCCTAACCTCACAAGTGCCTTTGCACCTGGCCCTCTGTTGACTCAACAGGACGCAGACAGCACTCCAGTATGGCTGGGCTTTGGGGTTAGGAAATCTGGGTGAGTCCTTCACGCTAGCTGAATTCAAGCAAATTCCTTAAGCTACCAAGTCCCATGAGACAAGTGTGAGGCCTGGATGACATGATGTCCATAGGCCACCAGCTCAGCATGTCCCTGTTAAATGAACAGTGAATGTAGAACATGGGAAGATGACCTAGCTTTTCACAGCACAGTCCACCACCTACTGGGCGAGGCCCTCCAACACAGGCTCTTAGTAGGCATTCAATAGCTATCCTTGGAGCTCAAGGGGAAAATTGACTTTTTGTGCTATGAGCAGCCGGGGCCTTCCGATCAATAATGGCGTCCGCCTCTGGCTTATTAAGTGGCAGCTCAGAATAGCAGAAGTGGAGAGGGCATGGAGCCTACAAATGGCACCTGGCTGGTGCAATACAAACAGACAGGGCTTCCCACTGCTGCAGGAGAGACACCAGTGCCTCTGCTCTGGTCCTCTCACCTGGGGGCACTCCCTCCATGGCGAGAGGAGTTGAGCTCTGCCCACCCTTTGCCTTAGAAGGTACACTTCTGATCACCCTTGTCCCTCTAGGATCCACTCCTTATCTGACATATATACACTCCAAGAGCCCCAGCCTGCAAGTTTCTAAAATCAAAGATACATGTTGGTGACAGTTGTGGGTGAGCCAGCAGCCCAGAGGGTAGAATCCAGGCGGACACTGCTTGTCTCTTCAACACATGTGCAAACCAGAGAGGCCCCATCTTGCCCTGACTGCCCAGTATGTCTCTGATCTTCTGCCTTGCTTCATCTCCCACCTCAGGAGCAGCCTCATTCCATTCCCTCACTAACCCTGACCTTTGCATTACTATCCCAGTAGCCTAGGCCTGGTGGATTACAAACTGACTTAGCACACTACTGAGTCCTCTGGGCTCTACCAGGGCAGATTTCCATACTGAGGACCACAAATGGCCCTGGCTACCATAGAGGTCATTGTGCCCTTTAGTACTAGAGAACAGAGCTTGGTCCAAAAGGCCCCCAAGGGTCCCTTTAAGGATCAGGAGCCTGGAAAGACCTCTGGGACACACAGGCCAAGGAAACACTTCCATCAAGAAAGGAGGGCACACCAGGGCCAGGGCAGGGGTAGTAGCCTGGGAACCAGGACAATAGGTAGGATAAAAGCCATGGGTGGAATAGGGTGATTCTGCTGCATTACCGTCATGCCAGGAGCCCTGCACAGGACCAAGTCTTGTGGAGGAAGACCCCCCATCCTAATGATACCATTCACAGGGGTTCTGCCACAAACCACAAGCTCCAAGTGTATCAGGGTCTTCCTGCCTAGGAGAGTGTGTGACCAATCTGTCACCCGTGCAAAGAAAATAAGCCCTTCAAGACCTCAGTCTTGGTTCCTACCATCTGGGGCCTCGCACTGCCTCCTAGAGACCCTTGCCCCAGCCAGCTGTGCTGTTTCAAATGACAATGGCCCCAGCCAGCAGGAGGCCGCTCCACCCTCGTTCACTGGCTGCAGCTTAAAACAGCTGTCCCCTCTCCCAGGGCTTCCCCTCCGGTACTCAATCTCCTTCCACGGTCCCTCCCCTCTGAGGGTTTATGTAAATCCCAACTGCAGGATTGTTTCTTAATGTCAATATGCAGGCGGATGAATGTCAGATGCGACTGCAGACTTGGTTAGTACTGTGCTTGATAGGCTAGCTTGTAATTTCCTCCAAGCCAGAGGGATCAGCTTCTAAAGCCTGTCCTCAATAAACACTTCTTCCCCGCCTGTCATCCTGTCCCCAAACTTGGTGACAGCTGCAGGACCCTTAATCCTTTCTCCACTCACAAACCAAACCCCTATGGAGACAGCAGTTAAGAGAACTCTGGCCAGGGAATCTGGTTCTTGGTGTCAGCACCACCTTCCCACCAGAACTGCACCAACAATGCCACCCAGGTCACCTCCTCTGTCACCAAGCTCAGAGCATCATATCTTTTTTTACAGTCATTGACTCCCACTGTTTCCCATACCCACCACACTGTCCTGGATCCCCACACCCATACAAACTTGGCTTACTTTGAAAGTGGAACCAAGGAGCAGCCATAGGACTTAACAAAGTATATACAACCTATTTAAAGATGGGGGAAAGACTTGCACAGCCATTCCACAAAGAAGGTACAAACAGCCACCAGCATGTGAAAAGACAGCCACCAACAATAGGGAAGAGCAAATCAGATCATGTTGAAACACCCACATAGCCCCAGGGACAGCTACTATCACAGCTAGAAAATGGCCAGAGTCAATGAGGATGCTCCACCATCAAGGATGCAAAATGGAGCAGCTGGTATGGAAAATGGCCTGGTGGCTCTTTGAAAATTTACACAGAATCAACACTGGTCCCAACAACCCAACTTCTGTCTATGTGTACACACACACACACACACACACACACACACACACACACACACACACTTGAAATCCAGGGCTCAAACAGTGGCTTCTCTATTATGTATACAACACTGCTCACTCAGATCAGTCAACACACAGTTGTGGACAGAGCATCGAGTGTGACTCCTCTGACTCCCCTCTCTCTCACATTGTCATCTGTCAGCAGGAAGAAGCCAGACATGAACCAGTGTCCATACACCCAAAGAGTCTGGAGTGTTATGGTGGTGGTTCCACCCAAGCCCCTAACCTGTCTCTCTCCAAACCCTGCTGCATCTCAGAAATACTGATAAATGATGACCCCTTCCCACCACAGACACTCAAGATCACTTCACTCCCATGGGGTATCTAACCTGCCTCCTAGAAAACAGACTCTTGGTTTTTTGCTGTCTCCCATCTCCTCTGGGAGCGTTGTATCCATTAAACGGGGTCTTTTTCTAATTCGGTTTGATTTGGTCTGATTTGGATTGCTGCATCAGTGGCAGAGAGGCTTATTGAGGTGTAGAAACTTTTCTCACCACCCGTACCCTTCTCAGGGTACAAATTTCAGCACATTTTAAACTCTACATGAGGCTGAGGCTAGCTGTGCAGCCCAACACAAAACCATAAATGTACTTAAAGCATGAATTTGGGGGTGGGGAGAAGTATTTGTCACACAAATGTGAGGAACAGGGTCTGGATCCCTGGCACCCATATAAATGCAGGGTGAATGTGACAGTCTGTTTGTAATCCCAGCACTTGGAAAGCAGAGACTGGATCCCTGGAGAAAGATGGCTAGTGAGGCTAGCCAGATTGGCAAGCTGCTGTCCCGGGAGAAACCATGCCTCAATATATAAGGTGGAGAGCAATCAAGGAAGACACAAGTGCTAACTTCTGGGCTCTATATGAATGTGTACACATGTGCACTTATACCCACATACATGTGTATTCCCAAACACATGCAAATATATGCTTGCCACACACACACACACACAAATGATAAGTTTTTTGCAAAAAAAATTTTTTTGGGAATTTGATCTTACAATTCTTGACTATTAATGTGTAGATGCAGCACCATATTGCAGTGTGAATGCTTGGATACTCCTCATTTAAAGAGAGGATTTGCCCACTCTAACTTTATCCTAGAATGCTCTCACACTAACCAAATGGATACACAGCAGACCAGGCAGGAACAAAGCCGTGCGACAGGGAGTGGAAGCTTGCTATTAGCCAAGGCTCTCAGTGGCCAAATGTCAAATTGGGGAGGGAGATTCACACACTACAAAGTGTCCTTAGAAAGCCCAAGGTGCAGGAGAGCAGGCTGGTTGGGGAGAAGGGCAGGGAGGGGGGCTGCAGGGAGCTCCAGCCGGCACTGGTGTCCAGTAGCCACTATATGGTGGTTAAGTGAGGAAGCCAGGAGCACAGACATCCAGAGCCTCAGCAGCAGCAGACAAACCCTCTTCTCTCTGCTGATGGTGCCTCCCTGATGTGTGCAGAACAGATCTGGACCAGGCCAGCATACCACCCCGGTCTCCCAGAGGTCCTCATCCCCAGGGCTCTCTCATTGTCTCTTCCCAACTGAAAGCCAAGAAAGCCTAGGGCAGCCATCTTGCCTACTGGGTGACAGATGCCTGCCAGCAACTGGGACATCAAAGTGTCACCATCCCCAGTCTGCTGTGCCAAAGGCTGGGGGAGCCCCCAGCTTCCCACAGAAGAAAGCTGCTAAGCGAGAAATGAAAAATAAAAATAGAAGCCCCACCTTCCACAGAGGCATGATTATGAGAGACTAGAAAAAAATCCAACAAGGGGGGAGGCTGGGTCAGGACAAAGGCAGCAGAGAAGAGATTGAGGGGGTAACTACATTGAGGATTAAAGATGCCTCTTCAGAAACAAACGGGGCTCCAGGCAACAATGTATGCAAATATATGCAAATTACTTAGAGACAGTGAGGTGAGGTTTCTCCAGAGGCAAGGGGTGGGGGTGGTGGAGGAGAGGTTTGGTGTGGGACAGCTGCTACTTCAGGGTCTTCTAGGAGAAATCGGAGCCACTGCCCCAAAGCAAGAGTCCTCCTCCATGGAGCAGGTGACCTAACGCTGGTCCATTGATGAGGTCTCCCTCACACCATGGTGGGGCTGACTTTGAAATCCATGGAATGGCCTCAGCACCGTGCAGCCCTCCTCGTCAGAGGGAAGCCTGAGTTTTAGATATGTTCCCATAAAGTTGCCTCCTCCAGGAAATCCATCACTGCTTCCTGCCCGTGTCTTCCCAGCATTTTTGCCCCAGTGGTCTGAGCCACCTTGTAAGAAAGGAGACAAAAACATAAGCATGAAGGGCCCAGACCTTCACCCAGGCCCCCTGCTTTGGCAGCCATAACAGGTTGCAGAAAAGAACCAGAAAGATGTTGACCCCTGACTCAGCAACATGTGCTAAGCTCTGTACCTTCCCTAATTACTGGGAATAAACCACCAAATATCCTCCATGTGGCAAGGAACCAATCAGAAGTTAGCTGGCAGGCTCTGGAATGCAGAGCATAGCAACTGCACTGGGAGGGCCTCTAAGCATAGCAACATTGCTGCAGCTACAGCTGACCAACCAACTCAGGAAAGGTTGCCCAAGCCCAGAAGTGTACCAATCCTAAGACTGTTGCAGACCCCAGACACTCCTCTTGCTCTACCCCAATATATTCTCTGCTACACAGCTACTCAAGCTCCCTCCTGGTCCTGCCAGCTTCACCCTCTATAATCGGATGGACAGGGGAACCGAGTTAACTTGTAAAATCAAAGACTCTTTGCTTTTGCATTGGATCGAGTCTCTTGGTGATTTTGGTGTTCAGAGTTTGGGCACAACAAGCACAGATAAATTTGAGAATGCAGGGAGATCACACTTTCTGCACAGCAGAGAGCAAGGCTTCTGAAGGACTGACCTGCCCATGCCGTGACTGAGAAGCAAGCTTTTGATATGTGAGCCACAAGCCATGTGTCATGACTTCCACCATGACCTGCCTCACAGAACTGTGCCTTCCATTAGAGGTGACAGCTACAGAGAAACCAGGGGTTGGGACAGACACACGGTGACAGACACAGAGCCCACATGGGAACATTGGTTCACTCCCCTGCTCTGTTCTTAGCTAGAAAATGAGTTAACTTAAAGAGGACACATGGCTGGTGGCTGCCACATTCATTGACAATGTAGCCAGGCCCACAGTGGGACCCGACTGTGACAATGGCAGGTGAGATGACATCTAGATGGTCTGTGATGGACACAACACACAAACACACACACACCACCACCACCACCACCACCACCACCTGACCACCATCACCATACACCCTACACAAACACAATCTGCAAATACACACTCTACACATACTCCACACACCACACACCCTACACAAACACACACTCCACCAATACACACATATGCTCCATACACATACACCCTACACAAACACACACACGCAAGTGTACGCACACACACACACACACACACACACACACACACACACACACACCCCTCACCTTGGTGGCTAAGGACCCATCCACAGCACTGGCTACTCCCCTCTTAGCAAGAGACCTCTCCTGACCAGTAGACTTGGTTTCAGGTTCCACCATCTTAGGACAGACTCATAAGCACTCAGGCTGGCCGCTGGCCGCAGAGAAGAACTCGTGTAATACGCACTGCTTGCTGCATTTGTCAGCTGGCTGTCCATCACCTGCCCACTCAGAACCAGGGACTTGAGGACAAGAGAATGAAGGGCTGTGGTCCCCTGTATCACCTTGAACCTCTGCACCACTGACAGTTCCCGGCAACTGTAATTAACATGGCACTGCTGACATCTAAATAATACAACGGTTATTATAAATAATATGTGCCTGATGAAGATCAAGTTATTTATAAAAGAATTAATGGTGGCATGTGAGCGTGGGTGCCTGTTGAACAGCAGGGACACTGTGGCTTCTGATCTGAATTTCTATGGGGCCTGATGAGCCTCCTTAGGAACATAGACCTTGAAGTTTCGTCTGCTATTTGCAAACTAATTCCTGGTAATGAAGAAATTATCGTGGGAAGTCGGACTGGAGCTGGAGACAGAAGTGGAGGGAAGAGGCATCTGGCTTGGTGTCCCTTCCTAGTGAAAACCGTGGAGAACTGGTCACTGTTGGAAATGGCAGTCCAATGAGACAAGTTATTAGATCTAAAGGCCAAATCCTACCATGAAAAAACATGGATAACATGTATCTTAGAGATGGGTAGTCAACAAGTGCTCCCTTCAGGGGCCTCACCCTCTGGAGAGAGGAAACTGGGTTCTAGGGACCCAATGGCATACCAGGTGTCCTGTCCCTTACCCTGCTACCAAGCTCAGTCTGAGCCTAGATCCAGGATTCCCATACTATAGGTCCTGACTTCCGGAAGCTTTGCACCAGCCCTTCCTCCACCACTGAAGGAGTGTTGTCATTGCTTGGGTGGGCTACAAACAGAAGACAGTCATCTGGGACAATAGTTCTATCCAAAACCGAGGAGTCATGTCTGGTGACAGCCTGAAGTCCCAGGGCAGCATGGGTGTCCCACACAGAAACAGTTTCCAAGCAGGTGTCTCCTCTGATCGGACCCTTGTGGTACTCAACCACCAGGCTCCTACCTGTGGTTTCCACCATGCTGACCTGCTCTAACCCTAACCTCTCCCAAGATCCCCTCTTGCACCCCTCTGGCTAGCTAGCTTTTACTTTAGCTGCAAAGTGTCTCTCAGTCAATGGGAAGTGAGTTTTCAACAATGGAGCATGAACAACATGAGAAGCCCCTCGCCAGCTGCTTTTTCCTAACCCTAAAATGGCATCTACTTCCATATTGCCTTGCCTGCTGGGCTGGCATAACAAAGGTAAGAGGATCTGACAACAGAAATGAGCTCTGTCTGGAGGCTGGAGCCAGAGGTCAAGTGGTTAGAGGATGAGATGCCTGGTCCAGGCTCTGGGTGTTTAGCCACTGCCCTATCTTTTGAACACTGCCCGAAAGGGGGATTCTTGGGTCAGAGAGAATCCTTGACCTGGCCTGACCCCAAATGACCCTGGCCCCTAACAGTAGCACCTGCCATGTATGGAACCCCTCCTGACACAAGGGGAGGTCTGGGTTCATACAAGGAGCTCTCTGTAACAGATGCCTTCAGGAGAATGCCAGCTTAATGACCTCCATCCCCCAAGGAGGTCTTGCCCCATTTCTGGACAGGCCAAGAGGCAGGTGGAGGGGGAGGCAAGGTAAGGATGCAGTGAGGTGTGAATGGCTATCTGCTCCACAGTCAGACTCCTTCTCAGGATGATCCATCCCTGCAGTGTATCTGCTCTGAGCCATCCCACTGTGAAGTGCTCAGTGCTGCCCCTTCCCTGGGCTAAAAAAGTGAAATATGAAGACCAGGGGAGGGTCAACAGGGAGAAGAGCCTACCCCTCAGAGAACACCTACCAAAATCCTCACATACCCTGAGAATTTCCACATTCCCACCAGATTATCATCCACCACACCGGGAGCACTCACTGAGTGCCGGCCGGCCGTACCTCAGAGCCCTCCCAAACCCTTGGGCTGGTCCTTCCTGCACCAGGGCAGCCAGGAGTTCTGCTCTGGGACTTAGCTTCATTACCTCCCTTGCTGTTGTGCTGTGTCTCTGTGTTTGGGATGCCTGCTCAGCTTCGTGGTGCTATTTCAGCTCACAACGTTTATAAAATTGCATCCGGAGCCTGGCACAGCAATGCAGAGCCAGCCTGCTCTGAGTCCTCAGACAGCAGCTCCTGAATTCTAATTGAAAAGTGATTAATTACAGCCACGAGCTCCACTCATGCGACTGCCACCCTTTGCTCTCCCATCGCTCCCCCCCCCCAACCCCAGGCGGAGCTGAAGGCAGCCAGAAAGGTGTGTGCTGTGGGCTTTTTATTCAAGCCAAGCTGTTTTCAGTCCCGTACAGGAGCCCAGAGATCATTTGGGGGCAAATCTACCCTAATCTGTGTAAGCCCCTCCCAAACTCAGGACCTCCAGCCCTTCCTGGGGCTGGGGGGGGGGGAGACGTGTGTACGTGTGTACGTGTGTGTGTGTGTGTGTGTGTGTGTGTGTGTGTTGGGGGTCCCTGTACACGCTCCATCTCCATCTTGTCTGCCTGGCTCTCCCCAGTGTTTCCCCTACCTAATCACTGCCAAATTCCTGTGATTCTATTCTAGGGTCCCCTCCTGCCAGTACCCTACTCCATTCTAGGATACCCTCTGCCTTCAATATTGGTCACCCTCTGTTCACTGTCTGGTTCCCCTGCACCCACAAACCTCACCACAATCCCCCCAAAAGAGCTATCAGAACAAGTTCCTTACTACCTGCCTGGGCCCTCAGGATAAAATGCAGTCCCTTTCCTTTTCCTGGCTTTGAACCCTTCAGATCACCAGGAAAGTGTTGCTGTTAAAACACCCGGACTTGACCCTGAGCAAACTGAAGATTTCAGCGGATGTTGAAACTGGGGATGACAAACAGTGGGTGAAGCTTGCAGACAATTCAGCATTTGTGGGGATCCACGGGTTGATGGGGCCTAGTGAGGCCCCCAGGATTTGGAAGGGTCAAAGACAGACAACGGATAGGAGAGAATCTGGGGTTTCTGAGCCAGATCCCATGTCTGTGTCTTGGGTGTGCAGAGGCTGCTGGGACCAGCCTCAAGCTACTGTGAGAAGCAGGAAGCAAGGGATGGGTACTCCAACATCCCCTGTGCTGCACCCACACTACCATGCAACCCCACCTAGCAGTGCTGTTGTTGAGGACAGCCCTCCATAGCCCCTCTTCATCAGCATCTGAAACCCTGCCAGAAACACAACCTTTGAGGCAGTTCCCCCTCATTTAAATTCTTTCTTGACATTTGTATGACGGAGAACAGGAACAAAACAGCCAGGGGGGAGCAAACCCAGAGCCATGTAGGCTCCTGCTGGGTGGGGGGGGCTGGGGGAGGAAACTTGAGCAGGACCTGACTAGACCTGCTGCCTCGGGAGGGAGGGCACAGAGATGTGAGGTGTGGTGTATACTGGGAAGACATCCCCATAGATCTCACCCTGACCCCATTTTATGAAGGGGGAACTAAGCCTCTGGGGGGCCAGGTGTCTGGGTGGGACACACAGCTGGCAACTCTTCAGCCCTTGTGGGAATTATGCCTAACAGACCTGTCTACAAAACACAAAAGGGGAACCCCAATTGGCTGTTCTCCAAAGACACACCTAAGCGGGTAAGGCCAGAGGACCCAAGCTAAAATTCCCCCAAAGAAAGCTTTGGTCCTTTGCACATGGAGACCCAGACATTCAGGTTCCAGCTGCATGGCCATGGGACCACCTTGACTCCCCAGCTTCAGTTTTCTCACTTGTTGAAAGAGGAAGCCAGTCTTAGGGTATATGTTTGTGTAAGAAGCTAAGCCAGGCAGAAGTATAAAAAGTCTTGCCCAGGACTCCCAGGGCTCCAGGCAGGAAGACCAGACCCAAGGTGACAGATCAAGAACACAGGAATCACCCTCCCCACAGGTCTGAGTCTATGGTGACAATTGGGACTGAATAGATGCTGTGAAACCCTCAAGGAACAGCCCATGGCTAGTGTGCTGCCACACCCTAATACCATGCAGACAGAGAATTTATAGTGCCCACAGGAGTTCAGTTCTATAGGCACAGTTTCACACCCGCAGCCAAACTCAAACTAAAAAGATGTGGAAGGGAAAGAACCTGTCTGTCCTAAGCCTCTTAAGGGGGAACCTGCAGAGAGGTTGACCCTATTCTTGCCTGGCAGGGATCAAGGGTGTTGGGAGGTACAAGAAGGGATGGAGGGAGGGAGGGAGGGCCAGGTCTTTCTGGGTGTCTACAGTCCACTCAGGCCCAGGGTTGCTATTGACAGACCAACCTTCCTCCCAGCTGTGGCAGGGATTCATGGGTCTTTGAAGTGCTATTTGCTGTCCCCTCAAGTGCTCTAAGGTAGATGGTCACTTGGCTGGACAGGGGAAGGTAGGCACCGATTAGATTAAGCCATAAGAAATGCATTGTGCATCCACAAATGAAAAGCCAGCCCTTCCATTCCCAGGAGTCCCATAACTGAAACGGGGCCTGATACTCTCCCATGGGAGCTGTGAGCCCCAGTTTCCCACAGCAGAGAGGACCTGGATGGACCAGCTGATGACATCAAGGGCCTGGGTAGCTTGAGCATGGGTGGATGCCAGAGGCCAGAGATGCTGACAGTATCTGTTTCCCCTTTCCCCTTCAGAGATGTATATGTCCCACCCCAGATCCATCTGTATTTTAAGTCTGCAAAGTTCTAGATCCTCTCCGAAGCCAACAGGTACTTGAAGTCCATGTCCATTGACATGTTTCAGAAAAGTGGCCGTTGGCTGCCAGGTGAGAAAGGGAGTCTTTGACCATGTCTCTGACTACAGACACTTTGGGTATGGCATCATTAACAAGCAGAACAACTACAGAATCCCTGCACAGAAAATTGCCAGGGACACTCTTCCCCAAACCATGTCCTGCTGAGGCAGCAGTGACTTAAAGGGCCTTGACCTCCCTGGGAGACTACAGGAAGGATCTACGACCCTGGGCAGTGATCAACACCACAGAACAAGACACAGGGACCAGAAGTATTCTCATGGACCCCAGCTCCACAGGATCTGGGATGGCAGAAACCGGGGATTTCTTTCAGGTATGCTGGGGATCCAAATGACACCGGAACCAGGAAGCCTGAGTGCTGGACACAAGTGTGGAATGACCTGGGTGTGAACAACATGAAGATGGGTGGGAACTGTGAGGAGCCGGGTTCCACAGACAGCACACCAGGCCAGCTGGCTCAGGAGCAAGGGCTTCCGGAAGGGGGAAGGGCACAAAGCAAGCAGGAAAGGACAGCTCAGTGGGAGCAGAGGACCCAGGTCACAGCTGACCTAAAACTTCCATGGCTGAGCTTCAGGGTTAGGGACCAGAGCAACTCTGGGGACCCCAGAGTACTCTAAAGCCAACACTCTGCACAGGGCTGAGGGCTATGGATAGAGACGAGGGCAGGGAGGTAGACAGGCAGCAATAACCACAAGAAAGGAGTGGCCTCCAGTCCTCCCCAAACCCCGCCTGGAATGCTTATGCCTAGGCTCCATGGGTAGGTGGAACACTTGCTTGTTTTTCTCACTTTCCTTAGATACAATTATAGATTAATTAATTCTCACCAAGCAATATCTGACCTACATCAGCGCCGCTGTAAGACGGCAGAGCCAGAAGAAAGACTCATTCGGCTATATAAAGACAAGCGATCTATTTTAAAAGAAGGGCTTGTGCTGGAGTCCGCTGTTCCCAACAGCCTGGTTACATAAGGCTCGTTTAAAGGCAACACGCACCCGCCTGCCCACGCGATTCATGGCTCAGTGGTTCTGAACACGAGGTTAATCGGCGGATTGAGTCTGGCCGCACTGGAGGGGCTTGGCTAGGAGGCCAGCCTCCTGGGGATACAGACACAGGTTCTAGAGCTCTCCCCACAGCTGTACTGTCTCTCTGCTGGCTCCTGACCCATCCAAGCTGGTCCACACCCTCATTTTAATTGTGGGATCCTCAGGTCGGCAGGAGCCCCATCTCATTCATCAGTGTGTCCCTGACACCTAGAGACAGCCTATGATGGCACAGGCATTGGTGCTAATGGATTGAGCTGTGATGTAGCAAGAAGCTGTAGGCTGTGGGGGACGGCTCACACTTGCTGAGCATAGCAGCCCAAGGAATGGAGTCCCTCAGTCTCCCATAATCCTTTGCCAGACTGCTGCTAGGCAGATGCTGCCAGTGCAGTGGACACTTCTGAGATGGTATATATAACCCCTTGCCTTTCCCTTTCCTAGAGGATGAACAGAATTACTGTGATATCTCCAAGCCTGTGCTTCCAGCCTGGGACCTGCTTCTCTCTCTCATTCTTTCCTGCATCCAGAAAACCAGCTCGGGGTCCAAAAGAAGCTTAGAGAACAGGGCCAGGAGACAAAGGCTGAGCATGGCGAGACCCATGAGTGACCTTGGGGTCAAATCCCTGACCATGCCTTCAGATGAAGCCTCAGTTGCAAAACCCATATGATCTACACTTGCTGTGTTAACCTACTGCACTTGGGGAAAGTTGCTGTTCAGTTGCCTGGGCTATCTGCCTCACTTTAGGGCCAGGGGCACTGAGACTCAGTTCAATAGTTCATGTCAGCACACTGGCTCTGCACAGCACACAGATCTGGAGCTGAAAGAAAGGGACAGGGCCAGCCCTGGCCAGGAAAGCTGTAGCCTGCCATGTCAAAGCAGATAAGAGGTCCCACTACCCTGGCTGCACCAACCACATGGCCCCTCCCTGCCTTGCAGCCAATCCTCACTCTTATTGTCCTGGGTTAAAATGAGTTACTAACTTAACTTAGAGTTTGGTGGCTCAAGATGTATCCAAGAGAGGATTTGCTCACATGGAAGCCTCAGGGACCCAAGCCCCTTGCTCCAGATCACTGGGAACCTTCAATGACTCCTGCTCATCCAAAAGAGAGGTTCCGCTCTCATTTACCCTGGCTTTGTAGGAGGTCCTCCAGGCCTTGACTGGAGACTGTGGAGGCCAAGCCGGGCTGGCAGGAAGCACAGTGGCTCATTTGCTGGTTTCACTTTCACAGTTGCCTATTATTTATGGAAAGAAAAAGTCAGGGACTCCCCACTAGTAATCAAGGTAGACACAGCATTCCAGGTGAAACAAAAGTGTATGACAACACAAGCATCAAGACATCCTCTCCCTCATGCTCCTGTGGCCCCCTCCCCAGATAAATCTAGTCCCCAGAAACCTCCCAGTAAGAGTGCAGCATCTCAGCACCCAAGGCTTTAGGCCCCTCCCAAGAAAACAATGAGGAAAGCATGTTATGTGATCATCTGTCTTTCCCACCACCCAGTTCTCTGAAGACTGGCATGGCCAGCAAGTAGCAGGGCTGGGGACACAGAGTCACAGTAGCAAGCTAGCTAGGTTCTCTCCCGGTGGTTATGAAGTCAGCGGAGTGGGAGAGCTACTACTAAGGATGATGCGTAGTCATGGTCACCCACGTCCCAGAGGCTGCCGATGAGACAGACCCCTTGGCAGAAAGGATCTGGGGGTCACAGGAGCAGTCACAATCAGTCAGTCTTGCCAACCACTACTGGCTACTTACCCTTGCCCAAACGCAGCCCCAGAATCGGGCCATGCCAGCCATAGACTCTGGGCTCTAGTGCAGGTTGTACCCACACTATTGCCATTTCGTGACCCTCCAATGTGCTTGTTATTCTGCCCTATGACTTCCATATCTCCTTCCGCCAAGCTCCTAGACAGAGACACACACCTGGCTACCATCTTATAGACATGAGGCTGACACATCTCTTCTGTGTACCACATCCGGGCCCAGTCTCCCAGCCTTAGTCTTTCACAGGTTCTCTCCCTGAAAAAATGGTCCCTGAAGAACTTGGACCAGATGTTCCAAGGCTGGCTCCAGTATTCCTTTGCTGTGTGGCTACAGGGAAGTGGCTTTGCCTCTCTAATTCATAGCTATGTTCTGAAGACTCAGAGATGAGTGCTGAAAGGCTCCCAGGGCCTGAGTCCTCCTAATTGCACTTATGTGGGAGACCCTGTGAGACTCAGGAACAGCCCTGGCCGTGGACACCTCACCACAAGAGTAGACTGAGCTTGTTCCAGACGTCCCAGCTGTGACATCTAAGGTTCTGTGACTCCCTCCCCGCTCCCCTCCCCTGTCTTTCTAGGACAACACTTGAATACAGGTGTCTTGTCAGAGTACCAATAAAACTAGGGTGATAGTAAGCGATAAGAGAATTGTTGACTGGATTTCTTATTCTTTCTCTTCTGGTGCCTTCTGACACTTCAATTATTTCTGTTACAACTTTCCATAGACTGGTTCATGGATTGCTCGGGAACAAGTAACCTTTAAGCCTCTCCCGTTTAGCACATTCCAGTAATCCTCTTGGAAATGTCTCAGCTCATCCCAAGAGCTCAGGGCTACATGACCCCACTGCATGCACTCCATCAGCAAAGTACTGCCGGGGTTAATTCCAGTGTCATATAAAGTTCAAACCATTGCAAAGTGTGTGAGGAAATCCCAGGCTGGTTGTTGGTGGTGGGTGTCATGAGGCACAGCCCAGACAGGCAAGGGAATCTTGTTTTCACCAGAAGCTTTGGGCAAGGAAGGGCAGGCATTTGAAGGCAAGGCGCCCTGTGTCCAGATTGATTCTAACATGAATCAGTAACAAGGGATGTCTTATTTCAGTTCTCCATTGACTCCTACATGGTAAGATGGGTAGACAACAGCTTCCATCTAGCAGGAGACCTAGGAAGTCAGCAATTGGAACAATGTTTGGAAAAGAACCACTGTGTGTTTAAAGTTGACAAACAGACTTTATGATCCTTGGATCAGCATCACAACCATCGTCATTACTACCATCACCTCACAGCTGGCTGTATCCTGACCACCAACAAGTTACCACTCTCTTCTCACTATCCTCACCATCATTATCATCATCACAACCACCATTTTCATTATCATCACTGTCATTTCTACCATCATCATCACAATTACCATTACCATCACCATTGCCCCATTACCACCAGTATGACCATTGATGCTAACGCCATCACCACCACCATCATTACCAGCAGCCACCATCGTCACCATCGCTACCATGCCCACCATTATCACCACCATCACCATCACATCCACCATTCAACCAGCAATACCATGTCCCATCATCACTACCATCACCATTGCTGACGTCACCATAACCACAAACACAACTGTTAACAGTCTTCATTATCACCACTTTACTGTTACCTCTATCATCACCATCATCTTTACCACCATCCATCAACCCCTCCATATCCTTCTCCATCACACTAGTAGCTATCATTGTCCCTATAACCATGATTTCTACTACCATCATATATATTACCTCCACGTTCACCACCACCACCTCATAATCACTATAGTTACCACAGCTGCTCAGTGAGCCTGCAGATTCCTGGTCTACTCGGTCTTTTCACGCCTGGCTTCGGGACTCTGCCCCCCTCAGAGAGACAGGACACTAGCACCTCCATTAGTCACCTGCAACCCTACTGTGCTCTCAGTGCACTTCCTTGACTCACTACCTCCATCCCCTCTCCCCTCTTCTCCTCAGGAGGGGATGGTCTATGCCATCTAGAATGCTTTGCTACAGAGATGAACATCAGTAAAAATGAACGGATGAATGAATGGGTGGATGAACAAAAGGATAAACGAACAAGAACTTCCGCAGTCCCCTTCAGGCTCCAGGTCTGGGAGTCTGCATCTGTATAGGGCCTGATCAGCGACCCCTTGTCAATGGAGATATTGGACTGCGAGGTACAAGGGCTCAAATCCCACGAAAGCCAGCTCTCTGCCTCTGCATATCACAGTGGCTCCCACCGGCCCCACAGCTCCCTCGGCTGTTAAGAGTGCAGCTCTCACTCTGAAGCACATGCCCGAGATAACCAAGGGATAACAAACCAACCGTGAGATCAGGACTATCATTCTCTGTGGGAAAGGTCCAGCTGGCCTGGCCTTTATGGGGCCTCTGGGGCCTAGGACCTTAGGGAAACTTCTGGAAGGAGACTCAAAGCTCCCAAAGCCCCATATTTCAGGGGAAGGCAGTGTCTCAAGGAACAGAACTAACACAGCAACTTGCCTGCCCAGTGGAGACCCTCATTAGGACAGTTCCCACACCTTCTGGGTCATGAGGAGAGAGATTCTAATAGGATAGGGAGCTGAGCTGATGGATGTTTGCTGTGTTTGCTCCTGTGGTCTGCTCCATGGGCCTACATAAGGTCCACTCAGGCTTCATGTCCCCTCAGGTCATTTCCTCCACATTCTGCCAGCCAGCTTCCATCTGTTTCTCTGTCCCCCAGGGCCTTAGTCAGGCCTCTGTGGCCAGAACTCTGGGGTGGATGGGGAGGAGCACTGGGGTGGACGGGGAGGAGCACTGGGGTGAATGGGGAGGAGCACAGGGGTGAATGGGGAGGAGCACAGGGGTGGATGAGGAGGAGCACTGGGGTGGATGGGGAGGAGCACTGGGGTGGATGAGGAGGAGCACAGGGGTGAATGGGGAGGAGCACAGGGGTGGATGAGGAGGAGCACTGGGGTGGATGGGGAGGAGCACTGGGGTGGATGGGGAGGAGCACTGGGGTGGATGGGGAGGAGCACTGGAGTGGACGGGAGGAGCACTCTATATAGACAAATAACATCACGTGTGCAGGAGAAGCTGAGCTGAGGATGGGATAGCCAGGCTGGGTGCCAAGAAAGCAGCTGGCATTGAGTAACTACCCTAGTGCCTCTCAGGAGTTGCCGGTGGTAGACTAAGAAGAACTGTTCTGGCTACTTCAATCCGGAGCAGAAAGGAAGCATTTCCCATGAGCACCTGTGCATGTGCCTCGCATTCCCCTGCTCACCAGTCAGGGTGTCCCATAGTCCAGATTCTGCAGCACCCAGTCCTTTCTTCAATCCTTCACTGCCCTTGTAGCTACTGCTAGAAAACTGCACAGAGGCAGACTGGTGTATCCAGGAGTCCCTAAGTTCATCCCCATCCCAACTTCATCCTCAGACTCTGCCCCCTTCCAGGGAGGTCCTGATGCAGACACACATCCCTGGAGGCCACAGGTCAGCAAGACAAAGTCTCTTGTTGGAGAAGTAAGAATCTCTCCCTAAGCTCCAACCCCAAGTGTGGGGGCCCGATACAACCCCTTCCCAAATGTGGGGGCCCGATACAACCCCTTCCTAAGGAGAGGTCAGATGTGAGCTGAGCAGCCCTTCTGTCATCCACTGGGGAGTGCAGTCCCCACCCACTTACCCACTCAGCCTCATGATGGGCCCTCCCTGTCATGCTGGGAACAATACCAGAGGTCCTTGGAAGCTCATGGTCTTCCAAGCCATTTCTACCCCAACCCTGATGGGACCCTGGGTATGAACCTGGGCAGATCCTGGCAGAATTCCTGGGAGTGACACCTGTCATGCCCTCACACTACCCTGTGCCCCTTCCAGAAATCAATGAGGTACCTGTAAGTGGCCAACATGGTAAGCAGATAGGGATGAGCCTGGCTCAGGGCTCACCCTTCTGTACCCAGAAAAGTGAAGCTTTGTGGAGGTAGATGGTGGCAGAGTCAGGGCTGCATGCTGGGCTGGGCCTGCCAAAAAACGAGCCAGGGCTTTGGGGGGCAGGCAGGGACAGAAGAACCGTTCCAAAGGCAAAAATAAATGGGATACTTATTTCTGGCACCTTTTATAGATCCAAAGTCACTTTGTTAGCTTAAGAATTCAAAATGTATAATGCATGGCTGGATTTGTTCATGAAATCATGTTTCGGTCTATTTAGAGAAAGAAGGCCCGATAGGGATGAGAACTTCTCTCTAAGATTCTTTAAACTTTTTGGTGGGGGAAGGAGGCCATATGAGATGTTAGAGGTCAGGGGTCAGAGGGTGGTGCTAAGCATGAACCACTCCACTAACTCTGTCCTGAGAGTTTGCAGGCCTGCTACAGAGGGTGAAGGCATTGGTCTCTGTGCCCAGGCAGATGTCCAAGAGTTTCACATCCAGTACCCTGGTGGCACCTTGCCTAGGTCTGTCCTACTATCCACCATAGGGGATCATCTGACACTTTCACCCTACAGTCCAGGAGCACATGCTAAAGTGCCTGGCTTGCCATCACTGCAGGCTTAACGCACATTGCAGGGTTCCACAGGACAAAGCTGAGCCCTTGGACTAGCAATGAAGCCTTTGGGATCAGCCCCTATGATAGTTGTGGTTGTTGGATCACAATGTTCCAGTATCTACAATGTGATGCATTCATCTGTCTTAGTCAGGGTCCTGTTGCTGTGAAGAGACACCGTGACCACAACAACTCTTATGAAGGTGAGCATTTAATCCGGGCCTGGCCTACAGCTTCAGAAGTTTAATTCTCTGTGCTCCCCCAGTCTGAATAGGTGTTTGCTGAGTGACTGAACATATTAAGGAGTGTTAGTTACTTTCCTTGTTGTTGTAATCAAGCACTTGACAAAAGCACTTTGAAAGAGCAGGGTTTATTTGTGCTCCCCGTTTGAAGGTACACTCTGTTGTCATGGCTGGGATGATGTGGTGGCGGAAGTGTGATTGGCATTGCACCTTCACTTAAGACATCAGAGAGAGGAGAAGGGTCATGTTTGCTTTATCCTGTTTTGTTGTTGGGTTGTGCCTTGGCTGTCCTGGAACTCACCATGTAGACCGGGATGGCCTCGAACTCATAGAGAGCCGCCGGTCCCTGCCTCCCGAGTATTGAGATTAAAGGGATATGCCACCACTGCCTGGATTTGCTTTTGCCCTTTTTACTCGGTCTGGGATCTCAGCCCCTGTAGGGTATGTCTTCCCACCTCAGTTAACCAGTCTAGAACCTCCTTCATAGACGCTCCTGGAGGCTTGTCACCAATGTGACTATAGATCCTATAAAGATCCAATCGATAGTCTTCCTCACAGGAGGCGTGCAGGCAGTACAGTGTGTCCCTTGAGATGTACTGTGTCTCTAGTAATGCTCTATTTCACAAGGCACTTGACAGTGTCCAGGGAGTGGGGCAGAACAACATACCTTTGATGGGGAAGGGACAAAAGTGACGCCCGTGACAAGCAATGGAAGCAGGATCCCTCTTGGGCAGCTGCTGCTGTCCTTGCATTTTGGTAGGTTCAGCGAACTTGTTTCCTGGCAGAACGGGAGCTGAGATGACCATGGCCATCGCCCTGCACTTGGGGTCCCTTGGGGTCATCACTGGAGCACCCTCAGGAATGATGGGGGACCTCTGATGGGTCTAGAAAGAGAGGCAGGATGATGGAGTCACTGCAACCCAAGGCTTGAAGACAGTCCCACAAGCTGGAACAGTAGGAAAAAAAATTGTCCTAGGCCTAGACCTTCTTTAGCACTGAATAATCATTTTGAATCCCTCAGAACCCAAGAACCATGAGAAATAAACACGTGTTATGTGGAGTCAGGATGTTGGTGGACATTCTGGACATTCATTGAGCAGCAATGAGAAAATTAATGTAGCGGCTCAGCCCTCTCCTCAAAGCCACACGGAGGAAGGGACACACAGCCTGTGCCCTCGGTACCTGTTCCATCTGTTGAAGAGATGCACTGACCTGGTCTAAATCAAAAGGTGACCCCCCAGAACTGGCATAGAACTCCGTTACTGGTGACTATGTCATGTTTCTATACCTCATTCCAGAGCTTGTGGGTGGGAAAGGAATAAAGGACAACAGTGAGTTCCTATGGCCAGGACAGTTCACTCCAGTCACCTGCTCTGGTCTGAACCCTGATCACAGATACACACTGAGCCTGGCCCTGCTCACACTGAGCCCTGACCCTGCTCACACTGAGCCCTGACCCTGCTCACACACTGAGCCTGGCCCTGCCCAACACTGAGCCCTGACCCTGATCACACACTGAGCCCTGACCCTGCTCACACACTGAGCCCTGACCACGCTCACACACTGAGCCCTGACCCTGCTCACACACTGAGCCCTGACCCTGCTCACACACTGAGCTCTGACCCTGCTCACACACTGAGCCCTGACCCTGCTCACACACTGAGCCCTGACCCTGCTCACACACTGAACTCTGACTATCTGACCCTGCTCACACTGAGCCCTGACCCTGCTCACACTGAGCCCTGACCCTGCTCACACTGAGCCCTGACCCTGCTCACACTGAGCCCTGACCACACTCACACACTGAGCTCTGACTATGCTCACACTCTGAGCCTGACCCTGCTCACACACTGAACTCTGACCACGCTCACACACTGAGCCCTGACCCTGCTCACACTGAGCCCTGACCATGTTCACACACTGAGCCTGACTATGTTCACACACTGAACCAGACCACGCTCACACACTGAGTTCTGACTATGCTCACACACTGAGCCTGACCATGCTCACACTGATCCCTGACCCTGCTCACACACTGAGCCCTGACCCTGCTCACACACTGAGCCCTGACCCTGCTCACACACTGAGCTCTGACCCTGCTCACACTGAGCCCTGACCCTGCTCACACTGAACACTGACCCTGCTCACACACTGAACTCTGACTATCTGACCCTGCTCACACTGAGCCCTGACCCTGCTCACACTGAGCCCTGACCACGCTCACACACTGAGTTCTGACTATGCTCACACTCTGAGCCTGACCCTGCTCACACTGAGCCCTGACCCTGCTCACACTGAACACTGACCCTGCTCACACACTGAACTCTGACTATGATCACACACTGAGCCTGACCCTGCTCACACTGAGCCCTGACCCTGCTCACACTGAGCCCTGACCACGCTCACACACTGAACTCTGACTATGATCACACACTGAGCCCTAATTCTCATATACTGAGCCCTTACTCTGACCATATGTTACATTCTTGTCCCCACTGTCCTCTCTTCCTCACCATATACAAATCCTAAGCCACAAGCATTGTCTCAATTTGGTCCCTGACCCTACTAGCATACTAAGCCTAGGGTCTGTCCATAGGTGGCACACTGAGCCCCTGCCTGTCTTCAGTTAGTTTTCAATCTTGGGAGGGAGAATCCCCCCAATGCATTCTGGCTCAGCCCTCACTGAGTGCTTGTGGGCTTGACTTGGTGGACTCTGTTCATCCACAGGACACCCTTGCCAACTGCCATGTGTAAGTGATACATTGTTTCAGCTCTAGCTCTGGTGCCAGAGGTCCCAGCCTTGTCACTGTGTCCTACCAGTGTGGCATGGCTTTGCATGGCTTTGCTCCCTATCTCTGTAGGCCCTGTCACATGCTGATACATGTAGAAGCTGGGATATGTCTGTGTGCAAGAGACTCACTCTGGGTGTCATGGAAGAGAAGGTTGCAAAGTCAGCCTGTCTGGTCAGGCAGTCCATATCTGTTCCTGGGTGAGTGTGATGATGGCTAATGTTGAATGTCAACTTGACAGGATCTAGAATCCCTGAAGAGACCTCTTTAGATGTCTGTGTGTGTGTGGGGGGGGGTTCTAGCTGGGTAAACTGAGATGCCAAGTCTCACCCTAAATGTGGGAAAACATACGGATAACTCCATAGTCCAGGGTCCCAGACAGATAGAAAGGCAGGCGCAGCTGAGTGCCAGAATTCATCTGTCTCTGCCTACTGACTGTGGCTGTGACCTGCTGACTGATACAATGTAACCAGTAACCAGCTGCCTCCCAACCTGCTACCAACCTTCTCCACCATGATGGACTATACCACCAAACCTTGAACCAAAATAAACCCTCCCCAATTTGGTCAGGTATTTTGTCACAACAAACAGACGAGTAATAGACACACTGAGGAAAGTTGCTTAACTTCCAATCCTGGTTTATCCTTGCTGCGATAAAGTAACTAAAGTACTGACTCAGTTAGGGAAGGTCACTGGAGAGTGCCCAGGTTACCAATGGCAGCGGACCTTTGCCACTGCCTACGCCCATCAACATGCCACATCCTGCTCCTGACCCCATGTTCTCCCACACTCGCCTCTGGCCTCTTCCAAATGCCTTCTCAAGCCCACTTGGTGTCCCTACCTCCCTCCTAGGTCACCTTCCCATTCTCAGGCCCTAGGGTCTTGGGATAAGCTCACACTGTGACCCACCCGGTGAAGGGCCAGAGCCCCAGTCACCCTCCGAGGTTCATAAATCTGCCCCATTCCTCTCAAGCCAATACAAGCCAAGAGCCTGAAAATTCAATATATTTCATTTACAAGCTGGTCTATTACCCGATTCATAACAGATCTGTCACCCTGAGGGATCAATGCATCCGGAGGACGCCACATACATAACACCTATATGTAATTGTGTTCTGGTTCCCTGGCATCTCACTGTGCTGAGGGACTCTGGGGAGCCACCCACCCTCTTCAGTAGGGGTAGAAGCAATGAAGAACAGCTCCAGCTATGGAGCAGCCCAGAGCTAAAGTAGGGGAGGGGTCTCAGCAAGTCCAAATGGGCTGGCCACTTGGTCCCAGGCTTGTTAGCATGGAGTCCCACCACTACACATGTCCTCCAGGACAGTACTTCTAGCCCATGGATGACCCAGCCAGCTCATTGCAGACAATACTGGCAGAAAGACACACAGAGAACCATGGTTTTCAGGCACCTGCAGGAATCACCCAGTCATCTGGTCAAAGTCCAAAAGGATATCCATAACCTGCTTGAAAAGAAGTCTGAAGTCCCTTCCCTAGGTTAACCCACCAGCAAGACACCAAGCTGTACCTTAAATGGGATAGACTGGCAGGCGTGGTTCTGTCTAGTATGAACTAGCCTATGGATGCCAGCCAAGCAGGAGGAGGAGGCTGGTGTACATGTCAGGGCAGAAGAATGCACAGCTGACCTTGAGTTCAGCAAGCATGGGTGCTATCTCTAATAGTTGTCACATTTGAGAGACAGAAACTCAAACAAATGGGCAATAGCCTGTCCCACACTCATTGTGACTGTGAATGGGATCTCTCTTGTCCCATTCAGGTTCCTGTGGCTTAATGTCCTTACCATCTGACTTATGGTGCCTGTATGAGGTAGGGCCTCTGTTCTGGAAGCCTGGAGCTGAGCCTTAGTGCTGGGGGCCCCTGGAGCTTCCTCACCTGGTTCTTCTCACCCTGCTATTGATTCTGATCACAAATGTGACACCCAGTAATGGAAGTGGCATCTCAGTCTCCTGGGAATCTATGTCCCAAAATAGTCAAAAGGAAAAAAAAAAAAAAAAGGCTCACAGTGCAAACGTTTTTCATGCTGAGGTGGAGTTATCAGGGCCACAGATATTTCACACAGAAGTGTATGTGTTCCTGAGGCTGCCACATAAATAAATAGGTTTGAAGCTTAGGAAGCAGTAACTCCTATCAGTATAGGATAGAAGGGAATAGGGCCTTTGGGACTCAGAGGTCAGAATTCTGGGGTCAATCAAACAGCAACTGATCCTAGGCAAGTAAGGCTGACCTTATGCCTCAGACCCTTATCTGTCGAAGGGAGTTCTTGACCCCTCTTAGCCCTCCTCAATGTGAGGCCAGGCATCTGGTTATCAATAAAGACTGTTTAGGTCTTCTTCTCCCTCATCATCGTCATCGTCATCATCATTATTACAATGATTTAATCTGTGGAGATGCCTGTTAAGGACTGGCTATATGGTCCAACATGTAAAGGCACCTACCAGCAAGTATGACAACCTGAGTTCAAACCTCAGACCCACATCGTGGAAGGAGATAAGCGACTACCACAAGTTATCCTCTGACCCCCTCTCTCAAACCATGGGATGTATTTAGGCACATACATAAACACAAAAATAAATTTTTAATGTAATCTTTTAGGAAAGAGAAATGACAGTCCAGCCATAGCCCTTCCCTTCCCACACTTTAAGCAGATCAGAATATGTCACAGCTTTGGGGGCCAAACTCACAGGCAGAGAAACTGAGGCCCACTGATATCATTCAGACACTAAGAGCTGCCAGAGGCTTCCATTAGTCTCCTGCGTGGGAGTGTCCTTGCAGCCACATGCAGGGTCTCTTATCCCCCCCGCCCCATTTCCTCTGCTCATCTGGGCCCACCAGATTCCACACTGGTAGTGAGAGCTTCATGAGGCCTCCAGGTGTGTCGAACTGGCCATTCAGGGAGCAGGACAGAGGGACGTGGATGCTGTGGGCCTGGCAAGTGACTGGTAGCTCCTGAGCATGGCATCTCCGAGCTATGGCAATCTGTTATCCTTCTCAAAGCTGATGAAGGCGAGCTTGAGGACAATTAGTTTCAGAATTACTGGTAGAGGAGAATGGTAAGAGAAAAATAAATTAAAAAGAAATCCATTGGAGCTGTAACTGTAATACAGTGTATCATAGTCAATTGAATAGCAAAAACAAGCTGGTCCCTTGTCAATTGATTTCAGCGAGTAAACAATTTAGGTATTTAAATTGGCAATTTGAGGGGGAAGGAGGCGGAGCTGTCTGAAGAGAGAACTGGAAGCATCATACTCAAAGATGGCATGGACCTGACTGCTCTCAGCTGCAGAAAGCCCCTCCCTCCTGCCCACAAGCTGGACACTCCATCCACAAGTCTCCATAGACCCCAGTCAGAAGCATGGCCACCTGACCCAGCTGACTGGTCCCTCTCTCCTTCTAGACTGCATCTCCCACAGCAGACATGGTTTCTCTGTTCCCATGCTTTTTATTCCCCTCAGCACTGGAGCTTTGATGCCAGGGTCCCCACTTTTTTTTTCCTGAGCCAAGCCCAGTTGTGTGAGGGGGTTCTGAAGGTAGAGAGAAGAGCTAGAGGGAAGAATGGAGAAATGGATAAAGGGTAAGGGGATGGATGGAGGGATGTATGAGAGGAAGGAGGGAGAGAGAGGGAAAATGTTTGGAGAGATGGTAGAGGAATGGAGAGGTGGGTGGAGGAAGAGATGGGTGGAGGGATGAAGGGGGAGATGGAGAAATGGGCAGAGGCAAGGAGGGGGATGTAGAGGGAAGATGAAGGGTTATATGTAGGAAGGGTGGATGGAAACATAGAAGGAGGTATGGTGGGTGGATGGATAGGGAAGTAAAGGAAGGGATGGGATAAGAACAGAACAATAGAGGGGAAAGGGAAGAAGGAATAGATAATGTAATGGAGAGGGAGAGGCTGGTGTATTTGGCTTTTTGTGGGGAGGGGCACCAATCAACTCCCAAATTATGACATGAAGACTTATTATTAGTTTTGAATGCTCAGCCTAGCTTAGGCTCTTCTGGCTACATTTGCCTCAAGACTTTTTATCTTTCCTTCCTTTCTCCTCCCCTCCCCTCTGTCTGTCTTACTTTCCTGTTGTCTCTGGCCTCAGGTGTTTGCCTTGTTCTCTCCTCCTTTCTCTCTTCCTCTCCCAAGCCTAGCTTCCTCCTCCTATTTATTCTCTTTGCCTGACAGCTCTACCTGTCCCTCTCCTTCCTAGCTATTGGCTCATCCTGCCCTGTGTCCCAGCCATGGCTCTACCCAGGCTCTACAGTACCTCACTGGGATGCTCAGACCCCAGCATTCAGTCTGCCTTAGCAGGATAGGCCCTCTCAGCCAGTACCTCTACCGAGAAATCTGATCACATGAAGCCCTCCCCAGGGGAGGGAACCAGGCTGTCAGATATCCATCTGATTCCATGAGATCAGACTCCCTCCTGACCATCCTCTACCTTCCTGCGTGGAGAGGAGTCACTTCACGATCCAAGTCCATCTGCCCGGCCCTCGCTTCACCCGCTGCCTGGGGAAAGGACAGGGCAGACACATGCTGTAGTGGTAGTCCAGAACCTGGCTGTCTGGCTACAGTGAACGGAGTGTGTGGTACGTAAGCTTGGATAGGAGGACCTGGTTCCCTTGGGGTGACCGTAGCCCATGGGGATGTATGGGTCCCACAGCTACTTTGGGTCCTTACCCATCCTCTGTGAGACTTTTGCTCCAGAACAGGAAAGTGTCTCAATCTGTCAGTGATGAAACTTCTAGACAGCAGGTCCCGTGGCAGAATCCTTGTGACTGCTGCTCCATAAAGGGTTCCAGGCCCAGCCAGGTGACAGAATCTGAGCTGTATGTTCTGCAGACCCATGTCACAACACTCTCGTAGGTACCACCCACCTCTCAGGCAAGGAAACAAGGCTTGGTGAGAAGTAGGCAGGCTGGAGTAGGACTGAACCTCACCAGCCATAGCCAGCCAGAGAGGAAGCTGCAGATAACTGCAGGCCCTGGAGGAGGACTCCCACTAGGGGAGTACCCCATGCTCTGCTTCTCTCCATTCTCTGCCTAGAGCCCTCCTCCACCACAGTCCTCCCCTTTCCACAGCCACCATTCCCCCCCCCCCGACCCCACACATCCAAAAAAAAAAAAAAACCACACAACTCACTGTTGGTTCACACCAAACTTGTCTGGCCTGTCAGTTCTGGGCCCAGTTTGTACAATATGGAAAAGCCCACCCCACACTCACTCTCCTCCTCCAAGAAGACTGGCGGTGGCCAGACTCCTGCCTGATTTGATGATTCCTTAGGGAGGCTCTATGGTTACTGTCCATGTCAGCCTGGGCTTAGACTGTCCCCACAGCAGATGGGCACCCCAGGTAAAGCTCTCTCCTGCATGCCTGCACAGTCACATGCCTCTGGGCCTCCTGCCGCTCCAGACCGTGGGGCCTGAAGGTCATCCTGACACTCCTGGCCTGAGAGGGGAGGGGTGCTGGGTTTAGCCTGGCAGCAGCAGCTGTACTTGTCAGCATTGTTCTGCCCTGCCCTCCCGCTGCCCCTCACCTGAACTTCTCACCTGGAAAACCTGCTCCTCCAAGTCCCTCCAGAAGTGCTGACAGGGCAGGGGCTCAGGGCAGCCAGCCTTGGCAAGGGTATGCAGGCTGGGGGACCCCAACCAACCCACCATGAGGAGAGACCCCAGACCCATCAAGGTCCCTAAATGCACTTGGACAGAGTCAGAGCCATATCATTTCTGCTCCCATCAGCTGGGCCCACAGCCACCCACTGCCGAAACGCCTGGCTTCAGAGTGTCGTGTCTTCCCTGTACCTCCCTGTGGATAAGGTTTCAACCCAGCAACCCCTGCATGGAGACCCAGGACAGAGACAGCTACAGGAGAGAGAGCTGACAGTGGTCACTTTGCAAGGCAGTTCCAGTTCTGGGCTGGCCCCGCCCCTCCCTCCAAGGAGCACCACAACCCTGTCCACAGCTGCTGGGTTCAGCATCAGAGGCCAGTATGTCCTCCAGCTGCCCTCGCTGCCCTAGCCAGCTCCTCACACCTGCAGCCAGGAGGTGTAAAATCCAATTTGCTCCTGACACCTCCTTGGGACACCCTGGGGCCTGTGTTCATTGTTGCTACAGAGCTGGGAAGGTGGCCAACAGCTCAGGCTTGGGGTGTCTTCTGTTCGCCCACCTGTCCCCCACCTCACAGCGTCAAGTTTCTCAGGACCTTTGGGAGCCTAGAAACTCAGCATTACAAAGTTTCAGGATTCTGAAGCCCTGAACTGGGGTGGGGCTGCCTGGATTGGGGTTTTAGATACTCTCAGAGGAACGAGATGAGAGGTAAAGGATGAGACACCTACTCTCCCCAAGTTTGAGCAGCATCATGTGGATTTGTCTGGGATGCACTTTGAGGGCCAGAGCTGAAGCCTAGGAGGAACAGCGGACTCCAAGGCTGCACACAGAGCCTCAAGCAGCTGTGGGAACACAACAGGTCCCAACAGGCCCTGCTGTTCCTTCTCAGTTCTCCAATCCACTTCTGCAGATCCCCAAGGTGACCTCAGGGTCTGGGAACTGGGCCCAACCCTTACAGATTCCCCCGTGGGACTTGGGCTTGTCCTGGGCCCTCAAGACAGACACAGCAGTAGGCCAAACACATAGACTGTGCTACCACAGGGGAGCTTGTGATGGTATGAGAGAGAGAGAAAAAAAAAGGAAGGAAGGAAGGAAGGAAGAAAGAAAGAAAGAAAGAAAGAAAGAAAGAAAGAAAGAAAGAAAAAACCAACTGTCCCAGGCCAAATGTCACACTATGGGCATGCCAGTTTCCTGCTCCAGAACACCTGCATCAAGAGTCATACCATTATGTACACACACACACACACACACACACACACACACGCACACACATGCACACACGCACGCACGCATACATGCACACACACGCGCGCGCGCACACTCACTTAACCCCTGTATCAGTTGTGCCACCCTCTGGTCCCAAAGCCCAGTTCCTAGGGAACATCCCAGCCCTCCTCCTTCCCTGGGGCTAGAGGTTACCGCCAAGGTAGAGGGACAGCCTGGCCTTACTGCCTTCTACACTGAGAAGGGACACATGATAGCCAGAGTCCATTTCTTAGATGAAGAAACAGGTCCTGTGAGGAGTGGCCTATCCCACCCACCCACCCATCCCCCATCCATCCATCCATCCATCCATACATACATACATACATACATACATGCATACATACATACATCCGTGTCCTTTTTCTTTTCCCAGTCCTTCTGTGTCAGTGAGCTCCTACGCAAACTGTGGGGCCCACATCCTATACCCTTCTTTCAGCCCCTGCCCTGTCCATCTGGCCAGTTCCTGAAGCCCCAAACACAAGGGAAGCAGGAGGGTGAGGCGTGGGAGCTGAGCTAGCCCAGGCTACCTGCACTGACACAGTGGGATTGGGGTGGACTGTGATAACCTTCAAAGGAGCTATTCCCTATGCTGCCAGCTTGCAGGCAGCTGTGCCCCTGCAGGGGTAAGGGAGGAATATCTCAGGGGGGTCATACCAGGGGGAGGTGCCAGGGACCCAAATGTTCATTGCAAAGATAATAAAAGGTCACCCATCCCCCACCTTGACAACCATCCCTATCTAGAAACCACCTTGTGAGGAAGTGAAGAGGGAGGGCTCTAACGGTGGGGGGGGGGGGAGCTCCCCATCCTCCACCAATTCCCACTAGCTCCATTCTGAAGTGCAGTCACCTAGGCCCTTCCCTTGGTCCAACCCAGCATGAATCTGGGCTTCTTCAGCAAAGCAAACTTGTCAGCCCTCCCACTAAGCAGCGCCCACTGGATGTTGTCCGCTGCCTGCATGGAGCATTCTCCAATCATCCTCCAAAAATCAGTCTCTCTGTAACAGACTTCCATCATCTGACCTCACCCCAACCCCAGGGCTCTGTCACATCACCTCTCTCTTCTATTCCTTTGTTGGGTTTCCTCTGCCCAGAATATCCGTTTCTCTGATTCCCACAGACCTGGGATGTTCTCGAACACTCTTTCCTCCTTAACGTGGCTTCTGTATAACACCAGCCAGCCTCGCTCTCTGGCACCCCTACTGGGCTTTGAACAGGTGTACATTCGCCAAATTCCAAGAAGAGCTCTAAGCCCCAAGGGAGGGTGGCAGTGGCAGGACCTGGAGAGCTGATGGGTTAGGAGGCTGGACTTGTAATGGGGTTGCAGGGAAGGCGCTCCCCACCTCTTCTGGCCCTGTGAAGACAGGGGAAAGCAGCTCTCAGCAGGACCCACCCTGCAGCGCCTGAGTAAGTATCTGGGTTTCTAAGCTCCCAACCAGAGCTCACTCACTTGGGTCCTGACTTAGAGCCTGACTCACTCACTGTGGCTCACTGTGCCTGTTGGCCGGACACTTAGATTTTTAAAGTCGAGACTGTGTGATCAGCTTGTGTATTCTCGGGCCCTGGCCAGGCCTGGTACGGAAGAGCACAGAACGACCATTACAGACGTAAGACGGTCGGATGGGCATCTGTTAGGAGATGACCAGGGTTTCAGCTGCACTCAGACACCACACCCCACTGTTTAACGAGGATAATCATGGAGTAGAATGCCTAAGCATCGTGACAGCTAGTGGCCCCATGAACCAGCGCTGCGGTGACAGGTCAGGTGATGAGGTGCCCCTGTGGCAGTCCTGCAGTGCCTGGAGCCTCTGACGTGAGTCTACTCTGGGCCATTCCTGACCCGTGTGTCTTTCAAGGCCCCAAGGCCTCCTTCCTCGCCAGTCCCTTCATACTCAGCCCCGAAACCATTCCAGACTCCTCTAGGCCATTCTACCAACTTCTCCCTCTTCTGCTTCTACCTCTATCTGGATATACCTGGTGCTCAGTCATCTATCTAACACCTGCTTCCCCAGGACCCAGACTCAAAGGACCTCCAGGCAACACCAGGGAGGCCAGGTGTCTCAGTATTCTACTGCTGTGCAGGGACACCCGATCAACGTTCTGGTGGAAGCTTCACCCCAGCCCCTGGTACCCATACACTCAAAGAGTCTGGAATGCTCTGGTGGAAGTGCTTCCACCCAAAGCCCCCTTCCCTATCTCTCTCCAAACCCTGCTGCATCTCAGAAAGCCCGAAAAATGATGCCCCTCTCCTCCAGTGATATTCAAGATCATACCCACAGGGAATTTAAACTGCCCCCCCAGAACAAAAGTGTGGTTTTCAGGTCTCTCTTTCCCATATTCTCTTTGAGGGGGGTGTCAGGTAAATCATTTGGGAGCATTGTATCCATTAAACGTGGGCTTTTTCTAATTCAGTTTGATTTGGTCTGATTTGGATTGTTGCATCGATGGAGAGGATTATCGGGGTGTACAAACTTCTTAAGCACAGCAACTCTTCTAAAGGAAAGCATTTAATTGGGGTTGGCTTACAGTCCATTATCAGCATAGTGGGAAGCATGGCAACATGCAGACAGTCGTGGTGCTAGAGAAGGAGCAGGGAGAGAGAGAGATACTGGGTCTGGCTTGGGCTTCTAAAACCTCAAACCCATTCCCAGCAACATACTTTCTCCAACAAGGCCACACCTCCTAATCCTGCCAAGTATTTAAACACCCTAAGAGTTTAAACATATGAGCTTATAAGAGCCATTCTTATTTAAACCATCATAACAGGGAAAACTGGTCCAAGAGCTCCTCCTGTTCTTAACCCTCCTACCCCAGGCAGGCTAGCTCCTCCAGAGCCTCTGTACCCTTCGTGGCACATGACTAGTGCTCATTTCACACCTCCAAGCTGGATTTGTAATCCCAGAGAATTCTGTGTGGCTCAGCAGCCCTGCCCTGTGCTAGGTCCTGAATAGGGATATTCGACTAAATGCCCCCCTCCCTCCAGGGTCCTGTGCCTCTGCCTGTCATGGCAAATGGCTTGAGGGGAGGAAGAAGGCTTTCCCACATCCTTCAGATCCAGCCATGCTCTTTTACCACATCCAGTCACTGCTGCTCCCAATTTCTCCAGTCCCTGGGCTATCTCCTGGCCAGAACTGGAGCCAGGACAACCTCTAGTCTCACCCCCAAATCCCCAAGTCCCAAGACCTCTATGTCTTGCTTCTTCCTCTGCAGGCTGAGGTTCAGCCATATGGCATGTAAAGGGCTGCTGATACGACCTTTGGACTGGAACAGATGGGCCCATGTTGGCAGGAAGCATGGAAGAAGGGTCGGGGAAAGGCTAGGGTAGACAGAATGGCAAGGCTTGGGTGTCTAGGCTAGAGTTTATAAGGAGCTGTAGGACCCCAGGGCCTCATACCCAGGAGACAAGTTCTCAGAGGTCTCTCTCTCTCTCTCTCTCTCTCTCTCTCTCTCTGTGTGTGTGTGTGTGTGTGTGTGTGTGTGTGTGTGTGTGTGAGTGTGTGGGGTACATACAATGCTATCTCTCTGTCCCTCCCAGGATTGTGCTCACTTCATTGTTTTCCTCCTGCCCTTGGGGCAGAAGTCAGCACAAGTATGAGAAGAGCAAGCAGGTAGTGGAGAACTGCCATCTGCCTTCCTAGCTGACCAGGTCCCAGGCCCTCATTCTTCCCACATCAGAATGTCTCGTCTCAGGCAGTAGATCTTAGGGTGTCCAAAGACACTGCCCCTGTGTTGGGGAGATGAAGTTTGAATAAACAGGGTCCCAGCCTGGAATCTCCCCTGGAACAGCACTGACACTATCCATGGTGCTGAAACATGGTCCTCAGAGGCAAGGGTACCCATGGGACCTGTAGGTGCCAAGGTAGGTATGCTTGGGCATGCACATCAGGATTGAACAAGACACCAGTGATCCAGCCATATATGAGTGATGCATGGTGGGGATCTTGGAGCCATGGAGTGTCCAATCTGGGCTGAGTTTGTATCTGAGACAATGCCATGACTGTTAGCGCCTTATGTGCTGGTGGAATTCATGAACAAATGAAAAAATGGATGATGCTGTGGGAGGGACATTCATCCCAAGTGTCTTGTTTTCTCCCAAGTACCTTGGTTCAGAGAAGATTCCAGGGTCCTACTTGGGTTTCCTGGCAAGCTGAAGCCAGAGCTTGGGTAATAGGGCACCCTGTTTACTCCTTTCCCTCATTTGCATAAGGACAAGTCTCTCAGGCCCCTTCTGCCCCAGCTAGACAAGGTCTCTGGGACAATGCCAATTGTGCCTTCTCAGCTTCCCTGGCTCCTTCAGATTTTCAAATTGCAGGGAAGAGGGGACTAGGGGCTGGGGGATCTCTAAAAGATAGCTGCCAGAAAGCCTACATTAGGTGGGACCCTCAAAATACAAGGCAACAGGCTAAGCTGTTGGTGTTGTCTGGGGCATGCCACACTAGATGACCTGTTCTCTCTCTGAAATTCAAAAGTCACTGGTCATGTTTTGTGGTGCTTAATCCCACAGCAGGGCATTCCACAGGCCAGGTTCTGCCAAGGGTTTCTCAGAACCCACATCTCTGCCCCATCACACCAGCATGAGCAGGCACCCACATTGAATGCAAGGGCTGAATCAGAGAGAATAGCCAGCAGCCTCAAGATTGTCAGGTGCCATGCCAGGTTCCATCCCAGAGGCCAGTACATGCAGAGCCATCTGAGGGAGTCACTGTTCCCTGGGTCTGTAGGTGCCATCCCTTCCTACTCCGGCCCCAGCCCTCTCAGCTACCACCGTAGGGTTCCACCACCATTTCAGAGACAGTGACTATTTCCCTATACCCCCAGGGTCTCTCCACTCTAGAGGAAGCCTTACCTGTACCTCCTCATCTTCTGGAGAACACAGGGGCTTGTCTGAGCTTTCTGACCTTTCATATGACCTCTCAAGTGTCAGGGCTGATCCACAGCCAAGCAACCATCTCAGCACAGAGTAACCAGGACCAAACTCGGTGTGAGAGCAGAGTCAGGGACCAGTGTGTAACCAGGATCAGGGATTGCAAGTGCTCAGGTCACAGTATCTGCCTTTGTAGGAATGGGTTCAAACCATCGGTGGGCAACCTGGGCTATCCCATCAGGGTTCAAGATCTCCTTGAGTCACAGATGCCACACAGAACTTAAATTAAGCCTGGCTTGTCAGAGCCTCTGGGGGCCAGTGTTCTTCAGGCTACTTCAGGGCCCCCAGATACATCATCTTGTCTCACTCATCATGCTACCAGATGGCACTGGGTACCCAGCCTACCGGGAGCCTCGGTCACCAAAGAGATGCATTCTGATGGGCACGGACACATTTTTGTTTGTAGGACCCTATGTCAGTTTGGGTGACACTGGTAGTCTTCCAGGCTCCGGGCTGGTGCACCTGACTGCCACCATCCTGGAGTAATGGTGGGTGTGGCCCAGTCCTGCCCTCTCCACTGGCAAGGGAAGACATTGGGTCTACACAAGAGAAGAGAGAACACATTCTCATTCGGCTGGCAACACCCTCCGAAGAGCTTATTAGAAATTAATATTTAATTCTCTTCTGTGGATTTAGCTTAATTATTCAATTTATTATTGCAATTACTGAGAAGCACCCGGAAGCAAAACTGCTTGCTTTGAACAGGGGAGAGAGTCAGGGAGTGGGTAATCTTGCCTAGTACATCCCAATTTTCAGAACATTCATTTTGCAGCCTTCACCTCAGGGATTCCTCCTTGTGTCCCTCTGAAGTCCCTGTTACTGCAGATTTAAAAAAATAAAAATTTAAAACTTACATATTTTTTGTCTCTGTCAGAAAACACTAGTGATACTCCTGTCTCCTGAGTGCTTTTTTCTTGCATTTATGGGAGGGGGCACTGAAGACAGGGCCCCATCTCTCCCTTCTGCATCAATACGAAAGTACACAGAGAAACAAGGCTGGTGAAAACGAGGAAGGCAGCGGAAAGAAGGGCAGGGAGGACAAGGCAAGAGCCACACCCACAGGGCCTCCGACTTGTGCTCCGAGTCCTCATCTCCTTGCCCTGAGAAAGGGACAGTCTCATTTTACAGATTCTGACACCAATACTCTACAAAGATCAGCAATGTGTCCCTGTCACCTAGGTGTCTGTGTGAGCCAGAGTCACCATCCAGTGCAGAGGAGATCTGCCCTGAGCCTGAGCTCGTGCCCTATCCCAGATCTCTGCACTTCCTGCTGGATCATTTCCTGGAGGAGTGCAAAGGTCAAGGAGTAGGCAGAGGCAGGTGGGGTGGCCTTGGAGGAAGTTCTACCCTCCTGAAAACCCTCCCCACTGGGCTTCAAGGCCAACAGGCAGGCTGACTGCAAGCCATGCTCCAGGTATCCCCAAAGGCACAGTTCCCCCAAGACACCCCATGGCTGCTTTGTGGCTGGGTACTGTCCCAAAGGCCAGAGTGTGTGCTGACTGAGATTGGAACCTAGGGGTGGGGTGGCTGCTACCCTGCCTGGGGATTCAGAGTAGAACATAGGATAGGGAAGAAGGCAAAGATTAGGATGGAGTGGTTCTGGTCTGAAGCCCAGAACTTGGCACTCATCAGAGGGGGGTGGGCCTGTTTCTGGTTGGGAATGCAGGTCATTGGCTAGGCTGGGACAGTTCCCAGAAGTATGGGGAGCAAAGCAACGGTCAAGTAGAGGCTGGGAAAAAAGATACACTTATTCCCAACTGTAGTCCCCAGGCTCCATGAACCCACCCACCAAGGATTCAGCAACACCCTACAGCTCTGAGCAGGCCAGGCCTAGGAGGATGCTGCTATTTCCATTGCTCAGAACTCCCTCAAACCTGGTTCACCTGTCTGTCACCCTCAACCCTTTCTGGGTACCCATTCATCAGCAGGGGTGTTCTCAGCTGGCAGGTTCCCCAGCCTGTTGCTGGCTCCTCCCAGCCCACATGGACAATGGCCTCGTCTCCTGAGCACAGCCTTGGAATGTCCACCAAGAGCTCATTCCATGGCATCTCTGAACCTTTGCTCAGGCCATTTCCTTCACCAAGAGCCCACATTCACCTCTCGGTACCCAAGAAGCCTCCAGCCTGTCCTGCACCTACATGGCAGAGGCCATGTGGCAACAAGGGATAGACAAACCAGTTCTAGCCTCTACAACAGAGCTTGTGCCAGAAACAGGCAGGTGGGCACATCAGTGAACATGCAAGGCAGCTGCAGACACAGCAGACACAATTGCAGAGCTAGCTGCCTATGCTGAATGCAGCCTCCTGTGGGCAGGTGCCATTGGTGTGAGGGCCTGCCTCTCAAGGGTCTGAGCCACTGCAAGGGGGCCCATATTCCCACTTTACTGATGAACTCGAAGCTCAGCTGGAGGAAGCCACAGGGCTAAAGACTTTCTAGGCTCAGCACTGCCCAGTCTCTCACTTGTTTCTGCTCTCACTGTACAAACTCCATCCACCCTGGGCCAGGAGCTCTGAGAAGTGGTCACCGGATCCAAGTGCCACCCTGGGCAAGTGCCTGACCAGAGAAATCAGGCCTCAAAGGCAGGGGTTGCCTGGCCAATGAGAACAGGCTCATAGTCACTCAGCAGTATGACTTGACTCAGAAGGCTGCACACTGAAATTGTGGGGATTGTTATGACCCCTACAAGCCATGGCCTCCAAGCCAGAACTTACAATCAAGGCATAGTGTCCCTGACAGCCCCATGGGAGAGGGTTCCACAGGCTGAGATGGAAGGTCCTGCACTCCACTCAGAAACCAGCCTGGGTACCGTCCTGCCTCTGTATGCCACCCATCTCCCAAGCAAGCCCTTCATATCCATTCTCAGTGGCTTCCTCACCAAAGGCGTGACACAGTAACCCTTTATGTGGTTGGTGAGGAACACCTACTAAGCGTGCCATGAACAGAATTATGGCTCCAGTGGCTACTCATGGCCCAAGCCATGACAAGCCCAAGTCCAGGATTGAACCTGGACATCAAGACCCCTACGGGCAGATAGATGAGCATAGATCTCCCAGCCTCAGGCAGCCCATACAAGCGCACCAACATGTACACACAGGTATGTGTGCACACAATGGCATGTGGGGCATATGGGGACCAAGATTCCCACTGCAGGCTGCTCAAAAAAGAGATCAATAGCTGTGGGGTCGATACTTCACGGCTTTCAGAAAACATTAAAAACATGATTTGCTATGCACCTCAATTTAGCCCTTTACATTTTTTGTGCTTGTGAAAAATACTTCATTGATCGCTGCCCGGATACTGTAATTTTCTATTTATTGCAGCCCAGTCTTGTAACTCCCATGGGGAGACAAGAGGTCTGTAGATGGAGTGACTGGCCCCACACACCTCACTCCTACCACATACTCCTGGGTCCTGTGTGGGCTGAGCCAGGCCAGGGCTTCAGTGTCAGAACCCTATCTCTGGGTCTTGTGCCTTGAGAACTTGCAAGCCATCAGTAGCCAACAAAGGGCTACACGAACAGAGCTCTTGAGGTGAAGAACCAGGCCACACCAGGCTCACACCCCACCACTCCTATGCAGTTTGGGCTGCAGCATGCTGAGGGTGGCCTGACTGGAGACCAGGGTTAGACACAGCATCCCAGGGCTGTCATGTGTGTTTTTTTTTAAGAACCATTCTGGACTGGACCTGGAGCCAAGTCCAAAGCGTAAAAAGCAGGAGACCCCCCGAAGCTGCCTGAGCTGGAGACAGGCATGCAGGACACCCAGCTTCCTCCTTCAAGCTGGGGTATGAATTGGAACTTTTATGAGCACTTGGGTCTTTGTTAAAGCAGAAGATGGTGCCTTGGACTCCAGAGGGACAGCCGATCCTCAAATCAAGCCAAGGCAGGCAGTCTGCAGTGAGAGGTCTGGCAAACACCAAACGGCCTTCACCTATATTCTCATTTGTGTCACTGTGGTCATTATGAGTCTAATAGCTCTGGGCTCAAGGCCAAGGATCTCAAGGAGGAGAAAGAGAGTTAGGCTGTGCTGGGGACTGATATGGGTGGGATCTGATAGGCTGACCTAGGGGACTGACCACGGTGGGACTGGAAACTGCTTGAGGAACAACACATGCTTCATCTATACCTAGAATGGAGCATGCAGCTCCCCAGCCAGACCAGGGAGGGTTGCTTCCTCATGTGGGTACTACTGGGACAGGCTGGGAGAGACGGGCAACCACTCAGCTGTGGAGACAGGGAGTTGGGAGGTCCTCTTAGGGAAGATGGGACTGGCCTGAAGTTGAGCGTGCTGTCTACAGTGAGCTTGGGAAGAAGATCGGCGGCCAGCTCAGAGTCCTCGGTCTCTCCCAGTGTCATTGCATCTGCTCACCAGCCCCCAAGTCAGTCCTGCTTATAGTCTGAGTACAACCTTGCTAACTGGTGCTCCAGGGCCAGATACCGGAGCTCAGAGAGGCAGGATCTGTGTGCGGGTGTCACAGCAAGTGTGTGTGTGTGTGTGTGTGTGTGTGTGTGTGTGTGTGTTCCTGGATGACATGAAGGCATGCTGGTCCAGACAGGACACCATCAAGTGGGCTAGGCTAGGAAGCACATCAGATAGCCCTGGAAGAGCTCCCAGCTTGGGTGAAGAGGGCACCATGAATCTCGGCCTCTCCGTAGGAGCAGTCTCCTTATCAGGACCCAGGATGGTGCCCATGTACCCAGTGTCTTGGCTCCATGGAGCTGGCTCACAGGCCCTCCCCAATACTGGGTTTCCTAGGCTGAAATAGCAGGAGGTAGGGGGAGGGATCAATGCATGGCTCTTCTAGCTGCTAAGGGAAAGGGGAAATCCTTGCCTATCATCACTGTGCCTCTCTGAGACCTTGAGTGTGTGCACTTCTGGGCTTCGAGGGATCAGTGTTCAGAGACTAGACAGTATATATCCAGCTGCTGCAGCCTGACAACTCAGTGCCCAGCTTCAAAGCCCAGGCAGTAGCTGCCTTGGCCTAGACTCAGGTTCTTTGTCAGATGGTCAGTGTGTATGCCACATCCTGCCTAACCTGGCCTGCTCCACCCTTTTGGACAGTTAGTCAGCAAGGGCTTCAATCTATCATCCCATGGCAGGCCTGTCCCCTGCGATTGACTCTGCTCTTACTACACTACCTTCCCATCTCACTGGGCTTCACAGGGTAGGTGAGGGTGAGGGAAGGCAGGAAAGAGATCCTAAACTGTGGGGACAGCTGAAGGTCCCTAGTCTGGAGCTGAGAATGTACTGCAGAGTAGAGGACCCGCACCCACCCTCCTGTAGCATCCCTGTCATGCCTGGCAGAGCCTCCTCTCCAACCCATCCACAAACAATCACTGGAGTTTTGTTTTTTTCCATAAACTTCAAGGGAAGAGGCGGGCTCCATGGTGACAGCAGGACCCAGGGGTGCCAGATGCATGGGCTGAAACATATGGCAGAGCAGAGGCAGGCCTTTGATGTGAGTTCTGCAGCCCCCATCTCACTGCCCCAGCTTCTCTGGCCCCTGCAGCCACCACAGCAGGATTGGGAGTTGCCCAGCAGGAGGATCTGCGCTCTGGTAGCTGACCTATGCCCACACCAATGCCTCCCCACTGCTAGACCAGATCGGGCGAGGCACCACCTGCTGTTCTCACTCCACCCACCCACACCCTGCAGACCAGAGACCACAGCTGTATGAAGGGCTGATATTTCCAGCTCCCTGGTGGAAAGGCACAAACCATGTTCAGCAGAGTTGAAGAAAGCTTGCTTCAGGAGGTGAGACCCAGGGTCCTCTGAAATTCCACCAAATCTAGCAGCACTCAGGGAGACAGTGCAGGGGCAGAAGAACTGGTGTGGCTTTCATGATCTTAAGTATCTCCAGGGGATGGGAGAGGCCCCAGAGCCAGGCAGATGAGGTTCCCCGGAGAAGCTCACCACTCGGAGAGCCCAGGAAGCCCACAGCATGAGACCCCCTTGCTGGTGAAGTTGCCTCATCCATGTTACATCCTAGAGACCCCCTGGTGGTCACACTGATACCCACCCAGCACAAGTCCTCAGAGACAACACACAGGTTCTGTTCAGACAGGAAAACCACAGCTTTAGCCACACTGTGTTGGGAGTCATGGGTGTGAGGCTGCACTCAGCTATCCACCCTCTTCACAGCATGGGACACATCATACCCATTCCTGGTATACCAGTATCAAGGTCCAGAACATGCCTCACAGGGGCATCAGGTGACACAGCACACTGCAGGAGAGCGAAGAATCAGTGGTAGGAAGGGACAAGGCAGAAGGGAAGCAGAGAATGGAGTTATCTCCGGCCTCTAGGTCAGGTATGGGGGCACAGGTATGGGGTAAGGATTTTCATTGCATCCCAAACTGAGCCAGACACCAGTGATGTTTCTAGTGAGGCAGTCCTAACCCCCAAGGGTCTCTCTAGCTACAGAGCCTTAGAGCTGGGTTAATTACTCCTAGATGACAGCCTGTGGGAGGGGCTGGAGGGTGCTGGAAGAAGGGATCCAATTAGCCTCAATTATTTTCATGATTGGGGACAATTGGTGTCAACTGCAGGGTCAGGGGTCATGGTACAGTCACTATTTAGTTAATCCCCTGACTGGATAGGACCATCCTAAAGACACAGGATTGCTTCTGATCACCTGCAAGAGGAAGCATCCCTACCCCCAGGTGCTCCTTGACCCCTGTCAGAACTGGGGTGATGGCCAGGACATTTGGGGAGCATGGTCAAGGCCTTAAAGGGGACATGGTCAGAGCCTTGCAGGGTATGGTTGGGGCTCGGGGGAAACGAGCAGAACTTTACAGGGCATAGTCAGGGCTTTCTGTGGGGAGACTGTTAGGGCCAGCTTCTGCCTCATTCCTTGCTCCTTGCTAGAAGGTTCCTGCTCAGTCTTCAAAGCCCTACCTCCCTCTAGCTCTGTTCTGTGTTGTAGAGCCATTGGAGCCCCCAGCTGGAACGTCTTCTGAACTGGTTTCTGCTGCTCCCCTGAGGTTCCCTGCCCTCTCCTTGAGACCGTGAAAGAAAAGGATGCAGTTTAGGTAGGGAGCTCTTGTGGAGTGGATGATCTGGGTTGGGAGGGACTCCATGCCTGTTACTGCCCCCACCTAGAGATTGGCTCAGCCCTGCCTATTATTGGGACAGGCCCCCAGGCCTCAACAAACTCCTGTCAGCTGAGAAAGGATAGATGCAGGGCTGTGGTATCAAGAACCACCTTCTTAGTCCCTGTCCAGCAATGTATAAGTCTGGGGTGCACAAAAAACAGCCAAGGCTTGCAAGTGCCAGCAGGTGGCCAGACGGTGAAGGCAGTCAGCCCTCACAAGCGAAGGAAGTCCCTCTCTAAGACCACCTCCAACCTGCCCAGTGCTCGCTCTAACACACAGCAGGTAACTGAGCCCTGGGCAGCCACAACAGGAGACAGAAAAGAAACAAGAAGAAACTCAAGAGGCAGAGAGGACTTAAGGACACAGGGATGGAGGAAGGTTACAACCCAAACAAACACAGTAGGCACTATGAGGGAGTCTAAGCAAGAGTTGAGAGGAATCAAGGCCTCCTGCCTGTAGGGACACCTGCCACCTGCTCCACCCAAAGTCTCAGCAGCTGGTCTCCACAGTCCAGGATGGGACACATCCCAAAGATGGGTAATGACTTTCCAAAGCATTCCTAAGCTGGGCCCAGGTGGGTGCTAACATGGGTGCTGGACTCTGCATGCTGGCCCAATGCCCTCCCGAGAGCCAAATGGCCTCTTTGCCTACTGTTCCCACCTAGCTTCCCATACCCATCCCAGGAGCTGTTTCCCCTTGCAAATGTATTCAGATCACGTGACATGTAAATGCATTTGGATCACATGACACTTCAGGAACATCTATTTATATAAATTTAGACTCCATTTCAAAAGAATTATTCAAAATCGGAGCCATTTGGATGAATGGGTGTGGGACGAATTGTTTCTTAAGTATTCACATCAAAAAATGCCCAAAATGCCCCATTTCTAAGTGGATTCCCAACACTGTAATTACCGAGATATGCGAGTCTTGCGGGAACATTGTAGAATGGGAACACGGGCTTTGGAAACAGTGTCCCAAGGAATAGGGTTCAGCACCACTGAGGACAGGTTGGGTGGCTGATCTTGGGGAAACTGGGGGGTTCAGTGGTGGGGACAGGGACAGTGGAGGGGAGAACAGAATGGCTGGACTTGACAGCCACAAGGTGACAACTCACCACTTTCCAGGGACCTTGGCAGAGGTGATCTACGACAAGGGACTCTATCTACTCTGAGCTTCAGCTTCCTCATCTGTAGTGTGTGGCTGTGATTTCAGATGAAGGAAAAGAGTGCAGGTGCATAAAGTATGGAAAGTAGCTGGCACCCCGTGAACGTCAGATGCTTGGTGCTGTCATCGACCCCGCTATAGAAAACAACTCAGATCCTCAGAGTCACGCTGGGCAGCTCTTAGTTCTCACCCTACTGCAAACTTCGAAGTTTACTCTGGCACCCACCTTTGTTAGCCAGAGTGTGTGCCTGACACACTCTGTGTGCCTCCCCATGTGTGCCTCCAGCCCTGTACCAGGCCTTTGCACGTGTTGTGGAGTCTATCCTAACCCCATTCTCCACCCTGTGGATGCACAGAACTGTCCACCACTCCCCGAGGGCTCACTGCCTTCCTGGCACTACCATCTGGCCCTCTTTCATCTGAGCCAATGAGCATGTTTATGTCCCGTCTCTCCAAGACCATGACTTCCAGTAGGACATTGTCCATACAGTGTGGAAATGGACAAAGTTTGGGGACAGGGTAAATTAGTCATGGCAAGCCTACACATAGATGCCTGGCAAAAAGAGGCTGTGGCCAAGTGTGGTGATGCCCAGGCAGAGTTAGGTAAGAGCCAGAGCTCCAGGGTATCAGCCTTGGACAGTGGGTAAGAGGACAGTTCACTGGCAATGTGGTACCGCTGTTACCCTTAGCAGTGTGCTCTGCAGAGGTGAGAGGGAAACCATGGAACTTCCCTTCCACTTGGTTTCTATTTTTCATAATACGCTCTATAGTGAAGACAGAAATCCAGAGAAGAGCCTTCTAAAGTGCTCACCCAATGCAGCACGGCCAAGAGGTGGCTCAGGGGCCAGCCCCAGGGCAAACCCAGAGAGGAATCTGATAGCAAAGGTTGTGGGAGCACAAACAGGCCTGTCTGGGCATGGTGGGAACAGGTAGGGGCTGGGTAAACTGCAGGGAACCTGGTCCAGGGTAGAACCTTCACCCCAGGGTACCTGCCAGCCTGCCCTGGACACCCAACATCCCTGTACTGTCTTTCCTGGGTGCCCTCTACATCCTAACCATGAGAACATGAGAAAGCAGCCTTTCTTGTGCCCACAACTAATGTCTTGAGCTGCTGGGGGTGTCTCCAGAACTCCTCATGCTGGAGGCCCAAGGACAGTTACATGAATGAATGAATGAATGAATGAAGTCTCCTTGAGATATCAGTCTTCTCTGGCACACAGTTCCCACACATGTTACCTTGGTCCTAACTCCCCACACTACCACGGCCTTCTCATATCCCGATGAAGCTGTTCCTATCTGCATGTCTGTGACTAGTCCGTATCATGGTCCCAGCTAGAAAACACAATGGCAAACGATGCATCCTGAGGACAGGAGGTGGCACTGACCATTTCTGGGTAGCACCGCTTGCCCAGTGCACCTGCCTCCTGTGATGCTTTCACAGCTAGAGTCATGGGTGCGATGAGGCGCATCCTCCCGAGCCAGCGTACCCTGTTCTCCTTCCCCACCTCCCTACCTGTGCATGGGTGCCATGCCTTCCCTGACCTCCCCCTCCTGCAGACCTGCTCACCCATACTTGAATTCAGTCCCTGCCTCCTCTGGAGCCTCTCAGGCCCCTGCTCATTGGCCATGGAGGAACAGGATCAGACCTCTGCAAATCACCCTCACGGGTGTCACAACATCCAAAAAAACAATTGTGATCACCAGTGAGGCAGGAGGAGGCTCCAAGAGTGCTAGACAAAAGGAAAAGAGGAAGGATAGCATGGGAAAGAAGTCCTGAGGGGATGATGTGGTCTCACAAGGCAGAGGCCTTGGCTTTAAGGGCCCCTGGAGCCTCCATAGCCTCCCCACTGGCTCAGTGTTGCAGGCCACCTTGCATCTTCTCCTGAGCAGTGTGACAAAGGCAGTGGCATTAAGACTTTTCTAGAATAACCACCAGGCTACATGGGGTGAAGCTGAGACAGACCCAGCTAGGACATCAGACAGTAATGCACAAAAGTTGGGCCTCCTCCCAGCCTTGTGGAGGCTGAGGCAGGAGGATTACATGTTCAAAGCCTGCCTGAGCATCTTGAACATGGTTTAGAAGCAGAACACTTGCTAGGGTGCCTAAGGCCATGGGTTTGATCCCCAGGACCACCAAGCAAACCAACAACAAACATAATAATGCTAACGTGTGTTAGCATGCTTAGTCTCATGCATCTATGGCTGTGGTTACTGCAGAGTCCTGGTGATGTATCAAGACAAAAGATTAATGTGTACACTGGGTTTTAAAATAGAGCAAGAAATAATGAACACAAATCTTAAAGACTTAGTGGACTCAGGAGAACCTAAAGTTAAATAATCCAGTGAAACTGGATTCCCTCCTAGTCTGACAAAGAATGTACTACAACAGTCAGAAGACTTGGGCCAGGTCTGTGAAGAACTGACTAGAATCAGATTCCCACTGGGAGGTTCTGTGGAGGGTTCTGCTGTTCACTACCAACAGCGAAGTAACTACCACAGGAGAGGAATTCTTTGGACGGGAGTCTGGCCAAAGGGGCCAGGCCAGCTGGTATCAGAAAGCCTTTCACAGTACAAAGTAAGAAAAGTAATAAAAAATAGAGAAGATTTCAGAAAACAAGTTACAAATGAACAAATCAGGTGAAACCAACCCCAGTATATCAATAATGGATTGAACTTGCCAAACATCAGATGTTTGTAATTCAGCAGTTTACAGTAGACATACCAAAGGCAGAAAGACACAAAAGACAGAAAGTGAAAGAAGAGAGAACACTAAGAAAAAGAAACCTGGTATAGTTCTGTTATGAGCAGGCAAGACTTCAGAACAAATGCCCCATGTGGAACAGCAAAGGACTCTTTGTAACAGTAGGAGGTTGCAACTCGCCAATGCTCAACTTGTATACAACCTGTGGAAGTGCTATAAAACATATAAATCAAACATTCACGGAGCTGTAGGGAGAGTTCCCAAACCTACCCTCCATTTGTGTCAGGTCAAGCAGACCAAACAAGGGCAGAGTCAGGGAGATTGGAGTGAAAACGCTAACAGACAGGATTTAATGCACACCGATGGCACTTGCCGCGAAGCAATTAAGGAATATATGTTTCTCTCAAGTACACAGGAAGCATTTACGGAAATGGTAAGTTCTAGGCCATAAAGCAAGTCTTACAGTTTCAAAGAATCCTTTTCAGAGCAAAGAAATTCTCTGAACAAAATGAACCTGTTAGAACATGACAAAAGAGAGAGAGATTAAATTAAAAATCCCATGCAGTTAGAAATTTCATAATTTACATCTTAATTAAAATGGATCAAAGAAAATCATGATAGATAGCATTTTAACACTGAGCAATAATGAAAAAAACTATGTATTTTCACAAACTTGAAAGATGCAACCAAAAGTGACTTTTGCAAGGGAAGTTATGAACACAATTATTTGCTAGGAAACAGTAGGGCTTGAGTCAGGGGTGGTGGTATATGCCCTTTAACCTAGCACTTGGAAGAGGTAGGCAAGAGGATGAGGAGTTCAACGTCATTCTCCGATGAGTATTGAGTTTGATGATGGCTTGGGATACATGAGCCTTTGTTGCCAATCCTTCCCACACCAAAAAAGATATAAAGTCCATATTCTAAGCAGCCAATTTTATAAACCAGAGGCAAAAACTACACAGCACACCTGAAGACAGAGAAGAGAGAGGTGTTTTGAGGAGCCAATGAAAAAACCAAAATAAGCATGAAATGAGGCCAAGTCCAAGTTGAGTCCTTAGAAATATGGAAAAGACAGAGTGTGGAAAAGGCAGGGCAGAAAGAAGCAAGCAGACACATAAACAGGAACTCAGTGAGGGGTGGGGGCAGGGACACAGAGTCCCAGGGAGAGTGGCTCCTTATGCGCTGTGATAGAAAACCAGACACAGTGGGCTCGCCTGGGAGATATGCCATGCCAAAGCCAACCCAAGAAAAAAGTAGAAGCTAGAGAGATGGCCTGCAGCACACACACAGAAGGACCTGAGTTCAGGTCCCCAGCACTACATTAAAACAAAAACAGGCAACAAAGACGCCAGACAGGGTTGTGTGCATGTGTAACCAGTACTGGCCAGAGTGGAGACAGGAGGATTCCTAGGGTCCAACTGGCCAGCTGGTCTACCTAGTGAAATTGATGCACTCATGTTCAGTGATACAGCGCCTTAAGAGAGAGAGGGAGAGAGAGAGAGAAAGAGAGAGGGGGAGAGAGAGAGAGAGAGAGAGAGAGAGAGAGAGAGAGAGAGAAAGAGAGATGGCTCAGAGGTGAAGAGCACAGACTGTTCTTGCAGAGGATCTGGGTTCCATTCCCAGACCCACATGGTAGCTCACAATGACTTGTAACTCCAACACCCTCTTCTGGCCTTAGCTGGCACTGCTCAGACATGGTACACAGACATACCGCAAACAAAGCTATAATAATCAAATCATCATGGCACAGACATAAGAATAAAGATACAGACCTGTGGTGTAGAACAGAAACCTCAGAATTAAACCTACACATATATAACAAACTGGCCTTTGACAATGATGCCTTGGATATTTAATAGAGATGTGCAGTCTCTACTGGGAAACATCACTTTCCAAGTACTGAAGAACAAAACAAGATCCCAAATTTCTGTCTCTCTATCTCTGTCTGTCTATCTCTATCTCTGCTTGTCTCTGTCTGTCTCTGTGTGTGTGTGTGTGTGTGTGTGTGTGTGTGTGTGTGTGTGTGTGTGTGTATAAAAACATGACAGGGGGCTAGCTGGGAAGGAGGCTTCAGCAGGAGTGAGAGAGGACAAGAGAAAGCAACGCGGGTGAATGAACACAAGACATTACAGGTATGAAATTTTCACAAAAATAAAAATCAATTCAAAGTGGCCTGCAGACTTAATAGTACCACTTAAAATTATGAAACTACAGAAAGAAAATATGAAAGAGAGAGCTGAGTGTAGTATCTTACATCTCTGATCTGAGCACTGGGAAATGGAGGCGAGAGGATTTAAGGCCAGCCTCAAATACATTCCAGTTCTAGGCCAGCTTGGGCTACATGGGTCCCTGTCTCAAAAACACAAAACCAAACAAAGGACGGTTGGACAATAAACCAGGACACTGGAGTGGGCAGAGTTACGACTTCAAAAGGACAGACAGCAAAAGTAAACATCTTAGTGTTCTGTTGTTGTGAAGAAACACCATGACCAAGGAAACTCTTATAAAAGAAAACATTTAATTGGAGCTGGCTTACAGTTTCAGAGGTTTAGTCCATTATCAGCATGATGAGGCCTATGGTGGCACACAGGCAGATGTAGTGCTGAAGAAGTTGAGACTTGATGGGAGATGTCATTCTGTAAATATGTTTTTCATATTGGTTAATGAATGAAGCACTGTTGGCCAATAGGAAAGCAAGATAGGTGGGACTAGGAGACAAGGACAGTTAGGAGGAGATTCAACATGGAGGATGGAGAGAGTAGAACTCCAGGCCCTCTCTCCAGTAAGATAAGACCACGTGGAAATACTTAGATTGGTAGAAATGGGTTAATATTTAAGATAGAGCTAGCCAATAAGAAATACTAGTAACAGGCTAACAGCTTTATATCTAATACACCATCTCTGTGTGTTATTTGGGGCTGGCACTACTGTGGGCCCAGGCCGGTGGGAAAACCTGCTCATAACACAGACTTCTATATCCAGATCCATAAGCAGCAGGAATAGAGAAAGCCACTGGGCTGGGTTGGGCTTTTGAAACCCCAAATCCCACCCCCAGTGACATGCTTCCTCCAACAAGGACACAGCTCCCAATCCTTCTAAGTAGTACCACTCCCTAATGACTAAGCATTCAAATATATGAGCCTATGGGTGCCATTCTTGTTCAAACCACCACAGCAGACAAAGGAGAAAAGCTTCCAAACAGCTAAGCAAAAGCAAAACACAGTGGGGGTAGGAGAAAGAACCCATAATTACAGCCATCTACTAAATGGTTAATACATGGGGAAATAATCCCAACGGACTTTGGGAATAAAAACACAAACAGCCAATGATACCTGACATTCAGCAAAATGTAAGCCCAGGCTGGTGGCATGGCTCAGTAATAGCTAACATGGAGCATATGTCAGCCTTTGGGCTTTATCCTCAGCACTGAACAAAACGACAGTGAGGTATCATGTCACCCCAGGTAGAATGGCTGCTACAGAAAATACAAAACCAAATGCTGGAGAAGATACAAGGAAGGGGACTCGTGTGTGTTGAGTAGAAATTACATCAGTGTAGAAATAATGGAACACCTGGGAAGTGGTGGCGCAAGCCTTTAGTCCCAGCACTCAGGAGGCAGAGGCAGGCAGACCTCGGTGAGTTCAAGACCAGCCTGGTCTACAGAGCTAGTTCCAGGACAGCCTCCAAAGCCACAGAAAAAAAAGAAAGGAAGGAAGGAAGGAAGAAAGAAAGGAACAAAGAAAGAAAAGAAATAATGGAACATGCAGATTTACTCAAAATATTTAAAATTAAATTAAGTGTTAATTAAAATTTGGCAAAGCTGCTACTAGGTATCGAGTAAGGAAATAGCACTTGCATCAGGTTATTTCCACCAGAACCAACCTGCATGTCCATCAACCATGTGATGAAGAAACCGTGCTATGTACACACAGTACCTTCTGTCTCCAGAGTGATGGAGACCCCATCCACGACCAAAAAGACACATAGGAAGGCATCATGTTTAGCAAGATAAGCCAAGGACAAAATGTAAAGTGCACTCTGCACTTACTTGTGTGTGGATTCTGAAGCCACTGACCTGGCAGGAGCAGAGGGAACTGGCGGCCACCAGGGACTGTGGAAGATGGGGATGGGTTGGCCAAGGGTTTGGACTTTTTGATTGGACAGGAGAGCTAGATCCCAGAGTTTAGTTGAGAGCTGATGCCAATGTGACTGTTCATCTTCAGTGTCATCTTGACTAGATGGGGATCACCATGGAAACACATCTCTGGGCATGTCCATGAGGGTGTTTCTAGAAAGGTTTATCTGAGAAGGGATGGCACAAACAAAAGTATACCTGAATATGGGGAACATATTCCACGTACTGGGGTTCCAGACTAGATAAAAAGGAGAAAGCAAGCTAAGCACCAGTACTGGTCTCTCTCTGCTTCCTGACTGTGAACATGATGCAACCAGCCACCTCATGCTCCTGCCACCGTATCTGCTCACCACGATGGTCCGAGCCCTGCATTAGTGAGTGAGATAAACCCCTCCCTGAAGTGGAGGGGGTGGGTGTGCTAATTAGCTTAATTAACTGCTCTACAGTGCATGCCCAACATCACCACACTGAAACTACAAACATGGAACTCAGCATTTGTCATTCAGTAGCCTGTGTTACATAGAAGAGTAAGGGGACCTCAGGGTGTTGCAATGGGGGGGGGGGTAGGTTGGAGATGCCTCCTCACAGCAGGAGCCTGAGGGAAAGGGAGAGACATCAGACACAGAATAGTAAAAGGGTATTAAGTCTTTCAGAGAAATGAAGGTGGGAAGCCCTCAGCCCTGTATGTAGGGAGTTTGCAAATAGGTTGGATCCCAGGCCATCCACAGACCCGAAGGCAACGCAAAAGAAAGGCAGTCCTCACAGCCTGTGTCAACCCATGGAGATTTGGAACTAGATGGGGGCCTGCCATGTGTGTGCAGACATCCCTCAGCCATTAAGGCATAAAAACCCAACAACCCGATTGTAAAGATGGGCAAAAGGCATGAACAGACTTTCCACAGCAAAGGAAACACAAATATAAACACATGAAAATTCTAGCCTCGTTAGTAATCAGGGAAATGCAAATTAAGACTACAATTAGATACTATTTTACACCCAGCAGATTGGCAAAAATTAAAGCGTCTGACAATATGGAATATTGGAGGAGTGGGAGCCGGTCAGAGTGATGAGCTCATATACTTGGTAGGGTGGTACCAGTAACTCTGACCACCTTGGAGACACCCAGCCTCCCTTGATAAAATCCAGCTACCCACACACCCAAGACCCATGTCACAGAAGAGGATACATCTACAGAGGTCCTGCCCTTGCCCCCTGACTCCACCAGCAGCTAGCCAAGGGGTCCATGGCAGTGCTGTTCATGGCATTAAAACTTGTGTCCAAATTAGGAAACACTCACACTACGTAATGCCAAGCCTAGTGAGAATGCTAAGCTAGCTTCATGCAGCACATGGCTACAGCCGGGAAACAAAGCTGGATCTAAAAAAGCCAGGCTCAGAAGACACAAATATTGTGGCATGAAGCAACGCTAAACAATATATTGTTTTGCAGCAAACACATTTTACCAACATTGTCAGTGCAGAATGATGCAAAACTATTTAAAACCGAACAAAATCAAGGAGATGATAGACATGAAATTGAGGGAACAGAAAGCTGCTCTCAGCTGTGGATGGTGGACACTCTGGGTCTTGGGGCAGGAGATGGTTAACAGAAGGTTCCAGAAATCCTTCCATTTCATAGTTTAAATATATGCCATGCACAGCCTTGCAAAGATGTCAAATAAAATATAGAAGCAAGCAAGCATGAGCTGCCAGTGCCTAGGTGGGCAGGGTTTATGCATGTCACCCTTAGCCATCACAGTGACCTTGAGTATGAATGCGTCAGTTGTGATTTTACCATGATTCCAAAGCCCAATGGGTCCTAGTTTGCTTCCCGTTGCTGTGATAAGACCATAATCAAAAGCAACTTGGAGAGGGCTTATTTCACTTTAAAGTGTATAGTTCTTTATGAAGTCAGAGCAAGAACTCAAGGCTGGAACCTAGAGACAGGATCTGAATCAGGGGCCATGGAAGAATGCTGCTTACTGGCATGTTCCCATGGATTGCTTTCTTATAGCACCCAGGACCACCTGTCCATGCGTGGCACCACCTACCATGATCTGGACCCTAACATATCAATTATCAATTTTTAAAAATGCCCTCATGAACTTGCCTACAAACCAAGATGACTAAGGAACTTTCTCAGTTAAGTTTCCTCTTCTCAGATGACTCTAGTCAAAAAAATCAAAAAAAAAAAAAAACAAACAAACAACAAATAAACACAACAACAAAAAAAAAACCCACTTAACTAAGATGCGGAGGGCTCTTACTTGTGCGTACCAACATTCTACCATCCCAAGATACACTGCAAATGAAAGACGACGATTCCCACATTGCACCAGAAATTTTCCTATCCTTTGGTCCCTACCCAGGAGGGCTCTGAGAACTTAGTCTCATTTCCATTGGTTCCAAGGCCTGGCTTCCCACAGAGGGCCTCAGTACAGTCTCTGAGCTCTAGTGATGGGTTCAGCTTTTTGTCACATCATGTGAGGTGCCCTCTCTTCAGCAGGACTGCTGATAAACCCAGCTGCTGGATCTCCCTGTCCTTCATCCCATCTGAGGAATCAGCTGTCAGACTTCTGATGTGTCCTGCAGTGTGCTCGCCAGTCTCTCCTTGGGCACAGTTCTGGCTTCCTCATCCACTCATTCATTCATTCATTCATTCATCATGATACCGGCATCAGTTCCCCCTGAGTACATGGCAAGCTGACCCCTGAACCCAGCATCAACACAGGTTCTTAACAGCTTGGTAACTCTCTTGCTTGGTAACTTGAAGCTAGCTGAGAAGGTATGCAGTGCCCACATGTTCACCTGCCCCTCTTCTGCCAGGCTGTGCCATGGGAGAGAGAAGCATGCAACAGAGCAGCAGAGACAGAACAGGTTTAACTGAGAAAAGGGGAGGAGGCCCAGGCCAGGCCCAGAGGTCTCCTGCTGTGGCCAGAGAGGTCAAGAGACTAACCTAGTGAGTTGAATCACAGTGAGTAGGTCCCACTGTCCTCATATTTCTCCCTTCGGGGTAGTGGCTGATGACTCCCATGGGCACCAGGACTGGCTAATAATAGCTTGCTTTGGCTAATGCCAGGGAAGAGAGGTGACATTTGCCACTTCCAGGGTAAACTAGATCCTCTACCACTCTCCTGACAAGATCCTGGTGTTGTCAGAGGACATGGCCCTGGCAGTCCAGGTCTTAGAGTGAAGAGGTACAGGAGAATCACAATTAATTTGCAATGGACTCAACACAGTAACTCAAACTTGGGGCCATTGGCCATGCAGCAAGATGACCTGGGCTGGCATGGGGAAGGAAGTAAACACCACCGGCGGGAATGCTGGATGCTGATCCCAGAAAACCCCACTGTGTACAGATCTTTTCCTCCCTCCCCAAGAGCCACAGAGCACATGAGATCTGTGGTGCCGAGTCTGGCAGCTCGTGGAGTGTGGTAAAGTCATCATGCAAGGAGATCTGAACTAACGAAACCCACAGACTGCCAGGCATGCTTGGCCATGCTTATCTCTACATCTGTCTTCCCACAGCAGCAAGGCTATTTGGAAAACAATGCAGATGTGGACATATAAGACACCTTGCCAGTCAGATGTGCTGGCCTAGAAAGGTTGTTCTTGGGATCAGCCACTACTCTGGGTTTCTGGGGGTGCTGAGGTTTCAGACCCCAAATGCCACATAATTCTAGTCTGTGAAGGCCCCTCAAAAGCACCAAATAGCATGGGCTGACAGGGCTCCCAGGTGAGGCTTTGTGGAAGCCTAGCCACCCCTAGTCAGACACCCTCTGCATCTGCTTTACCTTCAACACCTTCATCTTTGCTCTTGACAATGCGCAATGACCAGAGCAGGCAACAAGTGCCAGTGTCAGCAAATACTAAGACACAGTCCTGGGAATATACAGACCCAGGAAGGAGGCCATAGCACACTTCAGACTACATACATATGGCACAGAAGGTAACACTTAGGCCAGCTCCCAAAGCTGGGGTGCCTGCACAGCAATACCTACAGGATAACAGCAATTCAGGGAGAATTTTACCCCACCCCCCATCCCCACAACACACTCTTAAATTCCTGAAGTGGCTGCTCTTCCTTGGGGGAAGAGACTGATGAAGTATTTAAACCTGCAGTCTAAACCAGGAAAACACTAGTTCTCAGGCTCCCAGCCCACCAGCCCGAGATGATCTGTCCATGGTTCTGAAGCCCAGATAGGCACATTCTACAGCCCGTGTCCTGGCTGGGGTCATGGGACATTTCATGCACCAGAATGCTCTTGTCCAGAGTCTCATAGAAGCCAAGTGATGCTGGGGTTGAAGGGATTTCCTACCACAGCCCTTCACCTTCCTTAAGCAGGACCAGATTCTATCTCCTGAAGCCCATGACCAGGACCTCACCCTGAGCCTGTTGTTCCCCTCAGCTGGGGCTGCAAATAGTGGCAGTCACAGAAGAGTTGGCTCTTACTGATGTTGAAGATGTGCAGACAGAGAGAAGAGGCTGTGAGTGTGGTCTTGCTCACACTCATTTATATGTGTGTGCTGGGAGCAGTGACGCTGGGGGCATAGGGTTTAATTAAGCAGGGAGTGGTACTCACTTGCCCATTGCTGGAATACCACCCAGGTCCTAGCCACTGCTCCTGGAGCTGGCCACAGCTCTTCCAAGGCCCCTGCATTCCCTGGGATCTTGGCAGGGCTGGTACTACATATGGGTCTTTAACTGAAGACCATGGTTTACTGTCAGGGTAGTTTGTTTGACTTAGTTGCTTTTTGTTTTGTTGGTTTATTTGTCTGCATTCCCTGTCATGAGGTAAACGGATACAAAGCATGGCTTCTTCAGCAGGCCTGGACCCACAATGCACTGGCAACACATGGAGAGGGAATGCCACATGCTGTGTGGTGAGAACCAAGATGATAAATGAACATCTTGAGGCTACCTTTCTTCAAAAATTTATTTTACATACCAACCATGGCTCCCTCTCCCTCCTCTACTCCCACTTCTCCACCTTGAGGATACCTTTAATTTTGCAGCCCTGCTCTGGCTGAGGTTTGGGGTGGTACTGAAGGTGACAGTATGAGTAGATGTGCTAGGCACTCTGGTAGCTGTCCTCAGATGCCGTCATTTCCCAAATTTGGTGAAGGGACTGTCTTCCAGGGGAAAAGCACAGTTCACAGATGATCAAATGATAAAGTAAATGGCATGGTATCTTAGGGTTTCTATTGCTGTGCTGAAACACCATGACCAAAGGAACTTGGGGAGGAGAGGGTTTATTCAGCTTACACTTCTACGTCATACTCAATCACTAAAGAAGGTCAAAACAGGAACTCAAACAAGACAGAAACTTGGAAGCAGGAGCTGATGCAGAGGCCATGGAGGGTGCTATTACTGATATGCTTCCCCTGATTTGTTCAGCCTGCTTTCTTACAGAACCCAGGACCACCAGCCCAGGGGTGCCCTCACTCACAATGTGCTGGGCCTTCCCATGTCAATCACTAATTTAAAAATGCTATACAGGCTTGACTACATTCTGGTCTTATGAGGCTTTTTCTCAATTGAGATTCCCTCCTCCATAGCTCATATCAACTTGACATAAAACTAGCCAGCACAGATAGACTCCAAGCAGTGCAGAGTAAGCCCTTGGACAACACAGTGGTAACCACCTATAACCATTGTTCTTGTGTGTGGTGAGCTGACCACAGTGGGCACTCAGCACTGTCCCCTATAGCCCTCTGAACTGGCTCCTCAGTCAACTTACCTCATGCCTTCTCTATGCCCTTAGCACCCCTCCCCTGCCCAAGGTATGTATGAGGCCAGGAGGCTGGATGATTCCCAGTGTGGACACACCTGCTCTCCATCAGGTTATGTCCAGGGAAGATGATATCCGGAACAGTATCTGCTTCCTCCTACCCCTTGCTCTATCACTCCACCTGGGAGAGCATCCACCCTCTGGCACAAAAAAGCCAGACTTCCTTCATGATGAACTATAATTTTTAAGGTAAAATAAACCCTTCCCTCCCCAAGTTGATTGTGGTCAGTGTTTTGTCACAGCCACAGGAAGCAAACTAGGACCAGGTAGCATTTGAGTAGGAACTGGGCAGGCAGTGGACCCAGCAGAGACCAGACTCAGCACTGAGCATAAAATGCTCTGAAGCCAGACACCAGCCCACCAGGACCAGAATGTGACAACTTCTGGGAGGTGGCTACAGGGATATTGGTAACAAAAGAAACAGAAATAGTGATTATAAAAGCAGGAGCAGTAAAGATCACACATTAAGTCCAAACACAAGGGAACAGAGATTTCTGACTCACCTGTCTGCTGAAAAAGGGAATGATGTGGGAACACCTGGCTGGAGGGTGTCACCATCTCTCTGGGCTCTGCAACAATCTTGGGCATGGTGGTCTGCATTATATGCTTCATTCAGAATCAGTGTAGCATTAGTGGGACCACACTCAATGCCATGGGCATGAGTGACTTCCCAGAATCCTTACCCCTTTCTAGCCAAACTACAGCAATGATGGCCTCCAGACTGTCAGGGCTTTCCCGGGGACTGAGGAGCAGTGTCTGCCTGCTGCTAGGAACTGGAGCATGGCTGTGCATAGTGGCTGTTTCACCGTGCTCATAGATTTCGGGGCATAAAAGGGCTGGCAAGGGAGGGAGGTGGAAATTGAGTTCAAGCTGCCCCATCTGATTTCCTCAGACGCCTTTAGATCCAAGCTGGGAATGGGAGGTGGACAGAGGGGTGGTGTTGTGTCTTTTCCAGGAGACAGTCAATTCCATGCAGACTCCTGGCATTGCACTTAGGCTCTCTTGGCAGACAGTGCTGGGGCTACAGGCTCCATCTAGTCAGGAAGCCGGTGGGGCACAAGTCTGGCTGATGTAAGGCTTTTTAATGAGACTGATCCATATCTGTGTGTGGCAGGTGGGGCTTTTGTGGTTGAACTCTGCTGGGTTTTCCAGGCACTGGAGGCTGCAGATGGCTTCCCCAGGGCCTTGTGGGCTGGGTTTCCAGGCAGGAGCCCCACCCCCAGCCTCCTGCCATTGCCTCATTCTGCAGTCCAAAGCCAGACCATCACCTGGCTCTGCACCTATGCGTGGAAACACTTTCAAAGGGCTCCAATCCCCTCTATGCACGGCCACTTAGGGGTTGCGGCAGGGGTGCCTTGTTTCAGCTCTGGAGTTTCCCAGGGGTTTCTCCTTCTCTGGCTCCTCCCTTCTACCTATCCTTTTAGAATGTCTTAATTTTATAAAAATGGCAAAAGTCTATGGGGAAAGCATGGGCATCAGCAAGATCAAGATCAGGACTCTGACCCTGACTCTGTCTCTAGACAGCTGTACAAGAAAACAAGTCCCAGACTTGCCCAAGCTTCAGTGTCACATTCACAGAACTGTGCCATTTGAGGAGGGTCAAGGGAACGGAAGCTCTGTGTCTCATGCCCTCCATTGTCCAGCTCTGCCCCAAGAGAGCTCTGGGGAGAACAAACCAGCCCCTGTACAAAATCCTGGGCATACCTTCTGAGCTCAGCCCTGAGCTGACAAGGAGAATGGCCTGTGCCAAACTCTGAGGAGCTTAGGGCTGCAGGTGGGCAGGCCCAAGCAGAGCTGAGAACTTGGGAAGCCAGAGGGATCATGCAGAGAGGCCTCCGGTGGCTGCAGGGTAATGAGACAAGCTGGGACCTTGTTCCCACCTTGAAAAGCTTTTGAATAAGATATGAGGAGCTCAAAGACAGAGGGTTTATTTTTCTCTAATCACCCAGAGCATTATGCAGTGCTTAGTATAGAGAACCTTCTACCATCCCAAGATCACCATCATCAGTACCATCACCAATAAAAAACAACCACCATCACCAAACATCACCACCATCATCACCAACCATCACCATCATCATCAACTCTCATCACCATCATTTTATACATAACTACCTACCCTAGAAGCACTCTCAGTGGGACCAGTCTACCATTTTCACTACTAGCACCAGTAGGAGTCTGCAATGCTTCACGTGGCCTCTAACGCCTCTGTGGTGTTCTATTTTATAGCAGCCATGAAGAAGAGGTATCAGGGTCATTGGCCAAGCTAGGGTGAATTGGGGACAGTGCTCACTTACTAGGTAAACAGGGAACAGCTGCCCCGACTCCCCAAGATTTCTGAATAAGAGTACCATGCCCCATCTCTGAGCCATCCTGAGTAATCATAAGCTAGATCCCCCTGGAGTCCTCATACAATGTCAGCCTCTGGTACTGCCCACTGAAGGAGAGCAAGCTGCCATGCCTGCCTGTGACCCTAGTGGTTGCTCTGAGATACAGGTACTGGCAAGGAAAGTCATTTGCATGTGATTTGAATACAGCTGTTGAAATAAGCCAGATTCCCTACCACTTCAAAAGTGCATTGTTTCTGCCTTGAAAGGGCTCTTCCTACGCACACCCATCCCCCATCTCCCTCAAGCAGAGACCCTGGCTGGGACCATGTCCCCAATTCCCTTACAAAGCAGTTTCTATTCCTAGTTCAGACCCAACTCCAGGGTTAGAGCAATCCTGTTCTGTCTGGGCCACAACCTTCCCATTTGGGGCAGTCCTTGGCAAAAGGCATATGAAGACTGGCAACATGAGGGGTGGGCAAAGCGCTTGACCAGTGGCAGCTACCAGGAAGTGGCTCCTTGCCAGCTCTGGGAGTTTCTGAGAGCCCTCTCCCCTCCTCTGGTTTGCCTTCCTCCCCAGCACTCTCTCAGCCCACCCCTCCATCCACCCATCTGATTTCTCTGCTCAGGATCTGGGCATCACCTGCCCTGATGCAGGGCATTGGACCTCCACACAAGAGGAAGCTGGAAAGGCTAGGCTTCCAGGTAGGGATTTCAGAGGTTCTCTGTAAAGGAGGCTGAGTGGGTAAGTTTTAGGGATGGCTGAGGGCCTGGAGGCTTAGCCCTCAGGCACTCTACCCTTCTGCCCAGCTTACCCTTTCTACCTTTTCAGTTACTCCATCACTTCCTAAGGACCCAGCCATCTCCTAGAGAAACTGTCTGCCCTCCTGTCTGACCCTGCTTATGTGTGCCTAAATCCTGCCCTGTGGGGGAAAGGAGCCCATCCACATACACACACGAGTCTGCAAACATACATGTCCACACAACAACTATGTTCTCATGCATACATAAATACACTTGCTGCAATATACCCACAGGCACACACGAAACACACATGGGTACACACACAAGTCACCAAACAGTTCACCCATAAGTCCACTGCCACCCTAAATGCAGCCAGCACCTGTTCCCCAGCAGGTGAGGGGTGCCAGATGTGAGTTCATTGTCTTAGAAAACAGTCTCTGCCTCTCTGTCCCCAGGGTCCTCCCCTGTGAATCCTGCTGTGTGGTCAAGACAGGGTGGCAGTGATACTCAGCATTGCAGGCTCTGACAGGGGTGGCTGCTCTTCAGGCTTTGGAGAGGAGATCTAAGCCTACTTCACCTTCCCACCCTGGAGGCATCTGATTCATTAGGCCACACTGACTTATCCACCATCCTTCCACTCATAAGACAGCATCCATTTAGCCACTCTGTGGTGGCTTCCAGTAGGCCTCAAGGACACTTCTGATCCTGCCCACACAGCAAAGAACACAGAAGGCAGGGTTCCCAGCCAGGCCACTGGAAGGGCCCCCATGTCCCTGAGCCCAGAGCATCAGTGTCACTCACACCAGTCAGGAGCCTGCAAGCCAGACACCAAGCTTAGGCAAGGGCTGGCTGTCCTGTGCATTGGCTGCAGGCTCAGCATGCCAGACACCTGGCTTCAGAAGCAACTTTGCCAGGTCCTCCCTGTCTGTAGTACAGACCCACCCAAATTGAGCTCATCATCCATCCATGAGAATACAGAACACAACTGCTAGCCTCAAGCCTAAACCTGCACACTCAGAAGGAACTCTTGACAGGTGGAGAGAACTCTGGGGTGGGGTGGGCAGCACAGAGCATAGGCAATGGCCTTGTCACATACAGTCTGAAGTGAGAGCACTGGGCAGCAGAGATCACTGGGGTGGGGGTGGCACTCTCTTCCCTGGCCCTGGGACTCTAATATTATTAAATACAGGATGGTTGGTTCAAGTCTTTGCCTGGGGTTATTTTTCTGCTCAGGATTCTCCTGGGGGAGGGCAGATCAGGTGGGTATCTCTGGGGACCTCTTTAAGACAGGACAGGGCTCCAGCCTAAGAGGGCTGAATTCAGACAGGTCATCTCCCTGAAGCCCCATGCCCACCCCCACAAGCTGCCTTTCACAGCGCCTGGAAACACAATTCACATTTACATTTCTCAGCAGTCTGGGAGAGAATCTATAATAATCTGATCACCAAAATGAGATTCTCCAGGGTTCTTTCTACCCAGCGACACCACACACCACCCAGCCCCAGCAAAATCCAATTGCTGTTTATTTAACCTGTTCAGCCTCCAAATTAAAAGGCAGCCCCATAAGCCCCAGACGTAAACCCTCCCACCCTACCCCAAGTAGGTTCTTACTCAGTTCCAGACCCTTCCAAGGCCCTGTCTGTCAGCAATTTGCCTAGGATGCCATTAGCTGCCATTCCTGGATCTCAGAGGTACAAGACAAAGGGCCTAAGAATGCCATGAAAGGAAGTCAGGAAGAAGGAAGTCTCATCCCACACCCTCCAAACAAAGTGTTCCTGGGGAGAGGCCTAATCCATGGGTTCAAAGCCCCAGTGACCTTTCCAACCAGCAGCCCAGACAGACCCTCCTCATAGACACCCTCTCCACAGCAGCCCAAGCTCCATGGTGCTTTCATAGCACCTGGTTTCCACAAGCCTGTCAGCTCCATCTTCCCAGGCTTCTTCCACTCAAGGGCAGCTCAGGGCCTCCAGGAAAATTTCCTGGTTCTGGGAGTCAATGAAGAACTCCCCCCTCAGGCCTCTGCTGCCATGAACTCTGAGCCCCACATCCGACTGGCATCCAACAAAAACATCAGGCATGTTGAACTTGTTTTACCTGGTTTCAGGGAGGGGAGAATGGACATGCGCTCAGAGTGGACAGAGACAGGGAGGTGAGAACTGGCTAAACTCTGCAAGGCCAAGCAGCACATAGTTGCTCCATAGCTTTATACAAGGTGACAAGGAAAGTTCTCACCCCACTGGCAGGTCAAAGGACAGGGGATCATGACTCAGGCTGCCAGGAGTCAGCAGAGCTCCCTCAAACAGTATTCAGTTACCACACAACAGTCTACTCAACACTCAACAATACTCAGCACTCCTAAACCCGCAGTCGTCTTGGATAGTTCCCTGATCAGTACCCAGCACCCCCTTACCTGCAGAGCCCCCTCACACAGCAATAGTGGAGAGGCTACCTTAAATGTCCTTCCCTGATAATGAGATTGATAACTACCTTATATGCCATCCTAGAGCCTTCATCTAGTAGCTGATGGAAGCAGAAACAGACACCCACAGCTAAACACTGAGCCAAACTTTTGGAATCCAGTTGCAGAGAGGGAGGAGTAATGAGCAAAGGGGTCCCTGAATGTGGTGTTAGTTGGGAGGACTGGGCATTTTATGGAGCCTCTGGTAGTGGATCAGTATTTATCCTTAGTATATGGATGAATTTTGGGAGCCCATTCTGTGTAGAGGGATACTCCCTCAGCCTAGACACACAGGGGAGGGCCTGGGCCCAGCTCCAAATGATATTATAGACTTTGGAGACTCTCCATGGAAGGCCTCACCCTCCCTGGGGAGCAGAAAGGGGATGGGATGGGGGTTGTTGGGGGGAGAATGGGAGGGTGCAGGAACTAGAATTGATATGTAAAACAAGATTGTTTTTAATTTAAATAAAAAATTATACATACATACATAAATACATACATACATTTATATATATGAAAATCCCTGTTGGAATCTTGTTTGGGCTGTGTTTAGCCTATAAGCAGATCTGGAGAGAGCTGGCAGCTAACAGCTCTTACTCCTCCATCTGTGAGCATGTTACACATGTGCCCACCTTTGATAACATTTTGTTGTTTTCTTCAGAGAATTTTCCCCATATTTCTATGTGATTATGCATTACTTTTTCCCTGCTAGAAATGGTGTGTTTCAAACACCTTATTGGCTACATACAGCAATATATTTTATCCTCACATTTTGATCTTTGCATGAACCATCTTACACAGAAGGTCTATGATTCCTGCTTCACCCAGGTATTAGGTGAATGACTCTTTACAGCCTTTTTATTTTCTCCCCTACAGAGCTAGCTGGGACCCTCAGCTTGGAGTTGGTGTTCAGTATTGCTTGGGTCTGGTAGATCATTCTTAGCGCTAGAGGAAATCCAGACTTTCTTGTTTACCCAGTTTTTCTTCTCAATCTATTATTGAAATGACCATTGCAGACTCTCCAGGTTTATCCTGTCAATGTGGGGATTGGATTCGTGAGTTTTGTATTGATTAAATGAACACTAAGCAGTGTAAACTCACCATGGTGTGAGTCTGTCTGGTACACAATCCACGCACGATGCAGTCTGACACTACTGTGTTTCTGTTCACTGGCTCCTCACTTGGGTTTATGAAACAGACTGGCTTACAAGTTTTGTTTCTTAGGTGAGTGTCATGGACTTTGACTTCCTGCTCTACATTAAAGAGTGTGCCCCTTCTCCTGGGCTCTAGAAAAGACTCTCAAAGTTGGCAGCTCTCACTTGAAAGCCAGGCATGCACTTCTGAGATCACCCAGGTTCAAGGCTTTCCTTCTGGGCGACATGTTCCCTGCTGGTTCAACTTCCTTAAGGGGTCCACAACTACTGAGACTACTTAGCCTTGAGGCAATGCTGGCAAGCTGCGTTGTTAAGGGCTCTTGTCCATTTCTCCCTCTGTTTTCCAATTTGCTGTTATGATTATTCTTAGGATTCACTTACTATCTGTTTCACTATCACTCACTAGCTTATGCTCTCTGGTTTCCTGGATCAATCTTTCTAGTTGTTTGCCTTCTAATGGTCTTTGCAAAGAAAAAGCTCTTGTGGACACAGCCTAGTCAACTTGAATAAAGAGAAAACTGGAGTTGTTGTTGTTGTTGGTGGTGGTGGGGCTCTTTAGAAGCTCCTCCTCGTTCCTTTGGGTCAATTGTCCCTAACATTTAAAACTGTCTTGTTAGCATACTCATTTGCCTTCTCTCTCTCTGCAGAGTACTTAACTTACTTTGAGGTACATTTGCTATGCAAACAGGCTGAGCCTCTCTAATTTGAAAATCTCAAATCCAAAAGCTTCGAACGCTGTAACCTTTGGAGGGCTGGCAGGATGTTCAGTTTGCAGGTCTTCGGGACTGCCTGCTCGAAGCCAGCATTGCACCCAGGCTTTCTTTCGCCTGGCACTGGGCCTGCACATCTGTTCTCACATTTTCACTCCCAACTTTCCCTGTTCTTCCGTTGTGTTGTACCTACCGATTACAAACAGCGAAGTTGTACTTTCCTCTCAGGTCTCTCAAGTCTTAGCTGTTGGTAAGGTTTTAAAAATCTGTCTGCATTTATCTTGCTGCCTGGACAGTGCTGACAGCTTGCCTACTACAGAGGCTCATTTCCTATTTGTTCTCTTTTCCTACTTACCTCTTTTTACTCGTTATTATCCTTAATTCAGTCTTGACAGTTCTGGTTTCTGACATTATTTCAGCATCTGTTTTTTTTCTTAAGATCAATGTCATTCTGCTTCTTCCATACTCTCTCTTGCCTGTGGTTTTATCACATTTTGTCACCTACATAGACTCATGTAGCCACGATCAAGATGCCGGTGTGCCCATCAGCACCAGAGGCACATTTGTGCAGCCCCTTCATAACCTCCAACACCCCACTTCCCAAACGCAGCAAGCAGCTGGCCCGCTCCCCACGTCTACAATGTAATTGGCCCTTTGAGTCACACACTGCAGGCTTTTGAGACAGGAAGCTTCTCCTAAGTGAGATTCCCACCCCATGGAAAGCACGTGGTCCACATATGTGTCCACTGAAGATCATTTGCTTTGTTTCTGATCTGAGGCAATTACAAACAAGGAGCCCACGTACAAAGTTTTCATGTGATCATCAGAATTTTTTTCTCTCTTCTCTCTCAGATGAATGCCCAGGAGGGCAAGTGTTGGTTTGCATGGTGTTACATTTCGCTTCCTTCTGTGGAACTAACACCCAGCTTTGCACAGCGTTTTACCATCTTGTCCCCCAGGAGTACCCCATTTGCCCCATCTCTCCACAACCCTGAATAGCATGTGGTTGTTCTAGCTAGAGCAGCATGGGTCACTGTAGCCTTTGTTTGTGTCTCCTGCTGGCTGGCAATGCTGACCAGCTTTGTATGTATTCTGTCTTCTTTGGTGAAGTGCTTAATTGAGACTTTTATCTATATTCTGTTGGTTTTGTATGTTTGTTTAGCTTACTATTGAATCTAGAGAACTCTTTACATATTTGGGCTCAAGTTCTCTGCCAGATGTATGATTTGTACATTTAAAAAAAAAAAGTCAGTGGCTTCTCTTTGCATTCTCTTAATTGACTATTGTAGTTTTGAATTCTGAAGAAGAAACTTTGAAGGTTTTTTTAATCATGCAAGTTTATTAATAAAGGCTAATGTTAATCGATATGTAATTTCCCTTCAAATCCATGGAGCTGGGCGTATTTGAAATTCTTCCCAATTAATATTCCACTATGGTTCTGTGGTTCTTCTGTCCTTCCTAAAGTGTAATCCCGCACGTAGGCATTCTTGTCATCACCATCTTTTCATGGTTTGCTACCTGGGCCACTTCACAAACATACACCCCTGGGTATTCTCTTCTGCACCCCAACTCTTCCCTTGGTAAACCTCCATTCACGCTGAAGTTCACATTTGTTTTCTCCTTGGACTGTGTGTTTTGGTTTTGTCCTTGGGACAAGCTTTGGGGTGCAACTTAAAAATTGCCAGGACTGCTATCAGTGCTTCTGCAAGGCAGCCTCTTCCTGACTCACACTGTTCCTCGTCCTTCTCATCTTTGGGGGCTCAGGATCACTGGGGGCTATCTGATGTGGCACCCTGGTGCCTGCAGTTCTGGATCGCATCCACCACCCCATCTGTACACACTGCTTTTCCTCCATCCAACGTACTCTTTTCTCTGAGGACTCCCATCAGGCAGATACCACGTCCCTAAATCACCCCCATACCCTCCATCTCTGTCAACCTCTGTCCCCTTGCCCCTTTCTGGGGCAACCTAGAACACTGTGTGTATTGATACATGGCCAAATCCACAGTCTGATTTTCTTTTTGAGGCAGGGTCTCACTCCATGCCCTAGGCTGGTTGTGAACTTGTGAGCCTCCTATCCTACCCCCTCTGCCCCAGAGCAGCTGAGCTTATAGGCCCGGTCCACCAGGTTTAGCAGCTGTAAGTTCTTTAGGAACCTTAGCACTGGCTTCTTGCTTCATCACACACAGCTTAGTCCACTTGCTATGGTTTGAGTATGGAGAGCAACCCCAAAGACTCATGTTCAAAACTTGGTCCCTAGGGTGGTTTTTCAGGGGAATGTTCAGGATACAAGGACAAGTACGAAATCTTTATATATCTGGAAATGTGCTGGCGACTCTAGTCTCAGTCTCTCTCTCTCTCTCTCTCTCTCTCTCTCTCTCTCTCTCTCTATCTCTCTATATCTCTCTCTATCTCTCTCTCTCTCCTCCCTCCCCAGCAATCTGCCCACCCCCAGGAGGCACAGCATCCAGGCCAGGTCTGAATTTGAGGGAAGTATCCCTCACCCACTTGGTCTTCTCATCACCATGCCCCTAAGCTGGAGGCCAGTCCCGTGCCCGGTCCCCTGGTGCTGCCCAGGTTCTCAGCTGCTGCTGGCAGGAGCCCTGGCTCAGAGGGCAGACAGACCAGCAGCCATTCCACCTCTGCTCAGAGCCCTGCTCCTCAGCACTAGAACACACATGAAGAGCCATTCTCCCAGATTCTTCCTTGCTCCAGGTTGCTTCTGCCTCCTCCTTCCCCATCATCTGCAGAATTCGCTAATTTTCTTTAAAATTCCTGTTCCAGCCTCATTGAACCATCTTTCCTTTAGGGAGGCATACCCTTCCTCTAGACCATGCAGGGCCCAGCTCTGTCAACTCCCCAAGTTTGGCAGATTGCTGGGCACCTAGCCCAGCATGTCTCTTTTCCTTTAGTAACAAAATCCCTACTGGGGGGCTAAAAATATGAACTATTTCCCAGCTTCTATGGCAGCTAAGTGTGAGCATCCAATTTCCAGCCAATTGGATTGAGCGGCAAACAGACATCCTTCTGGAATGGGCATGTCTTCTTCATGCCATCCCTATCACCAGCTACTCAGAACACCAGTGTGATGGTGATAGTTCTACAGTTATCTTGGGCCAATAAGAACCACGGTGGATGGGGTAGCTCAAGCCACCTGAACCTTAGGCTCATTGTCAGCTGTGACTCTCAGCCTTCATGTTTCTTTTGCATAAAGGCCATCACGCCAGCCTTGAGACAAACTGAATTTTCTGTCAAACACAGTTGGCTGTTTTACTGGCTAAACAGAGTATTTACCACACATGTACTTGCTTGCTTAGAATGAATTCTCTGCAGCATACAGTGAGTCCTGAAGGGACTTCCTGTCTGCTTCTGGTCACCTGTGTCCTCAATACCTCATACAGGACACAGCACAGGGGATGCTCCCATAGATAGAAGGACCAGTTCAGTGTGGACTCCATGTGTTCAAGGCCAGGGTTTTGTATGACCAGGACCAGGGCTCAATGTGAGCAGGGTCAGGGCTCAATATGTGACCAGAACCAGTGTTGTGTGTGAGTGGAATGATGCCTGTTTGATCAGGATGTGAGCAGGAGAGGAGCTCATTGTCTAGCTGGAACCACCCCTTAGTATATAACTATAATGGGAGTTTTATTTGTGAGCAGGATCCAAAATGAGTATTGACAGGATAAGGGCTCAGCTGGTACCAGAGTATGACCAAGATAAATCCCAAACACTAGAAAGTATTCTTTCGACAAGAGGCAAATGTCAGCCACACTGGTGTTTTCACTGAACCAGAACCTAAAATGGAGACACAACCCCCAGAGGCTTCTCAGAGCTGATGGCACTGAGCTGAACCTCTGGAATTCATAGGACAGGACAACAGGCTGGCCTTCCTGAGAGGAGACTGCAATTATAGAAGGAACAGCAACATGCATCCCCAGGCAGAGGTGAGGCAGGAGAGCCCTGCAGTATCAAGAGCAGCAGAATGTGGCCATAAAAATGTAAATTCTTCCTAAACAAAAACCATGGACACAGCCTACCCGTGTGACATGTAAATCAAGAGAAGGCTTCCATCCATGTCAAGATACCATCCCACCATGCTGTCCCACCCAGGTCATATGGCTTCTGACCGGGGACCCAGAAAACCACAGATCTGGTGGCCTGTGTCCTGCTAACAGGAGCAGGGGACGTGAAGCCTGGGGAAAGAAAGGAAGGTCTTGAGACCTGAATACCTAGCTGGCCTGCAGAGCCATTCACCACCATCTAGTCAGCTGCCTTTTGCCTACCCACCTAGTCCATTGATCTTCCTGTCGTCTGTCCATCTCTCTGTAGATACCCACTCACTCTTCCATCTATCCACCCATTTTGGTCATCATCAGCTTGCTGGCCTCCATCCATACATCTTCCTTTCATTCTTTATCCAAACATCATCCATCCATCCTTCTATTTACCATGCTTGTGGGCTCATCTATCTGTATGCCCTCCTACCAGGCTATCCTTGACATTCCATCTCTTCATCCACTTTTTTTCCAATCAAGCCTCTTTCTCATGCACTCATCCATCTGTCCATCTGGCATCTGATACACTGTTTACGTACCCCAGGGGATGTTCCACAGGCATAGAGGTCACATTTCCCTAAGACCTAAATGTTGAAATCTGTGTACTTAGATCTCAAACTACCTGGGGCAACATGAAGGCTATTATAAGTGAGACAGCGGAGATGACAGCTGATGGACCATTCACTCCTCCAAACACAGCCCACTAGCCAACACTGGTTCAATCAGGTCCTTTGAGGTGGGGTGGCTTTTGGTTGGCAGCTATGGACTCTAAGAAAAAAAAACAACATTAATTCCTAGCCTTAAAAGGGAAGGGAGTAATTAGGACCTAAGTACAGGGGAAGCTGGTGTCTCTGGGTGGAGAACAGGCCCTTTCTGACATGTGTGACAGAACATCTCCAATGCTGAACCCTATTTATCTGGTCTACAACATGGAGTAGTTCCCATCTTTTAGTGGAAATGAAATGGCACCTAGGTCAGTTGGCCCTGGGTCAGTTAGCAGTTTCATCTCATATAAGGTGGTTATGGGGAAAGACATAGGCAGAAAGGAGTCCTAAGTGAGTACCAGAGACCTAGTTCCAAGCCTATCTTTTCCCCAGTCTGTAGACAGAATCCTGGACAAGTTGTCCCAACCTGTTATTCATCAGTTGTGTAAAAGCCATGCTTGGACAGGCTGGCCTTAAGTCTTAGAGTTAGTGACAGTAATTGGGTCAAACAGCCATTCCCCAGTCTCTGTTGCCATACAAACTCTTAGTCAGCACAAGTCTGGGCCCATGATCTCCCAAGGCAAGCTGAGGGTATTACCCTGCCTGAGCCTGAGGCAGTGCTGGGGGTGTGGCTTTTTCTGTCTCACATCTCACTTCACCTCCACCCCTCTCTCAGGCAGGCCCTTCTCACTTGACCCAGGGCCCTCTTGAATACAGACCTGTGTGCCTGGGGCCCTAAGGGGAATGGACATGGTTATTTCCTCCCTAATCACAACCCACACAGCTTATTTGGGTAGATTCTCCTCCAGCCTTGGCATAGTCTGTCTTCTCATCCTGCCTCCAACGGAACCTACATTGTCTTCAGGAGCCAACTCTGTCCAGGCCAGCTCATCAGGCTGGCCCATCATAGGCTCCTGGAGTGACAAGCCATGAATGTCAGGACCCACAAAAGCAATGAAAGATGATGCGGGCACAGTGGCTACTGGGCCCTCCTCAAGAATGAGACCATCATCCCAGGCCAGGCAGGCCCTTCACAGAACAGGGAGTCAGTAGAAGGCAGGGAGGTGACCCTCAAGTCTCTCTTGAGCCTCCTTCAGTGACAACAGCCTGAGGCTTGCTCTTGCCACCAGAAGCTATCACCACCTGGACACAGGCTGTTTGCAGGTTCCCAGTCCAGGAAGTCACAGCCAAGCACTGTCATCCATGGAAGGAGCTTATGCCCTGTCATCCAGTCAGAAGAGCTTATGGACCTCAGAGGCAGGAGCTGAGCCAGAGGCTTCAGAGATTAGGGAGAACCCAAGGGCCAACTCATGGAGAGCAATCAGCAAGGGCCACAGAAATAATTTTATGGTTGGGGGTTACCACAACATGAAGAACTGTATTAAAGGGTCACAGCATTAGGAAGGTTAAGAACTAGTGGTTTAGGAAGCTGAAGCCATCAGATAGAGTTCAGCTCTGATACCGTACCACATGGAAGACATATAAAGACTGGAAGGAAGGGTGGGGCTTGAGATAGGGTCTGTATCCACAGTCCCGTGTGTAGGTTCCCACTAGAGCTGCCCTGCTATTGTGTCTCACAGACCTACAGCAGTGGCGGCACCCACTCCTGTCATGGACAAAAGTATTTAAGGCTAAGTAGGTATGTGCGCCATTGTTCACAAGAAGGTCACAGAAGCCTGATGGCACCAAGGAAGCCATACCTCTAGCTAGGTCCTTTCTCTATTTCAAGACCCCACATAACCTAGACTGTCACCTAGACCTTACCCTGGGACTTGGACTCTTGTCTGCACTAAGCAGACTCTGGGGACACTTGGCCCCAACTCTGTTGTCTGTTTCCTGGAGATAGCCCCATTCAGAACAGACAGAAGCTGTTACTGCAAGGGCTCTGCACACAGGCTCAGGCAGATGGGTGAGTTCAGTTGGCTATGGCACACCCCACAATCAAACTAAGTGCTTCCCTGGGGATATCCGAGAGCAGAGACCCAGTTCTACAGCCAGCACCCTCCCATGAAGCCCTGGGGGATACTGGTGGGTATGCACTGCTCTGCCCTGTGGCAATGCTCAAGGAGTATGTGTGGTGACATGGTCAGCCATGGCTTTGACCCATCTCCAGGCACAGGCAGCCTTCAAAGGCTTCTGAGACACCCCAGCCCCTATGTTGCATGGTGGCTCTGAGAGACACTTGATCCTCCTCTTCCCAAACATGTGAACATGGCAGATGCTCTACTTGGGACCCAGGCACTCTTCCAGTCTTCAGTCATTAAAGCCTGGCCCTATCAAATATCCAGGCTTGGGTGGGCAGCACAGGGTTCTGGGCCTCCAATTTGACGTCCCCAAACTGTCACGGGACTCTGGAACCACTTCCTTGCTTCTTGCCTCCAACTTGCAGTTGGTAAGTTAGCAAATGTGGGAAGCCATCAGCAGTATGTAGAACATTCCCATGAGGAGTTCAGGGCATCATTGCCCAAGTGGGGCTCAGGGTTGTTAGGGCTTGGGAGTGGGCTAATCTACCAGGGGGCAGGGAAGTCTGGGCTAGTCCTCATACTGGCAAGAGTTCCCAGGGGACACTCCTGAGATCTTGCTGCCCATTCTAGAACCTTGCATCTCTTGGGCCTGCTTCTCAGGGCAGCGAGCACCTTGGGAAGAGGAACACTGCAGTGCCATGGCTGTATTCCCGCCAGAGCTGCTTGCTGGAGAGCTGAAGCCATTCTTCGGTTTATGAGAGGGCAGAAAGGGGCAAGTCCTCTTCTTGGAGCTTCATCTCCACTTCCTCCCAGCAGCTGCCTGGGACAGGCTGTCCAGCAGGATTGGCTTTGAGGTGGGTGTTGAGGAGAGGAGGCAGCATAAATAGCGGCAGCAGGCACTCGAGCCAGTGCCATGTGTGAACCAGAGCACTGTGGCCTACAAAGGCCCCAGCCAAGAACACAAACTGTCAGCAAAGGGTCCTTGGAGCAGGCCCACGAAGGACAGTTTGAGGACAGCACATTACAGCTAAGAGCTCTGAGTCAGTCCAGGAAGAAACTACAGGAGAGGGGTAGTCACCCAGTTCCCACCTGGCCCAAGCAAGAGGAAGGTGTGAGCATGGGCTGTGAGGTCTGAGGTCTCTCCTGGCTCTGCCCCAGCTCCACAGCAGGAAGGGCTGGCCCAGGGGCTGCCTGTAGTAGAAGGCACAGTGAGGGATGCTAGGTGGCCTACCTCTCCAAGGCAGCTTCACCCAGACACCCACTCTCCAGGCCTGGGTTCAGCCTGCTGGAAGAAGGGGGGGAGGAAAGAAGAGTGTGGAGAAAAGCCTTCCTCCAGCTTCAAACGCTGTGGCTGCTTGGCCCAGCACTCAGCACAGGGAGTCACCTTTCTCTGCTGTGACCTGCAGTGTTTCAGGTCAAGTGACCTAATCACAGCCGTGCTCTGAGTGACAAGTACACTCACAGGGCATGAGGTAGGTGGTTACACTGTGACCTCCACAACATGTCAGATGTGAGGTGGCAGAAGCTGAGCTGGAGCCCTGGGGTTAGCCTGGGGCAGAATCTGTGCAGGACAGACAGGTAGGTCCTGCCTTCTCCAGTGTCCCATCTAGACAGCCTCTGTGGGGACAGGCACAAGGCATTTTCAACACCCCTCACCTCCCGCTACTTCTCCTCCTCTATCTTGGTGGAAACAGTCCGTTCTTCAACCTGAGCGAAGACGTGTGAGCCCTGTGGGCCTGCAAGTGAATTCACGAGGAGCCTCCAGGACTCGGAGGCTCCTGACTACACTACATCAGGACTAAAGTAAGCCCTGAGTTTAAGGCCAAAAGGTAGTGGCTCCTGAGTGTCCCATCTCAGAGAAATGCCTCCCACTCCTTTACAGACTTGGGGTCCAAACATTGGAAGTGGCCAGCACAGCAGGCTCTCCGCTGGCAGGATGTGTGGTGGCGCCTACTTACGTGGCAGGGGCCACCCTACTTGGCCTTTGTGTGGAAGGATAGAGGCTGATAAGGCCTCAGCTACCATTGCCCAATAGGAGTGAGGACACGGGCAGGGACGGAGCTGGCGCTTTTGCCCAGTTTCTTGCACACAGCACCATGAAGGTCCCTCCCCTTGTGCTTGAGGTCACTCAGGTCATGGAAGCAGTAGCACAGAATTCACAGCCGGCAGGATCCTCTTCCACACCGGAAGCTTCCGTGCTGGTGTGCCCCGCAGAGTTGCAGTGGGTAGTGGCGTGCCACCCATTGCACCAGCTCCTCCATCTCCTGGGGGCTGAAGTCAGGTTTGTGTGTCTCTGCACAGAAGTGAGTGGCTTGGCAGCAGGACTGCCTCTGTTGGCTCTGGGCTGAAGCTCTGCTGGCATGTGGGCTTCTTATTGCAGGACCCTGGAATGGCACTAGAAGCTGAGTGGGGTGTTTGGTCCTCTGACGCACAGGTGGCTCATGCCACCATGCTGGGGAGCTCTCCCTGTCCACTCCAGCAAGCAGGTCAGCCCTAAATAACTTTCCCCAGGACGGTTTCCTGCCCTCAACTGTATGGACATCTTCACCCCTGTAAGGTGGCTCCTTCTATCAGCCTACAGGGACGTGGAGGCATCTGGTACAGACAAGCCACAGGGTACTGTACATCCCCCAGCCCTGATGGCGAGTCCAAAGGAGCAATGCCTGGAGCCCCCACTCTGGAAGTCCATAGTGGGTAAGAGGACAGGGGGGAAGAGGCCTTGTCCTGGGCCTTCCTTGGCAGCTGGAGAAAAGGGACACTGGGGGCTGGAAAGGAGCTCTATGGCTAGCAGGTGACTCAAGTGAAATGAGCAGCCACCAATGACACCTTGTTCTGGTATGACTGAGGCTAGGTCCTTGAGGGTCTGTTTCACATCCAGCAGGTTACTCTGTAGAAACAGGAAGGAGCCCTGTTAGGAACAGGGAGGCTACAGGAACTGAGGTTTGTAATATAAAGCAAGCCCAGAGCTACCTAGCTCCTGCAGATCAGGAAAAGGTCCCCTTCCTGTTAGGAGTGCCTGAGAGCCAGAAGGGGTGAATGGGCAGGGTCTAGTTGCTCAAATCCTGGCCCCTAGGTATTCACCCAGAACCATAAGCTCTGTGCCATGCAGAGATCTCAGGGACTACACAGTCCTATTGCAGTCTAGAGCAAAAGAGAGTGTGCTTAGTACCTTGGTGGTGGCTTGTCAGGGAAGCCAGAGGTTATTCACGGCACGGCGTGCCCATGTTTCCTATAGAATAACAAGCAGACATCATGTAGGTGTGCACAGGTAGGGAGGGTGTACGAGCAGGTAAGTCTGTGGGGGCGAGTGGGGGAGTGTGTGGGTGGTGTGAATGGGTGGTGTAAGTGGGTGCAGAGTGGGTAGCGGGTGAGTGGGTTGGGGTAGTATCCCCACTTCTAATCCAGGCACAGAGTGGTTCTATAAATCTACAGAACTGTGTAAGGAAGAGAAATCTGTGCCAGGAGGATTCTGGGTTCCTCATGCCAGCTTGTCATCTGGTCTCTCCCATCCCCTACATTGCCAAACTTTATCTTAACTCTTTGTCTACTCAAGTAGCCAAAATATCCTTGAGGGATATGCTCACGCTGCCAAGGACTATGCCACGGGCTGTGATGAAGGCTAGGCACACAATGCTACCTCCACTCCTTACGGTGTAGCAGGGTTCAACAGGTCCTGTGACTCCTCCAGCCTTCCAGGGAGGGGGCAGTGGGTCTCACACCTGTGTCCATTGTCTGGATCCCCATATCCCCTGATTGCCATGTGGCCACTGTGAGGTTCTGGGCAAGGAATCACATCTACTACCTTATTCAGATCGTGGCTAGGTTCAAGCCCAGGCAAGAGACACTCCTTACACCAGCCAAGGCAGCAGGTGGAGGAGTGCAGTGGCCCCTGCCCCAGCACACCCCTCCACTCATAGATCATCATGGAGTGAGGATTGATTTCCACAAGGGTCATTTCACCCCACTGCAAATATTACAGGGAAATTCATTTTCTTTTTAAGAGTGTTCTGGGAAATGAAGCAATTAGCATGATCTTAAACCGGCATGTACTATCAATTGCAATTCAATTACTGGGCTTAAATATGGTACAGGGCGGGTGGCTGCTCTCTAGAGAGCAGCCAGGGACAGAAAGGTAGTGAGGAACTTGGGGGTGGGGTCTCAGCTCCTGTCAACTCCAATCTGTCAATGGTAGCAGAGAGGGACATCAGTAGATGGACAAGTGGGTGCCGGCTGGTACCTCTCCACATCTTCATTCTCTTTTCTAGGTGTCTGTCTTGATAGTATCTGGATCATACCAGTGACCCCACAGCACCACCTGGGATATGGGTTGGCTGCAGGTGCTAGAACAACACAAGCCTCATCTCCTCTGGCCCTGGCCCCAATCCCTGCAGGTCTCACTGACTAATGAGTGGCATCCATTTTGGATAAACAACTTGAACAAAAGAAACTCCAGACCTGATATTAGGGGAGGAGGTGGTTCACTGCAGGTAGCCATCCTCTCCATGGATCCTAAGTGCCCCCAGGAGTGTGGACAGGGCAGACTTGTGCCTACCACACACCAGGACCCCTTTCTCTCTTGTGATCAAAGGCCGGAAAGTATTTGTTCCACACCAGTCTATGTCATAGCCCAAAGGCTGGGGACTGAGTAAGCACCCTTGCTCTGAAGACTGTCTTGATGACAGTGGGAATCAAAAGATGGGCTAGTCTGGCAGGCAGCCCCATGCACTCTGCAGCAGTCACTGTGGAAGGAGTGGTAACATCTGCATCTTTGCACCCTTCTTTGACATTGGGTGGAGGGATGCAGAGCAGGAAGCAGGCCCACAGCAGCAGAGCTGGGCAGGTGCAGCAGAGCTGGGACCTTGTGCTGGGCCTGTCACTAACAGTGAAAAGGCAAATAAACCCTGACAGTGGTCAGGAGCAGGTGGCTGGCACAGATCAATGTCTCTCCTGTCACTGGCTACTGGACAGACCTCAGCTTCTGGTAGGGTAGGACCTAACACCCAGGCACACTGTGCCAGGGATCTAGACCTCACTCTCTACCTCTCTGCAGGAGCTGGGCAAGAAGCCAATTCCAGGCAGAAGCTGACCCATGGTCCTTTGGTGAAACACAAGGCCAGGCTCAGGGGGAAGGGAGTCTAAAAGCTCTGGAGCCCTCTACCCAGATCCCATCTACCAAGAAGCACAGCAGCTCTAGCTAGTGTGCTGGAAGACTCAGACAGCACAGCTGCCTACCCCCACCATGAGCAACAGAGAATAGAAGCAAGGAACACTGGGAAACACCCTAACTTAGTCAATGTTTAAGTTGTGCAATTACTCCTTTTGATTGCTTCTAAAGCTAGAACTCATTACAGGCTCTTACAGGACTTCTTCCTCTTCTTTCTCTGGCACCATGGAACCACTTCACCTAAGACATAATACATCCCTCTTCCTCAATGTGTGTATGCATGTGGGTGTGTGTCTTCACTTTAAGAAAAAGAAAGGGGGAAATTCCCACTACATTTTTCTCTGACACAAGACTCCTCTTCTAATTAGGAGCTTGGCAACCATCTGCCTGCAAAGGCAACTGCTCCAGCTTATGGAATAGCCGACTTCTATTTAGTTTGTTTATCTGTTTATTGGTAGCTAGCACAGGCAGGATCAGCCTTACCCTGTGCAAGGCTGTCTGAGGTGGATGCTCTATCTAGGGCCTCTGGGTTTTCCCTTCTTGCGTCTTCACACTCAGTCCTCAGCCCTCCAAGGCCTATCATGTAGCCATGGCAACAGAGCAGCTAGTATGCTCAGAGACTGCACCCAGGTCAGGTGACAACTGTTGGAGACCTCCATCAGATGAGAACTTGGTGTGGGGATCCTGGTACACTCATCAGCTGGCAGAAGACAAAGAAGGACCCAACTCCAGCTGTCCACTGTATGGTACACAGCAGCCCATTGGCTACAGCTCAGGGACAAGCCCATCTTACCTCTTACAAGATGAGGATGCACCATCCTGAGATACTGCATCAAGACTCAGACTGGCTGCTGGGCTTCGGGGCTAGCTATTAGTATTCTGGCTCTTGAGCGATTCTCCTCCGAGACAGGTTAACCAAGTTCTGAGAACTTTACAGTCAGGACAGTCCTGTCCTACAGTCAGGGAGCCTGGGCTGGGCCCACAGCCTCATCACTCAAGGGTTGTGTGACCCAGACCAGGCAACAGGGCATTTCATTTCCATACTGACAATGCCAACACCCTGAGTGCTTACTCTCGGGGTCCTGGTGTGGGCTGAGGTGCATAAAAACATTGCTACAAAGTCCTTTACTACAGCAGCCCTTCCAAGAGTCCCACCACATAAAGCCACCTTCCCACTGCTGCTCAAGGTCACTAGCTAATCACAGTGTCACAATGGCTAGAAGAGACCACACCACTGCCTCCAGCTGACTGCCTTACACACTCTCGTGGAGGGAAATGAATAGCAAGATGGTATTAAAACTGAGTGCTAGAGAAGGCACAGGAGGGACTGTCTGGAGTGAAGTCTTCAGGCAGGGTGCCAGTATAGAACAGCCAGGCTGCAAGCCGAGAGTCAGGTGGCTGTGCAGGTACACAGACTGTAAGGCAGGTACTCAGGCTGTGATGGAGGGAGAGGGAAGGGCAGAAATCAGCATCACCAAGAGGGGAGTCCAGGCCAGTCCACAGGACACTCTTCTTACACAGAAATATGGACAACCTCCAGACAAGAACAACATTGGCTCCTCTCTTGGGCCTGCACTGAAATAATCTGGCAGAGATGCTGTGTGACCTGCAGTGCTGGGCAGTCTTACTTAGCTCCCTAGTTAGGACCCGGCCTTGGGATCAACCAGCCATGTGGAAGCCAGGTCACAACATACATGTGGAGTTCAGACAGAAAGCCCCAGTTCTGCCTCATCCAGTAGCCAGTAGGAACCCAAGAGGACATAAGAAGCAAGAGATCAGGGTTCCATGGCACAGTAGGCCCCCTGAGATTAATCCTGCTATATTACCTACCAACTACAGGGCTAGGAGTTGGACAGATCCCCTAGTAGGCAGACAAGGAGAGAGCCAATGCCTAGGTAATAAAGGTGGAAAACTTCCAAGATGGTCTGCTTCTTCCCCACACTCCTGACCTAAGACAACTGCCTGGTAGCTGCAAACAAACAAAGATCGAAACGGCTTTTTTGCTTACACCAATTGACCTCCCATTGTTGATGGCCCACCAAGGAACTCAAGGTGGATCAGAACATTACACAATAGTTATGGGCCAATCAACCATCCTAAAAATCTTCAAACAACCCTAAACTAGGGAAGGGAAAGCCTTCAAAGGATTAAACATCTTATGTCCTTCAGAAAAGACTAGAGATTTGGGCTCCAAGACTGAGTTCCCCTCTCTGCTTTGTGCAGGGTCTTTCTCTGAGTGTCTTCTCTCTGTGTGTGCTTCCTCACCCTAATAAATACCTTCCTTCAACGGCTGGCCTATCTGCTCCTGTATACTGCATTCTCAATTTCTCAATGTCACACTCAAGCTTTTTCCTGCCTTTTAATTCTTAAACTGGGAGAGAAAATAAACTCTATCAAGACCCCGGAGACAGTAATACACCACTGGAGCTCCCCTAAATGATGATGATGCCGTAGTATGTGGCACAGACACCGCTTCAGCCAAGGTTCCTAGGTGCCTCGGCATGCCCGGGCTTCCTCACAGTCTTGCCACTGGGCCTAAGGCCCTCCCTGTGAATCAGGGAAATTTTGGTTGCTGTACCAACAAAGCAGCAGGAAATAGCACTGTGAGATTTGGAGCCTTGGAGATCTGAGCAGCCTGCTTAGACCTGTGAGCAAGGCTTGAGCCTTGGGAAGTAGCAAAGGTGGAGACAACCAAAGGGGCAGCCCCAGCTCATCGCAAGCTGTGAGTCCCCCCAGCCTAGGTACCAGATGCACAGTAAATAAGTCTCAGCATGGTTCCATCTTCTAGCTGTCTGCATCACTCTTGGCCACACAAGTCTTCCCACCAGAGACCCCAGAGAACTCAGGGCAGACGGCAACCATCCCTGCAGAGCCCCCGTCAAAATGCCTGCTGTGGAAATCCATAGCTCCCTCTCTCATGCCACTGAGTTTGGGGGTAGCACACTATGCATGGCTGCTCACAGCCTCCAAAGCCCCAACTTTCTAGCTCTCAGTGTGCAGGTTGCTACAGGGAAAGCTAAACCCAAGCACAGCATGACTGGCTCCATCTCCAAGCAGCACCTTGGACAGGGGCTGGAAATGAGGAAGGGGAGGGGGCGGATTGCACAGGGGAAGCAGTGAGAGGAAAGGACAGTGGAGCAGGCGAGGCACACACCAAATGGCACCTGCTAGGAGATGGGTGTGGCTGCAAGAGAGAGGGAGACGGGGTACCCAGGGGCTTTGACCCAAGCTAAGGTAGGAAGGGAAGCTGCCAGGGCAGAGGGGTCTCATCCCCAGACCTGAGAAGACAGGAAGGTGCTGGACACCCAATCTGGAGTTCAGGGGAAGCCTGGGCTATCAGTGGACCCCAAGATGGAGGCCCCTGCATGCACTCAAGGACATGAGACTTCAAGGAGCAGACCACAGGGAGGAAGAGCAGGAGACGCAGGCGCGGGGGAGCATCGTCTGAACACAGTGGAAGAGCCTCTGCAGGGACAGGAAACACATCTTCTCATACCCACCAGGGCCAGGGGCCAGGGCTTCACGGCAGCTTGGGGTGGCTCCCAGAGGAACCTTCATGGAAGTAATGGAACCCCAGAAGGAGACTGAGAAGTGCATGCTGGCTCAGGGTGCTGGGGTTCTTTTGCAAGAGGACTTTCTGGGATGTACATGACTGCTTTCTGGCCTGAGGGACAGAAGTGGGACAGAGGGAGGAAGTGGGTGAGCACCAGAGTGTTGGAGGGAGCACAGCCTGGGACAGGAGCAGCTGGGAAACAGGGAGTCTCCAACCTAGAGTTGGCCCCCTGCAAAGCAGGCGGGCTGAGTGCTAACAAGACAGAGAGAGAGAGAGAAAGAGAGAGAGAGAGAGAGAGAGAGAGAGAGAGAGAGAGAGAGAGAGAGAGAGAACAGGGAGGCGTTTCTAGCCTGTCTACAATGTGGGGTCTGTGACACTTTAGAATCCTAACACCTGAGAATGGGCTCCACAACCTTGGGGCATCAGACCCTGCAGGATCCTGCCCCAACCCAGCCCATCTCAGCACAGAACAAATGTCCCCATGCTCTCAGAAGCAGCTGTCCCCCAGGGGCTCTGCACAGGTACAGAGGACATATGTGCCCAGGCCAAGACCACAGTTGTGGGGAATCTTGAACTCTATAAAATGGAAATCTTGACTCCCCAACATTAAGAAGCTCCAAGACCCTCACAGTAGAAGCCCCATATCTACTTTAAAAAGACATTGGCCCCTAGGCCCCCATGCTAAGAAGCTGAGGCCTGCTGCCTTAGGCTAGAGGGTCCTGCCCCCATTCCCAGGACCCTTCACGGACAGAGGGATGGATGAACAGACAGATGTGAGTTCTTTGGTGAAAAGCAGCTTCTGCTGTCAGCAGCACTAGCCCCTGATCTGCTGGGGCTCCATGGTGTCAGTGTTAAGGGGCTGCACAGCTAAGAGATCCCAGGCCGGCCCCCTCACTCCTAGGCCTGGCTCTTGTGTAGGAGGTATTCTCAGGAGCCACAGCAGGGCCAGGAGCGAAGTGGACTCCAGTAGAGAAGGGCTCCCCACAACCTACACTTCCTACCATGGCTCTTCTTGGGTGACTTTTTTTTTTTTAAACCAGGCATGTGATGGCTGTGGCATCTTTTGCCTTTTGACTGACAAGTCTTCATACTCACTTTCTCTCAACAGGCAGGTTTGTGCCCAGGTACCCACTATACAGATAAGGATCCAAGAAAGCTGTTCAGATGATAGTGTGTGACTGGGCCTGGGACCTGAATTGGACTCCCACATCCTCTATGCAGGCAGGAGATAACAGACCCCTGTCAGATCCCCTCCCCAGGGACAAGGAAAGCTTCCTGGAGTCCTACTGGCCAAGGCCTGAAGCAAGAGCTGCACTCCCTAGCTGCAGGCTCAGGGGTAACAAGCCACACCAAAGGTCCTGTGGGGATCTGAGTAGGCAGGGTTAGTAACGGAGGCAGGAGTGTCAGATTCATGTTCCCCTTACAGCCTCCCTACCCCTTCTTGCAAATGGCTTCACTAGCCTTGTCCCTACAGCCCTTCTGTCTGCAGCATATATGCACTCCCTGGGGCAAGCTCCACTTAGTGCCAAGGGCTTTCCTCGACGAATGTGTAATATTTGTAGCATTTCCACAATCTTTGAGTGTCTATTACAAATTGACAGTTTCACACATTGCCCAACAGAGCTCCATACAGGGAATCTGCCCCTGTACACATGCTGCCTGGCTTTAGTGGCTCCAGGAACCTTGGTGAAAGCCCTTATGACCTTGTAACTCTTGCATTTTGCTTGTCTACAAAACCAGTGTCATGTAGATGATGAGGCCATATTCTGTACCAGCATAAGACATATCCTGGGTCAGAGGAAGGCTGGAGCTTCCGGCATGGAACAGCATCAAGGGAGCCACAAGCCCCAGACCAGAAAGCAGAGTCAGGGGGAGGCCCCAGCCTCAGGACAATGAGTGAGGAGTGAATGACAGCAGCAGTTTCCAGCAGTAGCTTTCAGAAACTATTGCAAAAACATTCCTCTGGGAAAGAACACGTGCCCGAGTCAGCATCCATTGCCATTTATCAGCAGGAGATAACCTGCTACCACATCGACCACTGAATCCTCAGCCCCATCTACACCTCCAACAGGAGGAGCGTCCACTGCAGCTGCAGCCCCACCTGCATCTCAAGGTGTGACCACCTGAGCATTGGACCCACTTCCACCAGGAGGAGCTTTCACCAGAAGCTCTGCTCTACTTGTGACTGAATGAGCAGTCAACAAGGCCACAGTTCCCAACTATACCAATTGGAGAAAGAGAACCCCCGAAGAGCAAGCTCCACCTACACCAATTAGAAGAAGAGACAAGGTAAGAACATACTCAATAATATGAAGATCAATATGGCACCACTAGAAACTAGTGGTGCTACAACAGCAAGACCTGAATATCCCAACATAGATGAAGTAGAAGAGAATGACCAAAAAAAAAAAAAAAAAAAAAGAAAGAAAGAAAAACTTTATGAGGATGATTGAGACCCTTAAAGAGGAAATGAAAAGTTTCCTTAAAGAAATGGAGGAAAAGACAAACAAAAATCCAACAAATCCCTTAAAGAAAACCAAGAAAAAGCAATCAAATAAATGAAGGAAATGATTCAAAACATGAAATCTGAAATAAAGGCATAAAGAAGACACAAACCAAGGGAATTCTGGAAATGAGAAATCTGGATAGATGAATAGGAACAAATGCATTCACAAACAACAGAATACAAGAGATGGAAGAGAGAATTTCAGGCATTGAAGATACGATAGAGGTAATAGATTCATCAGTCAAAGAAAAATTTAAATCCAACAAATCCTTAACACACAACACGCAGGAAATCTGGGACACCATGAAAAGACTAAACTGAAGAATAATAGGGAATTCCAACTGAAGAATTCCAACTCAAAGGCACAGAAAATATATTCAACAAAATCGTAGAATAAAACTTTCCCAACCTAAAGAAGGGCATGCCTATGAAAATACAAGAGGCTTACAACACAGCAAATAGACTGGACCCAAAAAAAAAGGTTCCCTTGCCACATAATAATCAAAACAATAAACATATAGAATAAAGAGAGTATTTTAAGAGCTGTAAAGGAGAAAGGCCAGGTAACATATAAAGGCAGACCTATCAGAATTACACACGACTTCTCAACAAAAACAATAAAAACCAGAAGGTCCTGGTCAGATGTTATGTAGACACTAAGGAACCATGGATGCCAACCCAGACTACTTTACCCAACAAAGCTTTCAATATCCCACTCTCACCACTGGACAAATCTGCCAGACCGAAGCTTAACAGAGAAATAAGGGAACAGATGTTATGACTCAAATGGACTTAACATTTATCTATAGAACATTCAACCCAAACACAAAAGAATAGACTTCCTTTTCAGCACTTTGTGGAAGCTTCTCAAAAAACAAACCACATACTCAGTAACAAAGCAAACTTCAACAGTTACAAAAAAAATAAATGGAATAAAAATAGAATAAAGCCCTGTAACCTATCAGATCACCACAGCAACATTAATTTCAGAAAGCCCACAAATACTTGTAAATTGAACAATGATCAAGTGAACCACCACTGGGTCAAAGAAGAAATAAAGAAATAAAAGACTTCCTAAAATGTAATGAAAATGATCTCACAACGTACTCAAACTTATGGGACACAATGAAAGCAGTGCTAAGAGGAAAGTTCATAGTACTAAATGCCCACATAAAGAAGCTGGAAAAATCTCACACTAGTGAATTGACAGAACAACAGAAAGTGCCAGAACAAAAAGAAGCAAACTAACCCAGAAGGAGTAGACAGCAAGAAATAGTCAAATTGAGGGCTGAAATCAATAAAATAGAAACACAGAAAACAATGCAAAGAATCAATGAGACCAAGAGTTGGTTCTTTGAGAAATTCAACAAAAATAAACAGACCTTTATAAAAAAAACACAGAGAGAATAACCATATTAACAAAATCAGAAACAAAAAGGAGGACATAACATTAGACACTGAGGAAATCCAGAGAATCATCAGATCATATTTCAAAAACCTGTACTCCACAAAATTGGAAATAGACATGGACATGGGCAATTTTTTAGATAAGTACCACATACCCAAATTAAATCAAGAACAGATAAACAACTTAAATATACCTATAACATCTAAGGAAGTGGAAACAGTTATCAACATTCTCCAAACCAAAAAAATTACCTGGGACCAGATGGATCCAGTGCAGAATTCTACCAGATGTTCAAAGAAGATCTAATACCAATACTCCTCAAATAATTCCACACAATAGAAACAGAAGGAACATTGCCAAACTCTTCTTATGAGGCTACAGTTACCCTGATACTCAAACCACACAAAGACACAACTAAGAAAGAGAATTACAGACCAATTTTCTTCATGAACATATACACAAAAATACTCAATAAAACACTGGCAAACCAAAGTCAAGAACACATCAGAAAAATGATCCACTATAACCAAGTAGGATTCATCCAAGACATTCAGGGATAATTCAGCATACAAAATCCATCCATGTAATCCACCATATAAACAAACTGAAAGAAAAAAAAAACACATGATCATCTCATGATATACTGAAAAAGTCTTCTACAAATTCAATAGTCCTTCATGATAAAGGTTCTGGAGAGAATAGGGATACAAGGAACATACCTAAACTTTATAAAGGAAATATACAGTAACCCAACAGCCAACATCAAACTAAATGAAGAGAAACTCATAGCAATCCCACTGAAATCAGGAACAAAACAAAGCTGTCCACTCTCTCCATATCTCTTCAACATAATACTTGAAGTTCTAGATATAACAATAAGAAAACAAAAGGTGATCAAAGGGATACAAATTGGAAAAGAAGTCAAACTCTCAATATTTGCTGATGATATGATAGTTTACATAAGTGACCCCAAAAATTCTACCAGAGAACTCCTACAATTGATAAACACCTTCAGTAATGTAGCAGAATACAGGATTAACTAAAAAAAAAATCAGTAGCCCTCCTTTACACAGATGACAAACGGGCTGAGAAGAAAATCAGAGAAAGATCACCCTTTATAATAGTCACAAGTAACAAAATATCTTGGGGTAACTCTAACCAAACAAGTGAAAGAGACCTGTATGACAAGAACTTCAAGTCTTTAAAGAAAGAAATTAAAGAAGATATCAGAAAATGGAAAGATCTCCCATGCTCTTGGATAGGTAGGATCAACAGAAAAAAAAATGCTAATCTTACCAAAAACAATTTACAGATTCAATGTAATCCCCATCAAAATCACAGCACAATTCTTCACAGACCTTGAAAGAACAATACTCAACTTCATATGGAAAAAAAAAAAACCCAGGATAGCCAAAACTATCCTGTATAATAAAAGATCATCTGGGGGCATCACCATCCCTGACTTCAAGCTCTAGTATAGAGCTATAGTAGTGAAAACAGGTTGGTATAGGCATAAAAACAGTCAGATGGACCAATGGAATAAAATCAAAGACCCCAATATCAACCCACACATCATAAACACCTAATTTTTGACAAAGAAGCTAAAAATATAAAATGGAAAAAGGAAAATATATTCAACAAATGGTGCTAGTATAACTGGCTCTCAACATGTAGGACAATGCAAATAGATCCATATCTATCACCATGCACAAAACTCAAGTCCAAATGAATCAAAGATCTCAATATAAATCATCCATACTGAACCTCATAGAAGAGAAAGTGGGAAATACATTTGAATGCGTAGGCACAGGAGACCACTTCCTAAATAAAACACCAGTAGCACAGACTCTGAGAGCAATAATTAATAAATGGGACCTCCTGAAATTGAGAAACTTCTGTAAAGCAAAGAATAAGGTTAACAAGACAAAATGGCTCCCTACAGAATGGGAAAAGATCTTCACTAACCCCACATCTGACAGAGGGCTGATCTCCATTATATACAAAGAAACTAGATATCAAACTACCAAATAATCCAATTAAAAATGGGGTACAGATCTAAACAGAGAATTCTCAACAGAACAATCTCAAATGGTGGAAAGACACTTAAGGAAATGCTCAACATCCTTAGTCATCAGGAAAATGTAAATCAAAACTACTCTGAGATTCCATCTTAACACATAAGAATAGCTAAGATCAAAAACACTACTGACAGCTTATGCTGGAGAGGATTTAGAGAAAGGAAAACTCTCCACCATTGCTGGTAGGAGTGCAGACACTGTGGAAATCAGTATGGAAATTTCTTAGAAAATTAGGGATCAACCTACCTCAAAACCTAGAAATGCCACTGTTGGGCATATACCCAAATAAGGCACATTCACACCACAAGGACATTTGCTCAACTATATTCATAGCAACATTATTCGTAATAGCAAGATCTTGGAAACAACCTAGATGTCCCTCAACCAAAGAACGAATAAAGAAAATGTGGTATATTTACACAATGGAGTACTACTCAGTGGTAAGAAACAATGACATCCTAAAATTGCAGGCAAATGGACAGAAATAGAAAAAAAAAAAACATCCTGAGTCAGGTAACCCAAAACCAGAAAGACAAATATAGTAAATACTCACTCATAAGTGGATACCAGACATAAAGCAAAAGATATCCAACCTACAATCCACGACCCAGAGAAGCCAGAACCCTCTTCCAGAAACAGATGGAAGCAGATGCAGAAATCAACGACTAACCCATGGGCCAGGCTGCTGGAGTACAACAGAAGTGAGGGAGGAGTGATAATATGAAGAAAGGAGTCAGGACTATGATGGGGAAACCCACAGAATCAGCTGACCCGAGCTAGGGATCACTGACTCAGGTCTGACAGATGGGGAACCTGCATAAGACCCAACTAGACTCTCTGAATGCAGGTGACAATGGTGTGACTGGAACAATATGAGGCCACTGGCAGTGGATACAATATCTAACTCTAATGCACAGACTGACTTAGTGGAGCCCATTCTGTATGGAGAGATACCTTGCTCAGCCTAGACACGAGGTGTGGGGGTGGAGAGGTGCCTTGGTCCTGCCTCAAAGAGGTTATGGGACAGACTTAGTAGACTTCCTAGAGGAGGCCTTACCCTCTCTGAGGAATAGATGTGGGGAGTGGGGACTGGGACTGGAATGTAAAAAAAAAATAATTAATTAATAAAAAAATTTTAAAATGATGTATCCTGGCCCCATTTGGCTATAGATGCAGCAAACATTTATTTGATTTACAGGATGATTCTGGAGAACCAAGAGTAGACAGGATGTTAGGTACAGTCATGGTGACTACAAAATCCTATGTACTCAGCTCTGCACAGTCCCTCAGAGTACCCAGCCTATAAACACCTTGGGAACTTGGGCTTCCATGACCACCCACTCCAAGTCCTCCCATGTCCCCTGGGAACTTCAGAATCTACATGGATTCAGAAGTTACCCAAGTAAAACTAGTGCCCAAGAGCCTTTTGTGGTCTGTCTTGTGGACTAGCCTCACAGCAAAGGAATGCAGACAGAAAGAGCCAGCCTTATTGGCTGCTGTGACATTCACTCCCAACCTGTCCAACAATCACTCAATCTTCAGTTCTCTCAGCCCTGAACACCTGCCGAGGTCACTCGCAACCTCAAAGGCATTGGTCCCTGGCTCCTTCCCATTTGATCCTGAAAAGCTGCTAAGTCACCATAATTTACCTGCTACAAACTAGGGGGATAAAATAAGGCCGATGACAATCTGTGTTCTGTTTTCTCCATTCTCAAATACCAGGGGCAGTGAGTGATGGGGGGAGGGTGGCACTCACAGGAGATGCCTCCAAGAATGGCAGTTCCTACCCCACTGACCTTCCACCTGGCACCTGGTGAGTGTGAGGTTCTGTGTCTTACACAGGGCCACTTCAGAGAAGGAGCCCACGATGGAAACGAGGCTGCTCACAGTCCACTTGAGGACCCCGCCAAGCCTCAGAACGGCAAAAGCCTGAATGGCCTACTGAGCTCGGACAAGCCCAAGCCTAGTTTCCTGGTCTGCAGCCAGATCTGCCAGCCAGATTCTCTATCAATGCAGGGCCTTACCATAGCTCAGTAGACTACTGCAGAGATCTTTACTCCCATTCTGCCCATATTCACCATACAGAAGCAGAGAGCATGGCACCGCCCCAGGCTGCCCACAAAGGAGGAAGTGCCAAGGACAGCCCAATGATGTAGGCTGTCCAGACCTCTGCCCCATCCTTAGATCCTTGCTGCACTATAAGCTGTATGTCAGGTACTGCTCATTCTAAGCAGCCCCAACCACATTCTTAGGGATGAATGCAATTCCATTGACAGCATCCATCCCCAACCAATCAGGGAACTGTCTACACAGCTCTGCTGTGAATTCTTGCTATACCCCAAAAGACAGGCCAAGCGATGTTTTCCAGGGCTGTTCTCAGAACTTTTAGAGGATTCTAGTTTGGGGGCTATGGAGTCCTCTGATCTGCCTCTCTGGTCTCCTGGAATCCTGAACACATGGGTTTCTCTGGGAAAATGTTCTCTGCTGTGCCAACAGAGAGATGAAAATAACCATGCATGCTCTGTTTGTCTCTGTATCATCCACACAGTGCCTTGGCTTCCTTCTGAGGGTAAGATTGGAGTCTGGGCATCAACTCTATTGGGACCTCCAGTTGGGGAGAAGGGCAGCTCCTAAAGTGGTTCAGAGGGCACTGAGTGACCATCCTGAAAAATAAGCATTCCTCTACCAAGCTGAGGAGACAGATACAGCAGAGCAAAGCAGAGGCATGCCTAAAGTAAGGATAGAAGGTAGAGGGGCTGGAGTCTGACCTCTCTGGAAAGTGGAGACACCACGGTCCTCAGCTGGGGCCTTAGTAGGCTTGGGAGGTAGGTGCCTCTGTCCCTGTTTTCTTCAGTGGTGCTCCTGGAAGCCCCTGGGCGCTCCTGAATAGGTTCTGGCATTCTGCAGCAGAGACAACCCAAAGAAAGAGAAGCCTTGGAGCCATAGCCAACAGAGCCAGGTCTCTACCACACCCAGCTACTGTGATTCTACACTTCCCCACCAGGAGGGGCACACTTAAAGCTCACACACCGGCACCACATGCCTCTCAGATCACATACTCAGTAGCTGCACAGATTACCTGTGCTCTGCAGAGACAGACCAGACTGCCAGCAGGTTCCACACATTGATAAGCAAACCTGGTGAACCGAGAACATGCAGCATCCAGCCCCTCACCCACAACACAGACAGCACACCTGCTACCTGCTGGCAGCACCATCAAATTGCAGCGCTCAGTTCTGAGCAGTTTGCAGACCACCTGAAGACTACCCACTGGGAACCATGTCAGTTTTAACCTCAGAGCCAAGCAGCATTCAGGCAGTGAGTCCACCAGTGGACCAGGTTGACCAGAGCACCTTGCCCTACCACAAATACCAACGAATCAGACAGGATCCCAAGACCCCCACCATGTCAGGAGCAACTCTTAGCACTGCAAAGCCAGATGTAGCTCTAGTCACGAGGGAAGGGATGGCAGCCTGCAATTGGCTGACTACTTGAACCCTGAAGTTCTTGCTGGCCCCATGGTGGAGGGCTGAGAATTGTCCCATGCAGGTCTCACCACCATCTGCAGGATGGCCTCCTTGCAGTCCGATGACTTCCAGGTTGTCCTTGGTTATGTCTAGAAGTAACACCTGCTCCTGGCCTTGCCACACACTGTTTTTTCCATTAATGGCTCTTCTGGCTATCAGCCAGGTCTACAAATGGGCCTCAGGCTATTACCACCCCACATCCTAGAGGTCTTCCTCCCCTGTCCCAGTTCAGGTCACCTCTGTCCTGGGGCCTTGCCCTGAGACCTCGAAAGCCTGGGAGTTGATAGGTGCTCAGCTCTTGACCTAAGAGAGCATGCTTCAGGGAGAAGAGGCCAGAGTTTGCTGTGTGAGGTAGGCAGGGGTTAGAGTTGTTGGTCCCCAGTCACCTGTCCTACGGTGTGTACATATCCCGGCTCCATGCATAAGGAGGGTGATGTAGACTTGTCCCCAGTGGCCATGCTTGTATACAAAGCCACTATGTGCTGGATCACAGCAAACCTAGGGGTATACCCTCGACCCCCAGGAGCACCTACTCCTTGTACCGAGCTTTTAGGAGTCATGGGACTCTTTGTGAGCCCCCAAAGGCATGCCTGTGAAAGGAACCAAAGTCCACTTTCTCAGTAAAGGCTGCAGACCATCACAGGCCCAGCTATAGGCAGAAGCTGTGACACCACTCCAAGAGAGCCACCTAACACCATGAAGTCAAGGCACAAACACCACCCCAGGGAGTCTGTACCTGCCGAGTGGGCTGGAGATGAGGGACTTAGGGGATTTTTAATTTAATTCTTCCTTGACTTCTTTAATTCACCAAATGTTTTAATACAATAAATGATATTTCTCCAATTAACCCCATCTGCTCTCTGATGGGACAATCTGGGAACATTTCCAGAGCCTTCTGTGGCAACGGCTCCAGAGAGACAGTCACTGGGCAGCCATCTGGTCCCCAAGCACTGGTCAGGCTGGCAGGAGCTTCAGAATGAGGGACCCCACTTCAGTACCAAACTGCAGCCCAGCACCAGTACCATCTGCCCCATCATCTCCAAGAACCCTGGACTTAGCCTCCTCTATGGAAGGCATGACCAAGGTCCTCTCTCCAGCCCTGGAAACCTCCCCCCCTTTAAAGCACAAGGCCCAGCCACTCACACCTCTCCCTTGGCCCCAGAGCCCTCGGGCAGCAATATGGCAGGAGCATGGCTCATTTCTCTGGGACCTGGATTGCAATATGGCTGGTCCTTGTCCCCAGTGTCATTCTGGACCAGGATTTAAGGAACAGAGACACAGCAATGAATGAGAATGAGCTTGAATGGATGGTCTCCAACTAAGCCCAGCTCATCTGGGGTAGACTCTATCCCGGGCAAGTACATGAAGCTAGGGCAGCTGTGTGCTCCTGCAACTACATCCGGGCACAGGCGCTGGGGTCCCCATGGTTCTGCCCCAGGAGAGTTGGTGATGACAGAGCTGGAATAGCTCCTTTTGAGGATGAAGGCAAGACAGGTGTGTTTTCTCAGGACCCACAAAGTAAGCACAGCCAGTGCCACTTGGAGTGGTGATGAAGCCACCCTCACCCAGGTCTCCTTTCCAAGTCAACGTCCTTCCCACGCATCATGGGAACACACGGAAGTCAGCAGAGGCCTTTAAATAAACAAATATGTGGATAGATGAATGTAAAATAAAAGATCTAAAAATCTGTTGACAAGTGCTCACATCCAAGGCAGTAATTATCGCCTCCATTCCCTGTGGGTGGGAGGAAGTGAGCAGGGCCTGAGGGTGGGGGAGGCTCTGGCCCTGTGCCAGACCTCTCTCTGCCCTACCCCCACCTCTTGCTCTACAGTCTCCTGAGCTTCTAGGCTCATGGAAAGAACTCTGGCAAGGGCCTTGCCCCAGCACAGCATAGCACCTGCTGTGAGATGCATGCACGGTGCCCACATTCTCAGGGTCTCGGTGTACTCGCATCTGTCAACTGGAAAGATGCTGTACTGTAATGTCCCAGCCTATAATCTGGGCTCAGCAAGCACCATCATTCTGTGGTCCGACATACCTGCAGAGCACTGGAGACCTTCACCTGCCTGCCTAAGAAGAGGCTAACTACTATGTGCTCAGAGAGAGAGAGAGAGACAGACAGACAGACAGACAGACAGACAGACAGACAGAGAGAGAGACACAGAGAGAGTTCCAGCATCTATGACACAGAATTGCTACCATCCATGCCCCTTGAAAACACAATGCATAATCAAGGGCCAGTATACAGCAAGAAACACAGGACTAAGAGATATCACTATCAGTTCTGAGAGGACACTATAAACTGGTCCCCTGTAAGCCATGGGACATCAGTAGAATATCAGACCCTGAAAACAGCCATGCAGAGGCCTATCCAATCTGCCACTGTGTCTCTGGCCTGACCCTTCTTGCCAGGCTTGTGGCACTCCCCCAAACACCCATGCATAGTCTACAGCTGTTCTAACAGCTGCCCCAGCCCAGAAGAGGGAGCTGGAAGGCATTAGATCCAATCTCAGTCCAAGATGCCATTGACCAGTTAGCACTGAGTCACATGTGCTGGGAAAAGAATGCCTAACAGAAGATGCTCAGCAGGGCATAACCTGGAGGTGACATCTCAAGAGTCTGCTCCCTGCAAGCCAAAGGCAGAGCTGGACAGACTACCATGCCTGCTGCAAGGAGCCCTTGCCTTTGATTGGCTCCCCACTGAATGCACAGAGAGGGGATGGGGAGAGTTTGCAAGGGGGGGGGGAACCCAGCCACGCCAGGGACGACCCTCTAGAGTCCTCCTTCACTTCCACACAGGTCCACCTTCCCTAGCACACGTAACAAAGGACAGGACTGAAGAAACAGTTTAGCAGATCACCCATCCTCCTGCAAAGGAGACAAAGCCCTTCTTTATGCTGCCTACAAAGGCTCAATTTGGGTCTTTAGCTCTGATGCCCAGATTAAGGATTTGCTTGCCAGGTGCTGGGGGGGCAGAGTGGAGCCTGTGATGGCTTTCCAGCTAGAGACAAACTGACAAAGGCGGCTTTCTTACCCCCAGCCATGGCTAGAACACACACAGACTTAGGAATAAACGAACTCTGCCTTGGGACCACTGGAGAAAGCGCTTGTTTTCCCATGAGAAGATACAAAGTTGGGACAGACATCTTGGGGGGACAATGATAACGGCTGACCCTGCCTTCCTCCTGCAGAGGGAGAGGGAGCTGGGAGTTTCAGACTGAGGCAGTGTCTGGGGCTCAGATTCTGGGAAATGGGCCATTTTCTCACGTACTTCAATCCCAGCTAAGAGCAGGGATCGGACGCTCCCACTTCCATACTTGGGAAAGGCTCCCAACGCCTGGGCATCAAAGTCTCAAAATGGCTCAGGCCAAGAGACAAGGCGAACTCTGCCCTGTGCCCCAAATGTGATAGCATGACAAGAGACTTCTAGCTACCCTGTGGAAATGAAGAGGTATGGCTCTGGTGGTCCAGGCACACACACACACAAAGTAAATAAATTTATTTTTAAAAAAGGAAGAGAAATTAAAAATAACCATTCTGCTATGCCAGCCAGTGGTGGAACAAAGGCAGACAGCATGTTCCCTGAGGTTTGCCCCAGCACCCAACCATCAGGGTTGGGGCCAGACTGTCCGGAAGAACCAGGAGACACTCGCAATCTGAGACTGCATGGAGGCCCCAGAAGCCGTGCGTGGTTCGCCCTCGGGACCACTATAAACCTCCCTATTGTCTGAACTCGGCAGGGACAATGTCTCTGCTTCGGTATACACTGGTAGCACCCAGTCACGTGTGATGTCACCACGATCACGCCATGACTTTCAGTGAGCATACATACACTTCTCCTTGGGACAGAACTGCAGGGCCACAGCAGGACATGCTCCACTTCCGCTGACCCTCCCAGCACTCCGGGTCAGGGTACAAATTCATACCCTGTCCCCATTGCCCCTGTCCACAACACTGCCAGAAAGTTCTGGTATTTTTTACTCAAGTTCTTGTTCAAGTAATTATTTGGGGTATGAGGTAGTATGTAAAGACCAACACTGTGACAGTCCTCTCATTTTTTAAAATTTGAGACAATGCAGAATGCTGTAGCCCAAGCTAGACTAAAACTATGTGACCTACACTGGTCTTGATCCCACGGCAATCCATCCTGGCCCAGCCTCCTGAGGATTGCAGGTATGTGCTACCAGAGCCAGCTACCTTAATTTTTCCTAATAGCCACTTTGGTTGAGTGCGTGTTCATAGCTCATTACTCATTTGGAAATCCTCTTTGGGAACATCTCCACATTGATTTGCAAGAGATCTTCATGAATAGTGGCAGTCTTTTTAGGAAAACACACTGTGCAAAACCTCTCTCACTCTGGGCAGCTTCTACTCTTACTGATGCATTAGTTTCGATAAAGTCAACGGTCTTCATCTCTGTGGTCAGTGTCCTGCCACTGTGGAGTTGGGAAGTACTTCCTGCTTCTAGACGTGTCTCTGTTTGGCCTTTTCCTGTGGCAGCTAGGGCTTGGGAGGGGATGTTTCTATCCATAAAGGATCTTTATCTCTCGTTCAGATTCAACTAAGCTGGCATCAAATCTGAAATAAGCAACAAATTCTTGCAGGGAGGCCACCTTCTCAGGCCACTTCCACAGACCTGGACTGCAACTGGACTGCCCCACATCAACATGTGCATGTCACGGGTGCCACACCTCCAGTTTGACTGGTTTCTGTGGTATGAAAGAGCTCCTCAGTCCTGAAAACTCACCTTCTGTGTCTATTCTGCTCACACACACACAAGCACAACCACACATGCACGTGTACTGGCACGTGCACACACATGCGCGCGCGCGCACACACACACACACACACATACAGAGAGAGAGAGGGGCACATGCTGCAGCTGGCACAACACCAACCTGACCTAGGAATCTGTCTTAAGTGAGTGGAATCTGCAGACTGTGTGTGGAGAACAACCTCTCTCTCAACATGGCACCCTTATTCCTTAGGTCTTCTCTCCTTTCTCAGCAACGATAGGCCAGAAGCAGCCACTCCAGATCTCTTCCCACATGTGATGCTATGCTAATGCAGTCGCTCCTTTTTTCTTCTTCAGGACAAGGTGACACTGCCAGACTGGCCTCAATTCCTGAGCCCAAATGACCCTCCTGGAACTGGGACCATAGGCACATGTTGCCATACCAGCTGAGAATGACATCACTTACTACATGCTATTTCCAAACTCGCTGCCTTCCTAGACGCTGGCCTTATTTGGAGGCATGTCATCAGTGCCACTCAGGGCCAGTGTCACAGACATGCTACCGCAGGCCCCCACTTTGTTCTCCTCCTTAAACCTGTTGCAAAGCCACTTGAGGTGGCAAAGGGGTGGGGGAGACAAGACGCCATGCTCTGCAGAGAACGGTGGGACCGGTGAAGCTGGGCATGGTCATCTTCATGGGGCAGGAGGGGCTGGCAGGCAGCAGGGAATTGCTCCACAGACTGTAGGCTCACAGCAGTTACTTGTATGTTGTGGGCACTCTCCAGCCTACGGGGGGCCTAACAGACAGAATGATGGTCCTGGGAGGGATAGCAGTAGCTGGAACAGTGTGTGGCAGTGGTCTGTGAGGAGCGCTGATGTGACTGAAGGGTACACATGGGGACGTAATAGAGGATGTCTGCAGGTGAAAAGGTAGAGGACAGGAGACAGGGCAGGATGAGAAGACAGCAGCAGAGGCAAGGACCATGAAACCGATGACACAGTACTCAGGTGTCTATCTGCAGGAAGACTAGGCCCTCGTGTCCATTGCACCATGGACCCCAGATGAGCAGGGCCTCTCAGTAAGTGTGCTGACCACAGACAAAGCCCAGATGCCCTGAGTGTCCTTCTGCACATGTCAATCCAGTGGCTTGCCCCTGCCGTGTCTCTGCCCCGCCACAGGCACCAGGGAACCCTCTCCTCCTCCCTCTATCCCCCATCTTCTCCAAGCCTCAAATCCCTGAGGGAAACATAGCAAGTAGAAGCCCTGCAGCTCTGACAGACACCTGCTTCACAGCGCTGGCCCTGGCAGCAATGGTTTTGATGGTGTCCTGCTGGCCTGGAGTAGTGAAGCCAAGTGCAGAGTTGTGGGCAGAAAGCTCGGGGATAGCCCAGAGTTGGAGAGAGGAGCAGAGAGGGCGAGAAAGGGAAATAGGACAGAAATAGGCAGACAGAGTGCGAGGAGATGTATAGATAAGAGGTATGAGGAGCTAAGGACAGCCAGGAACAGAAATGCAAGGCGCAGAAGTGAGGGGTGGTACAGGGTGAGTGGTAAAGACACCATTAAAGGGTGATAAGATAGACGGAGGCAAGTACAAGGACAGACAGGTACAGGCAGCAAATGCATGAGGAGACAAGAGAGGGTGGGAGGTGTATGGTAAAGGTAAGCAGAGCAGAGGGAGAGAAAAACATGGTTGGCAGTGGGAGGTGGAAGCCACTAATCGATCATGGCCCCTACTCCTTCCTAGACAAATGGCTAGACTTTCTGGCTCCACCTAGGCCAGTGCCTGTCACATGGAGGGGCCCACCCCATCACTCTCCCTGCCTTGTGATAACCTAAACCTGGGCAGAGTAGGGGCCTCTTCCAGGAGCAGGGCCCAGGTTCTTCCAGCACAACAGACCTACCTACGATGCCATGTGACATACACCCCACTGCCAGACACCATCAGTCTGCTGCTTAGGGAGGACTCTACACACTTTACCCATAGTGCCTCCCAACCTGGCCCCAACACACACACACACACACACACACACACACACACACACACACACACACACACACACACACCCTAACAGAGAAGGAGGTCACTGGCAGCAACCACAAAAACCCCCACCTTACACTTAGCTGCCCATGAACTCCTCACTGCAGTGGTCAGTGTGTGTACTCTGCAGCCCCAGGTCCTCAAGGCCACCTACCACCATCCCTGGTACCACAAGCAGCCTTCCTGATAGAGACCATGAGACCATGGATCACTGCAGAACCAGCAAATGAGGCTGGAAGGGGAAATGAGCACAGGAAAGAAGTGTGGGCAGCCACAGGATAAGGACCGACGCTGTGCCATAGGTTACAAAGGGGGCTAGGCAGAGCTGGTGGATAGCTGGTCTCTCCTGTCACGTGTCACTGGTCCATATCCATGCTATGGCCTCAGGCCACCTGCATACCAGGCCAACCTAAATGTTACAGCACAGAGTGTCCCAGGACTGTGTTGCCAGCCACTCCCCATGAGAACCTCCTCATGGCCTCTAGAGACTGTTATCATCTGAATGCCAGCAGCAGGTAAAGTATGCTGCTTAGAGGTTCCATATCAACAATTCCATGTTTCATTCCTAACTATGTTCCAGCACCACCAAGGACACCACTCCACAGCCCCTGGACAGCCAGGGAGGGTGGCAGCAGACTAGCTGTTACCTGATGCTCCATGCTTCAGATACAGGGCAATGGGCAAAGTCCTAGTGCCAGCTGCAGGAGCCACATCGGCCTTCTCCTATACTCTCCTCCTCTGTACTCCCTCTCAGGTTTCATCCCAAGCAACGGCGGAAGAGCTGCTGGTGTGGCTCTCATCTCTCTGGAACCATCAGCACTAGATGGAAAGCAGTCCATTTCTGTGTCTCTTCTAGAATGTGTCTCCTCTCCATCCCTCATGGACTGTGGTCATCCATGACCGGAAAGCAATCCAGCTTCCATACATAGCCTAGCATCCCTCAGGCATTAGGTAACTCTGCCATGACCTTGGCAGGCTGCAACTGTACAGTCAGTGAACCCAAGAAACAGTATGGAGAAAGGAGTGCAGATCACCAGGAAAGCCAGCAATCAAGGAGAGCATGCACAGATTCCTCATCTTCAAGGACACTCACAGTAGTGACAGGCCCAACCCAGAGACTTTGGACATCTGGGACCCAGACCAGCCTGTCTGCTACCTCATTTACCCTCAGAGGCAAAGAGCACACAGCAGAAAGAATCACAGTGCAGCTCGGACAGCACAGACTGGAGATCACCACTTGGAGCCCTGGTCTCAGAAAAGATGAAATGAGTCCCCCAGAAGTCCACGTAGGCCTGTGTCTCAGGTCTGCCATCTACAAAGAGCCCCGAGAAGCCAAAGGGAACCTCCAAGAATAAATGAAGAAATCTTGATTGCCACAGGCAGCGGTGTACAAGCAAGGCCATGTTTCTGAACTGTGGCCAAAACTGGAAAACGAAATTCGAACAATACCATTTGTGACAGTATAGGAACCATGAAACATTCAGATGAATTGAGCATATGCTACAACAGTAACAAGGCATGCCACTGATAACTATAGGGCATTGTCTAAAGAAAAAACATAGAAGAAGGGGCTTTATAGGGTGTAAGACAATATTGCTGAGAAGTTCAGTCTTCAGAGCAATCACAATCAAAATTGTGCAAGTGTGAGTTCAACTGAAGCACAAAGGCTCTGGGTGTTCAAAGGAGCTTCGGGATGGCCAGCAGCTGAGGGCTCCCACCTGAATCCGGGTCTCACAGGCCTGGCATGCACCACAGCAATGCTCAAGCAACTTTCCAGATGAGTGCCAACACAGTCAGTAGCAAAAGAAATTGTTGGGTTTTTTTTTTCCCAACAGAATAATGGGATACCTGCATTTTTTTAATGAGCTTAGGCTTACCTCACTGCATACACAAAAATAAATGCCAAGTGTGCCAGGCCCAAATGTGAGAGCTGAAAATATGAAAACCATAAGACTGCAAATATATGAGCCATTAATACATTAGTACATTACTGTCTGAGGCAGGCTACCTAATACAGAAAAGAAATCTCAGTAGCATGGCACAGTCCCTCGTGAGGGCCTTCTGGGCTCTGAAACACATGTGCACTTTTGCAGTCTCCTTTCATAAAGGTACCAGAGTCCTATCACAGGCCTCCACCCTAGTGACCTGTATTTAAGCACCTTCCAGATGCTCCGAAGGCTGGACTGGATGTCCATCTTCTTAATGGTACCTGAGTGAGGGGTAAGGGGAAAAATCATGACCACACCACAGCTGTGAACAGAACACTTTGGGATGCTCAACCATGTTAAAAAATAAGATGTTCTTAGAAAAGACAAGCCTGTGATCAGAAAGTCTCCCCACAGCACCTGGCAGAGGACTTGTACTGAGAATGTAAGAGATATATAATCACCCCACACTCACAAGGCAAGAACAGTAATGACAAGAACAGGCAAGTGACTGACACGCACCCAAAGGACACACCACACAGTAGCCACTAAAACACACACACACACCACAGGCTCTGCAGAGGACATGGAGCCCGGTAAATGGCTTGGTTGCTTTGGGAAGCTGAATGGGATTCACCCAGAGCTAACACACACCTTGTTATTTTGTTCTACGATTGTGCTTTAGGCAACTCAGAAGTGGGAACACACAAAAACCTGAGGAGACAGCGCAGCTTCAGCACTAAGTGGAGTCAGCCCTGTGTTCCTAAGAAGGTGCTGGGTAAGGAGAAAGTAAAAGAGCCACACTGCAGAATACTACTTAACAATAAAAAGGAAAGGACTCAGCATGGCCAGCACGGGTGGAACACGGCACTGAGTACAACAACAACCCTATGACTAAGCAAGCATGTAGTTTACAATAGACTAGAAACTGGGCAGTGGATATCAGGTGGGAAGGGAGTTCCTGAAAGGAATTAAACACTCAGCATTCATTCAGAGTGACTCCAGGGTACACACAGGAGCAGGCTTACTGAATGCATGCTAAACAGTGGCATGTTCATCAGTGGAACAGACTTACACACACACACACACACACACACACACACACACACGCACGCACGCACGCACGCACGCTCATGCACCCTCATGCAAGTGGCAGGGAGCTCTGCCTGTCACCGATACCATCCCAGGCTTAAAAAAGGCAGGCAGGGTCAGGCATGCCCTCTGGTACATCAGCATGGGTGAGACACACTGGGGTATGGGAGACTCATCTGGAGAGGCCCTCTGATTACTGTAGGGAAGTCCTGGCACCGTAAGTGCCAAAGGAGGAATGATATGACCCAGGGTTACCTTCCCGTCACACCAAACAAAGCCTGGCATCCTAGGCTGACACACCTCTGAAACGAGTCTCTCCACAGGCTAAGGCACAGGCCTGAGCTCATAGGGCATGAGATGGGGCAGCGTTCAGAGCAGCCTCGGATTTGTGTACAAGCCCAGGAAATCACACACACACACACCATCCCTGCTATGAAGAAGCCCTGTTATCAGTTCCTTTTTCATTCTGTAGCTCCAGAGAAAGCCCTTCCTCTGGGCCTCAGTTTTCCTTTGTGGAATGAGAGGCCCTGCCTATCTGTGTACTCTGGCCTCCAGAGTACATCTGAAAGTAAGTCTGCATCTTCCCACAGCCACAGCTAAATCAACCTCAGATCCTTCCAGCAGCACCTGAGGTGAGTGCCTTTCTCCTGCACCTAAGCTGTCAGGTCTCTGTGTACAGGTGTGCTAAACCTCGGCTGGATGGGGTACAAGGCATTCAGGCTCTGTGGTCCTGATGCTGGAGCTCAGGCAGTAGCAGGCTGAGTGCTAAGATAAGCCTCTAAATGTGATGCTGGGAACCAGCCTGTGGTGCAGGATTACCCTGATCCCTCTGCTTCCTTTTCATGTTCCTCAGAGTTCACTTCTAGCTCCACCCCTTCAGGCTCCTGACTCCCCTACTCCAGAGTCTTTTTTTTCCCCCTAAAATTTGGGAACTGAGTAGAAAGCACCACACCTTCCTGAGAAGGTTGAGAGTGGCTCATATAGCATTCCAGAAATTACAGTGAGCAGAGGGCAATAGAGTCCCTCTAGCACACACCAGGAGAGGTCATGGATCCATGTCACACCCTCCACATCCTTTGTGATGGCCTCTGGGATGGAACTACTAGAACCAGTAGTGGACACCTTTTCCAATCTCACCTGGTACCTATGTGTGCACTCATGTACCCATCCCCAGCAGTAGTGGGCAGAAATGAAAGGGACCAAGGAAGGGTACAGGCCAAATTTGACTAGGATAACAGAGACTGTGGATGAAGGGGAGATAGGGTATAACGGGCAACCATGAGGGGAGGGGACCTCTTCCAGCTATGCAATGGCTCTCTGGAATGACCCAGGGCATCCCCTAAGATCTACTGCTACTATTCCTGAAGCAACAGATGTCCCTTAAGCAAGAGTCATCTCATCAGACAACAAAGTCCAAAGCAGGACCCACAACAGATGGGCTGGCCCCTGTTTGCAGCCCACAAGAAGTAGCACCTGTCTTCCATTGGGCAGGAGCAACAGAGTCCCAGGGACTGAGAGGCTACTGGGAGGCAGGAGGTATTATCCAGTAGAGGTTGCAGGCCCTGACCTGCATGTGAACTACTCACTCAGGAGCTAAGACCACCCAGGGCATCAGGGTAGGATGAAGAGGCCTGGTGTGCAGGCCCGTTTTATGTCAACACAACACAGGCTAGCATTGTCTGAACAAAGGGTACCCCACTTGAGTAAATGCTTCCATAAGATCTAGCTGTAGGGTGTTTTATTAGTGATTACAGGAGAGGACCCAGCCCATCGTGGGTGGTGCCACCTTTGGGTTAGTGGTCCTGGGTCCTCCAAAAAAAAGCAAGCTGAGCAAGCCATGATGAGCAAGCCAGCAAGCAATATCCCTCCGTGGCCTCTGCATCAGCTCCTGCCTCCAGGTTCCTGCCCTGTTTGAGTTCCCGCCCTGACTTCCTTCAGTGATTGACTATGATGTGGAAATGTAAGCTGAGTAAACCCTTTGCCCCCCCCCCCAACCTGCTTTTGGTCATGGTGTTTTTGTTTGTTTGTTTTTATTTTTAATTAATTAATTTCATTTTATTGTTTTTACATCTTAACCAAAGTTTCCTCTCCCTCCCCTCTTTCCAGCAACTCCCCAATCCATTTCCCCTCCACTGTTTCTCTTCAGATACAAGCTGGCATCCACAGATAACCGTATAGCAAGCTGCAACGAGACCAGGCACCCGCCTCCTCCACCAAGGTTGGATGAGGCAATCAGGCAGAAGGAATGGGTCCCAAAATCAGGCAACAGATTCCCCTCCCTGCCACTCAGGAGCAGGCCCATCAGCCAGAACTAGTGCATGACCTGCCTGCCAATAAACTGCACTCCTTTCTGGATTCTGTTTCCCAGGTCCCTTCCTCAGACTCAAATCTCCCCAGCTTGTCCCTGTATCTGCTGCTAGTCCCTGTGTATTTTTTTGTTTTGTTTTGTATTTATTTATCTGTTTGTTTGCTTCCTTGCTTGTTTTTCGACACAAGGTTTCTCTGTGTATTTGGAGCCTGTCCTGGAACTCACTCTGTAGACCTTAGGCATGGTGAGGCACAGTCACTACAGGCGAGGCGGGGAAGAAAATGCACTCTGAGGCTCTGCCCAGGGTACCAGGCTCCAGCCAGGCATAGATTTGTGTCTATATAAACCTAAGCCCTATGGAGCCAAGGAAATGACAACTTCAAGGAGCAAGGACTCCAGGGAGCTGCAAGCCCATAGAGGGTTGAAATACACACACACACACACACACACACACACACACACACACACACACACACACACACACGGGATGCAGCTCAGTGGTAAATGGCCTGTTGGACATGGGCAAGGCTCTGAGTCCAACTGGAATAGTGGTGCAGCAGGAATACTGGGAGTAAGTATTCACTGCTAGAGAGAATCATAGAGTGGAATAAAAGGGCTAGTGCACTTGAACAAGAACAGGAGAAATTAGCAAAAGGAAAAGGCCAAGAAACGCGAAAGGAGGTCCAGGATCCCTGGCCACATCCTGAAGTCTAGGTACCCATGGGAAGAGGAGCACACAAGCAAGCAATCAAAAAGGTTTTGAAAAATAATGACCAAAAGCATCCAGATACTATGAAATTATAAACGGCAGCAACTAAATGTCAATGAGACCCAAGCAGAGTATTAAACACACCCACACTGCCAGGGCATGGGACAGCGGAACTACAGGAAGCCACTGGGAAGCACACAGCTTCCAAGAGCAGAGGAGGACCAATACTACGCATGGAGCAGGGCGGGAGACAATGCAATAAGGCACCTTTAAGTGTAGAAAGAAAAAAAAAACTTCCAACTGAATTCTATACCCATTGGAAATATATTTCAAAAATACACATGGAGTAGATACTTATTTTCTACGAATAAAAGCCGAGAGCCTGTTCCAACCAGATGTGCACCACAGAATGTGTTGAAGTGAGTTATTCAGGTTGGAAGCACCAAGCAAAGGAAATCTCAGTCTAAATAAAGAGCTGAAGAAAGCCAGGATGGTGCAAGGGGAGATAAGTTTTAACGGGCATTTTCTCATTTCTGTGTATCCAGAGGACAACTGACTGTTGAAGTAAAATCAGTTACAATGCGCCACCAATGACGGCTGTTAACATACGGGGGGAACACACAGTTTTAAAGAGACGGGGAGGGAATGAACAAGGGCAGTGGCAACCATGCAGGCAGACGGGTGCATGTCTGAAGGTTAGCTTAATAGTAAAGATACATACTGTGAATCAGAAAGCAACCCAAGACAACACATAGAAATCACTAGTAGGCCCTAACAATGGTAAAAATGATACTGATCAATGCTCAGTTGATCAACTGTTCCAAGGATATGGGGACAGGAAAATAAAAGGGGCAAGAGGGAAATGCCAAAAGCAAGTGTCAAGAGGACAGAGTAGGACAAACACACAGCATTGTCAGCACAGGGTGAATGGCTGGACCGGAGATGGCCAGGTCAACAGTCCACAGCCAGGGTGGTGTCTGAATGTAAACTGTAATGAACTGAAATTAAACACAATTTTGACTCATTTTCTCAGTGTTACAGTCACATCCCAAGTGTTTCTGTTCTGCCTCATAGTAGGGAAGACAGAGCACGCACGGAGCTTTCCAGTTTCCGCAGGTGGCTCGGTCACAGAGCAGAAGCTGCCAAGAGAGACAATGAGAAGCAAGAATCCACACAGAAGATGCATAACTCTACTTCCATAGAATGTATGTGACTGCATGGGAAATACAGCAGGCACGCACCAGCATCAGACAGCAGAGTTCAGAAGTACAGCCAGGACAAGAGAAGGACATTTACGCAGCTTGAAAAAATGTGAACACAAACCAGCAAGGCTGGAGAGAGGAACCACAAACCCACAACCAGAGATAAGTCACAGGCAATGGTAAAGCAAGTAGGCAGAGATCAGGGAGGAGACACTTTAATACAGCGCCAGTCACACAGGGGCTGAGCACACACTCCTGTCAGTGCATAGGGACACTCATTAGGAGGTGTCATAGTTTAGACCTTAAAGCAAGTTTCTGCAGGCTTAAAACAGCAGTTATTACCATACAAAACACATTCCCTGAACAGAAGAGAACTGGAAATCAACAGCACAAAAGTGCCCGTGAATATCTATAACTACTTGAAATTAAGTGGCACTCTCTTTTAAAACATAAGTAAAATAAGAAATTACAAAGGAAGTCTGAAAATATTAACTGAATAAACTGGAAAAAATATGTTCAATTTATACAAGTAAAACCATATACACAGGGAAACTGATATCAACAAACACATATCAGAAAAGAAGGATGGTCTCAGTTGATGACCTTAAAAAGATCAAAAGCAAAATTCACCCGAAGGGAGCAGAAGAAAGAAAGCAATGAAGTTGAGAAAAAAAAAATCAACCAACATTAAAGGAAAATCAATACAGCCAAAGCCTGCTCCTTAGAAACAGTAAAACTGATAATTATACAACATTTGTATTAACTCCAATTCTGTCTTAGATTACCTAAAACAATAAAGTTATACCAGATAATCAAAGGGATAGCCCTGGGTGTGGTGGTGCACATCTGTAATCTTGTGATCCAACCCCTGGGAGGCAGAGGGACAAGGATCACCTCAAGTTCCAGGTCAGCATGGTCTACATAGCAATCTCCACATCAGCTAGGACTATGCAGCCAGACCCTATCTACACACACACACACACACACACACACACACACACACGCACGCACGCACGCACACGCATGCACGCGCATGCACAGACACACATGCACGTGTGCACACAGTAAACACAGACCAGCAACATCAGCCATGGAGGAGGAGATACCACTGTGGAGCCTACAGACAGGAAGAGGACACACAGTGATACCATCGTTCCGACAGCTTACTTGAAATGGGTAAGGCTTTTAAAAGTCAGATCACTTGAGAAGCAGCAGACACCTTGGGTGGTACTGTAGCCAGAAGGAAATATGAACTGAATATAAAGTGAACATATAGTTCAGCATTTCTCTCAATGGAAACTCCAGGCTTAGAAAGCTTCCCTGGCAAATTCTGCCAAATATTTACAGGAAGAATCACACTGATTCTGCACAAACCCCTCAGAAAACAGGAGGGATCACTTTGCAACTTATTTCAAGATGCACTTTATAGCCCCTGAAATCAAGACAGTGTGGTCCTGGTGGGAGCAGTTATTCAGATAAACACCCACCTCCACTGAAGAACACAAAAGAGCTGAGTAATACCAGGAGAAAGAAGCATCTCTCAAACAATAAGACCAGAGCCTCAACTTCCCGAACACAGATAGCAACATGCACCACAGACATACATGTTGGAGCAGACATACATGTTGGAGCTTCAGCATCTGAAATAAAGTGGGGAGACAACAGTTTGTAAACTTGTGCTGGTCAAAGTCGTCTCAGGCAGGATACAACCAGAAAAGCCGTAGAAGACACTGCATGAAAAGCAAAGTGTGTTACTAAAAAAAAGAAAAAACCATAGTTAAGAAAAGTAAAACAAGTTATAGTCTACAAAAATTATTCAAGTACAGTCATTGACAGACTCATGGCATGACAACGCACCAGAACACTGACAATGGAGATAAGCAGACTCGCGCGGGGAGAGTTCACACGGCCAATGCCCATGAGAATGCAATGCCAGGAAAGTGCAGACTAAAAGCCACATATAGTGGTTAACCATGGGCACCCAGCATGGCCCTGTGAGGGTGGGGAGCCAGTGGGCACCTGCTTGCTATTCAAAGGCTTTCATAAGAGGACACATCTCTAAAAGTCACCCCAAACACATGACCAGCAACTCCTCTCCTAGGTATCAATACCCGTGGGGAAAATTAAAAAAAAAAAAATGAAAACCTTTGCCATACAAAATTTTCACAAAGATGCTCGAAACAAACCAAGTGCATGAAGAGGACGCGACCCAGAAATGGGGCCAACTCAAACATGTGCCCCAACTGAGCAAGAAATGAAGGTCTGTGGGGCCAGAGCCTGGAGAGAGCAGCTAACAGACTAAGTGTCAGAAGTAAAGTAAGTAACCAGGTCTTACACTCAGGACAAAGTGGCCAGGGAGAAGCCTAAGTTAGTCTGACAACATGGAAAGTCCTCTTCCTCCATTGGGTGGCTGGCTGATATCATAGGACTGACATGAAGACATGTACTATATGTGGTTATACGTCCATTAACAAGGAGATGAAGCCTGCCATATGCAAAGAACCACAGCCTTATTCCCCAACGGAGCCACCATACCTTGACTTCCCATGCCCAGCTGCCCAGCCAAGGACCCACCTAGCCTAGCAAGCCCAGCAGGCCAAGTCTTCGTGACAAATCTCTGTCCTCCTATAGGCAAGAGAAGGTCATTTTGTGCTCTCAGCCCAAAGTTTCTAGGCTGGAGTCCATCATCTCCCTACAGGAAAGAGAAGGCCATTCTGTGCACTCAGTCCCAAGCTCCTAGACTAGTCTAGCACAATTACACATCCAAGATATGACTGCTGAGGCAAGCATAAACTCAAAGCTCAGGAAGCACAGGACACCAAGTAGCCACAAACACCTGGGGCCATGTGTCTCCACACAACCATCATACTCCAGGGGCACAGCCACCTTGCCAAAACCCAGCACAGGTAACCTAAGCTGCCTCATCCCACCCTGTCAGGTCCCTGTTGGATTCATGAGGCACAACAGAAACACAAGGTGTGGCATGGCTTCAGATGGCATATGGACAATAGGAGGAAGACCTGGTCTGTGTGTCTTCTCCCCTAGTTAGGGTTATCATTGCTGTGATGAAACACCATGACCAAAGCAACTCCGGGAGGAAAGCGTTTACTTGCCGTATGCTTCCACAGCACTGTTCGTCACCGAAGGAAGTCAGGACAGGATCTCAAACAGTACAGGAACCTGGAGGCAGGAGCTGATACAAGAACCGTGGAGGAGTGCTGCTGATTGGCTTGCTCCCTCTGGCTCGCTCAGACTGCTTTCTTATAGAACCCAGGGTCACCATGGATAGCACCATCCATATGGATAGCACCATCCACAATGGACTGGGCTTACCCCATCAACCACGAATTAAGAAAATGCCTTACAGGCTTGCCTACAGCTCAATATAGCTTATAGAGGCATAAGATTTCTCATTGGATGTTCCCTCCTCTTAGATGTCAATTTGGCATAAAACTATCCAGCACACCCTCACGTGTCTGGCAGCATCACACACCATGGTCTGCCTGCAGCAGGAGAGAGACATAGACCAGTAATAAATAACACTTGGTGACAGAGCATCATGAAGAGTATTCCCCACCTGCTTACCCTATCCAAGGCTTTGGTGATCAGTTGTGGGAGGCTCTCCAGAGGCAGATGACAAACTCAGACCTTCCAAAGACATAACCGACTTCACCAAGCAGTGGCACCTAATGGTGCTACTGGAACTCAGTGGTACTTGCCCAGGTGACTGCTGGACTGGGCTCTGTGCAGAGTACCATCTATGCAAGCAAGATAAAGAAAGATTCCTGGTCTGAGCCAAGCTGAAAGCCTCTAGTACACGTACAGGAGGTGGTGGTCTTCAAAGGCTCCTGCAAGACTCGGAAGCTCTCTTTGCCATAGAGGTTTTGGGGGACTGAGAACAGACAGGCAGACACAGGAAGTAGTAGGGTGGGACTTAGAGAGGGTCTTGGCCCTTTTGGATCCATGAGTGAGTGAGGAAGAGGAGGTCACTTATCACTTCTCTGCCTCTTCTCTGATCATTCAGATTCTTACCCTGGTATCTGACTCATGAGTTCTTTTTTGTTTGTTTGTATGTTTTGTTTTGTTTTTGAGATAGGGTTTCTCTAGCTTTGGAGCCTGTTTTGGAACTCACTCTGTAGACCAGGCTGGCCTCGAACTCACAGGGATCCACCTGCCTTTGCCTCCCAAGTGCCCAGCTTATTGATAAAGACTAATTAGATAAATGTTTCATCTGGTGCCCACATAAGACCTGAGAAAGCTTTAAAAAGATTCCAAAGACACAAATCCTGAGCCAAACATGGCTTTCTAGCACCAGTCTCTCCTGCTGCCCACAGTACAGAGACACATCTCCTGGCTGCTGCCAGCACAGCATGAGCTAAGCTGTGTGGTGATTTTAAGTTTTGCTCATGTAGACAGAAAAGTTTACAGAAATGCAGGAAAGCAAACCCAGACAAGAAAAATCCTCTAAACAGGTTACAGAGGGTTTAACAATGTGTGTAGACTTAAGAATAAAAAAAGAAAAGGTATATAGTAAAAAAATAAATAAGTAGTTTTTTAAAAAAAGTCTTTAAAGAACAAGTAAAGTAATAATAATTTAAAAGGAGAGAATAAGTGATACAGAGATGGGAAATACATAGGAAGTCTGGATCCTATATATTAGTATGTTGTCTTTGAGATTTTTTATTGCTGATGAACAAATAATATAGCTGCTGAGAAACACTGGGTTATAGAAACTGCTAAATTAAACCAACCTATATATTTTTAAAATGTCTTAACTCCAAAATGGAAGTAAAAAAAAAATACGTTGCATTGGAGAAGAGGTTATGCTTTTGTTTCCACAGAAAATGAAAGGCTGTGGATTCATTCAAGGTTAATGAGGATCAGCTTTGATTGGGGGAGACCCTTGAAAATCCTGGCTATGGACATAAAGAAATAAACCCAGAAAAACTTAAAGACAGGTTATGTATATTTTACCTGCTCAAACACAAAACAACAACAAAAATCATCCTTGACTAGCTGTATACAATGTAAGTCTATATATGTATTAATGGAGATATGTATATTACCTTTGAAAATTTATGTGTTTTCAGAGCAGGGGAACCAGACACCAATGAAAACGGATGGCCAGGGTGATCCAGCCTCTCAGATTGCCTCTGTTGCAGTTACTTCAGAGTTCTACGTTCAGAAGAGCTTCAAGGCTGCTGGCTGAGAAGGTCCTTCCTGCCTCACAGACTATTCTAGCCAGAACTTGACCATTATCCTAATTTTCTCAGACAACATGAAACAGTCTAAAGAACACAATGCCCACATTCCCAAGAGATGGGGTGGGTGTTTTGGTCATTTGGTGGGTTATGGATGTTTGACATTGTTTAAGGGGGTTGGTTACAAGTTGTTATTGGCCATGGTCAGAGAGAAAGCTAAACAAAGGAGATTAAATTCATAATCTCTTTCTGAATGGAAAAAGGGGGAGATAGAAATGATAAGATAAAAGGGTAGATTACTTAATCTACTTTTAAACAGCAAAACTACTATCCAGGTGGTGGTGATGCTTGCCTGTAATCTCAGCACTTGGGAGGCAGAGGCAGGTGGATCTCTATGAGTTCCAGGACTGGCTCCATAACTACTGGGAAACCCTGTCTCAAAAAACAAAAAACAAAAAACAAAAAACAAAAAAAAAAAAAAAAAGAAAAGAAAAAGAAAAAATAAAACAAACAAAAAACAACTCTAGTCTTAAGTATTTTACATTTGTATGTATTTTTGGATACTGATACAAATTTAAGAGTATTTTTGTTACAGTGTCTATACTGTTTCTATTATTTGTGGTATTGACCTTATGCAGCTCATTTAAAAATTTAATGTATAACTAAGAAATACAGGTTAGTAGTTAGTCATCTATAATAATCAAACTTGTAATCATGTTAGATATGTTTTGAAGGTTAAACAGATAGACAGATGGTCTTCAAACCCTTCAAAGATCTACAGAATATGGTACCAATCCACTTCAAAAAAGAATGATGGGCATCTAAGAACCTCCATATGGAGTTTGCTTTCTTTGTGGCAAAAGCTAGTTGAGGCAAGAAAGTGTCCTTGCCTTGACTGCTGAGAGTATGCTGTCCAAACCAGACAAGCAGGACACAAAGAAAAGTGTCTGCCAAACCATGCCAAGACTGGTAGGACAATCCTTCAAAATGTTCTGCTTCTCAGAAAGGTCTGTTGGATATCTTAGGCCTGTAGGCTGAAGATGGACGCCCCAATGTTTCAAAGGAACTTCAGGGGACTGTCCAGGCAGTCAGAAGTCATTTATGTAGGTTTGGAAGTGGCATGCACTGCATTTGCTGTTTACTCAAATATTATATCCTTCTGGGGCCTTTGACAGAGTTGAAGTCTAGGTAATTATCATTGCAGTTTTTCTTAGTTTTAATAGAAAGTAAATTAGGTACAAAGCTTTGGACTCATCAAGATAGAATAAATAATGGAGTATATCCCCCAAATATGCCAAATGCAAATGGACTGGACATTGTAAATGTAATTCTTACAGGTTTGCTGTACCCAAAGGCATGGGATATCCTCAGTCTTCTATATGCTCTGACAGAGGGAAAATCTGAACAGGCCCTGAACTAGCCCTGAACTCTGGGGACCAGTCTAGTCCCAGTACTATGACCTGTCTGGACATTGACAGTCATCACACAGATTTCAGCCCAATGCTGCCCGAGTACCTGATGTCCTTGGGTGAGGGCAGATGGTCACAGTCCCTGCCCCAGTCTCCTACCCCATGTTTAATACTGCCAGGATCACTTGGCCCTGTAAGCTGGGTCCTACCTCCTCTAATCACATCTCTGGTGGCTTTCCTAGGACCCTTCCATAGCCAGCATCTAAGTAGAAGTGCCTGGCTTCCTACCCCCAGACTTTGGGGCATCTTCCCTACTCTTCCCTGTACAGGCCTCTCATGGCTGCCGCTCTCTGGAGCAGGCAGAAAAAAATGACAAATTCCCTACTCAGTCCAACATCTAGCACACTCTACAGATGACAAGGGACAGTTATGGTTACTTCCAGCTTGTCCATACGCATGGCCCCACTCAAGCCCACCTCCTACAGGAATCCCTCCTTGACCACCCTGCCTCTCTCGCCTCCCAGGGCTCAAAGCTACCACCAAATTCAGAATGTCTCATGTTCCAGACTGTTCTTTGAACTACAGTTCTTCTGAAAGTTGGCCCCAACCTAGATAAGACCTTGAGATGGAGACCCTCAGATGTGGCCCAGGGACAAAGCTTTGGACATCTGTCACCAATCTGACAAAGCCCGACAACTGAGAAGTGTATCTAATGGCAACCAACACCACCATAACACCCAAGCAGTCTCACACATTCTGCAGTCATACTCTCAAACCACACTTCTCCAGCAGCCAGGGCAACAGGCCCCACTGCAGAGGAGTGGCAGCTCCCCAAGCTCTGGTCTCAGGAGGCCCAACACAGTTGTGGACCCCATAGAGAATGTGTCTTAATTGCCATTTACTGGAATAACATTTGTGGATATGGGTATAGTACTCCTGTGTCCTCAGATATGTCTACATTTACCTTCTCTGGACCAGAGACATGCCTTTCAGCCCACCACAGCTGACAGGGGTGATGTGTTCTAGGACAAGGCCACTTAGTGGAGACTACAAGCAGCTGTCTACAGCCTGCTGTCTGAGGGTGCTCCATGGGGCCCTGTGGAGAGAGTGATTATCTGTGCATGAAGGGACTGCAGTGTCAACAGGGACCAAGTGAATGGAGCTGTTCTCCCTCCCAGAGCCATGTGTACTAGCTCTCCTGCCTGGAGTACCAGCCCCATCGGAGCCTCCACAGGCCACCCAGGACAGAAGGCAGATCCAGGTGTGCCAGGCATCCCCAACAAGCCCCTCATGGAAACGCCAGCTCCTCTGCACGGCAGCCCCAAGCTGAAGGAAACACAGCCACTCTAGCTGCTTTTAAGTCATCTTTAAAAGACAGCTGAGAAGACAAACACTCTTGGAAATGATGAAATCCACTTCAAAATAATTCCTGGGTCAAAGAAAAAAATCACAATGAGAATCAGGAAATATTTATTTAGTGCACAAAGATGTAAAACGCCACATGTTGTTTAAATGTGTGGTATTCAAGTAAAGCAGCGAGTCTTTGGAAATTTGTAACTTTAAATGCTTTTATTAAAAAGAAATAAAAGCCAAGTATTGAATGTGCACAAGGTAAACATCCAATCTGGGAGTCAGAAGACAAAAAGGCAACAGGCGGGAGGAGGGAAAGTAAGAAACATAAACAGAGACCCAAAAAACTTCAACTCTAACTTAAGAAGGAAGCTGGGAGAAACAGTGACTCACACATTCCCAGATGCAAGAAGAAAGTAGCAGGACCATGTTCCAACAAGAACAAAATACCAACAGTGGCACCATCCTCCACAGCCCTGGCTGCTGGTACTTGGAACGGAGCAATTCACCCAACCCCTACAGGACCTCAGGAACCAGGTCTTTCTGGTCCCTTCTCTAGGTGAAGTCAACCTGTGAGTAGGCACAGCAGGGGGAGTGGGACCAGAGCAAGGTGTATCAAGGCTGTGCACGTGATGTCCACAGTGCTGACCTCTTGATACTGGCAGAGAGAGGCACTGTATACAATTTTGTTCCAATAAATCTGAATGTCTGAGTGAAACACACATTTTAAAACTGCCCCAGCAAGGAACAAAAACACATGAATGTCTTTTCAAACCTTGCAAGACTGACTGATGTAAAAAAATGTTTCTGTGCACAAAATAGTTATGCAGCAAAATCCCAGGGAGATTCGAGGAGTACATATTCCTTCCTCCATGAATTCAGAGAAGGGAGAGTCCCTAACAGGTGTCTCTACTACAATAGCAACAAGGTGAACAAACATGTTTCATGGTGGCCTGGCACTGTAGCTGAAACAAAGATTCATTGTGGAGCCTTACTCATGCACTTGAGATACTGAATGGTGGCCTCTTCTGGGCTGGTGATGTGTAGCACAATACCCTGGTGGCACACACTGGGTGGCTCCTGGCATGCCTCACCAGGGGAACCGGCAGGGCCAGCAATGTGCTGCCCACCTCTTTTGACCCTGTCTGTAACTTTACATTCTATCATGTCTACACAAGCTATTGTGTACAGAGGACAGCAGGTGCTGTGTTAGACAGCCTACCCACTATCGACTATCCCATGAGGACACAGAACACCTCCAGCTATGCTTAGAGACTCAGTGAGAGGCACTAATCATTGTCCATTCACTGAGGCTTATTGGCTTATGGAGGCAAACAAGAGGTCCCATGTCAGTATGGCATCCTAAAACAGGCCCCAGCTGGCTCAGGAAGAGAGGGAAATATTAATAGGGGAAACTGCTGGAAGAGAAGAGAAAACTGCACTGTTCACAAACATCTACAGAGCAAACTCAAAAGATCTCACAAATTACTGCAATTCATAAAAAAGACCTCAGCAAAATGGCTGGGTATGAACTCAATTACACTCCACAGGAAAAGCTGGCTCCTTCAACAAATAAACTTCAAGGGCAAATAGGAAAAGGATGGAGGTGAGCCTGGAGATGTGGAAGGAAGCAGAAGGCCCAAGATGTGTGATCTGCCAGGCCTGCCTCCCACAGCGACCCTGAGAGCCCAGGGCCTGCCTCCGCTAGTGGCTTCTGAGCAGCACTGTTCAGCACTGTTCTCACAGAGACATGACGAGATGAAGGCTAGAAAGGGGTTCAAATGAAATCTGACCAACTAATTGGGAGCAAACAACAGTGACAAGGGACAATGGCGTGACACTAGGGAGTTGCTACATCACTGTATCTCTTTCGTGTATGTGAAAGTTACCATACTTATAAAGTTAAGAAGCAAATATTAAATTAAGAAAGACCTCCAGATTTTTCTTTTTACAAAAAAAAAAACAAAAAAAAAAACTAAATACATGTGCATACAAGCAGCAAACACTTGGAAAAACTTACTGTTCAGAGCACTGGTACCACCAAAAATTTGCTTTTATGCTGCTTTCTTTTTTTCTAAATTAAGAATGATGTATAAGATCTTTATGGAAAACTGCACACGGCTTTATTGACAGAAGACTCCACCAATACAAAGACTGAGGAATGATAAGAATATTGATATCCCCCCATGTTCACTAAGTGGATATACAATCCCAATCAGACCACCAATGGTCGGAGAAGGAGACTCCAGGAAGCACTTCTTCTCCAGACCAAAGTGGCTCTGGATATCTTTGTTAGGCTCAGCAACAGGAGCTGCAATGGCAGGAAAAAGAAAGCCACCTAATGTCCCTGGGGTGTGGAGTGAGCAGAGTGGCCCCAGCATGCCCACAGGAGAACAGAGTATAGGAACGGCTAAAGCATGACAGCTATGCATCGCACCACTGGGCATTGGAATAAGCATGAAGGCAGCAAATCAGACTGGTGTGCTAGTCGATCCCATTCCATGAAGCCTCCAAGTATGCCAACCCCATCAAGATGCCATTAAGGAAACAAACAGGGAAATCAAAGTAAGAAAAAAGGCAAGCCAGGAAAATGGGATTCAGGACCTGGAATGATGGAACTGGGCTGGAGAAGGCTGAGTGATGACAGGGTGTGCACGTCACCCATCTTTCAACCATGAACATGAACTGTGAGGATTTAAATGGCACACTACATACATACATACATACATACATACATACATACATACATATCCTTTATACACCCAGCATCCCAAGAACACAGTAACCTAACACCCCTGATATGCAGCTCTATATCCTGCTTAAGCCCTCACCTGCTGCTTGGCTTCATGGAAGGAAGCATGTGACTAAGTGCTGGCCCTGTGCCTTTCCACCCGAGTCTCCCCGTGGTAGCTCCTTCCAAGTGTCTGCCCCTCCCACCAGTCAGCTCAGCTGTTGTCTCGGGTCCTCAGCATGCATGTGATGCCATCTCAGCCTCCTAACAACATAGTCCCTAGGCCCAGGTTCACCTGCTTCCTCTATTCAGGCCCCAGCACTTAGAGCCCAGCCTAGAATACAGAAGGAACCAGCCTCTCTTTCTCAGAAGGAACCAAGCATCCTGTAACCACATGGGAAGAAAGTCTTGGGGTGGACAGTGCCTGAACAGCACTTCCTCCCAACCCAGAATGGCCCTGAGCTCAGTAGAGCCAGGCCCAGCACAGAGGTGAGACCCCTAGTTTGGAGCAGCTACTAGACTGAGCCCAAGCAGACCCCAAATATAATGTCCTCCCTACTCCAAGACAGGAAGGCTCCCCTAATCAGAGGCTAGGCCAGATGAAGGAGCTATAGCCATAATACAGCATCACATAGGCCCAAATGGAGCAGGGCACCTTCTAGGTCAGTGCCCCAGCAGGGGAAGATGGCAGGAAAGACATGGAACTCAGTGAACTCAAACTCAGATACCTATGGGGGAGAGGGAGCCTAACTGCAGATATCAATCCCAGAGATCGGTTTATCACCAAGGACCTCAGTGCACCCCACCTTATGCTGTGTAATGTACAGCTGCTCCAGTGCTGTCAGGAAGTCCAACCAAGATCATCTACCCATCAGCCATATCCCCAGACACCTAGAATGTTCCAGGAGTGTGGCAGTGGACACCTGCTCCATGCCTCATAGGAAAGACAACCCCTCAGTGCCCCTACAGGGAGCAGCTCCTCATCCTCCCTCTCCCAGGGGACCACCCTGGCCTCGGCAGTCACTGGTGCTGGTTGCTCCTCAGAGGAGTGTGACCCGATGGAGAGCACCCACTGCTACCACCTTCTCACCTTTGGGTGTCTCTTGTGCCATTACTTAGGTGCTGGTAGCCTTTTCCTGAGGGTCCTTTAAAAGGGCCATGACCGCCTCTTACCCACAAGCCACCTCTGCTGGTGGCAGATTCATTGGGCATCATCTGGTAGGCCGGGCAGGTGGGAAACCTCCTTGTTGGACAGGAGGGACAGGGAGGGAGAAGACGAATGGAGTACAGGTTCAGGGCTCAGAGCACAAGCCCACCCAAGCCCCGCAGGCTCCTCTGCACCCATTCCCAGGGTCACCCCAGGCTTCTCAACACCTCCAGAGCTGTGGCCTCCACCAAATGGTCACCATAGCTGTCCATTTGTTCTACCTGTGACCAAATGGGAACACTGAGACAGGACCAAGAAGAAGGTGTGCCTTATTTTCTCTCTCAAGGACTCTGGGAAGGAGGAGCACTCTGGCTGCCTCTAGAAAGGTCACAGAGTGGGAACGACAGGAGAGTTGGTTCAGCAGCTAAGGGGGCTTGCTGCTTTTCCAGTATCCAGCACTCCTCTCAAGAGGCTCACAACTGCCTGTAACTCCAGCTACAGGGGAATCCAACACCCTCTTCTGTCCTTCATGAGTACTGTACTTGCATGCATGAACACATACACAATTTTAAAAAAACATTTGTAAAGATCTTGAAATTAAACAAACAAACAAGCAAAAAAACACAGAGAAACCAGTAAGATAGCTGAATGAGTAAAATTGTTTGCTATATTGAGTCCAAATGTGGTAGAAGAAACAGAAAGTAACCTCTGTACCCCCCCCAACATATATTCAAAATAAATTACTGTAAAAACAAAACAAAAATACCCACCTTGAGAGCCCAGCTCTCCTTGCTTCTTGCCGCTACAGGCCCTCTCAGCTCACAATTTGAATTGCTTGGTCCCCACAGGCTCCCCCATTCCACCAACCACATACGTGGGCCTGCGCTCGGCCTTGCCGGGCAAGTACACAGCAAAAGCTCCAACCGTCTCTGCTTCTCAAGGCCAGGACAGTGCTGAGAAATCAGAAACCCTGGAAGCTCTGATTTATGCAATTCTATCATAGATTTACTGTTAGAAAGTAAAACAGAATTCTTTTCAATTGCGTATTAGTTTATCCCGAAGTAGATAACAATAAGGCTATCACTGTTAACATATACAGCATATTCATATGTAAAATAACATTTCCCAAAACAAAACAATCTTGACAAAGTAGCAGGACACTGCCCTCCAAGTAGTCTCCAGGCAGGCCATGCAGGCACTCATACCTGCTTCCAGGGCAGGCTGCACTGCACCCAGCTGCAGCCCAGGAGGAAGGGCAACCCCACAGTGGAAGACAATTGGCAGAGGAAGGCCTTAGAGGAGCCTGAAAGCACCCCAGAATCCTCTCTCACTGTGGGCTCCTATATGAAGTTGTCATTAGGTTTCCCTTCACTTTCCAGATGCTTATGGAGAAGCGACAGAAAATAACTTCAATAGAAGAAGATGATAGACATCTGTTGGTATAAGGGACAAGGGACCAGAGGACCCAACAACTCTAAGTGTCAATCAAGAATAAGAAATAAGGTCCATGGAGCAGAGTGGGCCCCATGGTGGGACTGCATCAGAGAGTCCCTGGCATGGCGGGCCCAGATGTGGAGCCTCACTAGAAAGCAGGAATGGCAGCAGGTAGCACTCGGAGCAAACTGCTAACACAGGCACCTGACTTGGCCATTCACAGGCTCAGCCTTTAAGCTCTGGCCTGGCAGGTATGAACACAGAAGCTCAAAAGAGAGACAATCAGTCCACAGCCACACAGCTGAAACTGGCCAGGAAAGGTTCCTGCACCCAGCTCTCTCTGTCACACTGGAGGAAGAGACAGGTCCAGGGGATCTGGCTACTGCACTTAGTCCTCCAGTGCCAGGCTCCAGAGGAATGAGCCCCATGAGATTAGTGGCAGGCTCCATCCAGCGGCTAATGAAAGGCTGCCCCAGTCTGCCAGAATCCACAAAGAGATAAAGGGGAAGCAGAGCAAAGACTGTGACTAGGCAAGGTAAGCACATCCTGGAGAAGCTTCTGGAGACACACGGGGAAGATGAAAAACAACCGGACCCTCGAGTGGCAGGAACATAAGACAGAGAGCCTGAGAGGAACATAGATCCTATACATGCAAAGACCATTACAAACTCTGGGGGCAGGCCAGAAGTGAGACAGGAGACGGAGAATGACAGATGTGTGAGGCTCTGCGTGCTGTGTGCTATGTATGCCTTCACTGTGTGTGAACATGCTTGTGGAAGAGCACAGGCCTGTGAGAGGCACAACGACTGCAGTTCTCGTCTTGCAAGTCAATAAATAATGTCTAAATTATGTTTTTAAAGAATCAAGTAGCAATACAGCACATCATTTGGAGAAAAGATAAATATCAAAGGAATCTAGTGAAAGGAGCTCCTCTGGGGAGGCAGTGGAGGGGCACTGGGGATTATGCTGCTCTTAATTAATCTTGTAGAGCTCATTTACTCCCTAAACCCTCTGAATGTATAACTTTAAAGTATTAAGCTGCGTGTGTAAGATTCCAACAAAACATCAGTCAGACAAATGTGTCTGGAAACACTGGGAGCAAACAGGAGCCAGGTGGGAGCCAGGTGGGACAGGAGGCCCCTGGTCCTTGAGAAATGTGGTCCGCTCTGCGTGGCTCTGTAGCTCCATCCCACAGGCTGGCCCAGCACAGGAACCATGTTAATGATGTCCCTTGGCCTCAGAGGGAGCTGGGTTGGAAGAGTAGAGAGAACCCAGGGAACTGGCTGTCAGTGGGAGAGGGAAGGACCAGTCGGGGACTTTCACAGATAGACAGTGCTGTAACCTCTTCCTCACACCAGGAAGAGTCATGCACACAGAGAGGACAGGCTGGCTGGACACAAGAGTGGGGTCAGAGAAACCACCTAAGGGAGAAGCTACAGAAGAGAGCAATTAGGCAACCCAGGTCCAAACGGCAAAGTCGGGAGCAGCAGGACTGGTCACCACGTTGAGACTGCAGAGGGCAGAGCAGTCTGACAAGGTCCTGGGAGGCACAGCAAGCTGACAAGGGTCCATGAGCAGCAGATGACCCTTTATAACAGGATGGGGAGGTGTTTGAGCCCCAGAAGAGCTAGGGCCTCTGTGGCCTGAACACATATGGGATAGCTGGGAAAGGACTAGGGGACCAGCCCCAGGACCTGGGAAGAGCAAGAGATGTCCAGGTGGGTGCAGACCAAGGCATACCCATGAGCTGTGGCAGAAAGAGGCAAGATCCCCAGCTCAGACTTCCACTTTCATTTTGCTGTATGCTGAACGTGTTTGCTCAGAGCCTGAGAGGAACGCTGGAAGTTGACAGAAACACAGAGGGCTGCAGTACTAAAAAAAAAAAAAAAAAAAAAGTGGTCTAAGAACCAGAAATACCAGTGTGTGTGCTCTACCTCCTAGCCAGCCATTCTGGGCTTCAGGTGGATCCTAGAATCCTGCAGATACGTGCCTGTTTTAGCCAGGGTTTCTATTGCTGTGATGAAACCATAAAGCAAGTTGGGAAGGAAAGGGTTTATTTGGCTTACATTTCCACATTGCTGTGCATGACAGAGACTCGAGCAGGGTAAGATCCTGGAGGCAGAGCTGATGTAGAAGCCATAGAGGAGTGCTTCCCTTGGCTTGCTCAGCCTGATTTCTTATAGAGCTCAGGAACACCAGCCAAGGGATGGCACCCCACCCCACCTCCCCCCTGCCATGGGCTGGGTCCTCCCTCATTGATCACTATTTGAGAAAATGCCTTACAGCTGGATCTAATGGTGGTATTTCCTCAACCAAGGCTCCTTCCTCTCTGATGACTCTAGCGTGTGTCAAGTTGATACACAAAAACCAGCCAGTACAATGCCCATCTCTGGGAGACAGCAAGATGCAGGGGCACTCTGCTGAGCCAAGCAAGATTGCAGGCATGTTATAGTCTCACTACAAAACTTAAGCCCTCGACCCTCCCAGAGTCAACCAGCGTGGTCCGGGTCTATAGTCCCGACCATCCCAGAGCTTCTCAGCGATCGTCTGCAGGGACCAGTGCCTTCGCTGGCCTCCGGAAGTTGGGCTACTACAGCCTCAGTGCTTCCTGTATCCCGGCATGCTTTCTGGGATGCCGCTCATCAGTACCAAGGCTGTCTTCCACCCCAGTGCCTTCGCCCACACGGTGTCCCCAGCCTCCTCCTTGTCTCTGACCATTACCCTGCAACATGCTCCTACCCCACCTTCTCAAGCATTCTGACTGCACCCCTGCCATGCCTTGCCTCAGAATCACACGTGGGCCCTCCTCTACCAGGCATCTCTGTGCTCCAAAACTTGAGTCCTGATGCTGGGAGGCCACTGCCCTCCTTGGGTGCCAACTGGAGTCACCCTTCCCAGAGCCAGCCCTATTCCAATACCTCAGCCAACCACCCTGTGCAGGGGGTCCCCAGTGCTCTTCTGCCACAGGTCAAGGATGCCCCAATACTTGTCCTTCCCAGAGTCATCCCCAATCCTTTACTTAGGTGAGTAGGGGTTTGGCAACAGAGTGAAAGCAGTGATCTCGAGGGCTGGCGCAGCTCATGGCACAGGGTACCCTCAAACGCTACAAAGCCAGTGTTCACGTAAGTTCTATTTACAGAGGAACCAGGAAAGCCAAGAGGCAGATAGGACATACCTGGTTTCACACCTCAGGAGAAGGGCTGGAGGTCAAACCCATGGACCTCACCTGCCCCTGCTCTAGTGAGTCACCTTGCCCGTATCAGTGCTCTTAATTCTCACAGTTCCCTTGCAAGACGCATGGGCTCTGCTTAAAGAATGGGAAGCTAACACTCAACTTGTCCGAGATCAGCTGGCCAGTCAGTGTAGAGTTTAGAACACTACAGAAGGCCACCAGACTCACTGAAGTCTGCAGCCTTTGTCCAAACAAGCACACTGCCCATCACAGACACTGTGGCCACCAGGAGGACACGTCTGTACCTCCTGTTCTTGCAAGCTCCAGCAGGACTTTAGACAAAGGGAGTGAAGCAAAGCACCTTGGCATAAGCACCAGAAAGCAGAGGGCAATGGGGAAACATATGGCCACTCAGCTAAGGGAGGGAGGTAGCCAGACTTGAGTACTGGTTCTGGGTCTCACCGAGAGTCATCTCTCCTCCACAGGTGTCATGATCCATTTGGTGGTTCAGGGTGCTAAGTGTCTAGGACTTTGTAGTGTACCTAAGGCCTCCAGAGGGTGGCGGGCCAGAACTGAGGACGGTACAGGGGCAAGAGATTTAGCAGGAGCCAAGGGTGGAGGACTGGGGCTTAGTACCCAGAGGATGGGGCAGGAAGGGATGGGCATCCAGGAGCCCCTGGGGTGGGGTGGTAAGGTTTGAGTGGATTACGATGAGCTGGGAAAAAAGCTCAACAGAGACTGTTCACAGCCCAGGCAGGCGGAAGTTGGCAGCAGGGCCTGGCCAGAGGGGTGGGCAGAAGTTGCTAGGCTGTTATGCCCAAGAATGGCCCAAGCCCCGAGGCTTCCCCAGTGAGGATAAAGAGAAACCACTGAGACAATGTTCACTTGCTCCCAGGGAGGCCACCTACCATGCAGCGTCTGTGACTGCCGCCAAAGCCAGCTACCAGCCCCTCCGGCCTTGGTTCTCCAGGCCGGCGCCACCTCTTCCCAGGGACCCCAAACCCTAGCCAGCCTAAAGGGAGCCATCTGTCCTTGCACTGCCCGGATCCTGTTTACAGGGTGCCAGAGGAAGCGGGGGTGCCAGGGAACGCCTACCTCAGGCCTGCTGCTGCCCCCGTAGCTCAGCCCTCATCCAAGACAAAGCACCCAGGCCCAGGGATGGTGAGACCGCAGCCAAAAGACCCACCTGCCATCACGCACATCCACAGTACCAGGCTGAGGCTCCAGGGTCTGGACCCTAGGCCAAGATCTGACTTCTGTTTCTATACCTAACTTCCAGCCCTTCCAGGACCCATTCCCATGGAGAACCTCCAAGCTGGGATTACTCTTCTCAGCATCATAATCCCTATGATGGGGCTCCCCAGAACGGACCCTAACCCCTTCACTGAGCTGGAAGGCCCCCTAGTACATGGGGCTTGCCACATCCCCACATCTCCAATCCTAGGTTTTGTCACTTGTCAGTGAGTAGTGGCTTGCCTCCCTCACAACACCAGAGGAAGAAGTCACCCACAAGAGAGGGCCAGGCTCACAGAAGAAAAGGCTTGCTTTCCCCTCTCGGGGAGCTCATATTCAGGGACAAGCAGAGGATGGCACTACAGTTGTCACACGTATGGGAAAATGGGTTGCTTCTGACTGAAAATGTCACATAGAGAAGGCACAGCTAAGGACAGATATTCCTGAGAATGTAAGCCGTGGATCATTAGGTGGCCCTGGAGGACCCCACACTAATTCCACACCAGGCCTCTGTGGATAAGACTTCTAATTTCCAAAGGGTCTATATATGGGTCCTGTCCTTCAATGTTATGTCCCTGGAACAGGCCAGGCAGGCCAGCTCACATCTGTGGTCTTCATGGTACCTGTCCTTCCCTTATTGTTCGGGCACAAACGGAATTCGGTTTCCTAGAAGCTCAGCTTGGAGGCGAGAATCAAGGCGAGGATCAGTAGCTGGGTCAATGCCACCGTTACAGTGGATAGCCTACACCCATGGGCCCTGTTCCACACACAGGGGAGACACACTGCATCCAAGTCCTGGAAAGTCTTTCTCCCAATGCTTATATTAGCAGAGGAAATTATATTGTGAACAAAATGAAACTGAAAAGTTAAAGAAGAAAAACTTACTGAGGTTTGTCAGAGCCCCAGCATCTATAGCTCAAAGGCCAGTTGTCTAGAGCACTTCCACAGGCAACCATGTCAAGGCTCACCAGAACAGCTCTTCCTTGCTACCACAGACCACCCCACGCCCTACACATGCCCCTGCATTTCACCATAGGAGGGAGCAGACAACCACGTAGTGGGGAACTCTGCCAGCTCCTCAAGCAAAGCCTGCTGTTTCCTGACTTCTGTGGCCTCCATGGAGCCTGCTAATAACACTATGAATCCTGCACTGCCCAAGACACTTCTGGCCTCTCTGAACTTCTCTGCACAGTGCCTGCCCTGGGCTCAGCTTAAGGAAGAAGAAACAGTTCTAGCCTAGGGGTAGAAATTTGGGTCAGGTTCCCATCTGGACAATGCCTCAGTCAATCCTATCATCCCAGAACCTGTTCCCCTTTTGAAAAATGGTTGTCAGAGGGACTATTAAAGGGTAGACATGCATGCCAACAAGATAAAGTTTCCAGACAGGAGCTGCAGGTACTGGCCACTCCCACATTTATGCTTCAGTCCTTACCCAGCTCCAATCCTTAGAAAGGGCTCCTTGTCTCAAGCAGCTGTCAATCCAGGCTAACAGAGTGATCTCTCAGTTGCCGGGTTGTGACAGTGTTGCTGCATCCTTGGACCTGCTAGAGGTGGAGGGATGATTCCATCCTGGCATGCTGTGGTGTAGGCAGGGAAGCACAAGACCCCAGGATACATTGTTCCCAGTGGAAGCAGTGTTGGGAGGCCTGGATGCTTGGCTCCTCCTAGGATGGTCCAGGTGGATGATGAACTCCCTAGCTGTCTCCCAAGCAAGGCAGATGTCATGACTCAGCCCAGGTCAGAGCCTGCAAGCTGTGACTAATACCATCTGGCCCCCCACCTCCCTCCACTAACCAATACCTCCTCAGCTACATGAATGCATTGGGTGGGGGGCATGAAGCCACACAAAGAGATGTTATAAAAAAAAAAAAAAGAAAAAGAAAAGAAAAAAAAAAAAAGACCATGAACCTCACACAAGACTAGGTGATCTGACAAAGTAAGCCCCAACTCAACCATGGGCTATAACTTGAATTCGCTCATGACTACTCCTGAGACTGCACTGTAATGTGGAAAATATCTATTCTAGAGTCAAAGGGGTCTTAGGCGACAGCAGATGTGCCCCATGGGCCAAGTTCAGGAGCAGAGGCACCCATACTATGGATTCTCCAAAGCAATTTAAAGCCCGGGGTCTCGGGCAAGAAAAGTGGATCTAGGGAAGAAAAGTGGAAGGGACCTAGAACACAGTGGCACCGGCTCAGTGTCTGCTCTGCTCCACATGGCCCACATCAGTGTTCTCCACATCAGACTGGAAGGGCTCCAGCAAACCACACAGTGGCCTCCCATCTGGTCCAGAAGCTACAGAGAAAGAGGATAGCATCCTCTCCCTCGCTACATCACTCTGGCCAAACCTGTGTTCATTTTCAAGTGAGGATCTCCACATCTAGAGGGACTGGCATGAGTTCACCATTTCTAATATGCATAGAGAAACACCGGCATCAGCTGTGGGAGTTACATGTACCCACCACCACACCCCTCCACTGTGTCTGCACACTTGCTGATAAAGCTGTGCCAACACAGCCATTTCCAAGGCTTTAACCAGCACATCCACCCTAACTCCTAAATACTGTTCTTCGATAAAAGAAGAAGAGAAATCAAGAATCCTGAGAGAAGTGGCTGAATCCAGGGCTGCAGCAGAAAAGGAAGAGAAGCCCATTTCTTCCCTCACAGGAGCATCAGGAGGAGGCTCGGCCAAGGCCAGGGCATCTCAGGAGGACATGAGGACTTAATCAGCTGGGACAGGTAATGTGAAAATAGGTAATGGCAAAGTCCTGGCTGTGACGTAACTGTGTGTCAGAATGTGTGACATAACTGTGACAAAATGCCTCAGAGAAGCAAACTAAATGATGGATGCAAGATTTCTTTCTATTCATGGTTTCAGAGACGTCAGTACATGGTCACATAAGGGCATTATTTCTGGGGAAGAGGGTGTACAGGAACAAAGTAGAGGGAAGATTGGGAAAGAAGTTGGTGATATATTATATAGTTCCAGTGCACCCAATAGCCCTTCTCCCACATCCTAATCATGCCACCCAAGTACAAATCCATCCACAAAGTCATCTACTACTATGAAGGAAGACCTCAGGGGCCCAGCTGCTTCCCCAGGAGCGTTCCTCTGAGAGCTGCTGCATGAGGGAACCAAGCCTTCAACATATGAACACACAAGGAAAACATTAATACACTGTCACCAGCAAGAATTCTAACGGGTAAGATGGGCACAGTCAGGGGGAATAAGAAGTCTAACTGACTGACCAAGACTCACAAAGACATCACCAAGATGACCTCCCCTAAGTAGGGAATCGGCTAACAACTATGGAGGAAGGCAGAACTATAGCGATCATGAAGGGACCTGATTTGGTAAGAATGTCCCTTGAGCACTAAGACCAATGAGAGAAAAGCTAATAAATGAACTACTTACAAGGTTCCAAAGTGCCTTTACCAAGTTATCTTTCCTTTAAAACATTAGGAAAACACCCAGACTGGGACATGCACTTGAAAGACTGAGACAGGAAGACTGCTAGGCCTGGCCTTCATGACAACACTCCATCCTGTCAGGTGGGGGCTTCAAAGATCCCACCTACCTTAGAAGCAAGAACAAAAATAAACACAGGCCCTGGCGGTAGCACAAGTGTACACTCAGCCCTTTCGACATAAAAATCATCTACTAAACAACACTTGGGGAAAAGTAAAAACCCCAGAGGGAGGAGAGGTGACCCCTCCTCATAAGATGGTTTGAGGGTAGGTGATGCTTACCCACAGCCTGGAGCATGCAGGGTACTCAGGGGTCTTAGGAAAGGCCCCTTATGGCCCTGAAGAGGGAGCAGAAAGTCATTGTGGGAGGAGGAGCAGGCGATAACATTCTACAACTCGAGCAGAAAGGAAGGAACTGCTAAAAATAATGACAATGAAAATACTGCATTTAGAAATCAGTAAGACAGATTTAAAGAAGGAATCAGAGGAAATGGCTAACTCTAAACAACATTTTATAAAAAAGTGAGAACAGATAAACTAATTTTTAGCTCGAAAGGTTCGAAAAAGAACAACAAAATAATTCAAAAATAGCCACAAGGAAAGAAATAATGCAAATAAGAGCAAAAACCAATGAAGCAGAAAATAGAAAACATGAGACCTAATTAATAAATCAAAATGCTGTTTTCTAAAAAAAAAAAAAATTAACAGATAGACAACCAACAACTAACTTAATCAAATAAACTAGGTGAGGGCTAGGGTGTGGCTCAGTTGCTATCATGCTTGCTTAGCATCACAAGGCCCAGGGTTTGACCCCAAGACCTCTGTAAAATTGGGTCCAAAGACCCACACCTATACTCCTAGCACTCAGGAGAGAAAGGCAGAAGAATCATGAATTCAAGATCACTCTTGGCTGTACAGCAAGTTCAAGGTCAGTCTGGTACATGAGACCCTGTCTCAAAACAAGAAGAAAACAGAGAGAAGAATATGCATGCTGTGTAGAAGCTGAAGGAGAAAATGGAATCAGGAACTCTCCCACCCCTGAACTTGAGCAAATGAATCACAAGGTCCAGAAGACATGGGAACGTAACAGGCAAGGGATGCTTACCTTGGGACCCAACGAAGAACACAGCTTCTGTCACAGAAAAGAGAGCAAATGATATAAACTTGGCCTGAGAAGGTGCTCTGGGACAACGCTCTTGGACAACAGCCAGCTTCTTACTGCTCATGGTTTCTCATGGCTCTAGACCACTAGAAAAAAAAAGTTCTGATCATGTGGAATTTTGATAATTTTTTTTAATTCTTTGGAACATTTGTTTGTTTTGTGTGTTTGGGGATGGGAGAAGATGGCATGCACCCAACAGTACACAGAAGACAACTTGTTAGAGTCAGTTCTGTCCCAGGGATCGAACTCAGGCCATCAGTGTTGGAAGCAAATACCTTTACCAACTGAATCATCTCACTAGCCCTGGTTCTAATTGTTTGGTGATACACTTGTAGTAAACATAATAAATAGTCCAAAATCAAAAGAAAATCACAAATCAATTGGAGAGTAAGTTAAATACTAAGAACAAGATTCAAAGTCTTGTTGATTGGAATTTTTTCTAGAAATGCACAGTTGGTTCAGCATGTGGAAATGCATTCAGGTGACATCCCTTATTAATGGACCTACAAGAGAGGACTCATAGGGTATGTTACCATTGCACATACAAAACTCAGCACACATGCCTAGTAAATGGGTCAAAAAGCCATCTTAAGTGATAAATACCTGTCTCCCTTTAAATAAGCACCTCATTTAACAAGGGGACACTAGACATGGCTCCCAAAGCTTGGGAAGACATCTGGATTATCTCTATATTGTTCATCATCCTCTGGGTGAACCAGCTAGAGCCACAGAGATGAGGAAGAAGGGAAGTCACACAGACAAATGAAACTCTGTCTCTGTAAGTAGTACCACACTTTGGATGAAACCCTTGGGACACAATGTTAACATCCAAACATCAGAGTGTAAAATTAATATGCTGAAACCAACAGCCAGGCCTGGAGAGTTGAGAATATTTAACTGGAGTTCAGTTCCCAACCCCCCACATTGCACATCTCACAACCACCTGTATATCCAGCTCCATGGAATAAAAAAAACCACCTTCTGGTCCTCATCAGCACCTGTCTATACTCACACAGATATACAGGCATGCAGATAAATAAAAATACGATAAATCTTAAAGAAAAAGAAACCAAAAGCCTTTACACACAAATTGCCAGAGAGAGAGGGGAGGGAATGGAGAAATCCCAACTCCCGCAGCAACACAGCAGTGGACCTGAGAGGAAGTGTAGCACGAGACTGGAAATGGGCCGAAGAGGAAGCCCCAAACATAGCTCCGTAGAGACACACTCTAGTCTTTGGATGCAGCAGCTCTGTTTTTCAAAGACACCGATTCTCCCACCATGTGGATGCAGTGCGCCAACAGCTTCTTTATGGAGCTAGACAAATTGACAGGGAAGTTCATGTGGGAAAACAAATGCATGAGAACATACAGGAAGACACCAAACAAACAGAAAGGCCTAGAACTGGCAGGCTTGAGTAGATCCTAGAGCAGAGCACTGGCACATGCCACAGTGTGGGTGGATGCTGAATGCATTCCACAGTCAGGCACCAACAGCCTTGTGCTGTACAATTCTGCTTGAATCAAATGCCCACAGCATACAAACCTAAGACACAGCAAGACGCTGGAAGAGAGCATGGAGAGGCTGCTAACCAGGATGGAGAATGTTCTCAATCTCAGTAACAGCAATGGGTGCACCACTCCATGAACAGGCCAAACCCACTGAATAGTACATTTAAAAGGGGTGAGAGTTAGCTATGTGGATGGTATGGCAATGGAGCGGTTATTTAAAATGCTAGAAAGCCCCTATAATTAAGATGCTGTGCATGGAAACACAAACAGACCAGGGAATACGAAGGTTCTAAAAATAGGTCCCTGCAACTATGGAAATGCAGTGTGACATAAAGGAAGCACCCAGGATCAAAGTCGAGCTTTCCCTAAGTGGTCCGGGGACATCTGGCCAGCCATGTGGAAAAATAAGAATTGATTCACGCCTCACATAATAAAAAGGGGTATCTTCCAAATGGATCATGGTTGTCACTGTGAAAAGCAAAATAACGAATGTGCAAGTGCGAAAAAGAAAGTATTCCTGTGGGAAAGGAGAAGTTTCCCAGGGAAGAGGCCACAAGAGGAGAGACAACGGGGACAAATCACAACTTAAGGCACAATGAGCAGCACTTGGGACAGAACTTTGAGCTATGTAAGCCACAGACACAGGGCAATAACAGCCCCAACATGAGAGCTCACAGAGACTGGACAGACAGGAAGAAAGGGTTGTTGGTTTTTCAAAGAATGTTACACAAAACTGAGGTTTAAAGAGATGACTAAAAGTTTGTATCACTGTGAACTGGAGATAATGCAGTTCAGGGTTAGTGAGGGCTCCATCCTCCCTTGCTCCGGCCACATGGGAAGCTCAGGAGTCGCCTCTCCCCTACAACACCAAGGCCGGGCTAGTTGTCTGAAGACATGGACTGCTAATCTGTGAACAAGCAGAAATGAATGGCACCTGTGAGGAAGGAGTCAGTCAACAGATCTACAAAGCCAGAAGACGTGCTAGATCCCCCACAGAGAAGCACCTGGACAGAGAGAAGGTGGCAAGGCATGGGTAAAAGAAGTGAAAAAAGAGAGAACCAAGTAAGAAATAATTAGAAAGGTAAGTAATTGTGAAAGAAAATTCAAAAATTATCAGGGCCCCCAAGTTGACAGACAAGAGGTCTTCATGACCTTGTCAGCCAGAAACACAAGTAGGAGTAACAGCAGACTCCCATCAGGAAGTCTGTTAGCCAGTGGAGGGGCCTCTCTTAGGAGGTAAGACAAGGGCAGCAAGGCAGAACCCTATTCCATTCATCAACAACACTCCAAAGAAGCCAAGGGAACGAAAGCGTTGGCTAAGCACTACCAGAAAAGAGTTATCATGGCAAGTGCCTGGCACAGTGGAGTGCTGCTCCTAGCAAGTGCGCAAGAACATCACTGTCAGGATCTAGGGATAACCCAAAGGACGATGTGACAATGGTACTAGCAATCACAAGCACTGTGAGTCTACCAACTTAGACTAGGTCAACAAAACCCTTGTAAAACACCAAGTCAAGCTTACCCAAGAACAAGAGGGCAAGCAGTCCTGTCCAGCCAGAGTATAAATCTAGCACAGTCACTGGACACTATGTCTGTTTCATGTCAACAGCCTTAAACAGTGATGGCACATAGGCTCTGCAGTCTCCTTACTGACGGTGCTACGATCAAGATGGCGAGACTCAGGCTGGGGAATATAGCTCGCTGGTATGATGCTAGCCCAGTATAAGGTGGTGGGATTAGTCACAATGCAGAAGAGGGTGGTAGGGGACAAAGGCTGTAGTAGGAAGAGGGACAGGTTCAGGACTGGGCAGCTGTGAGCCCTAGGAAACCACCTCAATGGAAACGCAGAGCTGGAGCCCAGGCATAGATCCACAGTGACAGTTACTCAGGAGGATGGAGGCCAGCAGAGCCTCCAGAGCACAGTTGCTGGGGCAGGCAGGGCAGCAGGTGGCCAGGAAGGAGGTTCCGCAGTGGCTCATGCAGCCTTAGCTGCAACTGTCTGTTAAGTAGATATAAGAACAATGGTGAGTAAGTGTTAGGAGAGAGAAAAGGAAAGCTGTGGGTGGGGGGAATCTCAGGACACCCTCCAACTGGCAGGTAAGCAAGCCACTCTTCCCTGCGCACTCCTTCTGGGCTCCACTCTGGTCCTGTGCAGGTCTCTCTCTTCTGGATCCTCCCCCAGCTCCCACCCCCACCCCACCACATCAGGCTGCCTCTGCACCCTGCCCCTAAAGTCTTTCTTAGACTTGGGAAAACAGGAGTCGGACAGCACCCAGGGCTAGCCAATGAGCACATGACCCTAGCCCGGTGCTGAGCCTAAATCCCTTGGGAAGCAAACCAGCTGGTCTTTGAAGACACTATAAGACACAAACCTGGCCTGAGGCCATGGGAACTGGCTCAGGCCTGGCCAGCTTCAAAGGACTGCTGAGATGGTCTTAACAGCTCATGAGGCCATAACCTAGCCCAGCTGAGCCTCATCTGCTAGGGCACGAGGAGTGGAACAGACTTCCCATCTCTCTCCACCTGGATCAGGAAACCAGGGCAAGGCTCCTAAACAGGGGTTCTCAACCTGTGGGTCACCACCCTTTGAGGGTCATACATCACATATTTACATTTCAATTCACAGCAGTAGCAAAATTACAGTTATGAAGTAGCAATGAAAAAAGGTTTTATATGAGGAACTGATTTAAAGGGTCACAGCATTAGGAAGGTTGAGAACCATTGCTCTAAAACCACTGGGAGGGCCTAGCTGCTCTCTTCCAGGGACTTGTGCCAACTACTCACCACATGCCCACCCTGGTCTCCTGACTAAAGCACCACACATACTCAGGCACAGCATGAGCAAGGTCTGCTGGCTTCCTACCCCAGCAATGCTCCTGGCCAAAGAAAGAAAAACAACCCAACCTCCAAGTCCACATCTCCAGTGCACCCTCAGCCACCCCTTAGCAGGCTCCTCATTCAAATCCAAAGTCCAGACACTCCAATGACAGCCCATTCTCCATCTCATAATTTACACCCTGAAGGTGGGGTTTAAATGAGCCCACCAGACCCAAGGCGAATGATAATTAGGTGTTTATTAGGGAAGCACGTACACAGAGAAGAGTAAATAACCACCCCGTCTTCCTGCTCCGGAAGATGCAGTCTCTGCCTTTCTGATGCTCTCAAGGAAACACAAGAGCTGCACAAGCCAGCCCCTCCTCTACCTTATAATGGGTCACATCTGAACCTGAAACAATGCCCAAAGGGTGTGGCCACACCACAAGTTCACTGGCAAAGCAAGATGCCACTACAATTCCCCTTTTGTCTAAATAAGAGGGTTTTAAGCCTGATACAAAAACTATATACAATGATTTTAAAAAAAAATCAAGAATAGCCCAGGAGAAGGAAAGGTAACACCATTCTTAGAACTACAACCAGCAAGAGCAACATTAAGCAATAAACACAGACTACATGTCCAGTCCCAGGGTGATGGCACATAATAGAGATTACCCCAATTGCTGTCCTATTCTGGAAAGTCCAAGTCTTGTACCTAATGTGTTCTATCTAAGATAAGAGAGGATATTAGCTGTGACTAGTCTTCAACCTCATCAAAGATCTGAAAAGGAAAATAACATTACTGGGACAAGTAGGGAGTGCAAGCATGCGTCCTAAAGGTACAAGCGAAGACAGAAACAGCAGGCTACCAGGACAGTCACCCAAGGTCTCACAGAAATGCCAGGGAAACCAACTTTGGCTGAGGCCTAGAGTATCTGGCAGACCATCTCAGAAGCATAAAAAAGAAAGACTGTCCTACCCTGACTTGGCAAGCTTCAGCAGTCCCTTTATGTTTATCCTGCTTGCCCAGTTAGGACAGCGTGTCCAAAGTCGAGCTATGGTCAGTTCTTTGCCCAAAAGGCCAGTATAGCCAAGAAGAAAACAAACTCCAAAATGGAGTGTCATCAGTGCCCATCACACTCTCAGGGATAGCTCAGTGATATACGCTGCTTGATGGCGGCATAGACCAGAGTGGAGGCAGTGAGCACACCACCCACTTAGACCAGAGTCAAGGCATTGAGGTACCCCCACCCAGTTGGAGAGCATAACTGGCTGGAACCAGCAGCCAGAATGTCCACTTTAATCCTAGCAATGCTGTTTAGCAGAGAAAAGACTTGTGGTCAGAAAAAGATAGAGATATACAGTAAAGACAGATTCAGGTGAAAGCAAAAAAAAAAAAAAGAATCTCTAAACAGTTTACAGTGTGTTTAAAAATATACATAGGCTTGGGAGAGAAAAGAAAAAGCATAAAGTCCTTAAAAACACCTTGACTTTAAAACTTAAATCTAAAGACATGCTACTTTAGAAAAGAGGTTGTTTTTGTTTCCACAGAATATGAAAATGTGTGGATTCCTTCCAGACTAATATGGTTTGATCAAGCAAGACCCCCTGAAGCAGTGGCCCAGATGAATCAACATCCAAGACAGCTGCAAAAATGCTAGGATTTGGCCAGGATTCTAGGTTTTCTCAGGATCCCCTTAGGACTGACAATACTCCCAAACAGCAAGAAGCAGTTTGGAGATAATGATGTTCAAATTCCCAAATATTGTTTATAAATTTTTTTCATTGAAATGGGGTTGGTTATAAATAGTTAATGATCACAGTCAATCTCTTTCTACAGGAAAAAGGGGGATCTGATATGATTGAAATTAATACTTTGCATTGGTATGGATTTTGGTTTATTGACACAAATTTAAGGTCAATTTTGTTACATGTGTGTTTCTACTCTTATGTATATTTTACTCTTCTTTAGGTATTGTGTTTATATGGCTCTTTTAAAATGTAATGTATAATTAATTATATGCAGATTATAGTCACCTATAATAGTCAAAACCTATAGTTATGTTAGGTTTTCTAGATATACAGAGATATATTTCAAATGAATAGGTATTCTTCAAAACCTTTCAAAGGCCTTCAGAATATGGCATTTAAAATGGTTTTTTAGGGTTTTTCATGACAATGAGATACAACTGCTCCTGGCTACACCAATTACATCAGAAAAGATGGGCATGGAAAAAACTCGACATGGCAAGACTAGCCATTTGGGTAAGAAACTGCTTTGCCTGGACTGTTTGACTTTATGCTGTATGAAATGGACATGCGGGACCCACAGGAAAGTGACTGCTGAACTTGCTAAAACAAGATGGGACAGTCCTTCAGGGTTCCTGCTTCATGGAAGAATCTGTCAGACATTCTGCAGGACACAGAGGAAAATGACTGGCAAACTGCCAATACAGGTGGACAGTTTCAAATTTCCTGCTTCACTGAAGTCTGCCTGACATTCTCAGCCTATAGGCTGAAGATGGATGCCCAACATTACAGAAAAACTTTGGGTGGCTGTCCAGGCAGTGGAATGTCTCTGTCAATTCTAGACTTTATATATTATCCTTCTGGGGTCTTTGATGTAGGTGAAGGCAGGTAGTTATGGTTATGGTTTTCCTTAGTTTTAATTAAAGATAAGTTACATATAAAACTTTAGGCTTACAGATAGGACAGATAAAATATTTTCTCTAAATTTTGCCAACTGTTAATGATCTAAATATTGTTAACTATAGCTCTTGCTTGATAATCTGATAATTTTACTATGTTAAACTTTAAACCCTTTCTTTTATTTAGACAGAAAGGAGGAGATGATGGGGGGGGATGTCCTGTCTGTATGTTGTGAATATATGTTTCTCTCATTGGTTTTATAACAATGATTGGACAGTAGCCAGGCAGGAAATATAGGCAGAGCTACCAAAGGAGGAGAATACTGGGAAAAGAAAGGCAGAGACAGAGACAGTCGCAGGGGAGAAGCCATGTAGTTACTGGGAAGATAGGATGCCGGGCATTCTCTGGTAAGATAAGGTTATGTGGAAATACATAGATTAATAATATGTGTTAGTAATTAAGAGAGAGCTAGCCAGTAAGAAGCCTAAGCCATTAGCCAAACAGTTTATAATTGATATAAACCTCTGTGTATTTATTTGCGACTGAAGGGCGGCAGGACTAGGCTTAACAGAATCTTCTGTCTAAAACACCCAGCTGAGTTCCAGGTGGATTAAAGGGTTAAATACTTGAAAGATAATTGTAAAAATTAATCATTAAGAACACAAAGAAATTATCCAAGTATGAAAACAATGTTTTACACACACACAAACACACACACACACACACAATGAGGGAGAGAAGGGTGGGAGAGATTTGGTGTAATTTTCTAAAACTCTATAAATCAAAATACAGTCTATGAAAAGGCAAAAGATAAAGTAAAATATTTGCAATGATATGATGATCACACACTGGAGCAAAGAAGAGAACAAGCATTGTGGTGGGGGTGGGGATGGGACGACACAGCCCAACAGGAAGAGACAAATCACACAGGCCATCTCTGCCCATCTGACCAGCCCAGTGGATGGCCTCAGCAGACAATCATGGCCTCAGCAGGCTATCACCTGAGGGACTCACTCCCCATGTTCACAGGTGCACCAAGGCCACAATTCAGCATGCTAAACACTAGAGAGCAGAGTGTCTTCTTGCTGCAGTGGCATTGTCCAAGACAACCAGAAGGAAGTGTGTTCCAGTGTCAATGCGGAGCTGACAGACACCATAATGGAGTGAGTGTTACATGGAGGTCAGGGTACAAAGCCAGGCCCAAAGGATGCTGGGAGGCTGTGTTCCATTTACACATGTTCAGAATGGGCAAGTCCACAGAGCTAACCACAGCTGCCAGGCTGATCAGAAGTGGGATTAGAGTGTATGCTTGTGGTCAAAGGGTTTCACTCTTGGATATGGGACGGTTCTGGAGTTAGAAGGTAGTGATGGTCACACATCTTAGAGGGGTCTGACTGGTGGGTGAGACCTGGGGGGGGTGCCTGTGGTGTAAGACAGGCAGGCAAATGACACAGGCTACAGGAGGGTGCTTCATTGGAACACTGCCCCTCACTCAGGACCCTGACCCCAAGAGGCACCCAGACGTTGGTCCTGAGATGCTCCAAAGCCTCTTTGCCAGCTGCGGGTATCACTAGCTACAATCAGGAATGGAGTGAGGTGAACTAAAACACAGGCTAGGCTGTTGCTGTGAGTCTGGGACTCACAACACAAACACACAGCATTAGGCAGTACACATTTTCTAGTAGAGGGTCCCAAGTCGTCCTGACCTCACACATAGGCCACTAGGTTCCCAAAATTGGGGTGGAAACTACCAAGGGCAGCTGTTTCTGCAGAACAAATGACTACCACAGGCATCACACATGTACACAGGCATCACACATGTACACAGGCATCACACACGTACACATGCACGTGCACACACACAAACACACACACATGCTCTCCCTATCCTCTTCCTCCATCCTTGCCTCAACAGACACACTCAGTGCTCACCAGTTTACTTCCAAATTACTTTGTTCATCACTACTGGCCAAAGCATGGGCTAACAGGTCCCATGCATGCTGCTGATGCTTCCCTGAAGGAAAGTTTCTACCTACTCCAGACAGCTGGTAAAGCCCTGGAACCCCAGGCCTCTGATCAAGTCACAGCTGAGCCAGTCAGGAGGCAGCCTGAGCCCTAGAAAATCTTGACTCCTTGACTCCTAGATCCCAAGGCCCTTGACCTTTGTCCCCCACCTTCCTGCACTCCTAAAAAGGAAATAGTCTAGTCTCTGATCCCAGGTTGGCTATGCAGCCAGTGAACAGTACCTTCAGCTGGTACTGTCTCCTCAGGTTCATCAAATGACAGTGTCCAAGCCTGAGCTGTTCACAGCCCAGGTGGTCACAGCCTCTCTGCATCAATACCAAGCCAGACCACCATGCAGTATCCCTGAGCTGCTAGCAAAGAACCAACATCAGTTTTGCAATGTTCTTTGCAGCTTTGCAGTTGCAGGGGTGGGAGCCTCAGGGAGGAGCAATGGCCTCCTGACCCCGCATGTGGCCTTGGACATGGGCGGGGGCAGGGGTGGGACTTCATCCCAAGAGCTCCCCCTCATCTATGCAAGTTCAAAGTCAGCATCATGCTAGAAGAGTGAGTGTCCCCGTGGCTATAGCAGAGGTCAATTCCCTTGCCACTGTCTATAACTCCTCCTCCCAGCCTTGAAGGCCCCACCCTGTTCTTCACAGCCAGGAACAGCATCTCACATATCCAATGTGACATACTCATACTTGGAGTCACTGGGCAGGAAGACAGGTGTCAGGGGGGACAAGAAAAGGAAAAATGGCTCATGGCGAGCTCCTAAATGAATGTACCCACATAACTCCCTCCAGGATCCCCAAGGCAGGGAAGTCCACTCAAACATGCACTCTGGGTCCAACATAAGTCAGGTATCTCCAAACCCTTAAAATCCCCTTTCTCCTGCAGGGGGGACATCCAACAGCTATCCTTGGCCAGAGAGAAGAGTGGCCAGAGGCTGGCAGCAGGCCTCCAGTGCCATAGCCCCATGGGCCACATTCAGCTACCTGCTCCTCCATGCTAGAATGGTCCCAGGTGCCAGTTAATGGGGGCAGTCAGCCTCTGGGGATACACACTTTGACCCAACAAGATCTAATGAGAAAAGAACCTCTACAAGCACAGAACTTTGTGGGCTCTGGGGGAGGATGGGCGGGAGGAAACTGTTCCATGCACCTACTCCGGTCTACTCTACACTGGGAGTTTTAAATCACAGGGACAATAATAAAGAACACGCTGAAGATGACAAAAAGAAGACAGTCCCTCTTTCCAGCCTGGGTGGCTCTTACCTGATACGCAGTGTTTTTCCCAGTACTCAAAGCATGAACACACTTGCACACACTAACACACTTCCACAGAGCTAAAGAAAATGGGGTACAGAGGTGAAGCAATATACCCAAGGCCCCAGGATATCAGCAGTGTGGTCCAGCCTGGCTCTCATACAGACCAACCAGAAAGGGGAAACCATGGCCACAGATGTCACACAGTGTGGTGTGAGGGGAGAGATGAAACTCTAGAGGATGCTTATGGGCCTGGGCTTCATGTGACCAATCATAGAGACTCACGCTGCCAGGAGATGTTCTAGAAGCTGTTAAGAAGACAACCTTAGGCCAAGTGGCCCCCTCCCAAACGTCAATACAAACACAAATTCAAACCTGCTCTACGTGACTACAGCCTAAGTTCCTCCAGCTCCCCACCCCAGGCTAGCTCCACTTCAGTTGGTAGCCATTTCACAGGCTCTCATCAGGTGATGACCCCTGCTCGGCGCCATCCCTGCAAGACACCCACACATTTCTCTGCCTATCTTGCAGAGGAATAGCTGTTGTAGCAACAAGCTCCATGGCAGACACCCACTAGAAGGAGGGAGGAGGGGACTGGGAAGAAGGTTCTAGAAGAGAGTATGTGTGATTGCCACCAGATGATGAGGACGTGGGGTATATTTCCTTCGTTCACTTATGAGCATTCTATAAGGATGAAGCTCTACTTTGGAGGAACTGAGATGAAGCCCTCCCTTTTTAGTATATGGGGGGGGAATGCACAAAATGTGTATGGGTACAATCTGTATGTGGGTGAACATGCATGTGTGCATACGCTCAGAGTGCAGAGGACAATCTGGAGTGTTGTTATTCCTAAGAACTTATCTGTCTTGTTTGGTTGTTGTTGTTTTGAGACAGGGTCTTTCTGGCCTGGGGCTCATTGGAAAGGCCATTGCTAACCAGCAAGCCTCAAGGTTCCTCCCATCTCTTCCTCCCCGGCACTTGAATTACAGATACCCACTGCCATCCCCAGTTTGTTTTACGTGGGTTCTGGGAATATAACTCAGGTCCTCATGTCTGCATAGCAAATGGTTCTCTTCACCAATTTAGCTATCTTTCCAGCCCCCCTTTTTAAAATAGAAGGTTAAAATGTGTCAAAACGTTCCAATGTGCTTCCTTCTACTCTGCCATCCATACAAATACACACCAGCCCAGCCAGCACCTGGGACCTGGCTCTGCCTCACATCCAAGCATTGTAATCTTGAAATCCCTAATGTAACCAGGACTGTTCAGGCCCAGCCTGACATCTGCTAACACCCTGGAACCTGAGGCTCATGCTGAATATGGGAGACACTGAGTCAGAGCACAGCTCACACTAGCACCATATCTTGGATGTATGGTCCTCCAATTTGGGAGTAGTAGACCATTTTCCACTCCTGTGGTACCTGATACCCCTGAAACAAAGGCCACGTGCTCGGAGGCACAGTGCCATTGTAGAATGGGAGGCATCCTCATCCCCAGCCTCAGCCCTCTACAGGCTCCTGATCATGTGCATGCAAGCATGTGTGCCTGTATGTGCAACTGAGAGCCAGAGGAGGGCCCTGATGGGGGAGCTACAATGACATGAATCAGTGTTGTTATAGCAACTTCGACTCTGCGTCAAACAGAATGCAGCCAGGCACCCCCAGGCACCTTGCAAACTGACGCCTAGAGTCAGCGGCAGAGAAGCCAGATCACCACCATTGTGAAAGGGCGGTCAAAATGCCAGCAGTGTGCACCCCTCTCCCTCCACCTCCACCTGCCAAGGCTGTCGTCATCATAGCCTCCCTCCCTCCTACCCCTAGGAGTGCAACAAGAAGCCAGGCATCTGTTCCAGCTCTGCCCACAGTACAGCTGCCTGTCACAGCTACCATCCCTTCTCCCTAGAATGCCAGCTACAGAGAGGTAACGGTGCCTACATCACAAAGCCACACATAGAGAGCCCCACTAGAACAGCTGGCAAGCAAGAGGGTTGGGATAGTGGTAAAAGGACCATAAGGGAAGAGGGAGGCGTGGCCCTCACTCCCTTGGGCACATCCCACTCACGGGGAAAACCTACTCCTTTCAACCAGGCAGCCTAGCCTACCAGGAGAGAACTCAGTCAGTGAGCTATAAGCCTATAGCCACTATGTAAACCTCAGGCCTGAGCACATGGAGAATCTATGTCACCACATTCCAGCCTACAAGCTGAGTCTCATAGAGGTCCAAGCCTGATCTAGGCCATTGAGCTAGTGAGAGGCCAAGATGAAATCCAGATCCAGGTCCCTCTCCTGCCACAATGTACTGGCACTGTTCAGGCTTTTGTTAAGTCTGGGAGCCACCTCAGCCACGGAGCTTGAAGCCTGCAAGGCTAGAACAAGTGTGCCTGAGTGTGCCAGATCCATATCCCCATGAGGTCAGCAAAGCTGGGCACAAGTTCAACTTGGTAAGATATGGCCTGATGGAAAGACCGCTGTGCAATTGCCATGCCCAAAACTACTCTCAGAGTCTGCAGTGGGACTCCTGAGAGAGGCAGTGTGCCATGTGCATGAGGCTCAGAGGAGGTTCCAAACAGGTGCCAGGCTGAGCAGCCAGGCTGGAGAGAGATGGGCCAACCCTGACCACGGCTATTGCCCACAGCAACATTGGCTCAGGGCCAGAACCTTCTCAGGAGACTCAGCCAGCTCCTGAAGCTTCACAATGGAAATGTTAGGAAAGGGAGACATTGCCACAGGAGGCCAGCCTGGCAGTCCAAAGGGGGCAGAAGGGAAAAGCCCTGGCCAGTACCTGGTGCCACACTCCACCAGGAGTTCAGAGAAACTCAGACAAAAGATGTAAAAATAAGGAAGGTCTGAGGAATTTCAGAGGAGATGCTGGTCTCCCCTAGGTTGAAGGACATGCTATTAGGAAGACAGTACAGCTCGTGCACTGGGCAAACATTTGGACAAGGTAGTGCTAGGGACAGGCTCAGGACCAACAGCACACACTACAGAAAGCACAATGCAAACAGCAGGACTGTTCTGATCCCTCCAGACGAGGCAACGATACTAGAGAGCCTGGGACATCACCATCACACAGCCTAGCTCTCATCTTTCTCTTCCTCTCTTCTCCCATCTCTTGCAACCCATCAACAATTCCCAAGACTTTCCCAAGCCTGAACATGCCCCAACCAGCAGATGCCAATCAGTAGGATAGGAAAGGAGAAGGGACATCAGGACAGCTCTGACCCTCCGTCATTCACCCAGTGGCCTTCAGGAAGGCAGCATCGGGTAGTTCAGACCAGTGGCAGCCAGCTGCAGTCATCACTCATTGAGCACCCTAGCCAGTCGCTGTCCAAGGTTCTGAGAGCATCAGTCCTTGAACAACATGCTGGCCTGACCCACAGGGGACTTGCTGTTCTTGCAGCCTGACTGTGTCATCTCCCTCTCACACATGGGGACAACTGTAGGTGAGTCTGTGCTAAGCACTTCCTGTGACCAGCCTCCAGGACGGGCAAGTGACTTCTAAAAGTCACTAATCTAGGTCATTAAAGAGACGCTGATGACAAGAATAAACCCCCTCTATATATTAGCATGCCTTTCTGTTTGTCTCTAGAAACCAGGCTAAAACAAGGAGGAAGCCCCTGAAGTAATAAAGAAAAGGCTTACAAATCCAAACTTCATGTTTATAGAAAACAGTAAACTAAATCTGCAGGCCCCAAATCAGATAAGAACTCCTACCAACGTGGGGAGAGGGCAAAGTCCTACTGTGGTATGGAGGGGGGCATGCCTGTGGGAAAATGTCAGGGCCCAGAGGTAAGGTTTGGGGGTGACATGGAGGCAGAAGGAGATAGTGTAGGAGATGGAGATGGTGTAGGACCTCAGGGATGAGACAAGGGTAGAGAAACATGGCAGGGCCACAGAGACACAATAGCCAGCTGTGGGGCTGGAGGAAGGGGCATCAGAATTGAAGGGGTAACCATCTCTAAAACACACACCTAACAGGAACTGGGCAGACAGCAGCAGCAAAGCCTCCTAAGAAGTCGTGGATCCCAAGCAGCACCCAGAAAGGGCCTTGGCAGAACTGCCAGCCATGTTCCCATTGCTCTACAAGGAGACGTACAAGGAACTGACCCACAACAAAAACAATTGGTTCCAAAATGCTGAATCAGACAGAGTGACAAGGTAACATGACTTTGAACTTCCAGATTTTAAGACTTTCCCAAAGCTCTGGTCATCAAAGCAGTGTGGCAGTGACCTAAAGACAGACACACAGAACAGAAGACTAAAACACAGAGCCCAAGAGCGAACTCCCACATGGATGGACATGTGATCATCAACAGGGTGTCAAAGCCATCCCACAGGAAGGGACAGATGGTGTTGGAAAAGCACACATCATCCACATACAGAACGCCACTGGGCTCTTACCTTAAACCACTGCACAAGTTAGCACAAAATGTGTCATGGAACTAGATGTACATGCTAAAATTATAAGACAACACTGTGGGGCTTCATGACATCAGATTTGGCAATGGTTCCTTAACTATGACACCAGAAGCACAGAAAACAAAAGGAAAAAATAGACAGATGGAACTCTATCAAAACTAAGAATGTGTGTGCATCAAAGCACATTACCAACAGGGAAGAGGCAACTCCCCACGCAGAAGGAAACGTCTGCAAAGATGTGCCCTTGAGGGCTGACTACACAGCATACACTGTTTTAAACTCAACCGAAAAATAAACCCTATTTTTAAAAGTATTACAAATATAATGACTAGGAAAGTGAAGAAAATAAGGTGAAAAGAAAGAAATTAAACCACTTACACAGGGAGGAAAACGAGGCAGATTTCTCAGACATCTCCAGAGTAACCTCTAAAGTCAGACAACAGCAAATGACGCCTACCATGATAGGCAGCAACGGTGGACTCCAACCCAGCCACACAGTCTCTCTGCTGCTATTGGAAGCCGCAGCCCTTGGGGCCCCCAGTGCCCATGAGCCTTCTTAAGAAACGCCTAAACAAGTGGTCCCCACTACTTACCTGCCATGTGGTAGCATGGGCAGGGGAGGGCATCCCCCTACACCTCTGTCTCCCATCAATGCCTGAGGCAAATAGGAGAGAAAGAGATCTCCTCTCCCCACCTCAGGTGGTAGAGCTGTCCCTGAGGTCATAAGAGAAGGAGAGCTGTCCCTGCCTCTCATCAGCTGCAGCACCCAGGACAGTGGCCCCTGCCCTTTGACTGTACTACACAGTAAAGCTGGCCCTGAAGGTGTAGGTGTGGGAGATCCAACCCTGAGGATGTGAAGCAGGAGAACTGACCCTGCCCCTTACTCATCATCACTGCAAGAGGTGAACTAGCCAGGGCAATGATGGAGAGCTCATCCTGGTAGTGAAGACAGGGGAGAGATGGTGGGCTGTCCAACCCTGCAACTACCCAGGCCCAGAACCAGGGTTAAGTGTTAGCCTACCTCAGCATCCACCCCATCTGTGATCTGCTAGACCACAAATGCAGGGGTGGGCGGCAGTCCTGCAGACCCAGGGTTCCCTGGAATGGCAGCAACGGGATGTCCCGGAAGAGTCCCAGTGATGGCCCAGTGTCGATGATGTAGCAGAGACCAAGGGTTTTGAACCAAACCAGTGATGTATGAGGTGCCTGTAAAGATGAAGGATAAAGGGGTTTACTGTGTGACTCACCATGTCACACTGCAGCTTCCATGGTGACACTTACCCCCTTCTTACCTCTTTTGTCTCTCTCTTTTTTTTTCTTTTATCTTAAATGTTGTTCTGTTTTATTTGGGAGGAGGGAGGTTGCAGGGGCAGAGGGCAGATGTGAGGGATGGGAGATAGGTGGGATTGGGATGCCTGATATGAAAGACACAAAGAATAAATACAAAAGAAATTTTTTTTAAATGCTCTGAAGAGATGTTGGAGGAGTTCTGAGAACGGTCTCTTGGAGACATGAGCCTAGCATGCAGGTTGGGTTAAAATGACAGAGCAGGACACGGACAAGGCAATGTCTTGCTAAGGAGCAGCAACTAATAAAAACCAGGAGGACATGAGCAAAGAAGAGGGGAAGAGCCATTAGCTCGCTGGCTCATTATCAAGGAAGCAGTCAAAGGATGTATTTAAAGCTGACAGTTCCCTAGCAGAAATACAAGGCGACTTCACAGTACAAAGGCAGACAGACAAAATACTACTGTTGACTAGACCCGAGTGCTGAGAGGAAAAAGAGAAAGCAGGCTAATGTGATAATCACCCACAGAAGGTGTGCTGGCTCCCTGCTGCTGCCATACCACAATTACACCAAATCAGCTGGGTCACCAGGCTACACTCCTCCTAGAAGCTCTGGGAAAGGAGCCAGAGTTTCTCCAACCCTGTGACTGAGGTGGCTGGCAGGGGCCAGTCAGAGTGTTCCCACCACACCTCACCCACGGAATGACAGTCCATGGCCTCTCAGCCAGATATATAGGACAGATGGAGGGTGCTATGAGGTCCTGCATGGCCTTAAACAGCTGTTTCCAGCTAACACTGCAGGCCTGTCTCTCAGAGACCAGAAAGCAAGACAGACAGTGCAGACAGATGACCCTTCTTCAGGGACAGAGGCAGAAGGGCACACAGAGCTTACAGGTTAGAGAGGAAACTGAGTGGCTGTGTTCATCCAGCCTCTGCAAGCCAGAAGCTAACACCACCTTCCTTTTAAGCCCTGGCAGGACCTCAAGGAAACAGACACAACAATGGGTCACAAGGGAACCTCCTGAGAACCAAACATGCAGAGAGAATAACCAACAGGCTCAGCAGCATGCTATTAAATTCAGAACAATGGCACAAGCTGGAAACCAAACCCTGTACTCAGAAACCTCCACAGCCCCTGAACCAAAATGGAAAAGACTCACACCACAGAGTACTAGGGGGGGGACTATTTGGAGAAACCATGCCTGAGGAATTCCTTACAACAAGACATCAGGCGAAATACAGAATGCTTTCAAACACTTAGAAAGGGGAATATGATAAGCTGGGCATTGTGCTATGGACGTGTAATGTCTCCTATTGTTTTAAACACTTGGTCTCCAGCTGGTAGCACAGTCTGGGAAGCTGTGGAACCTTTCAGAAGTACAGCCTTGTAGGGTGGCGGCAGGACTTCAAGGTCAACCTCAGTTACATAGCAAGTTCGACACCAGTCTAGGTTGTATGAGACCCTTATTCCGAAAAAAAAAAGTAACAAAATGGTGAAGATTCTTGACCCTTTCTTTAAAAAAAAGAAACACATAAAGGAAAAATTATGGGCTCTATCTTAATACACCTTCCTCAATTCAAAGTCACATTTTACTTAGTATGGTAACAGCAGTACCATCATTGAAGGGTACCAACACCTTGTGGAAGGTCCCTGCTGAGGGTCTCTGTCCATAAGAACTACAGTTGGAGGGGCTTTAACCACTACTCTCTGCCACTGATAGGACTCCATACCCAGAAAACAAAACAAAACAAAAACAAAAACAAGAAAACAGCCAAGGGACAAGACTTGTATCTAGAAACCAGACATAATCACACTAACAAATACACAAGAAAATGAATGCAGCAGAAAATCCTAACAACAGTAAAATAACTAAACCTTGAGACTAAAGAAAATGTGATTCAAAGCCAGAGAAACTACTGCATCCAAAATAGCCCAGTGCCTGCAGAAAAATACACAGATGAAGGAAGAGAATACAGCCCAGAACTATACCAATGTGTTTCCAGTCACATGACTTCAGACGATCCCTAATGAGAAGGGACAGTTCCTCCAAAAGTAATTCCAAAGAGGCTGAGCCCTGATCTTCTGCCACATGCAAAAACCAACTCAAGTGCAGTAAAGACAGAAAGATTAGGTGTAAAATTCTAAAACCACTGGAAGAAAACACAGAGGAAGGACACTGAAGTAAGATCGTATCAAACTAAAATGATTTGCATTGTAAAGAAAACAATGGACAGAGTGGGAAGAATGGGAGAAAACCCTTTAAGTCATAGAAGTTTTAGAAAAATGTGTAAGAAACTCAACCACTCAATAGCAAAAACATTATTGTAAAATAAGTAAAGGACTAAGACATTTCTCAAAACAAATGCCAACGGCAACACAAGAACATGGACAAAATCACTATCACCAGGAAAATATAAATGCAAGTCACAATGAGCTATCCCCCATGATTGTTAGATCAGCTACTACCAAGATGGTGAGAGATAACCTGAGCTGGCAAAGGGTATAAACAAAAAAGGATGTTTTGTACTAATGAGAACATGTTGTGGGGTATTTGTTTGTACAGTGTGTGAAGATGTATTGCTGTGATTGGTGTAATAAAAAGCTGAATGGCCAATAGGTAGGCAGGAGGTATGAGCGGGACTTCTGGGCAGAGAGAGAAAAAAAAAGAGATGAATTTAGGAATGCGAGAGATGCCAGGAGACCCAGAAGGAGCAGGATGATCGGTACATGACAGCACGTAGATTCATAGAAATGGGTTCGTTTAAGTTACAAGAGCTGGCTAAAAAGCAAGCCCAAGCTAAGAAGCTGAGGCCAAGCTTTCATAATTAATAATGTCTCCATGTTATTATTTGGGAGCTGTCTGGTGGGACAGAGAAAGACTTATTGCAAGGAGATGGCAATCTGGAATAGCCATATTTAGAAAAAATGGTATAGTGATCCCCCACAATTAAACACGGTACACCATCACCATAAGACCAGCAATCCCCAGTGCTGAGCATACAGCCAAGGGAAACTAAAGGAGAATAGAGGCATTGATGCTCAGTGTTCAGAGCTGAACTGACCCTAGCATCCATGAAAAAGAATCAAGCTGTGTCCATTAAGAGCTGAACAAATAAAGGAAAGGTAGCATAGAAACATTACTCAGATTTCAAAAAAGGAAGGACTCTTGTTATGTGTGACATCATGGATGACCCTAGAAGGCATTATGTTAAGTGCAAGCAGCCAGGCACACATAGAAAGGCAAACGTGGCATGACCCCACTATATGGAACTCAAAGTCACAGAAGCAGAGTGGAACTACAGCATGGTGAGCTGAGTGGAGGGCAAATGCCAGTCCCAAGAGAAACAGATGGTGTAAGGGGCTCTGTGTGACTTCAGCTCCTCTGTAATCAGTAAGAGACAGGCTTGCAATCTTCTTTCCATAAAAACGTATCAGTCTATAAGGTATTCCCACTGTTTAGCTCTTTCTGGCCAGTCCCAAACACATGATGCACACCATCAAGGTCCACAACTTGTCACTTAAAACAGAGTTAAGGAAATGAGGCACAGCTCAGTGATGTAGCATTTGCCTAGCACAGGCAAGGTCCTAGTACCCAGTACCTGAAAAACAGGCATGCATTTAATCCCAGCATTCAAAGAGCAGGAGGATGGTAAGTTCAAAGCCTCCCTAGATGGTGAGTTTAAAAAAAAAAAAAAAAAAAAAAAAAAAAAGTACTTTTCTTTAACAGTTACAAATACTGGATGAGATTCAACAACCAGAAAGATATGCCATGTGCTGAAAATGGAAGATTCAGTATCATAAGGATGTTGGGAAGCAAGGGCTGGTAGACTCTCAACTGTCCACGGCAGCTTCCTCACACATGCTATTGGGCCGTATGAACAACGCAAACACTAAAATAAGATGCCATCAAGGTCATTCTGCTGTGGACTCCCCGCAGTGTGAAACAGGACTCTACAGTCACAGCAGCTTCCAGAACTCTCCAAGGAACTATTGGGAAGCAGGAAAGCCACCCCACAGAGGCCATAGACTACCTGATGCCATCCCACAGCACCCTTAAGATGACATCATAGCCACAGGGAATAGACAGTGGCTCCTGGACACTCAGGAAGATAATGGCAGGAGCAAAGGGGAAGTTGCTAAAGGATGCCACCTCTCTGTGACAGAGCACCCAGAGTCCTGGCTACACCAGTTGCTCTCCTAACTATACTACTAGCTCTGCAAGAAGCCATCCCCGGGGAAACGTGAGGACAGGTACCCAGGTTCTCTCTCTTCTTATAACTGGACACAAAGTCACAACTAGCCAGTAATTAAAAGTTTTAATTATTTTTAAAGACACTAAATGTCAAACTCCCCGCCAAGCCTCCACATTGACAAAGAACAGAGCCACCTCCAGCCCAAAGATGAAGTCCAGAATGCGGGTGAACTATACCACAGGGTACAACTAAACCTTGTGCAGGCCGAGTCCCCAAAGGGAGAAGTGAGAACATCCAGGAGGAAGGATCCTGTCTGAAACTCAATACTCCTTAGCCAGCTCAATACCCTTTACCTCCAGCTATACTCCCTGGGGGCCAGTGTGGCTTAGTGTTCTACCTTGTCCTCTGAAGGGTAGAGACATGTGCTTATTTCTGACTGGTGGTCACCAATGCAGACGTTGTTTTTAGGTTGTGGAAACTCAGGGGTTACCTGCTATGAATATTACCCACTTTTAACAGGCTTATGCTCCACCCATCAATCATAGCTTGACCCCCCCACAATCTGGCTCCTGACTTTGCTCCCTGCTGACAGAGCCCCTCAGCACTAACCTATCCTGCACTCTCTTGTGCAGGTAGAGTGCAGATGGTATGAGCAAGGAGCAGAGACACAGAAATCTGTCAAACCCAAGGAAGCAGGACTGTCCTGCAACCCCTAAGAGCAAAGCCATTGGAATAGACACTGTAGTCTCTGGTATCCTGTCAGAAAGATGGGGTACAGTCAGTTACAGACATATTCTGGGCTCCACAATTGCTCATCCTAAATGATGAATAGATCAATCAGGTCTGACTCAGTTAAAAGGGGTTGGTACTACAGCAGGAGTGCGTAAAGCCCTGCAGTTCTGGGGAATGACTCAAACACACTTTCCACCTAAAATCATCTTCTAATCCAGGGCTCTGACTCCGAAGGGTCAGTGTGGAAAAACAAAGAGTAGACATGATAGTTGGACCCAACTGAATTCTACTCTAGTTCTGTTCTTCACCTGCTCTGAGGTCTTAGAAGAACATGTCACCTCTCAGGTCAGAAGGAAAACAACCCCCACTGCCATGCTTTCCTCTGGTTCCATCTTGAGATGTGTGCATGCTCCTCCCAGTTGCTGCATCACTGCCCACACCCCACCTACCAGTATGGCCTGTCTGCATCCCGTGCTCAGTACTCATAGCATCCTGGCAATGTCAAGGTACACAAAGAGCATCAGGGGCTTAAAATGAGCCTCCTTGCTCAATCAAATGTCATGGCAGGTCACGACACTCCTTCTGCAAGGTATGGATGAGGGATGGCTTTGGACTGTTCCTGCTTTCGGTGTGTCTGCTGTCACTGCCCCCCACTACCTCCTATGTAGAGGAGTGGGTGTCCTGATGACATCAGAAGCTGACCTCTAAAGATACATGCTCCTACCAATGGTCAGCTCATGTCAAAAGCAAGTGCCACTGGGTGCCTAATTGTGCATCTTATTATACCAAGACCATGGGGCAGACAAAACCTTGCAAAGTCCTAGAGAAGGGCAACATAGAAGGACACAAAAACAAATAACAGAAACCAAGGAGGAAGCAGCCAAACTAACATCTTAGTTCTTTGGGGATATTCATCTACTTCTCTACCTCCAACACACACTCACATGGCAGAAGCAAGAGTCAAGCTGCAGAAGCAAGCTGAGGGATTTGCTCACAGCACCATTGAGCCCTGCTTAGGAAGGCAGGGAAGGATCTCCAGACAGGGACACTACAAATGAAGTGGTAGCCTGAAGAAAAACACCTGGGAACAGGTCAGGACAGCCATCAGAAGTGGGCCCAGGGGCTGGAGAGATGGCTCAGCCTTTAAAGGCTGGGCTCTCAACCAAGAAGTGGGCCCAGAGTCCTCAAGGCTGGAAAGACATACAAAAGTAATGCCAAATGAAAACCAGTCTTTCTGTGGTGAGGATCACGACTCCCCAATACAACCAAAAGGCCAGAGCCACACTGTGGCCAGATGAGCCAGCACCAGAGAGGCCAGGCCGGAGGACACAGACCACTGGGAGAGGCTCACAACCAGAGTCAGTCTAGACTCCAGACCAGGAAAAGCAGATCACCATCCTCTGCAGCCACCACCCCACTCAGGCCCAGCCTCTAACTCATTAGCACCCTGGCTGTTGGGGAGCCAGCCCAGAGAAGGAAGCCAGACTGACTCAGAAATGAACCCAACCCCTCATTAGTTGGTGTCTCTAACGGTCAATTGTTGCTGGAAGGAAGGCCAAGCCAGGAAGGGGCTACTGGGCTGTGTGTTAATGTTGGGGGACAAATTCTGGACTTCCGACTTAAAAATGTGTCCTTTCCCAAAGAACTGGCTAGAAAGGATGATGAAGTGGCATGCAGACAAAGCAGGCTGGGGCAGGCAAGGCACTGAACCCCTTCTCCTGCTCCCCAGTGTTTTCCAGCACAGATTCCCTGTAGTCCTTGATACCAGTGAGTCCCTAAGCATAGCCCTGAAACCCACAACTCTCCTAAAATACCTTCTTACTATATCCCGTCAGCATCCAACATTCACTGGTACAGGCTCACCTGTACCCCTCAGACTGTACCCAGGGTCTTGCACAGGTACAGGACAGACACACAGGCACACACAGATCATGGCATCAGCTCCACAACCTCTGGTGATGCATGGCCCTGAAACGACACCTTCCCCAGCACTGGTCACCATGCTAGGAAGCTCAAGCACAGAAAGAAGAATCCTGAGTCGTGCCCTAGCAGCCCTCTCCATCAGAAAGGCAGCACTCATACCTTGGTCCCCAAGCCTCTGTGGCATTCACCCCGAGGATATCCTCTGTGGTAGAATATTATTTTAAGGTGTGTGACTTTTGCTTATGTTGTTGTATTTGTTTAACTCTGTGAAGCTGTGATTCTTTGCTTGTCTAAACACCTGGTGGTCTAATAAAGACCTAAATAGCCAATAGCGAGGCAGGAGCAAGGATAGGCAGAACTGGCAGGCAGAGAGAATAAATAGAAGGAGAACTGGGGAAAAGAGGAGCAACAAAAGAAGGAGAGGGGGATGCTAGGGGTCAGCTACCCAGCTACCCAGCCACCCAGCTACCCAACCACCCAGCAACCCAGCTACCCAACCACCCAGCCACCCAGCCACCCAGCCACCCAGCCACCCAGCCACCCAGCCACTCAGCCAACCAGACACCCAGCCACCCAGCCACTCAGCAACCCAGCCACTCAGCTACCCAGCCACCCAGCTACCCAGCCACCCAGCCACCCAGCTACCCAGCCACCCAGCTACCCAACCACCCAGCCACCCAGCCACCCAGCTACCCAGCCACTCAGCAACCCAGCCACTCAGCAACCCAGCCACCCAGCTACCCAACCACCCAGCTACCCAGCCACCCAACCACCCAGCCACCCAGCCACCCAGCTACCCAACCACCCAGCCACCCAGCCACCCAGCCACCCAGCTACCCAGCCACTCAGCAACCCAGCCACCCAGCCACCCAGCTACAAAGCTATACACAGAGTACGAAGGATAGAAAAGCTATATAGGAATAGAAAAGGATAAAAGCCCTGAGGCCAAAGATAGATGGAATAATTTAAGTTGAGAAAAGCTATCTAGAAACAAGCCAAGTTAAGGCCAGGTATTCATAACCAAGAATAAACTTCCATGTGTGATTTATTTGGGAGCTGGTGGTGGGCCTCCCAAAAGAACCAAAAAGCCCAAAGAGTAAAACATCACACAACAGGTCCTCCTCCAAGACAGAAGGCCTGCACAGTCACGATATAACTACTACCATTATCAACACCATCTCTAGTCCATGGGCCTCTTCCAGCCTTCCAGTATGTTGTTGCTTCCTATCTGGACTTCCCAAAAAAGCAAGGAGGACACTAGAGTGCATGCAGAGGGGCAGAGCAATGAGCAAGCTTGTCTCTAGAGTCAGAAAGCTGAGATGTAGAAATGGTCAGTCATTACAGCACGGAGAGTGTGATAACTTACTCAAACACAGGAAGGGTGCAGACCTGCAGTGTTTAAGGAAGCCAGAAGATCCAGGCAGATTCCCAGTGGTCAACAGACAGGAGACAACAGACTATGAAGGGAGAAAAAAACAGTGATGATGACCACTTAATGACCACAGTGATGACGTAGTCCACTTCAAGGCAAGCCATGTCCCTAGCCATCCGGACAGAAGACAGAGCAGTTTGTCTGGAGTGGAAACTGGAAAGTGGGGCCACTGAGAAGATGGCTCAGAAGAGGGCTGCTCCACTGCCTAAGGACTGCATTCTCCTGCTGCCCCAGACCCCTTTCCACCCTTCAGAACTCTCCTCTGACCCTTGAGTATTGTCTCAAAAGGCTGGAGGTTCTGCATCTCTGGGATGGGCATGATGAAACTAGGGAAGCTGTGATCATGTCGACAGTATGAGAGGGCAAGGCTTGGGAGCTCCAGAAAATGACACAGTTAACATCTCATAGCTAAGGAGCTACAATGTTGGGCTCACACCAGGATGTGGAATAAGTCAGACCAGGGATCCATCCTAGTCTCAGGGGAAATCACAGGCAGAAAACAAGACAATCTTTCATCGATCCAATGGAAGAAAATCATAAAGGTTTATTTGGGCCAGAGCACTTGGCCAGGGTCTCTCAGGGCCAGCGTGACTGCTTGGCCCTGCTTGTTCATTTCCAGTCAGGAAGAGCCGCTGTTTCCAGGAGCCAGAGCACCAGCCTAGGGTTGCCAGGATAATAAGCAGCCCCAGCCACCAGTCCAGGAAGGACCCAGCTGCCCCAGATCCACTAAAGGATACACAGTGCCACTGCACCAAGGGGAGTCCAGCCACACACACAGCATGGAGTCCGAAAGCAGAGCAACGTGGACCTTTCAGCTCCAGCCTGGAGACTCTGTGTCCAGTCCCCTCCAGCAAACCTCAGCAAGATTCAACAGGCCTTTCTTGAAAAGTACCAACAGCTACTGCCAAGTCCAGGCTTCTTTTCCTGAACAAGCTTACCCGGTTACTCCCCATGTACTCTGTGAGGAACACAGCCTATAGGCAGCCCCTTTCTGTTGAACACCACATCTGGGCCTCCTACAGAGGCCTAATCTCTGCATCGCCCTACAGAACACTATTCTTCTGTGACAAGGCCCCTGACTAGAGAGTTCATAGATGAGGACTTGTTGGACCCCTGTCCAGGTGGACCCACTCCAGTAAACCACCCACCTGCCTGCCTGCAGCAGCAACCACCAAGTTGACTCTAACTGTTTGCACCTGTGGTCCTGGGTGTGCTCTGGGTATGGACCAAGCAAAGTATATCTCTACCCACCCTTAACTCAGAAAGCCTTGGGGCTAATAGGAAAATCTGGTAACTGGGACCAAATAAAGCAGCCTGAAGTGACAGACACTAGAGGGCAGCCCTAGATATCTGACAGGACACCTTGAAGGATAGCCTCGAGACACCTGGTTTGTTGGCAGGTACCACCTGCCATGCCAGAGGACCAGGCCAAGACAACTCTGCAGAAAAGAGTTTAGTGTAGTACTTACAGACAGCATGGATTGGCCAGGAATCCATAGATCCACTTCCTGCCCCAAGGCCGCTGCTGGCTGTGAGTTGGGTGGCAGGTAGGAAGGCAGAGAAATGACTGCAGTTGGATGCCGGCAACTTGAGTCAGGATGCAAATTTGTCTCTCCTAAGAATGTAAACTATATCTTCTCCCTGCCTGCCTTGGCACACTGAAGGAAGCAGGACCAGAATATTCCATGTAGAGAATGTAAACCCAAAGAGAGTAAACAGTGAACAAGTGAAGCCCGCGTGTCCTGGAGAAGACTGCAGTGGCCACGCCTCTTTCCCTTCTGTTCTCCAGTCTTTCTGTCACCCAGTCCCACATTCACAGATCCAGAGGCCACTTAGGTGTCAAGCAGTGCTGAGCATGTCCACACACAGATGAATCCGATGTCCACCTTCACACTAAGACGCTTACTAGTACTGATGAGCACCAAGTCAGAACTCGGACATAATGAACTACAGCAGGACTGAGCCACAGGCGAAATTCCACTCCCAAGACCAAAATAGATTTCCTAGCCCCAAACCCACCCAGCACACGTGTCCTGGAAAGAGAAGCAACAGAAGCCTATGCCTTACACAGCAACACACTCTTCCCCAACACTGCAGAAGGTCAAACTCCCCAACAACCTCACGACTGTGTGTGTCTGGGATCCAGTGGAAGGAACCACAGGACTTCACAATAGAAGACTAGCCCAGTTCCTCTTCCTGGGCCCCAGGCTTGTCACCATTGCGATGAAATCACAAGGGACCCTCTCCTCAGGGTACCTGCAGAGTACCCTTATCGGAGCTTGGCCCCCACCTGCCGGGTGGTTGTGGCTGGTATGACCATGGACTCACAAGAAAGAGCATGAGGGAGTAGAGGGCACTCCAAACAAAGGGCTTAGAATATACACACAGGTGAGAAAAGACACAGGGAACACATGAATTAAGAACCAAAAGTACTTGCTGGAGCTCCAAATTCAAGCCAGATGCAGAGCTTCAACCTGCAAACAGGGAACCTATGAAAGGGGCATAATGATATCTGCCTGTACATGAGCCCCAGACACAGAGATAGGACTTACACTGTTGTCCCAGCATCTGCAAGTGACTATACAGGGAAATACCCGAGGCAACTCGACTGGGCCAAGTCAGAGGAGCCATAGGCTGTTGGAAGTGAATGCCAGCTAGCACTAGTCGGGGACATAAATGACCCAGCTAAAACCCAACCTCCTGCAGGCATCCTTCTGGCCTTTATTGGGCTTCCTGGGCCATCTGGAGTCAAAAATTGCTTCTAGCCTCCCATCTCCTAGGTCCCAGTACCTCATGCGAGCATACAGTGGATGATGCTGTGTGACTGTTAACAATGCTACCCCTGCACCTTCACCACAAATAGATTTTTATCTGCAGCAGCCTATGAATGCAGGTACATGCCATGCAGCAATCCCAATCTCTGCCTCACAGACACAAAAGGTAACACAGAGAGCAAGTAATGGCCGTGTGCAAATATGGGGAGGGGAGTCAGGAAATACCCAGAGGGAGGGAGCCAGCTAGCACCAGCCCAGGGTCTAAGAGAAAGGCAGGCAGGCATGCAGGGGTAAAAGAAAGGGGTGCCGGGGTATGAGTGTTAAGGGATATAGATAAGATAAGGAGCTGCACTGGGGCCCAGGGAACTTCCTGGGAAGACTGCAAAGCTCCCTCTACCTGTGCTGTCCAACCTTCATGTGTAGCTCAAAGGCTAATTTAGTTACAGGTGACTAATGACTGCCACCCTGGACATTTGAGACAAAGCTTCCAGGTGGATAGAGGGTGGAGGGGAGTCTACGAACAACAGGTGGCCCCAGGTAGGGAATTCCGCGGGGATCCTGCAGCTTCAGATCACCTGGAAGCCCCCAAAAGGATCCCGCTGAGTAAAAGTATGCAATTTGAAGAACAGAATAAGGGGAGGCTCAGAAGATCGTGATCTCCAGCAAAGGCTCAAGAGCGGATCCTCCCTCAGAGCCTCAGGAGACACCTCTTGAAGATAACAAGTGAGTTCTCAGGCACCCCAGGTGCAGTGCAGACCCCAAGAGTGGGTAGAAAGAACATCGGCCAGACTTGGAGGGACTCTGTCCGCCAGGACCGCCCTCGCCCTCGCGGTGCCCAAGCCAGTCACCCCAGCCCGCATCCAGGTACCAGGGTTCCAAGCCCGGCGCTCTGGTCTTGTAGAAGGCCCCGCCCACTCTGCAACTCCAGACTCCGCTCTTCCCTCTCCCAAGGCTGCCCCTTCACCTGACTCACCTGCCTCACCTCTGGGGTGCGCTCCAGCATTCACAGCAGGAGGGATGCGAACCGCAGGCTGGCACCCAAACATCACGTGATAAGGAAACCGGCCAATGGCGAGCGGCCTTCTGCACGCCAGCCAGCGGACTGCGAGTCCCAGTGTGCCCCGCGCGGGAGTCGACGGGGTGGAGGGGGGTTGGGGGGGGGGGGAGAGAAAGGGAGAAAGCGCGACGGCGGCTGACCTGGCCAAAAGACAACGGCGGGGCATTTACTCTCCCTCAAAGACTGAGGATAAAGCAAGAGGACCTGGATTCAGGCGCGCCTTGGTTACCGGGTGCCTGGACATGAAGTTCTCGCAGCGATGCAGGCTGAGAATCTGAGGATGAGTGCAGTTGAAGAAAGGACCAGGCATGGGAGCTGCGTATTGACTCCGGGGGACCCTACCTGGATATTCAATCTCAGCCTGGCACTGGGCTTCCTGAAGTTTCCCCTCCATTCTCCAGTGGATACACCGGAGGAGGAGCCAGACCTACGAGGAGCGTGGGGCCAGAATGTGTCGCCAGCTGATCACCCAGATGAGCCCAAATCATTCAGGGGCAACAGAAGAACATGACTTCCACTGGCCCTTGCTAAGCACGCGGTCCTATCTAGTGGGTTCTTCTTTGAGCCCATTCTCTAGCAGGGTCAAACATCTTCTGGGACCACCTGTACAGGCTGCTGAGCTCTCAGGCACTGAGCATGCTCCCTGGAACCTGAAATGACAGGGGAGATCCCGAACAAGTAGAATCAGGAATATGACCACGCACCAAAACATCCGGTGAAGGGTCTGTGTGCAGCTGGACACCAGTCCGTAGATCTCAGTGTCCGCTGAGATTTCTAGAGCAACTTTGCAGGACCGATGCTTAAAATTTGTAATGTGTGTGCAAGGGGTTAAGCATGTGAGCATTGTGTGCATGTGAGTGTCAGGTGGCTTGTGAGCCTGATTGTGCACCTGCAAGGTGTGTGAGCAAGTGCTTTATGCAGGAACCCAAACACCAGCATGTGTTCTGGACACTGAGGCACACGTGTGTGTGCATACTAGTGCAGATGAACGGGTATGTGAGCAGACAGTGAAAATGTGAGGGGGCATGAGCCTGCACACCAGAGATGGCTGTTCCTTCTTGTACCCGGGGTGAACGTGGATTCTAGCTCACACTGTCATAAGTTTGTGTCAAGGCACAAGCATGGCAATGGTTTTGTTCATGGTGCTGTCATGCATGAGGAGGCTGAGTGGGCCAGGCTGTACAGGTGCCTAGCTCTGCCTGTGCTGGGCTACACTCAGGCCCTTGGGAGGAAGAGTCACGAAGGGTTAAGGCCTGTGTGAGGACTGGGAGGCCACTCTGGCCCTGCCTCTTCTGCCTTTTCTAAGATGGGGAAGAGGGAGGGGAGGGCTGGGTTTGTACTTTAGTGATCCAGGCCTGGGCTCCATCCTCAATAGTACAGAAAGAGAGAAAAATGAAGTATGCATTCCACAGGGTGACCCCTCCAGGATGGCTTCTTCCGTTACACCATGGGCTGTCTGGTTTCTGGGGGCTGTGAAAGAGTCCACCTTGGGCAGAAGCTACCCAATGAAGGACTCAATGGTTCCTCTCAAGTTTGGGGTAAGGCCATCTTGCCTCCTACTGAGAGGTAGAATGTTCACTCCTACAGACTGAGCATAGCAGAGAAGGGAACAGGAGGGAGGGAGGCAGCCTGCCCAAGGCCTGGGGATTGGGCCCATGGTCAGAGCTTGCTTGGGCAGAGTTGACACATGGCATCCAGCAGGTCTGGATTTCATTCCCCCAGATCACAGAAACCACAGTGTCTGAGAGTGACCTCTTCAGGATAGGCTGTAACACTTGGGGGTCAGGGTTGGCTTCTGGCATCCTGGATTTGGGACAAGTTGGAATAGTTCTAAGACCTTTGGAGGAACCCTGGGCTCTGCAACTTCAGCTGCCTGAGAGGCTCATAAAGACCCCACCAGACCCCTAGAAGCCACATGGGTGGCCCTGGCCTAGACTACATCTCCAAAGCCAGCAGAATTGACTGCTCAGTAAAGGTCTCGCCTCCTATTGTCCCTTCAATGTGCACACACACACACGCACACACACACACAATAGCACAAGGTGTCTAAGCCTCCCTTCTGTCCCCTCAACATCCTTCACTCTCATTAAACCATCTCAGGCTGCCTTAGCCTCTTAACAATAGAAGCCCAATTTTTCTCAGTAAAGACAGACAGGTAGGTGCCCAGCTCAGCTGGCCGTGTGATCCAATCATGGAGAGGGATGACAGCAGGGGAAATGGAGTCCCCAGACCCTTCAGAAGAACAGAGGTAGCCTACTAGCCTACCTCACTACCTCTTTCTCTCCTCCAGCCTGAGATTTGGGCACAGCAGGCATCCTGCCAAGCATTGAGCACTCACAGGTTAGGGCCATGGAATAAGACTCAACCAACACCTTTGTCTCATCTCCCAGCCTGGACTTCCAGTCTGTAAGTGCCTCCACACCCACGCAGGCACCAGCCCAAGCAGCCATCGCTGTATCCTTCCAAGTTAAATGACTGCCTACCCTCCTCCAGCATAGAACTGACCCTATGGCCTCCCTACCACAAAGTGAAGCTCCTGTTTGGTGTCCCCTGGCATGTGAGTATTTTTCATATATATATATATATATATATATATATATATATATATATATATATATATATATGAAATATATAATAGACCAAAGTGACTGAGCAAGAAGTTTGGAGATCATCTAGGATGTTCTAGAGGAAACAGACCAGAGACAGGGAAAGGGTTTCAAGACCACAGAACTCCACTCCACCCCACCCCCAGTAGAGGTAGGAGTCTGAATGCCTTCTGAGTGGGCAGCCTTTTCCCTGCCCCAAGGTCCTTCTGCTTTCAACAGCTACATCTGAGCAAGAGCCCAGCTCCTCATCCAGTAACATTTGTTACTGGGTGAAGAACAGAAAGGCAAGGGCTTAGAGCACCCTTACTCTGCCAGGTCTTCCAGGGAGACCAGGATGGGTACAAAACAGAATCATCAAGTGTCTTGGGCTCCATAACCCAGGCTAGGCCCCAACTAGATGTGTCCCTGAATTCTTTATGGTAAGTTTCCAGGACCGTGAAGGCCCATGGTAGCAGGTATGCTAGGAGAGGGTGTCCTGGTATTGGTGACATGAGGCTCTGCTCTCTGTGTCCACCAAGAAAACCCAGTAGTTATACAAAAAAGAAGCCACCAGTTAACAGAGGGTGAGACGTAGAACAGAAGAACCTGGGCTGGCACTCACAGCCACTCTGTCTATTCTATTCACTACCCTAGACAAGTCAGGCCCTGCTTACGTTTGGTGACAAGTCAGAAGGTGGGAAGCTTCGCCTAGAGTACCAAGCAGTTCTGGGCACTAGGCAAGGGCACTCCTCACGTCCAAATCCCTCAAGGGAGAGAACTGTTGTCTTTATTCTGCTCCTTAGTGGGAAGGGTAGAGGAAGCTATCCTTGCTGGGCCTTGGTCCCCTTGCTGAGTGTCCCACATAGCCTTGAGAAGCAGAGCCATTGCTCATTCCTACATGACCAACTCCAGGCTTCCAAGGACAAGTTCATACACTACTTCCAGGGCCTGGTGGCTTCTGCCACATGCGGTCCTGTCCCTGTGAAGGCAGAAGTCTCCTGAGTAGACCGACACTCATAATACTTGTGCTTCAGGTGGTAAGAGGCAGACTCTTTCAGCAAAAGGCCGTGTGAGAGTCAAGGAGCTCCCAGCACTAATCTGGCTGGGCAGTAGGGATTCTCAGCCTATCTCTGTTGAGGCAGCCCATGTGGTAGGGTCAATCTTCCCCCCCCCACTCCCCTCACACCCCCACACCTGACCACACTGCTACAGCCGAGCTTTTACATCTCTACCTCAATCTCAGCCTCCTCTCCTTGATCCAGTATTTGCAAAAAATCTAATCTGCCATCAAACCTTGCTGGGGTTTCCTATCCAACACTCCCACATAGGCCTGGCCACAGCCTTGATCCATTGGAAGAACCTGCTGCAGTTGGCTTTATCCTGGAGGCCAGAGCTCAGACCTCAGGAGTGCTACAGAGTGGCTGCCCTTCTAGAGCTAAAGGGGGTGGTAGCCTTCTGGACAAGAGTACCGCCTTAAGAAAAACAAAACAAACAAACTTCACATTGGTATTGAAGTCCTCCGTTTGGAGCCTGTATCCACAACAATCTGAAGAGAGCTTGGAGTGACAGTAAGAAGGCTGAGCTGAGAAACCTCATGTTCAGAGGCTAGGAGAGGACTCCAGCCACAACATCGTCATGATGACAGATCAGTGACTTATTAAGTCTTAGCTCTGATGTGACCAGTTGGTCCCACCACTGCCCAGCCTGAGAAGAACAATGGTCACTCTTGTTTTGACTCACTGTGCAGCTGTGGGCAGTTGCTCCTGTCCTGGGCCTCAGCTCCCTGCTTGAGAAGCACATACTTGAGGGAGAGACGCTTCCAAGGAACAGTGGTAAGGCCACACAGGGTTGGTTGTTAGCTTTCATGATCCTATCTCATTCCACAGCCCCACAGGCCTTTGGGTTTGTCTGAGGGACCATTTCCCATCCATGCCATTATGGCAGTGTGTGGCCTTTCCATCTGCAAGATGCGCTAGGGTCCTCTGTGCCTCATCGTGGATGGCAGAGAACAGGAAGTCATCAGGTAGCCTGATGGTGTCACCTCCACATTCCTTTGCATTTTGACCCGTAGCACCAGGCTGCAGTCTAGCTGCCCATTCACTTACTTGACAGGTGTCTGCAAGCTATAAGCCACCATCATCAAAGCCCTAACCTGTCCTCAAGCAGACACTACAAAGAGGGCTGTGTTCCATACACCCAGACATGTACTCTGTGTCTCAGGCAAAAGAACCAGGGCCCTGAATCTCCAGTTTTGCTCCTTAATAGATGGCAAAGAGCAGGTGTAGACGGCCCATCAGGGAGAGCATGAAGATCAGGACTGAGTACCTAATATCCCCATGATGTCTGCTTCAGGTCTGCTCAGCAGCCTCCCCCGACACCACCCCCATGACAGTGGGCCAGCACCAGGGCGGGAGGCGTTGGGAGTATTGACGGTATTGGGCGATCGTCACTGTATTTATAGGGTTTGGAGGAGATAAAAATAAAGTGAGGAGGAGCCCGCTGAGTCACAGCAGCATTCGCAGTGTGGTCTCTGCTTCTTGCCTGATGCTGAGCCTTGGCCAGGATGTGCTAGCGCACAGGAAAAGGGGACCTGCTGGTGCATCTAGGCAGTGCTGCGTTCCCTGGGCACCTATAGCAAGCCCCCCCAAGCCCAGGGCCAAGTCTCCACAACGACAACTGCTTCTAGAGCCAAGACCTGTGTGGGTGGGAAGCTCCATGAGATGGTGTTTAGTCAGTCAGCAGGGTCAGCACTCAGTGTGACCAGGGTTAGGGCTCAGTGCATGATCAGGGCTCGACGACTGGACAAGGATAACACTTAACTTGATCCTTGAGTAGGAGACACTGCAACAACACTGGACTTCATGTGGGGGTCACGCCTCGGGTTCTGCTCTTGTAGCCTGCCTAGCCTTGAAGTATCCCAGCCACACACTCTCACAGTGTACGTAGGCCTTCATGTCACCAGGTTGTTAGGAGGGCTTGGTCCACTGCCAGTGAGCTGTGCCGTCCTGAGATGTGTCTAAGCCTATTGGGCCTTCCTGGCCATGTTTCCTCGGAGAGCCTTGCTCTCTCCCCATGCCTGGAACTCCGCTGCCCAATGGATCCAGCTGAGGTGAGCAGAGCCTCTCTACTGAAGGAACCTTGTGGAATGCTCAGAAGCCCCGGCTTCTGGTTCCAATCCTGTCCCCTCCTTGACCTCAGAATTTAAGGTGTCTTCATAGGGACCACTGATCCCCATCAGGCTGAGGCACCTTCCCAAAAGGCTAATGTTCCCAGCTCTCAGCTGAAGTGGGTCCCTCAGTGGACAAGATCTGTGATGAAAGGAATCTCCATGCTATCCACAGGACAGCTTCACCCCAGGACTGCTAGTGTTCTAAGTCTGCCCCAAGGGACCCCAGACTACAGGGCTGCCTTGGATTCTCAGGAACCTCTCAGGCTGGCAGAGGCCTCAGAACCCCTAGGCTTTCAGGGTCTCCTGCCTTTTCAGAATTCCCAGTGAGCCACCAGTAAACTGTGCCCTCAGCACTTGCTTTTATAATTAATAAAAAGTCACCATATTGTTATTTGGGAGCTGGCTTGTAGGACAGGAAAAGACTTGTTACACTTGCCTCCTGATATGATAGGAGCCCCTTTTCTGTGCTGGTGGCTTTGGCAGGCTTCTTCCCATTGTTCCCTAACCTATTGAGGCTGCCAAGAGACCTCACTATCAGGGAGAGCAAGATGTCACCAAGGTAGACGTTTGCTGTGTAACAATCTGAACTCAATCCTTGGGACCCATATGAAGGTGAACAGAGAGAATTGACGTCACAAAGTTTCCTTTGACCTCCACACATGCACCTAGTAGATATGCTCCTCCCTCCACAATGAGAGAGAGAGATAGAGAGAGAGAGAACACTACTGCTTTTGCAACTTTCTGTGAGATAATCATCACTTTGAAATGAGAAGAAAAGAGGAAAGCATGGCCTACATCATAGACATATGCTTCACCAACAGGAATATTGGTGAGATATTCAGCACCATCAGTCATTGAGGCCTGTAGATTCCAGCCACAATCAGAAACCATCTCACACATTTAGAAAGGCTGAAATGAAAACAGCTGAGCTGTAGGCACCCACGCTCGCCATGGGAAAGCAAAATGGCCCAGTCACTCTGGATGGCTTGGTGGTTTCTCACCACCGAGTTAAATTGCAATGCCCAGGAATCCCATTTGAGGCACTTCTCTGCGCAAAATAACATCTGTGTTCACAGAAACTCACACAGGGACGTTCACAGTGTCTTCATCTGCAATAGCTTGAGCCTGAGACTGCCAGCTCTATGCAGGTGGGTGGCTGAGCAGATGGCATCACATCTGTGCAGGGCACCAGTGACAGAGAAGCTGACCTCTTTGCATGAACAAGATGGTGGCTTTCAATGGACTAGAAGTCATCTCAGAAGGTGTCCCTCTGCACCATTTTGGGTGACAGAAAGACAAATCTAGGCCAGGAGAACAAAGAAGTAGCTGCCAGGTAGGGCTGGGAAAGTGACTGGCGGGGAGGGTTGGGGGTGACAAATGTCTTCACTATCCTATGTTCACCATTATATATTATAAATATAAAAGTGTAAATATAAATTATAAAGTAAAAGTACAAGGAAACCCATAGAACCCCATGTTAGGTTTTGAATATGAAGCCTTCCTCAGAAAGGCTCATGTGTTGAAGGTTTGGTCCCCAGTTGGTGGTGCTGTTGAGAGCTGCTGGAATCAAAAGGGTGCTAACCTAGCAACAGGTTAACCCATAAGAGAACTTGTTACCCAACAACTGTGTCCCAACTCAGGTCCAGCCACCTGCTCTCAGTAGCAAATTAAAAGAGCCAAAATAAAAGTGGAAGGCAGGGGAGGGGAGTTTTATTGAACATGACACCCCAAGCCCATCTTCTGTGTCGTGAAGTAAGATCAAAGTTTAATAGAAAACTAACCCTGCACATCTAAGCAGTCCCAGTCAAGGTGTGGTCCTGCCCACCACTGACCATGTCTGGGCCTCAGTCCCATCCTGTGAGGTGGTCTGAGATTTTAGAACCGTTAATTCTTCCAGGAAACAAGTTCCCATCCAGCTGTCACTCTTCCCTTCTCAGCAGAGTCCTGGGGGCATTCCCACTTCTTCAGGGAACCCTTCTTTCAATAGTCTGAGAGTCAGCTTGAGAGACCCAAGCGTCTCTTTCAAACATCTTCATTCCTGACAAGCTGGGCATGGTGGTGCACACTAATCCCAGCCCTCAGGAGACAGAGGCAGAAGTAGGTGGCTCTCCACAAGTTCCAGGCCAGCCATGGCCATATAGAGAGACCTTGTCTCGAAACAAACACAACCGGAGAGCTTCATTTCTTCATGCAAACTCAGAGCTGAATTGACCATTAGGATCAGGAGGCCATGCCTTTTGAGGGCTGTATTTTGTTCCTGACCCCTTCCTGTCGGTCTTTGACTCACCTGCTGCCACCACCACCTACCACCACACCACTACACCATACACCACACACCATACATCACCACACCACCACACACACCACCACACCCCACACCTCCACACCACACCACACACCACCACACCACCACACCACACACCCCACACCACACACCACCACATACCACCACACACCACAACACCACACACCACCACACCACACCACCACACCATACAGCACACCACACACCACCACACCATACAGCACACCACACACCACCACACCATACAGCACACCACACACCACCACACCACATATCACCACACCATCACCACGGAAGCAGCAGTCACTGAAGCTTCTGGAAGGAGAATCCTTTAAGTTGTTTTCTAAGGCATTTGGTTACAGCCATACCAAAAAAAAAAAAAAAACAAAAAAACAAAAACAAAAAAAAAAACCAAAAACCTATAACAAGACCCACAGGGTCTTGTTATCAAATTGTTTCAACCACCAGAGTTGATAGCCTCAGACAAGGGAAGCCCCAGAGACTCTGGAGTATTCCTAAGGGTGCTGGGGGAGTTCTTAGGTTCTAATTGTTATGGTACCATGGATGCTGACAACATGTGTTCCCTACCATGTTACTGTCAGCCTCTACCTCTGCACCCTCCCCAGGTTCCCCTGACTCCGCAATGGTCATGACATTGGATTGCTTCCCAAGGCTTCTTACCTATGCACAGGTTGAGGTGAGTGTCTCCAGGCCTCATGAATGAAGCTGGGGCCAGCCAGAGGGTTGGGGTGTAGGGCAGCACATGCCTGGTGTTTGAACCCAGTATGGGCCCCATCTGTCACAATGTGTCCCTCCTCTCGTAGGCCAGCCCTCCATCCACCATCTACTCTGACCACATCAGGGCACTGTGGATGTTAGGGGTCACTGAGGAAGCATGGGGTTTCTGTAGACACTTGAATTTGGAGTCACTGTAGGAGGTCACAGAGGGCTGGGGAAAGGCTGTGCCAATGGTGGGATCAGGAAACAGAGGCGGGGGTCCATCAGGCATAGGACACTGGGGGTGGCTTTTTGTTCAAGTACAGGCTCTGTCTGCTGGGGGGGGCATGTGTAGAAGGCTAACTGGGTTGTGCTAAAATCCCTCAGGTGCTACAGTCACAAACCTGCTAATTAGTTAAATGACACTTCAGCACCACCCTTTGTGGCCAGTGAGTGTGAATGGCCCTGCTACTTCCAGGGATCTGGGGCAGCACCCAGGGATCTAGGACGAGACAGAGGGCAGGAACTGCAGTATGGGTGACCACAGGCTCAGGACAGAGGGCAGGAGTTGGCAGGGTGAGTTACCACAGACTAGGATGTGGGAAGAGCTCTTCCCATCCCTTCCTGTCAGCTTTATGGCCACTTGGCAGGCATCTGGGTCATCCTACATGCTTTGTGTCCCCCCCCACACCGCCTGCTGTAGGCCACTGTCCCCTCCTCTCTGAACAATCTGCCTTGCACCACAATTGAAGGGCAGCTACTGACAGATCCGCCAGGAAAGGCTGAGACAAATGCAGATTTTTTTCCCCATGCAGGTGCCCCATGCCTGCCACTATTATCCAGAGCATCTGACCTGACCGTGAACATCCACAACACCAAGAGTCCAAAGTGACCATGAGTGTCCTCAGTGGCCCGTGAGTTTTCACAGTGACCCTGTCCTGCAGTGACCTTAACCCTAAGCTCGGTGACCCTGAGCATCTACTGTGACACTGACCTCCTACAATGACCTCAACCTCAAGTGTCTGCAGTGACCCCAAGCATCCTTGGCAACCCCAAACATCCACAGTGACCTTGAGCTTCTTCAGTGCTCCTGAGTGTCCATCTTCAGTGGCCCCCAAGCATCCATACCATAGTGACCATGATAATCCTCAGCACTTGTGCCTATTCCTCATGTCCCTGAGCCCCTCACTGCCCTCCGCCCTAGATCTGATCTTATTTTTAACCTCAACAGACTGGGATGCCAGAGATTGAAGATGTTTGGGTCACCCTGGAATCTGCCACTCTTAGCAGATACCAGAATGGGGTGTCAAGACCCAACTGCAAACTGAAGCCCTTCATAATGCCTCCCTGTCTGCAGCACAAACTGTTCTAACTCACTACCTCCTGGTCAGGGGTAGAACTCAGGCAAGAAATGTTTAGAATGAACACATCGCCCCCACCCCTTACTTTGTAGCTTACCAGTGAAAACAGGAAGTAAATTTCAAAAGCAGTGTGAGCCTTTTCTAGTCCCTACTGCTTCCTGTTGGTCAGAGAAGATACAGGACAGCTGGAGCTCTGGAAGTCTTGTTGAACCATGACCCACAAGACACGGGAATAACATAAAGGTGGTGGGATGCTGAGGAGAGCCAAAGTCACTAAAGTCATTGTGCTCCATCATGATGACATCAGAGCATGAGGAGGGTACAGAGCCACCAAGTGACAGTTAGAGATGCAGCACTCCTCACCTGGAGTCCACAGCAACCTGCTCATTCTGGTTCTCAGTGCTATGTTCTCGCTTGGTGGTCAGCCCTCTTGAGCTGGGCTTCTGTCAGAGGCCAAAGAGGCATGTGCTGTGAAATACGCCTTGAATAGTGGTCCTCTCATCATGCGAGAGGCCTGAGGGCTCCCTCAGGCCTTGGCACACAGGGATGACTTTCTACAGAGGAGAGGCACCAGGCGGATGACAGCGGGGACCTCCATGCAGCGGGGACCTCCATGCAGTGGGACGAGGGTTAGCCAGCTAAGCCCTGGGCATGTCTCCAGTCCCAGTGGGGTCTAGGTGATTGTATAGCCTGAAATGAGACTGAGCATCTGGCAGATCCAGGGTCCCAAGCTGGGCCACCTCATCCATACCATTTGGTCCAATTTAATATTGTGAGGTAGAAGCTTTTTTGTTTGTTCCTACCCTGATGTTATGAGGGACACAGTGTGGCCCTTATAACCCTTAGGACTGCTCATTATGCCTCCAGCCTCTGTGGTTATTCACATGCTAAGTTCACACACAAAAAGTACACAGATCCATGGCACATAATACATATGGATGTGTATGACCCATGTGTACTTATACGCATGCCATGTGTTTATACATGTGTGGCATGCACATACACACACATCGATGTGCATCTATACTGTATGGTGCACATACATTCATGTATAGCACTTCACAAGTTTGAACATAGCTGTGGATATGCATGCATGAGTCCACATTTACGTGTGGTCCACACATAGGGTGCATAGGAAGTCACATGGCAGCACACCCTCCTTCTCCTCTCCACGTTCCTCAGGGACTGAAGCCCTGGGGCTGGGTCATGAAATGGTTGAGAGCCCAGGTGGATGGGGAGAGATGAGCAGATGCGGAAGTCAAGGCCCCCAGCAATGGTCTGTGATCTCGGCTTTCCTCCTGCCTCCCTCTCAGGAAGACCAGAGGTCACTTGGGGTAGGTGAGGGTGAGTGAGGGTGTGTCTTCAGTTCACAGTGCTGCCCAGCCCTCACCCCACCCACTTCTGAGGAGTTGCCCTACTCCTGTGTTTGATTCTGACCCAAGACATCCAGAGGCCCTGAGTTGATGTGTCAAGAGTGGGCTGTGCCATAGTCATTCCTGGGACCTTGAAATAGCCTAACTTTCTGGAGTAGTGGCCTGTTCAGATCTTTAATATCTCTGGCTCTAAAAGAGATCAGATGGGTCCTTCCAGAGCCCAAAGGGAACCTCAGGCCCAGTGTGAGTCTATGAGAAAACCCCTCCAGTGAAACCCAGAGAACATAATGCTCAGATTCCCATGGCTAACCTTCCTCCATGATCGAGAACCAGAGATAGGGACAGGTGTATCTGGCCTCATGCCCTGTTCTTTTCTTTGGGGACAGTGGCCTTCCCCGCCTTCTAAGGTTTGAGAGCTGCTATTCTTCACGCCATCTAAATCTGGGACCCACAGGTCTCTACCACCACAGGCACTAAAGAGGTCAGCCCAGGGGGGCTGAGTTACACAAGCTGAGCCCCAGTTCCTGACCCACATCTCCTGCCTATCCCCTCTGGCTTCTGCAGGGAATGCACACAGGGTGTGATGCTGGGCTGCAGGGCATGTGTGGGCGTGTGAGAGTGTGTCTTTGTACACAGAGGCACACATGCCCTGGCACGCTGTCCTTACAGACTCTTCCCTTTATGCCAGGCTCTTGGTGCTCTGTGCAAGACCTAGTTGTTTCCCCTGCCTCAACATCCTCCTTTGCTCCCCACCCAAAACTCCTATACAACTCCCCATCCCACCTCCCAACTGAGTCAGCTTGCCACATCCCCACCACCCATAGATCCTTGGATTCATCCATACATGGGACTTCCTGACTGAGAGTGGGGTCTTAAGAGAAGAGTTTCTCGGAGAGTTGTGGGGTCAGCCTGACCTTGAAAGGTTTCAACTGGAACTGGCTGCACAGCACGGTGTAGTGGCTCTCCCCATAGCTGCATGCCTGGGATGCATGTCTGCGCCTGTCACTGTAGGTTCCTCACCAATAGCCCAGCCACCTCACTTTCCTAGTTGCCCAGCTCTGGTACCAGCCGGAATCAGGGAACACAAGCACCGAAATCTTTATTTCTGTTATCCTCAAGCACCAGAACCAGACCACTGGCCTTAGCATTGTCTCCCCTCCTCCATGTCACTTTCTGGGCCTCCACGAGCACCATCAGCCGCCATAACCATCCTCAGCCTTGTCCCTGCATGGGCGTGAGCTAAGCTGCCTGCAGCAGGCCTGTGATGGCCCTGTCTAGGTGCAGCTTGGCCTCCCAGCTCCAGAGTGGTTGGCTCAGCAGCAGGAAGCTCCCCCTTGCTAATTCTCTAAATAAGCAGTAATAGGAGCGGCTCAGGCTGGCTGGGTTGGGCTTTGTGGACTGTTTATTTTTTGTCCTCTTTGCTTTGAATTCCTTCCCCCCCCCAAATTGGTATGGTGTGGGGAATTCATAATTCGCCCTCCTCGCTCCCATTTTGGCTCTCCTCCGCTGCTTAATTATCTAATTTGTAATATTCCATCTACCCTCCCTTTCATCTCCCTCCAAACATCCCGACCTGTTCAAATAAATATGTATTTTTAATTTCAAGGCGCCTAATTCAATCTGGCAGGCAGCAGTCCCCACTCTCCAACAAGCCCCTCTAAGTGTGAAGTCACAGCCCGTATCCAGGCCCACTCTCCTTCTGCTGTTCTGCCAGTGGACACAGGCAGAGAGAAGTCTGAGACCATGGGCCTGATGCAGATGGTTTCTGGCCTGAGCCCTGGGCCCCTGCTGGTCTGTTCTTTGTCTCCTTTCTATATCCAGGTCTCAGTTTGGAGAGGCAAGAAGTACCTTCCATGAGTGTACCAAAGCTCTGTAATAAAGTGAACCAGACTTGGACTATTCAGGTAATAGAGTGTCCTCCTAACCCCCTGGTTTCCTCAACAGGGTGGGCCCAGGGAACTGTTCCTCATACTATCCCTGAACTCACTATTGACAGCCACATACTCCCTGGAGACCATGTCCTCCCTGCTACAGACAGAAAGACACACACACACACACACACACAGAGAGAGAGAGAGAGAGAGAGAGAGAGAGAGAGAGAGAGAGAGAGAGAGAGAGAGAGAGAGAAACAACATCCTTGGACTTGACACGAGCTCTAATATACATGTTGGAGAATTGAAGTTTGAGGCCTTCTACCCAGCCTCCTTTGGGACAGGGATACCTGTAGGGACAGAGAAACTGAAACTCCCATCCTGTGTCACCTGATCGAGCCTGACTCTGATAACCCAAGAGGGTTTCTCTAGGGGAGACCTCAGACTCCAGCAGCCACACACCTGAAGTCACCTTACCTAGTGGATAATGTGAACCCTCGACTAGGTGAGGACTTGCCTTGAAGTCTCTGATGACTTTGCATTCTAGTGTTCTTCATTTGGCCAGTTCAGCCAGTTCGTTTGCTTCCTCTAGGTATATCTGGCCAAGTGAGAGCTACCCTGGAAATTCAGAAATGAAGCATGGAGGATGGCAGTTATCAATATCTCCAAGTCCCAAGGGCTTGGGCTTGGGACCACGGGGGCATCCTTCTCTCTGAATGAACAGGGTTACTGTCTCAACCAGTGTGCATCAGTATATCTTACTTCAGGTTACACCTATGCCAGGCCCTGACCTCCACTAAGTACATCTGTCCCTCACAGCATAAGCATTAAGATTTGCTTGCCTGACCCTGCTTCCTGTCCTTCTCAGCTTCTGAGACCAGCAGGAATATCAAATATCACATGGGTATAAACAGATGAAAAGGGCAGGAAGATTCATGTCCACACTCTCTGATAGGATTGTCTAAAATAGGATACGGCAATTGCCAGATGTGGAGGGATACTCACATGCCCTCCTGATGGAGTGTCAGCAATCTCTACAAACTCAAGGTGCACAAATCCTTACACCCAGTACTTTCAAATATTGGAGAACCCCTGTGTGGATGAGAGGTAGATGAGAGTGTGGTGTTGTGAGCTCTAGGGATAGAAGCAGATGTGGAACTTGGCGACACAGATTCATCCATCCTCAGTGTACCACATATGATAATGTGCTGTGCTTATGGGGGAACTGGCAAGGTTGAACATATGAGAATGGCATTTGGGGACTGAGCTGGGTAAACGAAGCAACATGCATTCTCACAGTGGAGTACTATTCCGCCACAAGAATGAATAAGCACAGAGCCACGACTTTGCTGGGAATATATCTTCCTATAAAGCAGATACTACAAAAGCACCTTGTGGAAAGAGTGCAATCTGGATGCCCATGACAGTGGCTCTTAGGAGCCTGAAGCCTCCTCCTTGTGCTATACAGACGGAGATGCAGCTTAAGGAAGATACAAATGAGACAAGGGATGTTCCAGAGCCTTGGTCGAGGCAGAAGGAAGAGAGACCTGAGGCTGGAATGGAAAGTAGGAGATGGGCTGTGCAACTCATTTGCTTTTCACTAGAGTTGAAATACCAGGTGAACTTTAAAAGAAAAAATTGTGTACTCAGTGATCCAGAGTGAGATTTTCTTCCCTGGGGAGACACAAATGTCTACTCCCTCCTTATAAGGTTCTAGCAACAAACGAAGTACAATTCCATCCAAATTTACCCTTGAGCTTATTAGGCTTCCTTACAGAGAATGGGTAAGAGCATACTTGCAGATGCATGAGGGATGCTAAGGCAGCCACACTGTAATGGATGATGGCTTCCCCATAGCCACAATGATGTAACCTCTTTTCAATTAACCTCCCCTGGCCTATAAACCCTAAAATATCTCTGCAGATTCAGACCACCTGCTGTTAGGGAAGAATTACATAAGATAGCTCAGAAGAGCAATTGGAATTTGAGGTGAGGGTCCAATGACCCCGCCTTCTTGTATGAGGGGATGCCAACTGTCAATAAGTCTGATGGGGATAGAGCCTTTGCAAGTGAGCACATCTTTACAATCTGGTGAAGACACTGGCTGTTTAAACTGAAGGACTGCATTCTGCAACACCCAGCATATTCCTGAGCCTTGGGTATATGCAAGTTTTTCTTAAGAGGAAGAGGTTCCTGGGATCCCAAGGTGTCTTACCACCTAGTAGTGGGAAGGACATCTTCCAGGGCTTGGTGCGAATGACTCAGGCAGGTGGTACACAGGGATGTCCTGTATCTCCATCACAGCCCCTTGAAAGGACAAAGCTTTGTCTCCTCCATGTGCTGCTGAGCCCCTGCCTGCTCACAGAAGAACTTGGGTACCTCAGTCTTTACAAGACCCTGCTGCATCCAGGGTTGTCTCCCCTCCCCCTTTTTTTTCTTTCTGTGAGTCATAGTCTAAGGCAGCATCCATTTAGGCTCTTTAGAGATGCAAAGCATTCAAGATATGTGAGATATAGTGGGTAAGCAGGACCCTGAAGGGCAGGTACTTGGGAGACTTGTATGATCCAGACCATCCTTTCACCTGCATGCCCATCTGTGTGCATACATGAGCTGTTGTGTGCACTTTTGCATGCTTGTACACACTGGCTTCCCTTACACTAGGCTGTTTCAGCTCAGAGTGAGCCAAGTACAGACAGAGGACCTGAGCCCAGCTCAGCTGACTGGGCTCATTTTTAGTTGAGGACAGAGAGGAGAAGGAAGGCCCAGGCTCTGGGTCATAACTGTGGAGGGGTGAGAGATGGGCTATAGAGCAATGGAGGAGCCTGAGGGTTTGAGTTGGGGTGAGCATCTGAGCATCCTCTGACTATATGTATGTATGTATGTAAGTATGTGTGTATGTATGTATGTATGTGTATATATGTATATATATATGTGTGTGTGTATGTATATATATATATATATAGATAGATAGATAGATAGATAGATAGATAGAGATAACTGTTCTCATCCACATACCAACTGCCCTACAGTTGTTAGATCAGATAACCTTGGACCTAGATCTGTGCCAAGGACTGTGATAAATGCAGAAGTAAGGGCATTCCTGTCCAGCTATGGGTCTGCCAGGGAGCATGTGGGATTAGCACTGAGCAGGGGTATCAGACTGGGGAAGAATACGCAGAGCTGGCCACATTAGAATGACAGAGACATTAAGAAAGTATCTCTGTAGGCGTATAGGAGAGCATCAGACTCCTGTTTGAGCTCGCTGGGTCATTTAAACCAGAAAGGGCCATTTTTTTTTTTTAACATTTTCAAAACCAATGTCATCATCCCCACTACTACCACCATCACCACCATGTTCCGCACAGAACCATGAGCAGAGAACTGTATAGACCCTCTGGGAGTCTGTACGGCCTACTTGGCAGCTTGCTCACTCTAGAAGGACATGAGAGGGTGCCCAGGCTAGTTGATTCTTTTTGACTTATGAACTTCAATTTTCCTACTTTTAATGGGAAATTATGCTTTCTGACCTCTCTACTTCCCGTTCTGCTCGAAAGAGTGGAATGGCTAGAATTGTCTAAATGTGTTCTGTGAGTTCTAAAGTGGCATGCGATCGCTCTGGATTTTCACTGCTCCCAGGGAGGGCCTTTCCCAGCCACACCCTTCCTCAGCCCCTTCCAGCAGCCACTCAGTTGTGGGTCTTAGGAGACTGTGGTTCCAGGAATCAAACTCAGAAGCTGAAAGATTGAGTCTACCTTTGACTAGAATGCAAACAGCATGCAAATTAACATGCAAATTGTCTGTAGTCCTTTGGAAGATCATCATGGTCTTCCGGAATGGGCTGCACTGCCTTTGTGAGGAACTGGCTTGGAGATGTTGTAGGAGGAAGTAAAGGTCTTTGAGACCTTGGTACTTCGCTCATCAGCTGTCTTCACAGATGTCCAAGCTGCTCTCCATTCTCTCTAGTGTGTCCTCCTCCTCTCTCCTCCTCTCTTCCCACCTCTCTCCTCACCCACCCATGCCCATTTTCTCCCTCTCCCATCCCCCTCCCTTGCCAATGTCCTGAAAGGTCTTCTATTATCTATGTCAGTATAAGCTCTGACATGAGAGAAACTGAAGTGATGCCATCCCATTATCTCATTCACAGCCCCCCTCACAACCCACCTCCAACTTTAAAGCCATGTGGAGAAAGAGAGGCCAAGACCACATTCCTCACGGGGAAAAGGAGCCTTCATCCCAAGGGTGCCGTGCTCGGACATGGGGACACAAGGGGAGGGTGACTTACTCTGGGAGAACACGTGGTGAGGAAAACGTTTTATCTGGGACAGGCCTGGTGCCTGGTGCCTCTCTGGAGCATGCACTTTCTCTCAGCTCGCAGAGCTCAGGACAGGATAGCTTTTAGATTTAGGTTTTCTTTTCCTTTTTAAAGACAGGGTCTCTATGTGGCCAGGTCTTGATCTGTGATCCTCCTGCCTCAACCTCCCAAGTACTAGGTTTGCAGGTCTGTGCCAGCACACGTGGATCCCATATGTATGCATGTATACATGTATGTATGTATGTATGCATGTATGCTTGTGTGTGTGTGTGTATGTGTGTCTTGTGTGTGCCATGTGTGTGCAAAGCCTATGAAGACTGGGAGATAGCACTGGATCCCCTGGAACTGGAATTGCAAGTAGTGAGCTTCTTGACGTGGACTTTCTAGAAAAGCAAGAAGCACTCTGAACTGCTAAGCTATTTCTCTAGCCCCTTGTGTCTTGCTTTGATTTGTTTTGAATAGATCTCGCTGTAGAGTAACTTTTACTCCCAGAACTTTCGATCTGTCAGGATAGGGTCCCACCTGCTACCGTTGTCCCTTGTCCTTCACTTCCCCCCCCTTTTTTTTTAAGTTATGCTCTCTCGTTTTTAAAGATGTATTATTTAATTTTGTGTGTATGTGTATGAGAGTGTACCTGGGTGCACTATATGTATGCAGTACCCACAGAGGCCAGAAGAGGACACAAGATTCCCCCTGGAGTTCAAGGTGATTGTAACCCTCTATGTGGGTGCTGGGAATCGAACCTGGATTCTCTGTAATAGCAATAAGTGCTCTTAGTTGCTGAGCCATCTCTCCTGCCCCACTCTCTCCTATTATTTACATCTTGTATTTGGGCAATCCATCCAATAGTTGGATCAGCAAAGAATACATGGATCAGGGCTCACACTGGACACATAGTCAAGGACTCCTGTACTTGACCACATGGAGCAGTCCCAGTGGCCTCTTTTGATTCCCTAGTCATCTCTTCCTGCCCCTGGGAGCCACTGATCTTAGCACTGTCTCCATAGTTTTCCCTTTTCGACAATGTTGGAGGGTTAAGATGGCACACCCTGGCAACTTTTCCAGTAGCTTCCTTCCCTTAGCAATGTGAGTGTAAGGTTCCTCCAGGTCTCCTCATGGCTTCGTAGGTCCTTCTCAGTGTTGAATACGATTATATTATCTGCATAGAGCAGCATCTGCTCACTTGCCTACTGCTAGGACATCTTGGTAGCTTCCAAGTTTGAAACATACAGTGAAAGCTGCTATAAACATCCGTGTAAGTTTCCAAGTCCTGTGGGTATATACCAAGGAGCACTGTCACCAGGTAGAGGGAAGGTTCAGTTTTATAGCAAAGTGCCAGCTCCTCATAGCATTGTTTCATGTCTACATCTTCGCCAGTAACAGCTGAGGTTCTCAGTGACCCACATCCCGAACAACACTTGACAGCAGTGTTCCCAAAGGTGGGTCTTCCCACAGGTTCATGGCTTTCCTTCCCTGCTTAGGCTTGTGTTTCCCAAGGACACTGACATCCCCCACCCCTTTTTAAGGCCAGGTCTCCTAAGTACCTTATACTGACTTGCAGCTTGCTATGTAGATGAGGCTGCTGTTAGAACTCATGGCGATCCTCCTGCCCTGCCTTCCTAGAATTGAGCTGTGTTAAGTCCAGCTGACAACTGCTTCTGTTGTTGTTTTAGAGTTTGTTTTGGTTTTGGTTTTTTGGTGTGTGTGTGTGTGTGTGTGTGTGTGTGTGTGTGTGTGTGTGTGTGTGTGTGTGTTGCTTGCTTGCTTTATTTATTTATTTATTTAGCCTTTTTTCCATCTGTATGTCTTTTTCACCTCTGAGTTCTTGCTTGTTTTTTAAATGACTTTCTTACTCTTTCTTGAGTTTAAGAGCTGGTTTATCACCCTTATGTACCCAGCAGATCTTATCAAAGATTCCCCCCCCCACCCCGAGTCTGGCTTTTTTTATTTTCTATTAACCCTGTGCCTTTTGCAAAACAGTTTTAATTTTTTAAGATTTATTTTATTTGATTATTCTGGGTTACATAAGACCATTTTCATGAAATCGTATAATGAACTCTGAGCTTATTCCTCTGGTAGCTTAGTACCCTCCCCTGTGTACACCTCCTCCTTCCCTTTAGGAAGCTTTGTTCCCAAGACAATTTTGCTTTTACTTTCCTTCCATCTACACATATATGATTTCTTTTCAATTTGTAAAGTCTATGACCCACAAATGAGAGAAAACACAATTGCCCAAGACAGACTTTGTTCATTTGCTATATCTGTCTCCAGTTGCATCTGGCTTCCTACAATCAGCACAAATCCTTTCTTCTCTGTGGCTGAAACCAAGTCCATTGTGTGTATGGATCACATTTTTAATCTACTCCTTTGCTGACAGATAGCTAGCCGGTTCCATAACTCACCCATTGTAGCTATTGTTGCCATCAACACTGACCTGCAAATGTTGGTGACATGTTGCCTTGGGCAGATGTCCAGGAGTGATGTCCCCAAGTCACACAGTAGAGCTACTCTTAGTTCTTTTAGGAACCTCCAAGCTGATCTCCAGAGTGGCTAGACTATTTTGCCTCCCCTGCCAGCCATACAGAGGGGTTCCCTTTAATCCAAATCTGTGACAACATTTGCTGTCATTTGTTTCCTTGATGCCTGCCAGTCTGACTGAGGTGAGATTGACTCTCAATGAAGGGTTTTTGTTTGTTTCATTGTTGTTTTGGATTTGTTTTTAATTGTTAGTTTTTGAGACAGGGTTTCTCTGTATAGCCCTGGCTGTCCTGGAACTCACTCTGTAACCTGGCCTCAAACTCACAGAGATCCACTTGCCTTTGCCTGCCAAGTTCTGGGATTAAGGGCATGCACCACCACCACTGGCCTCTCAGTGTAGTTTTAATCTGCATTTCTATGATGGCTGTATAGGCCATTTGTATTCTGTCGAGAACTATCTTCTCATCTCATTTTAACATCTATTATTTGGATTTTTGGTGTTTAGGAGTTTTTAGGTTTTTTTATATATTTTAGATATTAATCCTCAGGCAGATACATAACTAGCAAAGTTCTCTCACTTTGTAGGTTGTTTCCTTACTTCCTTTTTCTGTGCAGCACTTTTTTAAGGTCATGAGGTCCCATTTGTCAGTTGTTGGCAGAGAGGCCTAACTTAACATTAGTGTATCCATGACAGTCTGTAGACCAACAATACTGGAATTAGGTCACACCCTCACAATAACAAGGAAAAGGGACCAATCAGAACTCAGATAAACAAGTACTAGATGTTCCAAATATTAAGACGAGCTTACCTGACTTGTATATAGGTTGCCAATTTCCTTGTAACAACACCAGTACCAATCCCTGTTTGACAAGACATCTGTTGTCCATCTCCTGCCCAATCAGGACTATCTCATATCTGGTTGACTGTTCCACCAGGATGCTCACCTAGGGATGAAGCATGTTTGGCAAAGTAGAAGGAGCAACTCTCTAAGGAGCTGGGCCACCTGTGGTCATCTGTCCCCTTACAACCAATGAGATTGTTAGGTAGAAGCTCCATTTCAATCACCCGGGTAACAGACCCACACTGTGGGGACCCACACCACAGAGCCTCAAGGCCTCACAGCTCTGGAGATTGGAAATCCAGGGACGGGGTGCCACTATGGTGGGTGCCGTAGGGGAGAGTCTAGTTCATACACTTCTCCCTCCTGCCACAGCTTGCGGGCACCCCAGTTCAGTGTTTGTCTCGTCTGCTCACAGCCCTTCCGGAGCCTGCCCTGTTTCCTGGCTTCAGAGCAAAGTCATCTCATTGCCGAATTTTGAGGTAAGGTCATGTCCTTGGGGACCTCAGCATGTGAAGTTCATTCTGTCACCTTTTCACACCAGCCTGCCCTTCCAGGCTCTTGAGCTCTGTCTCACTCTCCATCTCCCTTTCTCTGCCCCCACCTCCATGCCACAACCACGCAGACACCCAGAGAAAAAAGCAACACCATGGAAGAGAAGAGATTCGGGGATGGAGAGACCTCCATCTACTAAACAGAAGAGGACAGAGAGTTGTCAGCAAGGGGAAGGATGTGAGTCTGAGTACTGGGCTCTGGCCCTCATAGGGGACCTCACCCAAGCTGTGCCTTTGCAGGGAGATGTCCCAGTTGTGTGTTCACACACACTACTTTAAGGCCAGTTCAAAGAAAGGCCTTCAAGGTAAGTGTGGGGAGGAGAGACAGGGATGTGTAGGGGAAGCAGGGTTCAAAGTTCAACCTAGCACTATTCCCCCCAACCAACCTTCAATTTCCCTATCACAACTACTCTTAATTTTCCCATCTAGAACAGAGACAAATGAGAAACTCTATGTGGGTGCTATCTATATATGGTGGAGTGCCTCAGTGTCATTAGTTCATGGAAGGCCCTGATGAGGACCCAGGCTCATTAGTACATGGAGGGCCCTGGTGAGGATCCAGACTCATTAGTACATGGGGGTCTTGATGAGGACCCAGGCTCATTAGTACATGGGGGTCCTGATGAGGACCCAGGCTACCTCAACCTAGGCCAACTGGGGGAGAGTAGATGGGAACAGATAATCACAGATCAACAGAGGGAAAGGACTTCCTACAAATGCTGAGGTCAAGGGGTACTTATCTGACTCAGGCACTGACCTACACTCACCCTCTGGCAGATGGCTCTAGGGCCCTACCCTCACAATGTCACATCCCCAAGCCTTATGCCTGAGGCCGCTCTTTGAAAAATACTGGGGTAGGGGTTGTATCCACCTCTGTCAGTGTTTTGCCCTGCCACCTAGGCTGTGTTGTGATCTAGGATGCCCAGATCTATTCCCATCTAGGACAGCTGAAGAGAGCATACCATCTTGGTGCACCACACGGCTAAGACTCAGCCTAAATGTGGGAAACAATGTGGCTTCCCCAGTACTGTTGATGAAGTTCTGATGACAACCTAGGTCCCTGTGTAAGTTGACGATTGCACACTGTGCCAATGGGGCACTAAAAGGGCAGCAGGGATGGAGGAAGGCTTGTGTTCAAGGGAGGCTGACTGACGATCCACACATTGGAAACCCCTATAATGCCAAGGGCGAGCAGGTGAGCACACAGAATCAGCCAGGCCCACCACCAGCCTGCTCCTCTTGGCTCCCAGCTCTCTTCCTGCCCATATCGATTTTTCACTGTGCTGTTTATTAAATGCCTAAACTCTCTCCAACAAGAGCTGGCTTGGCATTCTGTAATCCTGGGGGCTCACTAAGCCCAGATGTGGGGCCTGAAGGGGCAGCTGGGGCAACCATTTACAGAGGCCTTGAAGCCCATAGTCTCAGCTTTAGGAACCAGGGTGGAAGGTTGTCTAGTGTGGGCAAGATGCCAAGCCCAGAAGAGAAGCTTGATAAGCTGTATGACCACAGTTGGTGTCCGTCTTCAGGCTGTGACACCAGGGAAATGAGGACAAGGGATCAGTCTGTGATTATAGATCTTGGATCAATGAATAACCTAGATTCAGGGCTCAATTAAGCGTTCTAAATATATGCCCAGATTTAGAAATTAAGGATGAGTATATAACCAGTGATCTGTGATCAGTATATACTCTGAGCCATCTAAATCAATGAAAAGTTAGGGATTAGTATAAGAGTGTGGATCAGCCTGTACTCAAGAATCAAGGCTCAGTCAACTAACTCGAAGCAGAGCTTGGTCAGTGGGCAGGGATTAATATGTGACCAGTGCCCAGACTCAGATGGTAACAAGGTCAGAGATTTCTCTAGGGATCTGGTCAATGGTGGAGTGCCTGCCCAGCATGCAGGAAGCCCTGGGTTATATCCTTAGCTCTACATACACATAAAGCTCTTTCTAGAAAGAGAGTCAATGTTCTGTGTGCTACATAGATGGGAACAGCTCTCTGAAGTGCCTTGTGCTCTCCTTGGGACATTTCTCCTCCTTCCCTTTCTGTCCTATCAGCCTTGAAGACCTTCAAAGGACAGATACATGACTCAGAGCGCAGACTCTGGAGTGCATCCTAGACCCTGGCTATATGACCTTGGACAGTCATCCTCCCCCCCCCCCAACTGCATGCAATTCTACCCGATTTGGAAGGGGGCCCTTCCTTGTCATCTCCCCTAGCTATGTGAGGACAGAGGAAGGTAGGGAACAAGACAGACAGGCCAATGAAGATACTGAGAAACCTTCCAGAACATATATCTAGGCCTCACCATTTTCAGGGGCCTTTATGGCCCCAGGGGACCCCCATACTCCAGCAGGCTGAAGTGTTTGCCACCTTGCCTCTCCCTGACCTGCATTCAATGTGCTTGGGCCCTGAGGGGTGTTGGGAAACCCGCTGATCACACCAGGTTTGCACTCTGAGAGCTGTGACAAGGAGTGTTTGGAAATAGCTTGAGCTCTTCAGGGCAGATGGAGCAGGTCCTGAGGCATGGACAGGGGCCACTCAGGTTGTATACATACTGAGCCCCTCCAGGAAGGATACTTCTACATCTGGTGGCCCTGACCCCTTGGAACGTATCCATGCATAGAGGGCCCCTGGTCTGGGCAGGACTTGTTCAAAAGGCAATTGGCCTCAAATACCTTGCCAGTGGCCAAGGAAGAAATGATTCAAAGGCCTGCCCCCCCCCCAACAAATATCCATCAATTTCTCTTCCCTTGTCATCCTCCCTGACAGCCTGCCAGAGTCCTGGCCAATTGGAACCCGTTGTGGGTCCCAGGCCAGCATCTTCCTCTCCCTGACTTTTTCCCAATGTGGAAGAAAATGTCACCTGCCTCAACTTGACAAGGGCAACTGGCCAGCGAACAGACATGAACTGGATGAAGTCCTGGTGAAGACCAGTCATGCTCCCTATAAACCCAAACACAACTTTCTGTGCACTCCTTACAGCCAAGGCACCCTCAGAAGCACATACCCTGCCTGAATCTTCCCAGGCCTGCTACTTTGTATGAGCCCTGAATTCTCTCTTCATAGGTCAGGCAGTTGCCCCAGGACTTGGGGCAGGCAACCCTGGTTTGTCTTGAGTTTTACACAGAAGAGGCAAGAGCCCTGGGGGTGTTATCTATGCAAAGCTGCAATAAGGTGCTTGAGCCATGCAGGGGTCAGCTCCTGAGGGTCAGGGTCACAAAAAGCTAGAGCCCTGGGGAGTTCCTTGCTTAATCCCCCAAACCCTAGATGCTAAGATAGCTGGCCCAGTCTACCAAAGGGATCCTCAATGGGGCTGGGAATTAACCAGGAGGATAGCCACAGTTCCAAGATTCTAGATGTCAGTGGGGGCAGGGAAGAACTAGTGGAATAAAGCCATTTGCTACAGTTATGGACCAGGCACAAGAGTCCAGCTCGGCAGACTGCACTGAGTCAGCAGGCACAGAGGTGGGGGGGGGGGGGAGGGCGGGGCTTTACGTACTAATTCAAAGACCAGCAGTTATCTGGAGCAGCCCCTCACCACACCCATACTGGGGTCAGAGGACCCATGTGCTCATTTGGTCCTGTCAAAAGTCACACAGGGAGGCATCACTATTGTTCTTGTTTGCAGATAAAGCACAGAGAAGCTGAGAAACTTTCCTGAACCCATGGGGCTCTCCATAACCCAGTTGACTGTGGGACTCACTAAGATGGCATACCTGGTGGTCCTGATGCAAGAGGTGAAAAAATGCTCAGGGCTACTCTTTCTCAGCCACCTGAAGCCACAGGATTGAGATGGGATAGAGATAGGATAAATGTCATATCGTCTGCCCTGCAGCCCTGTGAGTCTGGTAGAGCCATAATACCAGTCCAGTACAGCAGGCAACAGCTATGTAACACGTGTGTGGCTGTTTAAATTTAAATGAACTGAAAGTCAGGAAAATGAATTTCCATCCTCAGGCCACAAGTGACATTTCCAGTTTGTAGCTGCGGTGGCAAGTGGGGCATGCAAGACAAAGTGGACACCAGGCACTGCCACAATCACAGTGGAACCATGTCCATCTAGAAGCAGATGCTTCCCTTGACACTAGGACTCAAAAGCCAGGCCCTCTCTGCCCTTTGTCACCCTAAGAACTAAGGAAGGGAACTTGGAAGGGAGGTCAGGAGAGGGCAGGGCTATAAAGGTCAGACTCCTGCCTCCCCACTTATTGCCCAGAAGCCTGGGATGATGATTACAAAGTGATCACCTCCTGGAACTGCACTTACCTGTACTGACACTAAGTAGAAATGGCCTCGGACAGCACTCCCGAGACCCCATTCTGTCCCTGGCCTGGGCTGGTGTTACTAGAGATGATGAAACAATTCAAAGGTGCATGCACCACAGAAACAAAAGTTGGGCAGTTGCTCCTAGATGCTCTTGGGGTGTATTGGCTACCATTAACCCTGGCTGGCCTCAGGGTGTAGAACCCTTTCTGGAGGGTCTGTCACCATCTTTACCTGGGCCCAGGCAGGAGCAGAGGCCCTTGGGGAGAGGAACCAAGAAAGTTGCAGAATCTGAATTGGCTGGTAGCTGGGTAGGGACAGGGGTGTCTATGAAATGCCTGGGGCATACAAGGAGACCAGTGAGTTCAGGACCTCGCTGATGAGGAAACTATGAAAAACCTGCACCTAGCATCAGTTCCTCTTGACATTTTCATGGTATGGAGGCTTTAAGGCTGAGCTCGTTGCTGGTTGAGGAGGGCAGAGCTGGTAGAGGGCAGGGGCTTGCACCTGCTGAGTTGTAGAATGGCAGCACTTTGTGATCTGACCAGAAAACTTATACAAGGCATTATCACTGTTAGGTGCACAATGGGATCAACACTCAGTATGTTGCAGGATCATGGTTCAGGCTGACTAGGGTCAGAATTCAGCTTTTAAACAGAATAAGGTGTCTATGCAACCAGGACTAGGACTCAAGTCTATGACTAAGGAAGGGCTTGGTGTGTGACCAGGTTGTGAGTAGAGTTTCTGGTCAGTGAATTCAGTGTCATAGTTGAATCTAACTGTGATTTGGAGTCTGCTTTCTGCCAGGGATGTTGCTTAGAAGGTACAAAGAGGTTCATTCTCAGTGGCTGTATGAGGGAACTCCTGGTCAGGGCCCAGCTATGTGGACCTTGCTCAGTAGGAGATCATCGATTCTAAGCATTCATGGCTTCTCAGCAAGGGCCACACCCTTGGAAGAAAATAGATTTGGGTGTGGAATAGTGCCTGGTAGGTCTAGGCCAGTGTAGGTCTTGGGAGAAGAGATACTGGTGGAAATCCCCTGGTTTAGATTTATAGGATCCTGGTACAATTTAACTGGAGGAATTATTTAAAGTCACTTGTGTTGAGGGGTAGGGGGTGACAGGTGTATGAATGGCAACCGAGGCTACAGCTGGGTTGGTTTGTGGATGCTTCGGGGTGGCAGTCCCTGACTCTGACATTCCTCTCATCTGAAGAGGGGGTGAGGTCTTACCTTGCACCGTCTGGACTCTGGGTCAGAGGCTTGGGTGAGGGGGAGTTGTTGAAAGCAGCAGGTCAGTGGGGCAAGAATGCCTTCCCACTCAGGGAGAGGAAGGTTAGGCCTCTTGCCCTTGCCCTCCCACAAGAGGCCTAGTTTGGGAGGAAAGACTACTTTTCTCTGATGGCACAGTTCAAGGGGGTCTCAGCCTTGCTCAAGAGCCTTCGGGCAGATCCCAAATTCCTGCCAGGGAGTTCTGCTGCCCTCCCCCATCAGCAAGAAACAAGTGTGGAAAGCAAAGTGCTTAGATCCTGACTCATAGCCTCACTGCTGCTCAGCTGCCTCTTGGCCTGATATCAGAGGCCCCCTGGTGACCACAGGCTGCTACTGCAGCTAGAAGACCAAAGCAGGACTAACCTCCAGAGACTGGAAAGTTAAGAGCCCCCCCCCCCCACAAGAACAGATGATGGTCATCAGGGGCCTTCAGGGATACTAACTCCCTTTTGTGATTTCAAATGCCTTTGGAAGAAGGCCCCTTCTCAAGAAGGCTAGGTGGATATGGTCCTGATGAGTAGGATGGGCTGGGAAGGACCTTGCTGGACTTTGATGTGGCCCGGCTATCGGTCCCTGGAGACACCCTATAAGTTGAGGCCTTGCAGGAGTAACTGGTGTGTACAGAGTGGCATGTGCAGAGTGCTTGGGAACATAATTGACTTGAGGTACCCCCCACACACACACAGTGGCATAGGAATGTTGACTGTGTCATTGATGGAGGACACTGATTAGAGGTTTTGGTGGAGGCTTCAGGACAGTAGTGTGAGAGCTGACACACACCCAGGGGGACAATGCTGACATGGGTTGTGAGTTTGTGTTGTTGGCAGTGGCCCTAAGGGAGAGATGCAAACAGCTGGACCAGAAGTGTCTCGGGTAGCAATGGCATCAGTGATGGAGAGTGTAAAAAGTAGTGGATCCTAAACAAAACATCTTGAATTCAGGATGGACCACAAATTGTGCAACAGGAGAAAGGGACTCAATGCAGAATGAGAGGGACACAAGGCAACTTCCCTGAGATCAGTGCTCTGGGACACTTGCTGTCAGTCTAGACTCAGGGGAGGTGGGGGGGGGTCCAACCTTTTGATGGGAATGTGACAATGTGGTCTACAAATGTGTTGGGTCACACTCATCGCTATCCTGGGATGTACAGAGCTGGTGGGCTGCAGATTGAACGTGTCTGCTACAGAGGCCCCTTTGAACACCTAACAGGAGGAACCAGGGATCTTCTGATGGAAGACAAAGCAGCTGAAGAGGCTCATCTTCACCTATGGGTGGGAGTTGGCATGAAGGGTCACGTTTAAACCCACCTCCTTTTGGCTCTATTCCTGGCTGACTCCCCTACCCTTATCATCACAGGAAAGGAGGTCCTCCCCTAGGTAAGTCTAGACCAGTCAAATACAACTGAAGCAGTTCAGCGCTCCACCTCTGTTCTTGGAAGGGCCCCAGTCCTGCCTCTGACTCCATCTCTTTGCCCATCACTCATTCAACCCACCCACCCACTACGCATGCATCGGTCTTCCACCTGCATGGCCCGCCTATCTATGTAGCCCCCTCCCCCAGTGCCATCAACCAAGTCCCCTTTTCCCTTAGCCCTGCTCACTCTCACCCACCTCTACAATTTTACCAGGCCCCGACCTTAACGGTTACCTGTCCATCCATCCACTCTCCCGCCAGCCTCTACCTACAGTCACCTGCCTCCTCCACCCACACACCTATAGGCCTGTGCACAGCCCCTAACTCCTCTTCTCCATCCATCGTTTGTTGGTCCATCACCTCTCACCAAGATGCAGCCACTCCCCTGCTCCTGGAAGAGAGCATAGTCCCAACTCTTGGCTTTCCTGCTGCGTGGGGCAGGAGCCGGCTGTCCTAGGTGCGCGCGCCTGTGCGTCGCACCCCTTCTTCGTGATCCTGCTCCCCTCCCCCAGCCCGCCCCCCGCTCGCGCTCCCCCTCTAATGTGTGATCTGGAAGCTCTATAAAGCCTGATGTAATCCGTAATGCAGTCTCTGGCTCCCGATTCGGGATCCAGTTTCAGAGAGCGAGAGATTGGGGAGCGCCGGCAGCCGGGCGGGGGAGCAGCTTGCCTCTCTCCTCCTCCTTCCCCGCGTCCTCGGCCTCCTCCTCCTTCTCCCCGCGCCGCCCCGCCCCCGACTTCGCTCCGCTCGTCACCACCCCCCCTCAGGAAGGGGGAAAAAGGCGAGAAGAGCCGGGCAGGCGAGAGGACCGAAGCGGCGGCGCGGCCGGAGAGGGAGCGGCGGGCGCAGGCGGCGGCGGCAGCGGCAGGCGCGGCGTTGGCGGCGGCTCCGGCAGAGGGAGCGGAGCGGGCGAGCCAACCGCACAGGCGTCCGCGCCGCGTCCTAGCCCGGCTCCGGGCCCGCGCGCCCCGCATAGCCTGCAGCCCCGGCATCGAGACCCTCCCGGCGCCCGAGGGGCTCCGCCAGGCAGGGGTGGGGAGGAGCCTGCGAGCGCCCGCGGGTGCGCTCCTGGGAACGTCTCGGCGGCGGGGCCCGGAGCGGGTCGGGGGCGGCAGCGACAGTAGCCTCGGGTCCGGCGCGCTGCTCGGCCGCTGGCGACGCGGTGCGCTACGGGGGCTTTGCAAGTCGTTGGATCAAGTCCTCGTCCGCGGGGCCTCCACTGCTGGGGAAGGTAAGAAAGGCTTGGGGGGGGGGCGAGGCGAGAGGGGGCGTCTCGTGTTCAGAGAGGTTCGGGGGAAGGGTGGCCTCTCTGTCTTCCCAACTTCGCCGTTTGGGGCTTCGTAGCACCCTGGTTTGGGATCGGAGCTCGGGAGTTTAAACAAACCCTCCCCAGCCTCCTTCATCTCCAGCAGTGGCAACGGAATCTGGCAGGTCTCTGAGCGCCTGCATTGGGCGGGCTGAGGAGGGGGCACCCTGGACGTGGGAGAGGCTTCTTAGTGCTCTTACCTCCCCCTCATCCTCACCAGGCAGAGCCAATCTGGCATACTGGGCCGGGAAAGGACCCCTTGCTCTATCACCGGCACAGACCCGAGGCGCACTGGGGAAGGCGTTCCCGTGGCGCCCTGACACACAGATGCTGACAGGGGTCTAAGGGAGCCCCGCCTGGCTCCCTATGCCGGTCCAAGGAGACTCGCGAGAGAAAACCCGCTGTGTCTCCCATTCCCTGATCTTACCCAGCCCGTTACATTATTATAGGGCCCGGCTGCATATTCCCCCCACGCACAGAGATAGAGACAGGCAGAGAAACCCCTAGACTCCCCTTCACAGTTCTCACCTACAGCCCCAACAATGGCAGAGAAAGGAGACCCCGGAGGCCTATCTCCAAATTCGGAAAAAGGGCTGTTCTCGTGCCCCCACCATCACAACTGACACGCGCAAACGCCCCAGCTCTTTCCCTCCCGGTGTTCCTTCCTGTTCGGTTGTACAGGCAGAGCAGAAAGGCTGCCCTGAACTTTAGGTCAGCCAGCTGCCCTCTCCGACCGAAACAGCGGGGCTGGGCTCTGAGCATTCCCGGTTGCGTTTCTCCAGTGGGTAGAGGCCACCAGCCTCCGCTGCCGCTGCGCTCTTTCGGAGCTGCGTGCCGCTGCTGCCTCGAGGAATGATCACGGCCCCCGCCCCCTCCTGAGAGGCTGAGGGCCCGGGATCCAGCCCTTTCCCCTGGTTCTCTGTACAACCTAAGCAGAGCAAACAGTATCCCTGACCTCGGGAGAGGGGAGGTGTAGCGGATAATCGCCACGAAGCGAGGTGGTTCTAGGGCTGGTCCGAGGCTGCTGCGGCTCTGCTTGGGTCCCTCCGCCTGGCTGTGGTGGCTCCTGCTTGGTCACTCCCAGGCAACCCAGAGAGCTGCACCAGCCTGGCACCCTCTCGGGCCTGTTGGGCACCCTTACCCTTTCCACTTTTATTTTGGGTTTCCAAGTTTCTCGGAGCGCGCGGACCGGGCTAGGACTAGACCAGCCTTAATCCACTCATTCAGCGCCCCTTCCCTCCCCGAAGTCCCCATCGCGTTCCTCTCCCTTGGGTCTGGGGCGCAGATTCCTTAGCGGCAACTCCTAGGGAGTTGAAAGGCATGGAGGCGCGTGGGTGGGTACGGGGCGCGCACTCCCGCCCCAGAGGAGCCACTTGGCATACGTGTTGAGGAGGGGGTTGGGAGGTCCGCGTCTCTTCCACCCTGAGGACCCAAGGAGACCCTCTGTGCCCTGCTCTGTAACCACAAACACACGCCCCTCCTCGTGAGAGCTACTGCAGGGGCACAAACAGCAGGCAGAGGCATGGGGAGAAAGGCTGGGGTCTTTTACATTATCTGAGAAGCGGTATCCCGTATTTGGGATCCGAGAAAGCAAATGTAACATCCCCCGGAACCTTCAAGCTTTCCTTTTCTCTGAGACCCTTCCAACAGCGGCAGCAACAAGGGAGGTCGAGGAGGTAGCTTCTCCCTTCCCAACCGCGGGCGGTCTCAAAACTCTGTGCTCGGACGCTGCCGGCGTGCCATAGGGTCTGGCTTTGAGTACTGAGTACCCAAGCAAGGTCAAGCAGGCAGAGGAGGGGGCAGAGGCTCCTGGGCGCGTACCCGCGCACGCAGATTTGGAGCTTTGGAAGGGGGTGTGGGTAGCCGCCGAGTCAGTCCCGCGAGCCCGCCGCCGGCTCACGTTCCCGGGAGGTGGACATAGTGCGAGTTCGGGGATCCCGGAGCGTCTCGAGCCCGGTGCGAGGCCCTGCACCCTCCCTCTCCCCTAGCTCGCACTGCCTTCAGACTTGTTGCGCCTCGATCTAGGGACTGGAGACCGGCGGGGTAGCTTCGGAGCCCGGGAGGCTGGGGCAGAGCCCCAAGGCCAAGGGATGCGCCAGGGAGACGCGCGGATGCGCGCTGGGAGCGCGAGCAGGGAGTTTGCTGTCTCGGATCCGAGAGAAGGACGCTTGTCCCCGCCTCAATCCCGCGCGGGGGCGGAGAGGAGGCGATCTAGTCGCCTTGGTCGGCTCCATACCGCACTCCAATGGACCTTGAGCCGCGGAAGGGCCACCGCCAAGTTGCAGAGCCCTCCAAGACCCTTCCTTTGCTCAGAGGCTCTTGGGCCTCGGTAGCTGAGACCGCGAAATGGGAACGCGCATTATGTTCTTGGAACGCTTACAGCCCCGACCCCTCGCGCCCATCCAGAGATCCGACGTTCCGGGTCCGCAGTGTGCTGGTTCTGCAGCGTCCAGGCCCGCCGGTTTCCGAGGCCGCTCTGCGCCTGCGGACACAGCGGTTAGGCCAGGGAGCAGCGGGCCCCAAGCAGGGCCCGGCGAGCGGCAGGGACCTGGACAGCTTCCTATGGAGTCCTCGTCTCCTGGCTGCCCGCCTAGCCCAGTTCTGCCTCCTAGAGCGGGTCTGGGGACGCGGAATCAGTCCCCAGGGGATGCCATGGGCTCCAGGCCCAGGCGACCGGCGCCGGGCTGCAGTGGTGGAGGGCGGGAGGGCCCGGCGCGCTGTCGCGGACGACCAAGAGAGGGCGCCCGCGTTGCGCTGCGCCGCGCCGCGCCGGCCCTGCCCGCCCCTTCCGTCTCCTCTGCCGCGGACCCGCGCTCCAAGCCCCATCTTAGGCAACCCCCAGCCGCTCTCTCTTGTCCCTTGGTTCCTGCAGCCAGAGCCAGTGACGCATCCGGTGTTTCAGATTGTGCCTGCATCACCCTCTCCCAACTCGCCTGGCTTGTGAGTGCAATGCACAAGCGTGACTGTGTGTTTGTGGGCACGTGTACATATGTGTCAAATGATGCACGTGCGTGTGGGACAATCTGCAGCCTGCATGCATATGTGTGCATGCATGCAGTTTTCCACGTGTGTGCATGTACTCCCTCTACATAGAATGGGCTCTAGCACCCTCCCATCCTAAGCAAGTCTGAACCTGAGAATTTTGTGAACCCCACCATGCCTGAAAGTCCACCCTTAGGGTCCTTGTGCCGCCTAGGGTACAACTGCGCCAAAGCATAGAGCTGTGAATTCTGGGTAAACACTGGGCCTGTGGGACCCTGTGCACAGCCCACATAAACACAGAGGAAGTCCTGCACACCAAACACCAGGGTGCCCATTGTACAAACATGCAGGAAGTATAGCTGTGAGCAAAACCAGCCCCATGCCCCCCCCCACGCACAGAGTTAGTGGGAATATAGGACAGGGGTCTGACAGGCTTCTGGGGCTGAGGTAGCCTAGAGGTGTAGCTCTCGTAGGAGAGTCCCAAGAGTGTCAAAACTAAAGAGCCCCCCAACAAGAGTAAGGGAGTGATAAGATCGGAAAGATTTGAGGGGAAAAATGGCTGTACAAAGGTCCTGGAAGTATGGCTGCAGATATGAGGACTAGACAGAATCCGAGGAGGAAGATGAGGGAAAGAACCCAAGAACCCTCCTTCAACCTAGTAGACTTCTGAGAGCCATAGACAGGATTGGCACTTGGGCTGATAGACATGCCAAAGAGATAGTGGGTATGCCTTTGGGCAGTGGGTCTCAGGGGCACCAATCGGGAGATTAATCACATGCTCTTATGTATGAGGCTGCCACACCCATGGCTGCGTGGCACAGGAGGTATAGGAAAGTTTGTCACACACGAGAGTACCTAGGCTGATGTGATCCAAAGTAGCCCACATGCCATTTGCAACAGACATACAGATATTCCATAAAGAGATACACGGGGCAGGAGAGGAGGGCTTGCACACCACTGCCCAAAACCCTATGCCCACTGTGGACTCACTGGGCCTCATGTTGGCACAGGCAACACAGCAAATAGAACATATTTCACATGTGCCCATGTGTGTAGGAATGTCCTGGGGGTGGGGAGGTTCTAGGGATACACTGATAGTTGGGAAGGTCCATGTCACTTGCTTCCAGAATATCCAGGCTGGGGAAGATTATGCCTCTGGCTTCCTGCACCCTCTGTCAGACAGACTGTGACTGTTTGCATTCTACAATCCATATACACACTCACCTCCTTGTACCCTTCCTTCCCTCCTCACCTTCTGTTCATCATCAGATGGTATCATCTTGGTCTCTGGGGTTTTTCCATCTCACCCTAACCATCACCCCAACATCTCATGTCCACACACAAGGGCCCACCATTGCCCCACACCATCACCCCTCCACCCCTCCCTCAGAACTGTTTGAGGTTCCCAACTTGCCTACCATCTAACATCTCACTCCCTGGAGGTTTATGGGTCCAAGCTAGGTCAGGAGTGCTGAGGGCCACTCAGCCTTGCTACTGTAGGACCTGAAGCTGCTGTTGCTTTCTTGAACAACCTACAGGGGTTGGTCTTCTGAGCTTGCTAGTCCTTCCCAGAGATAAATGACATTCTGACTCCGCCAGGTGGATTCTAGGGAACTTAGAGGCAGGGTTAGGCCATAAGAAGGGCCCAGGAAGAGGATGGCAAAGCCCTCATGCCTATCTCACTTGACTGACGACCACTTTTGGGGAGCTGACTTTCAGCTGGGATATTGGGTTGAAGGGCATGTGGTGTGTCAGAACAATAGAGAAAGGTCCGCAGTGTATGGCCCTTGGGATTCTCCAGGCCATGTGAAGGCAGGCTGGACTTGAGTGGCTGCTCTTGACAAGCTTGGATGTGGGGATACTATGGGAAGAGCACAAGTCCCAGACCTACCCACTGACATCCACGCTCTGACTTTCCCATGCCCCTCCCTGCACTCACAGTAGACCAGGGGTCACAGAATGGAAACCTCACCATGCTTGTTGGCACTGAGACTTTGGATGAGCAACTGCCTTGACGATGGTGCCTTGACAAGGGATTGACAGAGCATGGGCTTACAGGGTGCCCAAAGTAGAGAAGGAAGGTCAGGCCTGGTGGCATGTGTTTCAGAATCTGAGTGGGGGAAAAATATGACTTCAGTGCTGGGGAGTCTGTATCCTGCTTAGCCATTCATATGTACTGTTCAGCCAACTGTTTGCCCACTCGGACGTATGCCATGTGCATACCACACTGCACACAGTGCCACATGCACACTGCACCCACAATACTCTCACATGAGCAGGCACACACAGTTACAAGTCAGGGAGCAAGCCCTCACTGTCCACACACATGTACAGACACACATCCTCATATATGAAGGTACACCTGTACACTGTGTGACTCATGCCCTACCTGCACATACAAACCAATATACACATGCCAGGCACACACATCATGGCTGGTCCGTGCTTAGCTGCCCATCTGGAGAATATTTTCTCTCTTCCTCCCTCTTGTCCTCCCAAGCAAGCTGCTCCCAGTTGCCCTTGGAGGTGGCTGGAGGGGCTCTCCATGCCATATCCTCCCCCTTCATCCCCCTCCGAGTACTGTCTTAATAAGGTGACTCCTGTTGCAGTTGGAGAGGAGTGACCACTTAGGAAACTTGTCAAAGGTCCTGGCTCAGGACCATCCTTCCTTCTCTCCTCTCTACCTAGCACCTGAGCTCTGCCAGCAGGAGTCCTGCTTGTCTGCCATGTCTTTAGACCTGCCCTGGATTTCTTGGGCTTGAACAGCAGGAAAGAGACTTGGTATGGGCACAGGCCAAGACAGTAGGGCATATGGAGTGCCTTCAGTTCCAGGTGGGCTGGGGTGATGGTTACTAGACAGGAAGGGTGCAGCTAGGCAAGGGTCAGAGTAGGAAAGGGATAGCAGTCTCTTTCTTCCCAAGGGACCTGGGACCATTGCTCATCTTCCCTGTGGTGGAGGTGACTGTTGTGTCGCCCTCTCTGAATGGCCTAAGTCAAGGTGGATTCTGCGCTGGCCTGGAGGAGAGCTGGACCCAGGCAAAGCCCCTCCAGACGCTGCCAGAGTGGTCCCATGTTCTGTCTGACCTTTCTTCCTGGCACACCAGCCTAGTTTTCAGCCACATCCCCTGAATGGTTCCTGTGTCGTGGAGGGCAGTGGCTTACCAGGGCTGATGAACTGAGTGACTCCTGCTTCTGTTTTCAATCTCCTGTCCCGTGTCCCTTGTGGGACAGATGTGTGGGCCACCCCACCTCTTTGCTGTGCATGGATCCCCAAGAGGCCTTACTGGCCCAGGCTGCACCAGGCGAATGGGCCTGAGGCCATGGCTGGGGAACCAGCATGCAGATACCGTCTTTGTCTTTGTACCTCCGGGAAGGGGCGGGGGATGTCTTTCACAGATGCTTGGCCCTCTCTGGCCCTGTGTCCTGAGGGCTTTACACGGTTGCCTTGGGCCCACATCGCAGGCCCTGGTAGGGCTCCACAGGCAGGTGACAGGACCACCTCTGTAACTGGTGACTTAGGTCTGGGAGACCCATGGGAGCGGGGATAGGGGAAATACCATGAGCAAGGATAGGGGGAGTACCACCCCCCATCTCCTGGGAAGTCCTCAGTGCCCAGGGTGCCTGCCCCTCCCCCATTGCAGCCTCATCTAGAACACAGGAGGGCACTGTTCAGAGACCATAGGACTACAGAGTGGCTTTTGTGGCTGGTGTCTAGGATGCCATTGGCAGCCTGGGGTGGGGAGGGGACACAAGGCCCAGGCCCCTGGTTGATATTTTGATATGGGGCTAGGGCAAGGCCTTCAGAAAAAAATGTACACACTGAGGCTGGAGAAGGACCTCTGACAGCATTTTATCCAAACCCCTGGAACATGATGTGAACAAGTTTCTGGCTCTCATTCTCTCTCTCTCTCTCTCTCTCTCTCTCTCTCTCTCTCTCTCTCTCTCTGTGTGTGTGTGTGTGTGTGTGTGTGTGTGTGTGTGTTGTTGTTGTTGTTGTTGTTGTTCTTAAGTTTACACTGGAGTGGTTTCTTCCTAGGCTAGACTGGATCTAGATGGTAATCTCTGGTCTTTGGGTATGGCCTAGAGCAGTTAACTCCTGCCCCCAATGCTCCAAAGACTTGAATCTAGGGTTATGAGGGGGCCATTCTTATTCTTGCCTGCAGGTGGCGCTCAGGGAGCCAAGTCATCAGATCCCCTTTCTCCTCCCCTGATTCCTGCTCTCACCCTACCTGCTAAGGCATCTATGAATTCCATCAGTGGTTCCTCCCCATTGGCACCCTAATACCACTCTCCCCCCCACCCCAAGGCTTCTCTGAGGGCCCTAGAATATTCTGTGACATGTAGAGGCGGGCCAGCCTTCTCTGCAGAACAATGGTGGGTAGATACTAGGAAGAGATTCCTGGAAGTAAAGAATTTGGGCCTTGGAAAAGGTATTGGGAGAAGGGGGCCTATGGAGGATTTGGTTCAAATTGGACTTTGTCTTTGGGAACCAAAGTGGGTAGAAGGGTATATAATATATACTTCCCAGTGTTACTCAGACCTGAATATGGAAACTCTACCAGAAAAGTGGCCTGTGGTTTGAGGGAGAGGGGAAAGACAGTCACCCCCTTTCCTGGAGAGGGACAATAATGGCCTGATTTTAAGTAGGGAACATTTAACCCAATGATCCCTCAACACTTGGTATGGCAAGCATGGACCTTCTCTAGCCTGTTTTGAAGCTTGTGGCCTGCTTATGACAGGCCAGACTGCCTTTGCAGTTCCTGACGGATGGTTGAACCATCTCTCCGGGGCGAGACTGGCAGGAACCTGCAAAGGATGCCAGGCATTCACTGGGGAAGTACAGAGCACGGCCTTGGGAGGCGTAAAACTTGGGAAGCCTGGTCCAGGCCTGGGGAATCCAGGCACCTTCTCAAGGAGCAGTCTATGGAGGGGAGGGACACAGGCTAGGTAGAACGGAGGATCTCAGTGCATGCTACAGTGGCTGCAGGGCCACTTCCTGTGGGAGAGCACATGACTCAGCTATCCTCCTACCCTAGCTCCTGGCCACTGAGATTTTCTGAAACTTGCTGCCTAGGTGAGTCCTCCTTTCCCAGCCTAACTGGCTCCGCTGCATATGGGCAACTGAGAGGGTGTGCCTCTGAGGCTGAGCTGTCCAGCACATTATAGAAACACACCTTGCCTGTGCTTGTGTAAATACACATATGTGGCATGTGTGAATGCAGCCACACAAGGGACACATGACTGCTCCACCTCCCCATCTGAATGATGGCAACCAGCTGTCCCCAATTGCCCACAGTCATTGTCTGTGACCTTCTGTCCTTATGGATGAGGATTTCCTCCCTCTCTCCTTGTCATGTGTCCCCTGAAATCACAGAGGCCTGAACCACAACTCTGAGAAATCCACTTCGGTTCTCTCTTCCAAGATGCCAACCTTAGGTTCCTGAGCTTGACCTAGCCTGTGCCTGCAGGGAGCCAAGCCCTGTTGTGTCCTTCTCAGAGTTCTCTATTAGAGGGCTTGTTTGGGCTGAGAAAGATAAGAGAAGACTTGTGGGAGGAGCCACGCAGGTGGCTACAGACCTCTGCTGAAGGGCCACTGGGGACAGGCTTGGTGGGGCCCAGTGTGTTGACACTCAGATTTCTTCCTGGGCCTATCTTGTGACAGAGGACAGCAGGGCCCTACTATGTCTCTCTCTTATGTGGCTGTGATGTCCCTGGGCCAGCTGTGCCTTTTCCAAAGCTGGGGGTGGGGCAAGCTCAAGTCTAAGGTGTTTTAGGGCAGTGGTTCTCAGCCTGTGGGTCACGACCTCCTTGTGGACCTGCATATCAGATATGCAGTTGATAACAGCCGCAAAATTACAGTTATAAAGGAGTCACTAAATGTTCTAGACCAAGCGGTTCTCAACCTTCCTAGTGCTGCAACCCTTTAATACATTTCTTCATGTTGTGGTGATGCCCAACCGTAAAATTATTTCGTGACTACTTCATAACTGTAATTTTGCTGCTTTAAAGACTGACAGACCATCTGGAAGAGACCCAAGCCTTACCATCTTCCTCCCTTGGCAGCCCCGTGCCCCCCACAGGAGTTTTAAGGACATGATTGGGGAATCCGTAGGTGATATTTGTTGAAGGCCTTCGGATTACCAGGAATATGGTTGCCTGACAAGACATTGGCCTCACCTGCCCATTCTCCTGTCTGTCACTGGGACCTCCTACTTTCTTAATAACCAGTCCAGAAATGTTCCCTCTTGGCCCCTTACCTTAGTTGTCTCTGGATCTAGGCCTGTCTTCTTGCTCCTCCCTTGGCCTCTTTTGGTTCTGCAAGTGAGCCCCTGGCTGTCTGGTGGCTCGTTTAAGGGACAGCTCTGTGACAACACTGCCAGTGACCTCCATGGCCAACTTCTGCCCCTGGAATTGGCATTGGGAACCTATGTCCCTGTCCAGTACTCAAGGGATGGTTACCCATCCTACAGGAGTTGACCAGTGACAAGAGTCTGACCTGTGAAGACACTGGATGGGCCTGTGCTCAGCTAGTACCCTGGATTCCTGGGAGGGTGGCAAGTGGACCTTAGTGGTCACCAGGGAAGTGGATCTAAAACAAGAGCCCTTGGGGTCTCTGCTGCAGAGTGCAGGCACAGGGCAGAGTACACCATGTACTGTCCTTCTAAGAACTGAGAGGAGTTGCCTGTGTTTTTCACCAAGTTAACCCTTGGATGTCAGTGCCACAGTCCACCTGGCTGTAGGGATACTACCAATAATAACCCCACACTGTCTGTCTAGGTCAGGACTGCATAATCTACCTGAGGCCACGAGCTTCTTCCAGGAGGGATGCTAGAGGCCTGGGGTGCTTATATTTGACTTCAGATCTGGAGGTGGGGCTCCAGGGACAATGTTCTCCTGTGATGCCAGGGCCCAGGAGTCAGTGGTCCTTCCAGGCTAAAAGGTAGTGGATTTGTGTGTGATCACAGTCATGAGTTGTGGCTCCCAAGATGGCCTAGGCTTCTCAGGTGTCCTAAGTCGGGCTGGGCAGAGTGAGGTCAGCTAACCTGGAGCTGGGTAGTGACAGCATGGGAGGCTGTGCAAGGCTTGGCTGAGTGAGTCCTCTAGACCTCACTAATCTTACCCTGGGCCTGGCACTGACCTCTACTTTACATGGGGTAGAGTATGCCCCCCGGGGGAGGGGCTTTGATGAGGGACTAGAATCAGGAACAACAGAATGAGAGGCTGACTGTGAGACACTGGCCATATCTTCTCTGTCCCATAATGGGGAGGATAGTCAGGGAGGCAGTGTGAGGCCATATCAAGAGTCATCCCTAAGGGTGTTTAGCTTGGAGCTGGCAGAGGTAGAGATAGAAGACGGGGAAGTGCTTTTCAGGGTGCCTGGGGGTAGGTGCCAGGGTTAGACGTTAGAAGTGCAGGTTTGGACATTTTAAGACCACGAAGGGGCTGGAGTATGTGCTTCACCCTCCTGGGAGCAGCTGGGGTCCTGCTCATTCTATAGATGCACAAACAGAGGCTCTGTGAGGACTGTCCTGCTTCAGGCATCCTGGCTTCCATCAGCTCAGAACCTCCACCCAGGCTGGGGCTGGGCCTGGCGGCAGTCCAGGAAGGACACTAGGATGAGATGCAGAGCTGAGATTGACCTTGAATCACTGGTCAGTTGGGCCTAGCCTGCATGGAGAGTTTCTGGGGCGGCGGCAGGCTGCTACATATGCAGGGTTGGCAGATCCAATGGGTCTGCACCCAGAGGCTGAGAGGACAAGGAAGGTGGGGCTTGGCTATGAGCCCCCTTCATCCTTTACTGGCTCAGCTATGAAGGGACAAAGGGGAAGCTGGTATCTTCAACAAGGCTGGGTGGCATATAGCAAGCATGCTGAGCCCACACTAGCTGTTAAGTCCTTGCCTGCAGGAGTGTACGAGGAACCACCCTTTGGTGCCACTCCTGTGGATGGAATCATTCCCCAGGGGCACCTTCATGTTCAGGGTTTGGGTGGGTTTGTAGTCTAGCATCCCTGTGACCTTTAGGAAGCCACATATCATCTATGCCTCAGCTTCCTCATCATGGAATGTGGGGTGACTCTGTAGCCACCTAGAGCAGGGAGTAAAGTCAGGGCCCAAGAGGCAGGCAGTAGAATGGGGAAGGGAATCCCCAGCTGGAGTGCATGGTTCAGGGACTGCCATGGATAGGAAGAAGGCAGTGGATGCTGTCGAAGTAGCTCCATATCTGTAATCTTTCATCTCCAGGGCTGCATCGTACCTCCTGTTACGACAGACCATACCCGCTCCAGGTCTATTGTTGGGAGCTCTGGAGAGGACGCCAAGGCCATACATTGCCAAAGCCTCATGCCTCACTAGACATACTGAGTTCCTGCCTCTTCATGTCCTGAGCCCATGCCTTCAGAGGCTTACACTGTCCCTTCTGCTTTTTCTTCCAGCTACCCTTGGAGGCCACAGGCAGACAGCAGAAGCTTGGACTTTAGGAGTCAACGCTGCTCTCACTGCCTCCTGAAACCTTGTCCTGTCCCCATCTTGCCTTCACCCAGACCCTGCCTCCGGCCCACTGCCCTGGACGGCCCTGCCTGCTGCCGGTCCCTGGCATGTCAAGGCCTGGCCTGCACTTGCCTGTCCAGCCCGCGGAACTCCAGCGGCCCCGCGAGCTAGGATGAGGGGCCAGGCTGCTGCCCCGGGCCCCATCTGGATCCTTGCTCCACTCCTGTTGCTACTACTGCTACTGGGGCGCCGGGCGCGCGCTGCCTCTGGGGCAGACCTAGGGCCTGGGGCAGAGCAGTGCACCACGTTGGTGCAGGGCAAGTTCTTCGGCTACTTCTCAGCAGCTGCTGTATTCCCAGCCAACGCCTCACGCTGCTCTTGGACCCTTCGCAATCCGGACCCTCGTCGTTACACGCTCTACATGAAGGTGGCCAAGGCACCTGCACCCTGCAGCGGCCCAGGCCGTGTCCGTACCTACCAGTTCGACTCCTTCTTGGAGTCTACCCGTACCTACCTGGGTGTGGAGAGCTTTGACGAAGTTCTGCGGCTCTGCGATCCCTCCGCACCCCTTGCCTTTCTGCAGGCCAGCAAGCAGTTTCTACAGATGCAGCGCCAGCAGCCACCCCAAGATGGTGACCTTGGTCCCCGGGGCGAGTTCCCAAACTCCGGTGACGACTTCTCAGTGGAGTACCTGGTCGTGGGCAATCGCAACCCCAGCCATGCTGCCTGTCAGATGCTGTGCCGCTGGCTGGATGCCTGTCTCGCTGGCAGCCGCAGCTCACACCCCTGCGGCATCATGCAAACTCCCTGTGCTTGCCTGGGTGGAGATGCTGGAGACCCTGCTTCCAGCCCCTTGGTCCCCCGTGGGGATGTCTGCTTGAGGGATGGTGTAGCTGGTGGCCCTGAGAACTGCCTCACCAGCCTGACCCAGGACCGGGGCGGGCACGGCTCAGCAGGTGAGTGGTGGAAAGAAGACCCTGTACAGTGCTACAGCAGTGGGGGGGGGGTGAGGGCATGAGGCAAAGGGCGGTGACCTTGTCAGAGTCTATTCAACATCATCTTTGTCATCTGGGTTGAGAGACCATGCATAGAGTTCAAGTGCACTGATAGCTCTGTTCCCAGGGTAGGAAGCCTAACTAGCCCACATAGGGTGGCATGTGAATGAAGGAAGGAAGAAAGGAGCAGTAGCCAGTTTCCTCAAGCCACTTCCTCAGTGACATTTCCAACCATCCCAAGGCTGCAGTAGATGGTTTCTACGGACTGAAACGGAGGTCCTTGCTGCCCCAGGGTAGAGCGTGGGAACATGTATAGACTGAGTATTCATAGGGCTGTTGCCAGGAAGTAAGGTTTGGGGATTCAGTGTAGCATGTCTACAGCAGTTGCCACTGAGGTGTGGTAATGAGAGCAGGGACAAATTGCCATCCTGGTCTTAGGGACACAGGAAGGAGGACGACACACCACCCAACAGTATATAGCCATCTCAGGCAGAACCCAAGTGTCAAGGACACACAGAAGCCCAGTGTCAAAGGAGCCACTGTCTTAAGTCAAGGCTAGAGAGGTCCCAGGGCCTGGAAATTGAGGACAGTGACCCTTGGGGAAGGATGTCAGGGCCCAGGCTTGTTAGGGATAGGTGTGGTTGACAACTAGTCATGGAGCTATCATATCTTTGTGAGAGTCCTTGCCCATTGCTGGAGGTGGGGTGGTCCCTGCCTGCTAAGACCTGGGAGAAAGAGGTGGGGCATCCAAGATTTGATCTGGAGACCTGAGCTAAGTCAACATCAAGAGGACAATGGGATATGAGAAGTGAGGGGCGTTGCCCACCTGGTGTGCAGGGCCAAGGCAAGGTTTTGCCAAGGCCGACACCAGGAGAGCCGTAGGGGGATAGTGATACCTATGGAGCTTGCCGCAGCCTTAGTATTTCTGAGACCACGAGGTCATGCAGGCTGCAAAGGAATTTCCAAACCCTGAGCACATTCTGGTCAGGATCCTGTGGCAGGTCTCGGGTCAGAACCTCTGTGAGTCTGAGGGTCCTCAGAGGACACTCAGCACACATCATTGTGGCGGGAAGGAGGGTGGAGGTCCAGCCTTCCTGCTCGGTAAGCTGGAGGTCACTACGACCTTGACAAGGGCAGGTTTCATTGTGTGGCAGGAATGGGAGTGGGCTCAAGGGGAACCCTGGAAGAATGAAGTGCTCACTGGAGGATTGGAGGAATTGGGTGGGAGGGCAGGGCCAGCTGTCACAAGCAGATCTGGCCATGTGCCCTACTCTACCACTCCCCATCATTTAACTGCCCTGAGCCTTGGTTCCTTCATCTGCAAAATGCTTCTCGGGGTTGCACCATCCACCTTAGTTTTATCTGTCTTTGCCTGGGGCCATAGTCATACCCCTTGAGCAAGAGCCTGTCCTGTGTGGCATATTGGGGCAGATACTATGCCAGGGAACTTCGGAATCTTGCTCCAAGCACCTTGGCACAGCTGCCAACAGCCAAGACCTCCAGAGCTGGTGTGATAGATGCTTAGGGTACCAAATGTAGGTTCTTGTGTGCTGGGAGAAGTGTTGAGCTGCATGTATTTACTGAGGGCCTGCTATGTGAGGGCCTTGCTGCAGAAGCTGTGGAGTGGGGTTATGTGACCTTGAGGACAGAAGGAGATTGGGAGGGCTCAGTGCAAAGGAGTGATGTACCTATACTCCCCACAGGATCCAGAATAGGGAGGTGGCTGACATTGGCCTGGCCAGGGTGCGGTGGGAAGGGGGAGGGAAGAGGAGAGCCTTTGGTGCAGCTGATGGACTGTGGATGAAAGGGTGTGGGTACAGAGGCAGGAAGAGCAAGCCTGGCCTCCAAGATCCTATCAGGAATGAGGACATCCATGTGGGACAGAGGAGGCAGGACTGCAAGATGGAGTTGAGGACAATTCTGAGGTCAGAGTAGGATTTGAGATGTTTGTGACGTATGCCATGGGGTATGTGAGCACAGCTGTGTTAATGAGGACAGGCCCAGGCTGGAGCAGTGGCCTTGCAACCCCACTTTGGAGCTTTGTGCCTGATGTTGGCCCACCTGTGTTCCTAGGCTAGCACCTCAGTTCTCCTCATCGGAGGCCGGGGAATACCTTCTGTCTCTGTGAGGAGAAGTGTTAGAAGCAGCCAAAGATGAAGAGTCAGTGTCCTTGTTTATTACTAGGCAAACTCCTGGGGCTTGGGAGCAGAGGCGGACAGGGGCAGAGATGTAGGGTACATGGGATTGAGCAGTTTGGGGTATGTGCATGGATTCCACCAGTGTTGGCAAATGGTACTCAGAGGCAAGCAAGAGGTGTATTGTGTACATACATGTATTATACACATGTGTACACATGCAAGTGTGTGTACACATGTGCATATTTATGCATGTGTACATGGTGGCTGTACCCATTTGTGTATACATATGTAAAATGTGTTGTGCACATGTGTGTTCATGTACTCACATGTAGACATGCATGACACATGGAAAGCTAATGGCTATACTGATAATTGTGTTTGCAATTTTTTTCACATATGTGTGTGCTCTCATGTATGTATGTGTCATCATTGTGTGAGCCTACATATGTCCCTGTTTATTGCTAGGCAGACTTCTATGTACAAAGAATGCATGTACAAATGTAGCACATTGTGTTCATGCTTGAACACATGTAAAAATCTCATGTGTACATGTGTGAATATATGAGTGTTCATGCAACACATTGTGACTGTGTGTGTGTCTGTGGGTGTATGTATGTGTACACAGTATATGTGTATCATGCACTGAGCATTTATGCTCTTCATATATGTGTAGTGAGTGTGTGCATAGACTGCTGGTCTGTTGGAAGATGGTTTGGAGAGCACAAAGACCAGGCTCCAGCACATGAGGCAGGGAGCATTGGGTAGGGTAGACCATGGCCACTCAGATCAAATGCCCTGTGCTTTGTCATTTCCTGGCTGTGGGAGGGGAAGAACCCAGTAGTGACAGCTGTGGCTGGTCACTGAATGCTGACTGTTGAAGTGTCACATATGGATGAGTTCCTCTCCACATGGCCATGAGTCAGGTCCCAGCAGAGGTTGTTCCTGCTGTGCTCACACAGGGCTGCACCTCCCCTGGATGGATGCCCTCCATAGGCCCTCCTAAATAAGGCTCTTCCCTGGAGCCCTGCTTATGTGCCCAGTGAGGCACTTTTATCCCTTTTTACCTTCCCTGACAGGCATCATATAACTCCCCCAGTGGGCCTCGCTGTCGGTCTGAGCTAAGATGTGAGCACCGCAGATGATGGGCATATGCCCCATCCATTGATACTTCCCTAATGTGGAAGACAGATCCAGGCCCAAAGTAAGCACTCAGCAAATCAAGGTAGGTCAGGTCACATAGCTTGTAAGGGATGGAGTAACAGCAGACTAGTGGGTGGCATCATGTGCACTGAGCTCTACTTTGGGTGGTGGCAGTGGCTAAGGCCTCAAGTTGGACAACCTTTAGCAGAGGAAGCTGTGCCAGATGTGCAGTGGGTGCCCTGCTCTTACCTACCTCTGAGCATAGGGCCTTGACCTTCACTGTCTTTGGGGAGCAGGCAAGCGTGGGCACCCATCCGCTCCTAAGGCAAGGAATGTGCAGCTGAGTTGAGGAGCCAGCAGACAGCCCACTGAGTGTGTGGCCCATTTTCAGCCCCGCCCCCACCCTCCGCCAGGCCTGTCCAAATGCCACATGGCCATGTCACGGGTTGGATTCCATAAGCATTCCTCAGGCTAGGGCAACTGTCCCTGCTGCCTAGTCCCTCAAAGGCTGCCAGACCCTGGCACCAACTATTATCTTGCATCGTCTTCAGCTCCCTGTTTCTGTTTCCTCCTCCATCTCTCTCCTATCTTTGCCTCTGGTGAGATGGACCATTTCTTTCAAGGGTTGCTTTAAATATTCATGTTTTAATTAAAGAATATTATTACAGAAGTGACATGTTAGATAATGAAAAAAAAGCAGCATTCTGGGTGTGGGGGCCTGTGAACTCCTGTGAGTATGTGTCCCTGTGAGTGTGTCTCTGTGTGTCCCTGTATGTCTTCGCCTGTGAACCCCTGTGAGTGTAGCTCATGACCCCTGGTATGTCCTTGTGAGTGTGTTCTGTGAGTGAGCCCCTGTGGGTGTGTCTCTGTGAATCCCTGTGTGTGTGCTCTTCTGTTAACATGTGGTAATGTTCCTGTGAGTGTGCCCTATGGGTTCTTGTGCAGGTGTCCCCATGAATGTGTCCCTGTGAATATGAGTCCCTGTGAGTATGTCTCTGTGTGTCCCCATGAACCTCTGTGAGGGTATTCTCATGAGTCCCTGTAAATATGTTCCCTGTGTGTCCCCGTGTGTCTTCATGAGTCTTTGGATGTCCCTGTGTGCATGTATCCACGTGTTCCCACATGTTTCTGTGAGTGTGTCCCTGTGTTTCCCTGTATACTTCAGTGTATGAGGGTGTCCCTGTGAGTGCATCTCTGTGTCCCTGTGTGTGTATGCTTTGTGCATTCCAGCATACATATGCATCCCTGTATAAATGTAGTGTTAAATGTGTCTCTGTGCACATGCCTGAGGTAGAATGCTAAGTGTACACATGCAACACTTGTCTGGGGACTCATGACTTGCCACAGACTAAAGCCGGTCTCCTCATTGTGTGTGCAATCCTGGTCTTACTTGGCCATTGATCCTCTACTTTATGTGAGGCTCAGTCCCCCAAGATGCCCAAGAGGATTGGAAGCAGCATGTAGAAGTAGAGGCTGGGCTTAGGGAGAGCCCCTGGTTATGGTTTGAGCTGCAGTGGAGTATGGAGGTGATAGAGAAACACCAGGGTCCAATATGGAGATTCTACCATGTCTCTCTCTGTGTGTCTGTGTATGTGTGTACATTTCAGAAAAAAAAAACTAGACAACTGGCTTCAGTGCACATCACAGACAATACTTCTAAAAGTAAAGAACAAGACAAGGCCCTATGGAAATGCTGGGTGTAGGTACCATTATCCACAGGGAATTTCCCATGTGCCTTAGCTCTTACTGTGTCACCTGCCTCAGCTCAAGGACTGCAAGAAGTCCTTGTGGCCTGAACTTGGGGGTTATGCTTCCCAAGATGATGGGAGGGTCAGCAGCCTCTGTGACCCACTCTGATAACTGAGGACAGAGGCTGCTTGTCTAAGGTCTCCAGCATGGACTAAACATTTTGGGTCTTTATATAAGATACCTTCTCAGGACAGGGCATACCCAGCAGCAAGAATTTCCTGTAGGCATGGCTTGCTTGTTTTTCAAATGCCCTGGCTCCCATACACACCTCACCTCCTGAGAACTGGGGTTGGGACAGTACTCATTTGTAGAGTCTTCCTGAGGCCTAAAGGAGGCACAGGATCAGGAAGGCCCCTGCTGTACAGTGGACAGTGAACTTGGCAACCCAGTCTGTCCTGGAATCCGACTGCCCTTCTATGGCCCTGATGGTTTCTGATAGCCTGCAGATGGTGGCTGAGTCAGGACCTGCTGGGTAAAGGGCTATGAGGAGTTGTGCTGTCAGGCTTCTCAGCATCCCTTGCTTTGCCCTTAATGTGTTCCTTGTTCCTGGTTCAAGAGTTCTAGACCAGGCTGTTGGTAGTGCCTAAGCTCTTCATGATAATCTTGCTCCAGCTGGGTCCCTGGAGAGGCAGGGGTCTTGCTAGCCTCCTGGGCAGGGGCTGTCCCTGGACCTGACAGAAGAGCTGGAGAGCTGAGTAACAATGTGGGTGAGCCAATCTGCTGCTTAACCTGCTGGAGTAGGGATCCCTCTGCTGGGAGAAGATGGAAGTGCATGGTTCCCTTCCTCCGAAGGGGATCCCGGGAACTCGGGAGAGACCAGCTGGGGAAGGGGATTCCCTTCCTTCCCCCATTTCAGTCCACTTGGGGTGCGGGATCAGGGGAACCCACCACCCTCAAACCAGAGCATTAGGGTAGGAAAGGAACCAGAGCCCCCTCACTGTACACCCTCCCTCCTGGGTGGCCGGCCTGCCTGGCCAATAATTGGCTCTATTCATGCCTGTAATGAGATGGAAATGAGGCCGCCAGACAGAGGGAGCATTGAGCAGGGAAGAATGACAGCTTCTTTCTGGGCCTGGAGGGATAGCCCACCCCTGAGCCCTGCCTGCTTCTTCGCTGCCCCCTTGTGTCCACCCAGCCCTGCCACACCTCTGTGTCCCCTGGTGCCCTTCAATTTGTCCCCAGGACTTCTTCCTTCATGATGCTCCCTCTGGCATGGATGCTTTTCAGTCTGGGCAAACATTTATCGTGTCAGCTGTGTGTGAGGACACACATTAAAAATGAAAATGATAATAAAAACAGCAGTTACCATTTTCTCAACATTCATTAGTTTAAGGAGTGTGGCCAGCAGCATTGGGGAATCAGTCTGTGGCTGAGATCAGGGTCTGTTTTTTTTTTTTTTTTTTTTTTTTTTTATGTAGAATCAGTGATACTATGCCTAGGACCCTAGGACTGGGATAAGAACCAAGGATAAATGTTACTGAGGGCAGACATTGGCCTGTGGCCACGATGGGGAAACTACATGTCTAGGATCGGGGGTTAGTATGTAACCAGAGTCAGGACTCAATGTATGAATAGGGTTAGGAATCCACATGTGGCCTGGATCAGGGTTCATTGGGACCAGAGTCAGGCCTGGGCCAGAGGAGGGCATCCATCCTCAAAAACGCAGTCCCCTCTCCCCCAGCTTCTGGTATGCCCCACCTCTCCCCTCCCCTCCCCCTCCCACATCTTCACCACCTGGGTCACCAAGGTAACCAGCCCCGAAATAGTGGGTGTTTTGGCAGCTGAGGCCTAACCTGGGTCTATCCTGAAAGGCTGTGTGCTGCAGCAGTTGCCATGGGAACTGAGTGGCATCCTCCGATTAGCCCAGCTTGGACACCCTCTCTCCCACCCACTGCCAGTTTTCACATCACTCAGGCTTCCTTGTGGGGGCTGGGCTGGGGCAGTGAGGAGGGCACAGGAAGGACCCAGAACCCTGACCCCACTCTGGGCCTACCTCTAAGACTCCTGGCTCCTTTGTCTGGAATCATGAGACGGGAATGGTTGAGGCAGGCGAGACTCCTGGGGCCAGCAGGCGGGAGAGAGATCTGGAATCAGATTTGGTTCAAGACCCTAATCTGACCCGCTTGAGAGCTGCTCCTGCTTGTGCAGAGTTAAAGCATGTGACCACAGCTTCAGAGCGGCCACCCGGGCCAGTTCTGTGGACAGCTTCTGTCCTGTCCTACCTACTATGCATGTGAGGGTGGGACTGTGCTAGAGACTCTCTGCCCTCTGCTCTCAACTTTGTCCTGTTGCCGGTGTCACTGATTACCTTTTCTTGTACCTTTGCCCCCACCATTGGGACTCTCCTGGTGAAAGCAAAAATGGTATTGAGACAGAATCCTCCGTGCTTATAACTGTCACTCAGATCTTGAAATCCTGACTCTCTAGTTCGACAACTCTGCAGGGATTTCTGGGCTTCTACAACAGGCATAGGAGCATGGAGAGTAGCCCTTCCCATCCTACCCATCTTAAAGGGTGAGCAGTCACTTGAGAGCTACTTACTCCCTGGAAACACGGCGCCCCCTGCTGGTCAAGTCAAGCACAGGCACGAGGAGATGGGCAGACCCTGGAAGTTGACTCTTCTTGAGATGATAAGGCCAAGGAGATGGTCCTTGGGGTCATCAGGTGGGACTGCTCACACTCTGGGATCTACCACCTCCGAGTTCGCACCTGAGAGATGGGACCTCTTCCCATCTGTAACGAGTAACCTGCAGCCGGTCTTGTCCCACGGCCCGCACCTGCCCCAAATAATACACAAAGACTCTGTGTTTGATATTATGCTGTTGGCCAGGTACTAGTTTCTTATCGGCTAGCTCTGTCTTAATTATTAACCCACTTCTATGTATTTCCACGTGGTCTTACCAGGGAGAGGCGGCTGGCAGTTCTGCCTTCTCCATACTCTCCATCTTCACTCCTACTTCCTACTTCCTCTTTCCTCCTCGAGACAGTTTCTCTGTATTGTTTTGGAGCCTGTCCTGGAACCAGCTCTGTAGACCAGGCTGGTCTTGAACTCACAGAGATCCCTTTGCCTCTGCCTCTAAAGGTATGCACCACCCACCACACCACTCAGGCCAGGTGTAGCTTATTTATCCTGGCTTTGTTTACTAGGTGGGCAGATCTGTACTCTAAGTAAGGTTTCTGGGCTACCAGTTATGCAAGTGACTACTCCCTAGCCCAGGGTCTGGAGTGAAAATGTGGAGGCTTTGGCAGTAGTGACCTCACATGGACAAGAATGTGAGGAAATAGTCTCAGGGGTTTGAGGGCCATGGGGAATCTGGATCTATGTATTTCTGAATGGCCCACACTGGTAACCAGGCCTCACTATGAAGTAACATGGGGTTGAGCAGGAGTTGACTGTTTACACAGCAAGGCAGCCTGGGACCGCACGCAGTGTGTGTACTTGTCCCAGACCTACCTAGGACTCACTGGCTTAGGGCTGACACAAGCTCTCTAGAAGGAGCTCGAATCTAGGGGCAAACTTCCCCCATGGCCTTGCTCTGCCTCACTGTCTTCCTCAGCCAGATCGGTCCCCAGCTTACCCTTTCAAAGCCCACAGTTACCCCTTCTGGCCTCCACTGGACTCCCAAAGATGGCAGGACCCTGAACCTCACTCTTGTTCCCCTAGGTGGCTGGAAACTGTGGTCCTTGTGGGGTGAATGTACGCGGGACTGCGGGGGAGGTCTGCAAACTCGAACCCGCACCTGCTTGCCCAATCCTGGCGTGGAGGGCGGAGGATGTGAGGGAGTTCTGGAAGAAGGACGCCTATGCAACCGCAAGGCCTGTGGCCGTGAGTGGGTGGGGCTAAGGTGGTGGGCGGGGCCAAGTAGAGAAGGAGTCAGGGCCTGGAATGGGCAGGGTAGGGATGCTCTTGGCTAGGGTTTCAATGGGATTAGAAGGTAGGCGGGGCTTTGAAGAGTTGAACGTGGTTGGGGACTGGAATGCTTAGAGGTGGAGACTTGAAAGCCTGGTCTGGTACAGACCCAGGAGGAAGCAGGGTACCTGGATTTAGGTGGAACTAAATAAGGCTTCCTTATCAGGTGTGGGTTGGGAATCTTGAAGCTGCCTCTCAAGCAAGCTGCAGCCAAGCCAGTCAGCTCCAGCAGAATAAGCCTCCGGGATGTATTTCTCTAATAAGGTTTTCTAATGACCTCATGCATTTTTTAGCTGCTTCCATAAAGTTAAATCAAGTTCTAATGAGACTGTCATTCTTCAGGTTTTGTTTTGTTTTGTTGGATGCACTTTCCTGAGGAGACAGTTCCTCTCAGGAGCCTGGAGAGGTCCCTGATATTTCACAGGGAGGAAGGGAAGAGATGTTGGGTAGGAGGAGGCAGCAAGCACTCTAAGGTGTTATCCTGTAGGTCGTTACCTGCCTGCAGTCCAGGAGGCTGAGGGGGGTGGGGAATCCTCATAGAGGGGCCCATAGTGACCATAAGGGAGTAGGTACTGTGGAAAGTGCTCTGGATGGAGTCTCCCGCTTGTCCATTGGGGCTAGACTGCTCTGGTGACAGGAGATGGCCAGCTGTGGCCAAGGACAGAGGGAATCACACAGGGATGCTGATCTGAGCCCATCCTGCAGCCACTGGGCGCACCAGCTCACGGAGCCAGTCCCTGCGGTCCACTGATGCCCGACGGCGTGAGGAGCTGGGGGATGAACTGCAGCAGTTTGGGTTCCCATCCCCCCAGACTGGTGAGCTGGCAAGATGGGTAGGGCTGGCCTACATATAGCCCTAGGCAGGGAGGGGAGAGGGCTGGCTTCTGGGGCCAGGTTAGTAATGGCTACTAGTTGCCAACAGTGATTCTAATAACGGACTCATCTCATCTAGTCGGTGCCAGACTCCTTTTTCCAGGCAGACTGGTTTAGGGGAGAATAGAAGCATGTCCCAGCCATCCAGCCTCAGACCTTGCTTCCAGCCATTGAGAAAGTAGGCTGTCTTGAGACCTACAGAGCCCCAGTCCCAAGCCTGTTGCCCCACAGCAAGGTCCTGCTTCCCCACTGGGCCTCCCAATCTGGTACCACCCTATGGGAAGGGGCATGGCAGACCCATGATGCTGCAGGGCTGGACCTACAGGTGACCCAGCAGCCGAGGAGTGGTCCCCATGGAGCGTGTGCTCCAGCACCTGCGGCGAGGGCTGGCAGACCCGCACCCGCTTCTGCGTGTCATCCTCATACAGTACTCAGTGCAGTGGGCCTCTGAGGGAGCAGCGGCTCTGCAACAACTCTGCCGTGTGTCCAGGTGGGTGGAGCAGAGCACAGGGCGGGGCTTGGGTGGTGGGTGGGGCCTCTGGACTGGGCACATCCTTGACTTCCTGTCTCCCCACAGTGCACGGGGCCTGGGATGAGTGGTCACCCTGGAGCCTCTGCTCCAGTACCTGTGGCCGTGGCTTCCGTGACCGCACACGCACCTGCAGGCCCCCACAGTTTGGAGGCAACCCCTGCGAGGGTCCAGAGAAGCAAACGAAGTTCTGCAACATTGCCTTGTGCCCTGGTAGGTGAGAGGGAATGAGTGGCTAGGGGTCGGGGATGGGGCCAGCAGGTCAGTGGCCAGACCAGGGAACCAGCTTGATCTACCTCAGTCAGGTTCACCTCAAAGTGCTCAGTGGTTAGAACATCAGACCACGGTAGGTTGAGGTGTGACCCTGTGGTATTACTTCCTGGATCTCAGCTGGGCTGCTACATGGTGTCCCCGGGGATGTTGTTGTGTGTCCCAGGTCAGCCTTGGGGTACTGGGTATTCACACCAGCTTCCTGTTTCCTTCTTCCCCCGGGCCGGGCAGTGGATGGAAACTGGAATGAATGGTCCAGCTGGAGCACCTGCTCTGCCAGTTGCTCCCAAGGCCGCCAACAACGGACTCGAGAGTGCAATGGCCCTTCCTATGGAGGCGCTGAGTGCCAAGGCCACTGGGTGGAAACTCGAGACTGCTTCCTGCAGCAGTGCCCAGGTCAAGATGCCCTCTTGGGGCTCAGGGAAAGGGAGGGGCCCACAGGGGAAGTATAGCTCTAGGGGTTGGTATAGGGTGGAAGTGGTGGCATTAAATGCAGGTTAGGGTGTTGGCATGAAAGTATGGGGTGGTGGAGGTGAGGTAGGGTAGTGTGGTGGGGTCAGGGTGTAGGTTAGGGTGTCGGAGTCAAAGTGCAGGATGGAAATGGTAGGGTTGAGTGCAGGTTAGAGTGGTGGGGTTGGCTGAAGGGTTAATCAGGTACAGGATGGGGTACTGGAGTCAAAATCAGGTGGCAGACTTCAGCTGCACATGGCATCCGGCTCCTTTTTGAGTAAAGCTGATTCCTGCCCTCTCCTCCACCAATCTCAATTTTCTGTTTCCTCGTGGCCCTGCCCCAATACTCATGAGTCTTTTGTCTTTGTCTTGTCTGAATACCGTTTCTTTATGTCCCCCTGGCCCCTGGCCCCACCTCCCCCTACTGATCCTGGGTCCCACCTCTGCCTCCTGCCACCCTTGCAGTGGATGGCAAGTGGCAGGCCTGGGCGTCGTGGGGCAGCTGCAGTGTCACATGTGGAGGTGGCAGCCAGCGACGGGAGCGTGTCTGCTCTGGGCCTTTCTTTGGGGGAGCAGCCTGCCAAGGCCCCCAGGATGAGTACCGACAGTGTGGTGCCCAACGATGTCCTGGTGAGACCCCCTCCCACTGCATCGTAGCTCAGAGGGGCCGGGAACAACTGAGTATCACAGCCCCTCATCCCAAACCCTCTCCGCATCACTGTCTGGCCCCTCGCAGAGCCCCATGAAATTTGTGATGAGGACAACTTTGGGGCCGTGGTCTGGAAGGAGACCCCAGCTGGAGAGGTGGCTGCTGTCCGGTGTCCCCGCAATGCCACAGGTAAAAGGTGGGGGGGGGGCGCTAAGAGGCCTACTCTGTCTTTATACTGCTGTCCTCACAGGCCTTGTCTGAGACCCAAAGCTCATGCAGCTCTTGTGTGTGCTCATGCCAGATGGCACCAGATAGGACATCATGGCAGCCATTATGTCCTGAGTTCACAGGGGTCAGGGCACATGCCATGCCCTCTGCTTGGGAGGTCCCTTTGAGCATAGACAGCTCTCTGAACCTGATGCCATCGCCCTAGTACAGGTGGGAAGCAGGCATAGGACAATCAACACACCTCACTGGGCTTGCAGGAAGGAAGTTGCCTCTGAACACCAGTAGCTATAATCCCATGTCATCCCTGGGAACTGATGGAGTACTTTCAGAGGGTATAAAAATCAGGGTGGACTCCATGGGGAAGGGGCACGCCCACCTGCAGGTATCGCTGCACTTAACTTTGTTTGAAAGAGTGTGAGTAGTTTCCGTACCTGGGAGGCCACAGGGAGGGAGATTTGTGAACCCAGTTCAAACCCTGACTCTGCCCTTACTTGCTGTACCACTTTAGGAAGTGACTTAGTTTCTTTGAGCTTCACTTTTCTATAAAACGGAGACTTCAGGTGATCCTTTGCATTGGGCGTCTGGGCAGTGGGTGAGGTGGCCCATAGGGGCAGGGGAGGTGGTAAGTGCTGAATATTGTGAGTCTGTCCCTATCCTTGGTTGCGCTGTCTTTCTGGCGTATTGCAAACAAATTAAGGCAACACCCTCCTTCTCTGGCGTTTTTCTACCTTCGTAGTAATACTGTGTTTCCCTCATTTTTGCTCCCATCGGAGCTCATAACCCAAGCTTCTGCGTCAGACCACCCTATGTATGGTTCTAGTGTGATGGCAGGGCTGTAACCATTCCATGTGGCTGTCACCATGTATTTATTTATGCTGTTGTCCCTGCTTGGAAATCTTCCTGTGAGTCTTTCTATCTGAGAGTTAGCTTGTTTTTCAAGCTGTTGATTTTTGATATCAAGTGACCCCAGGAGGCTGCACTAATGTCCAGGGGTCAGCAAGTCCCCTGAAGCCCTGTGAATGTCCCAGGGTATGGCAAGAGTTTAGAGGATAGCTGTCCCTAAGTCTCTAGATTGCACGGATTTCTAAGAGAGGCTCTGTCTGAACCCAGAAACCATGCTTAGCTGAGGATCCCACTTACACACAGCAAAGTTCGTGAAGGTCCTCAGGTCCCCAGGACCTAGAGTAGGGCTGAAGTGTGTGCCATACAGAAAAAAAGCCAGCATGGCCTGCTTCGGGGTCCCTATGGTCCCAAACAGAGAAGTCCTGCCTAAGAGTTGTGGGTGGGACCCCAGAGCTCCTTGGTGAGCAGGCACGTGAGCAATGGGGTTTCCCCAGGCCTCATCCTGCGCCGCTGTGAGCTGGACGAGGAAGGTATCGCCTACTGGGAGCCTCCCACCTACATTCGTTGTGTCTCCATCGACTACCGGAACATCCAAATGATGGTGAGGTTGACCCCAGGAAACTTCCCCGCTCTTTGAACGTGAGGTTGGGGCTATAGGGGCCTCCAGGCATCTGAAGTCCCTGGCCCCCACCTGGCTGTGACCTGCAGCAGTGACAGCATCCAGCCCTCTCCATATTCCCAGACCCGAGAGCACCTGGCCAAGGCTCAGCGTGGGCTGCCAGGGGAGGGGGTCTCGGAGGTCATCCAGACTCTGCTGGAGATCTCACAGGATGGCACCAGCTACAGCGGCGACCTGCTCTCCACTATCGATGTCCTAAGGAACATGACAGAGATCTTCCGCAGAGCCTACTACAGCCCAACACCTGGGGATGTACAGGTGGCTCCCAGGGGCACCCCCAGGGGAGGACACTTGGGGAAATGTCAGAGCAACCAACCCAGATCCCAGTCAGAGACTAAGTCCCAGTGTTCAGTGTTTGGGGATGTGGCTTCACCATAAACATGGCTACATGCTTAATCTTGACCTGGTCATAGAATGATCCTGATCCAGGTCATATACTGAGCCCCGATCCAGGTTTGTGTACTGAATTCTGATCCTGGTCACTGTGAGCTATGACCCTGATGACAGACTGAGCCTTGACCCAGGTCATGCTAGTCATAGATTAAGTAATCATCCTGTCATCACCCTGGATCCTGCTCACACATTGAGCCCTGTCCCTGCTCACACACTGAATCCTTGCCTTGATCTGCACTGACCCTGCTCACACACTGAGTCTTGATCTGATTCTGGCCACACTCTGCACTCTGATCCTACACAACCTGGATTCTGGTCACTGACTGAGTCCTGATGTTGGTCATCTATTGAGCCCTTGTCCTAGTCTAAACTGAGCCCTTATCCTAGTCACAGGCTGAACTATGATCTTCCTCACACACTGACGCCTTGTTCCCTTTCACTGACCCTTCTCATTTCCAGAATTTTGTCCAGATCATCAGCAACCTGCTGGCGGAGGAGAACCGGGACAAATGGGAGGAGGCACAGCTGGTATGTGTGGAGGTCTGGAGCCCCCGCCCCCCCCATGTTAGCTACAGGATCAGGATTGAAGCAGGAAGCTCTAGGCCTCCTACACCCCAGGCCAGCCATGGTGGAGCCTTGCTAGGTCTTCAGTATGAGTCTCAACACTGCTTCCTGTTGATTACATGGCCTTGAAAAAGCCACTGAACCTCGTAGGCTTCATTTCTCCACCCATGAACGTACAGTGGCCTTTCCTGGGGTGGGGGCAGTAAATGAGGAGAGAAGTAAACTATGTTAAGATCGCTGGGTATGTTGAGTCTTCCCCATCTGCTCTCTTCCTTCCACTGACCTCAAACCTGCTATCACACTAACCCCAGGGCAGTAGCCCTCATGGTGAATATTTGGAACACTGTCCCTTCCTACAGCTTAGGGACCCCTATGGTGTGCATAGCAGCTTCCCTGGGCCTCTGATCTTGTTCATAAAATACAAATGGACACTCAGAGCTCAGCAGCCTGCTACCCTGCTTTGCAAGAGAAGGACCCCTAGAGCCTAGAAAGACAGACAGCAGAGGAAGGAAGGAGGGCAAGGGAGGACACAGGCACTTCCCCAGCTTGAGCTCCTCCACCCTCCCCTACCCCAGATGGGGCCCAATGCCAAGGAGCTCTTTCGGCTTGTGGAGGACTTCGTGGATGTCATCGGCTTCCGCATGAAGGATTTGAGGGATGCTTACCAGGTGACCGACAATCTGGGTAAGCCCCCCCCATGGCCTGATCCTGTGCCTCTCATCTGTAAGGAACCAGTGACCCGAGCCTTCTGCAGCCACTAGCTGACATTACAAATTAGCTGGGGGCTTAGGTCGAGTCCAGAGGACTGATATCAGCAGTCCTTTGGGATCTGAGATCGGGGCAGGGACCTGGAGATCTTGTGCCCAGACCCATGCAGGAGCTCGGCCAAGACCGGGCTTGAGGCCCGCTTTGTCCTGCCACGCCAGAGACATCCCTGCATCTGCTGTTCCTCTGCCCTCCAGTTCTACAAAGCCTAGGCGCAGTGGAGCAGGGGACTGACATTTACAGTTTCCTCCTTCCTGTGCTGGCAGAGTGGAGATGTAGACTGCTCAGTGGACCTGAGCATAACTGGTAGCTGTCCTCACGAATACACACCAGTGCTTGAGATGACCCCCTATCTAGGCTCCAGCTCTACATCTCCCTGAGGATGTGACTCCAGCCTCCCACTCTGAGCCTTCCCTTGCACCTGGCTTTATTCTTTCACCAGCTCTGTCCCAGACTCATTCACTACTGCCCACTCTTCCAGCATGAGGCGGCTGTGTTCTGGCCTTGGAGTCCCCACTCCACCCTAGACTGACACCTGTCTCTGCTTTAATCCCCTCCCCTACCTCCACCATGTCAGACTGGCCCCTCATACTTCAGGATAACTTTGCTCTTCTTCCTCACTGGGCCTACCTGACCCTCCAGCCTAGTCCAAGTCTACATTGGCCTTTAGTGCCATGCCTTTCCCCAAGCCTGTGATCTCGTCTTTTCAAGGCCTGAAAGCCAATTGGACCAGAAGCCCCCAGTGCCCATCAGAACCTGTCATCCCGGTCTCTAAAAGCCCAGGTCTGGGTCGTTGATTCTGTGTCCCCTCAGAGGACCTGAGTCATGGGCTTCTGCCTCTGTACCTCCCCCCCCCACACCTTCCACTCACAAAACCATCTTTCAGAGGGTTGCTGTCACACTCTGATCTCGCCCCTTGCTCTCGGTCACTTGTAGGCTCTTTCCTCCCTTCCCGGTCCTCTCCCTGGGATATGTCCCTCTCTTTCCTGGCCTCTGCAGGGGCCTTCCTAGCTACTCTGTATGGGAATATCCCCGTCCTTTGTTGCCACTACTGACAGGCCATGTCCCCATTCCATGGGTACACCAGAGGGTTCTGTTGCCCACCTGTCCTCTCAGCACCTGTAATGTCCCTGCGTGAAGTTGGGACACAGAACGAACATGTGATCAACGAGGTGGGGTGCTCATTACCCGGAAGCTCTCAGCACGAGGGCTGGCTGGGTACTGGCATTCAGAGGGAGGCTTGTCTCTACCCCCATGGCCCTGGTAAGGCAGATACTTATGGAACACTGTAAGGCAGAACACTGTGGGAAAACCCTCATGCCACCAAGGCCTCAGGTCCCAGGAGGGCAGGGCCAGATGAGAGGCTGCTGAGCCTGGGCAGGCAGAGTAGGTGGGACAGAGCAAAGGTAGAAAGCACAGGAACCATGCTGGGGAGTATGGCCTAGAGCTCAGCATCTCCCTCTCTCCCACATCTTAACAAGTAGACCCAGCCTGTGTCACTGGTGGAGGGTGGAGTGTGTGTCTAGAGTGGGTCATAGGGCATTGATGGAACTAGAAAAGCTACCTCACCCCCTCATTGTCTCCCAGCCCTGTCCCCCTGGGCCTCGGATCACTGGGCCAGTGTGTATGTGCTGGAGGAAGATGGAGTGGCAGGCAGGAAAGTCATCTAGGGTGTTCCCTGAGGTAGAGAAGGGACCATCCTGCTGAGGTTGATGCTAGACTGGAGCCTGGTCTTGAGTGAGCTGGGAGGGTGCTAGGGACTGGTTCACTGCCTGGCAGAGGCTTGCCAGGCTGGGTTACAGGAGAATAGCATTCTACATGACTACACTACTTGGATTTCTACCTCCACACCTGCTGCCCCTCCCTCACTGAGACCTCCTACCCAAGTATAGAAACCTTATACCTGAAGCTCAGCCATCCCCCCTCTCTTTATAGGGGGAGAGGAAGCTGGAGAGTAGGTCTCAGAGTAGACCCATGACCCCAGTGAGGTAGGGGGATGGTGGAAACCAAGATGTAGATCCTATTGTCCTATTGTCTACAGATTTGATGCTCACACCTGACAGCAATCTAGCCATGCAGACCCCACCCACCCCTAGCCTCAGAAAACTTGTGCCATAATCTTGCACCAAGGCCTGCAGCCTGGGTTCCAGCTGACACTCCAGATGGGTAATGTCCGGTTTGTGTTGCCCCTTCCCTGCTTTAGTGCTCAGCATCCACAAGCTTCCAGCCAGTGGGGCCACTGACATCAGCTTCCCTATGAAGGGCTGGCGTGCCACAGGAGACTGGGCCAAGGTGCCAGAGGACAGGGTCACCGTGTCCAAAAGTGTGTTTTCCACAGGGCTGGCAGGTGAGGCTTTGGGAGTGGGATGGGCCTGCTGAGAACCTGGAGTCTGAGGATTGTCATCCTGGGGTATTTCTTGTGAGGTTTTGTGCATTGTCTCCAGTGACAGGGAACGTCCCTGGTACACCTTGTTATTCCTGAAGCCATCTCCTTGCAGGTGTCTCTTCCTTTCCTCCATGGGAGAGTGCCTGGGGACTACCCTAAGCCAGAAGGCTAAGCAGGGTGGAAGGGGCTGGGTGGCTCACACAGCAACAAGGACATGGAGTCTCAGGGAGGGAAATGTATTTTGCTTTGCCCCTGTCTCTCTTGTGGGATCACTTGAGATGAACTAGTTCTCTCTTCCCATGTAGATCCAGACTGGCGCCCCAGACCCCAGCCTGCACTTCAGCCTTCTCTTGTTAGGGCCTTGGATGTGACCTAGTAGAGGGGACAGTGGAGGCCACAGGAGTGAGATCCAGGCTAGTGGGTAGTAGTAGTGTTGGGGTAACGTATGCTCCCTTCCAGAGGCTGACGACTCATCTGTGTTCGTGGTTGGTACTGTGCTCTACCGAAACTTGGGTAGCTTCCTGGCCCTGCAAAGGTGGGTGTAATGGAAAGGGGATAGCCTGGGCCCCTGTGGGAGGTCAGGAAGAAGCTGGGAGGCTGGACATGGTGGTGACTGGTGGTATGGGACAAGGCACCACACTGGGGCTGGGGCTGGGCTACAAGGCCAGCTCAGTACCATTTCACACCTCTGATAGCCTTTTATGCTTTGATGTCCCCAGGAACACAACTGTCCTTAACTCTAAGGTCATCTCTGTGACCGTGAAGCCCCCGCCTCGGTCCCTGCTCACACCGTTGGAGATCGAGTTTGCCCACATGTACAATGTGAGTGCTGCCCACACGCATGGGTGCATGGGTGCTTTCATCTGTTCTGAGTACCGTGCGATCTTCTCAGGCAGTATCTTTTAGGGTCATAATTGGAGTGGCTCTAATCTAAATTCTATGTGGGGAATCTGAGCTTAGGGCCACACGGTGTGTTCATGCTGACACTGAAATTCAGCCCAATTCTGAACTGCCCCGACTTTATCCCCAGGCTCTATCCCTCCTCTCCAGACCCTGATCCCTGGAGGGGATCCACTTGCTATTCCCTGTGCCCATGGCCCAGAGTCCTGGAGAGCTGTTAACAAGCCATCCGCCCCAAACCAGGTCTCCAGACCCCTAGGAGTTGCCCCCTCCCCGTCCACATTGCTGGGAACATGTGAGAGCCACCTTCCTCCAGAGTCAGGGCTGATCACCAGGCCATGTCATGCAGGACCTCTGGGACGACAATACCAAGAGCATCCTTTCAAAACTCCCTAGGACTCCAGGCCACTACTGGTGTGTGACCCTAGCAGGTCCCCAGCTCCAGAAATACTTGGGTGTTTCGATGGGCACGAGGAAACTGGAAGGGGGATTGCTGTCAGTCCTCAGATGGCTTTTCAGAGACTAGGGCTGAAGCTCCTACAGCTCACTGTCTCTGCTTCTGGGTAGGTTGAGTAAGAACCTCAAGGAGCAAGGCAACCGCATCACACAGCCAGGACATGGCAGTGACAGGCCCCAGTCCTCAGGCCAGGGATGTAGGAAGCCTCAGGAAGAACCCAAACCTGTCCCTTTCTCCTGTGTAGCCTTAGGAGAGTTCCTTCTCTATGCCTTGGCTTCCTTCCCTTCCCGAGCAAAAAACAAGCAATAGGCATGAATGCTCAAGTTGTATAGCTACTGTTAATGTAGACAACCCCCACTGTGGCTGCTCCCCTCACTCCTGTGCTGAGTCCAGAAGCCCTCTCTGGGATGGTGCCCTGCAATGTTCTCACAGTCCTGCTTCCAGGACCAAGGACAGCAACACGGAGCTTCCTCTTAGGAGCAGCTAATACCCTTCCCCTTCAGACATGGCTTTGTCCTTTAGCCCAGCCCTGCCATAGGGTCAGGAATGGCCTAAAGCCATGTGTTGGGCATTAGTGGCAGGAGGAGGGGTCAAGGCAGGCCTAACTAACCTAGAACCAGTCCTCTCTGCTTGAACTTCAGGTTTTACCTCACATGATGCAGTCTCTTGGGGGATGAATGACATCAATAGCCCCCATGGGTGGATTCAGTGGCCCTGATGGGGCTAGAAGGGAAAATAGCCCTGACTCCTTCTTCTCTCTTAGGGCACCACCAACCAGACTTGCATCCTGTGGGATGAGACAGATGGGTAAGTTCTTTGGGGCTTGGTAGCCCCAGGGCCCTGGGGTAGTGGGAGAAGCTTGCAGTGTGGTTGGGTAGTGGAGGGTTGGTCTTAGGTAATGGAGCCACTGTTCCCTGGCTCCCTGTTCACTGGTACGCCTGCACGGCCCTCCCTTTCTTCCTGCCCAAGTCTGGCTTCAGAGCCATTGGCCTGTCCTCCTTACTCTTCTAGGGAAGTCCAAGGCACAGGAGAGGAGGGCCAGAGAGGTGTATCCTAGCTAGGTACTGAAGTGGGGTATTCAAGCCATCCTGTACTGATGTTGGGTTTGGGGTAGGTATCAAGCACCAAGAATTGGGAATGTGGCTGCGTGGACTAAGACAGCATCAGGGTTGAGGACCCCAAGACTCCAAATAACCAGTCGGGGCAAGGGCCCCAGGGGTCTCTAGCAGCATCATGTGACCCTGAACCCTGAATTCAGGGCTTGTCAAGCACATAATGGCATCGGCCTCCTCCAGGGCACACTGTCACAGAGTGGAGCCTCATGGCTGGAATAATGTCCCAGATGAAGTGACAGGGAAGGGGGGGTGCTAAAGGAGAAGGAAGTATGTGGCAGACTGGAATAGTGTTCGTGGAAGCCGTGAAGGACATTGCACTTGGGGTGAAGGCTTACAAACTGGAGGCCTAGTTGTGCCCTTGAGCCTTGCTGAGTGTTGAGATTGGTCTGGTTGGAAATCGGTACAGAGATCTTGTTCCCTTCCCCAAGCTAGGTGGCATGGGAACTCAAGTGGTCCTGGCAGTGTGTGTAGCAAGCCCTGGTGCTGTGAGCTGTGTGGTGATGGGCAGGGAAGATCTCCCGAGTGACTGGCCTGGGAGAGGAAGAAGGTTCCAAGAGAGATGCAGTCAGAGCACCAGCAGGAAGGCTTGAAGGCTTCAGGGAGGCATGGCCTGGAGGCTGGAGGGTGGCTGGATGATGGCCAGGCTGGCTTTTGTAACCTTCCCATGCCCTGGCCACTCCTCTGCTCTCCTCTGGGTGGCTCTTCATGCCACAACTAGTGGCCGTTACTTTTGCTATGACTTGTGAGTTCATTCCCACTAGCCTAAAGCGTGACAAGTGGCAGAGCACTGGGCGGCATCCACCAGTGCCTAACCGCCAAGTGTGCCTGACCTGCCTGGTGTGGCCTGTGCTTCCTGTGCTTGGCTGAGAACAGGCATAGGGACCAAGGAATGGCCTGGCCACTAGGGGGAGAGGAGAGCCTTCTGTGACTGTCATTTGATAAATGGTACTGTAATTGAGACCTATAACCAAACCATCCTAATCTAGGGTAGAACCCAGATCCCTAGCCAGAAACGAGCAGAGACCAGACACTGGTCATGCTCTGAGTCCTGACCCTAACTGGGACATGGAGACCTAATTCTATTCAAATGCTCCTCATAGTCAAAGTTAAGTTTGCTTGGACCCTGGTCACGCACTTAGCCCTAATTCTGCAGACAAACTAAGCCTTGATCCTGCTTATACACTGACCTTGATCTGGCTCACACACTGGATGCTGACCCTCATCATACACCGAATCCTTTCACTCACTGAGTCCTCACCCTGGGCACACTGAGCCCTGATCCTTGTCATATACTGAGCTCTAACCATGGTAACACAACGAACACTGACTCATTCGTGTAGAGAATAAGCCAGAGGCTTCCCCTACAGTGTAGGCTCTTTTCCTGCCTTTCCTCCAGGAACCCACATTCCTGCATGGACTCTGGTAGTGTCCACATTGGAGATCCTGTCTAGGCTCCTTAAACCATTTGTTCAGAGCCTCTGATGTGACCCTAGTCCTTCATGCAATGACTGTCACCCATGTCCCTGGATCTGGGTCTTGAAATCTGAGTTGGCAACAGGGTCCAAGAGTTCTGTCTTTTTACACCCCTATAGAAGCATGCCCAGTGGCTGGGGTAAGAAGTGGGGAGGTAGAGGGTGACCCTTGCTACAATATACTTCCCATGCTGCATCCCCACAGAGCCCTGGTTTTGTGTGTCTCCCCTGAGGGGACCAGTGACAGTCACATTTGTATTCCCAGAGTCTCCTGCCACCTGTTAGAATGAGGAATTATTTGTGAGTGGGAATGAGCAGCAGGAGGCAAGGCTAGATGGGTGAGTAGATGGGTAGGCAGTGCTAGGCAGAGTGAACAAGGTAAGTACGTGGCTCAGGAGTCGGGCGGAGTGGGGTGTGGGCTGTGAGGGTACAAGGTGAACAACTGAATGAGGGCTGAGATCCAGAGGACAAGCAGGTGCCTGAGGAAGGGGCCAATGCCATAGGAAGTGGGCAGAGAGAGCACAAGGGCTGGCTTCATCTGGCTACTCTGGCACAATGATGCGAGGGTCATAGCAACTGAATCTGTTTCTCCCAATGCAGAAAGGCCAGAGCTCCGACCTCAGGCGTTGTCAGGGCTGTCTCTCTCCACAACGTGTTCCTTTCCAAACTCTAGGTGCTTTCCTGGGTGGTCTGCCAAGTCCCACTAGGTCCATTTCCCTCAAAGAGCTTCCTGCCACACTGTCCTTTATCAGCCAGGTTCACAGCCAAAGAGCCTAACTAAAGGCTCAAAGGTTCCCAGTGAGCCCAGGACTACCTTCACAGACCTTCTCTGTGGACACACTGCCAAAAGAAAATCTTTTAAGAATCTGCCCTTCTTGTTTATTTGGTTGGTCGGTGCCTTTTTTGAGACAGGGTTTCTCTGTATAGACTTGGCTCATAGGAAACCTGATGCTCAGCCTACAGTTGCTTCCCTTAAAACATGGCTGAGCAGCGGTTGGGAGGGATTGAGTTAAGGCAGAACAGCGGGGCTTCCCCACCTTCCTTTGCCACCCCAGGGAGCGATTTGTTCTGCAGGTCCCCACCTTGCCCCCAGATTCCGCTGCAATGTCCCCATCCACTCTCAAGGCCGAACCAGCAGGCATGTGGTCTCATAATGCCCACTACAAGTGAACCTTGGCCTGTACCTGTACAGAGGCCTTTGTGGGACCACCTGGTTACATGGGCACGTTTCTATCATGTTGAGCCTTGATTTCCATGTCTGTGAAATGGGCTGTTGTCGTGGTTGACAATGTGCTGAATTTAAAGATGGCATCCCAGAGGACAATAGTAAGCCACATAGATGCGGTGTCACTACGTGCTGGCAGGAGGGTGTGGGAACCCAAGGCCACATACAAGTGTGCAGAGGCCCATCAGAGTGCAATCCGAGTTTCAGTGAGTGGTCCAGAGAGAGGGAGATACGGAGTAGGACAGAGAACAAGAAGGCAGATAAATATCTGTCCAGACCTGGGCTTCCCTTCCTATAATCCCCATCCCTCTTTTTAGACGTGGAGACTAGGCTCTCTGGCCTCAGAAATGACCTAGCAGAGGTAGGATTTGTGTGGGTCCTAGTCTCAGATTGCAAGGCACATGGAAAGGCAGACACGAGGCACGGACTTCCCAGTTAGCTGGGAGGCTTGAGTGATGTGGGAACGTGCTCCTGACCCTTATCTGGAAGAGTGGGATGATGGAGTGACCAGGTCTGCTGGATCATGTGAGCAGAGTGGTGCAAGGCAGTAGTGCAGGTTATTCGGCTGTCTGCTCTTACTGCCCTGGCCTGTTGGAGGCTCCCGAGAGAGGGTCCACCAGGATGTAAAGCTGAAGAAAACTCCCGAATTCTGGGGACAGTGTCCATCCGGAGATAGGCTGATGTTGCTGACGGGGCAGCCCCTATGAAGGAGGACACATTGGGCAAGGTGCTGCCGCCATGCTTTAGAGCTTCGACTAGTGCAGATGGTCTCGGCACCAGTGATACACACTGCCGGCTGGCTGCATTGGTAGCCTTGGTAATGATGTTGATGCTGATGTAGGTGATGCTGGCACTGGCTTGAGGATGTGGTGGTGAGGGAGGAAGATTGTGTAATGTCTATAATGATGGGGACTATGGGGACTGAGTAGTGCTGTTTAGAGTCAATGCACTGAGTAGGAACAGTGGGGAATGGGGTGGTGAGAGAGGTTCTGATGGCAGGGTGGTGGTGGTGAGTGTTGTCCGTGTTGTTGTGGATGGGAGTGATGGTGGTATGTAGGGGTGTGCTATCATAATGAGAGGTAATGGTGGCAGGAGTACTTCTGTTGGTGCTGCTGGGGTGATGGTGATGCGACGGTGATGATGGCAGTGGTGATGGTATTGATGATGTCAGAGACATAGTGGTAGTCATAGAAGTGGTGTTGGCATGTGGGGCTGGCCATGGGGGTGATGGTGGCCACAGAGGGGGTGTCAGCAACATGGTAGTGGCCATGGAAGTAGGTACTAGCGATGCAGCAGTGGCTGTGGATGTGGTGTCATGATGAGGCGAGGCGGTGGTTATGGAGGTGTGATGGCGTTGGTGATGACGTGGTGGGAATGGAGGTGGCATCAGGGATGTGTTGACCAGTGACGCAGTGGATGTTGTGGAGGTGGTGGTGATGACAACGTGGTTGTGGTGGCCACGGTGGTGATGACATCGTGGTTGTGGTGGCCATGGTGGTGGTGATGATGCAGAAGCTATGGAGGTGGCGGGGATGGTGGCAGTGGCCATGGAGGTGGCGGGGGCGGCATGACAGTGGTAATATGGTAGCCGTGGAGATGGTTTTGGTAATGGAAGCAGCGGTAGAGTATGCTGGGGTAGGGATGGTAGCTAGTGGTAAATACGGACTGCAGGTGTTATTGGCCTTGGGCTTGTTTAATGTCTTGGTGGTGGTTCTGGGGGTGACAGTGGTGGGCATAGGTACTGTGGGAGGAAGATGGCTGTGGAAAGATTTACAGGGCCCCTGCGTGCATCATCTCCCTTCCCCTATGGCACAGGTCATGAGTCAGGCCACAGTAACCACATGATAGGTATGACAGGGCAAGAGAATACCAGGAGTGCCCAGTGCTCAGCAAAGGTCTAGCTCAGCAGGCATCGAAAAGCTAGAGCATGAGGCTGTGGAGCCTGGGCAGCGGGCTCTTGACTGGTGGGGGAAAGGGAGTGACAGGCTAGGATGATATGTCTGTGAGCCATAGGCAGGCACATAGGAGAGGGTAGGGGTTTAGGGCAGGTTTTAAGTACCTTCCTGAGCCAGGCACAGTCAGCTGGACCCTGTTCTCCAGGCCAGGTCATTTTTGCCAGCTGTGGGGCCGGTGTCCACTCTCCTCAGATTCCCCACTCTGTCCCACAAACAGCCATGACCTATGTGCTCTGCCTGGGTAACCAGAGAGGAGCGACTAGACATAGAGAGGGGACAGTCTGAGACCAGAAGCCTCAGTGCAGAGTGTCTGGCACCAGATGGGAGAGAAGAAGAGATCAGTGTCTGGATCAGTGGTGGGAACAGAGGTCTCAGGCCCTGCACAGACCCGAGGTGCAGAGAGGGGCTCAAGTGACACCAGTGTCACAGCTAAGGGCACCAGACTACGGGTGTTTGAGGGACTAGAGTCTCAGAAGCAGGCCAAGAGGGGTGCTAGCTCAGCAGTATGGTGGAGTGGCCCAGAAGTCTGGACATAGTGGTCTGGCCCTCACAGGAAGAGCAGGCTGAGTGCCTGGGCATTTGAGTAGTCCTTCCAGAGGCAGCAGCATCCGCCTCCATGTGGAGTGAGAAGTCGGTAGGTAAGGCAGGGAAGTGGGCACTCCTGATGGAGGAGCTGTGGCTAAACAGGCTGGGACCTGGGGTGGAGATGGACCTGGGAATTGATTTCTGGGGTGCAGGTCGAGGCTGGCTCATGAAGGATCAGCAAGGCACAGTTAAGAACCCCTCAACTGCAGAGGCTTCAGTCCCACCCCTACCCAGAACCTAAGATCCCCCACTGGGGTGCGCTGTGCCCACTCCTGGCTGTTTTATACCGTGTGGGTGGATACCCTATGAGTCATTCATACTGGGGTGTGAATTAGCCCATCAGATCCAAGGGGACCCCGACAGGCACAGTCCTATAATAGCACCTGCTCGTGGGCTGGCGGGAGGCATCACGATGCAGCGAGGGCCCTTGTTTGGTGGGTAGGAGGTGGGCTCCGTGCACTCTCTGCTTACTGTCCCCTCATGTTCCTCGAGCACACAGACCCTGCAGGCTCTGTTATTGTCTGAACAAGTACAGGTAACTGTATACCCACTGCCTAGCAGGCAGCGGAGATTCAAGTAGGGTAGGGTCAGGATTCTCTGTTCACATCTTCCTTCTATGGCTGGCCTGGCCTGGCCTGGCCAGTACCAAGAGAACAACAGGACCAGAAATTGAGTGTGTGGCCAGCTGCAGGGCTATCCCCTCGGGGTCTTCCAAACTCATTGGGTACACCTCTTTTGGGGACTACTGGAGGTGCCTGTAGGGGGTTGCTAGGTAGTCAGCTGATAATGCCTTTCTTGGGCCACCGTCCCTGAGACTAGGCTGTGACTCTGCTCTTGGAGCTGAGGGTCAAATGAAGTGGCGGCGAGGGGTGGGGGGGGGATGGCTACACTGGCTTGGAGGCTGCATTAGGAGTTGTGACTGCTCCCAGGGTTAGGAAGAACTACACAAAGCTAAGGTTTTTGGCTGAAGTGTGGCTGTGGTCCTGTAGGACTGTGGGAAGCTGTATGGCCTTGGATATATGTGAGGAAGGATTCTGGGAAGGTCTTTGGGCAGAGGATGAATGGTGTGGGGTGGCAGGTGGAGGGCTGAGCTGAGCTGGGATGCAGGAGCCAGGTGGAGGCAGATCCCAGCAGGTTTCCATGGGGAGGCTAGCCATCAGGAGACAGCCACCTTGACAGAGGTTGCTGAGGCAGGAGAACTATGGTGAGGAAGAGGACACATTTCCCATAGATGGAATATCCACAGTCTTCATCCTTCCTTCCTGCCTGACTCGCATGGGCTCTTACTGGGTATCCTATCCTACAGATATGCCTGTAGGGCAGCGGGGACTGTGACCTTCCAGGACCTGTGCTTGGGGTAGAAGAAGTTAAATTAGGCCAGGGGATCATCAGAAGTGCAGTGATGGGACAGAAAACTGTTTCAACATGTGTGCTGACGTGTTATATCATTGCGCACCTGGGCAGGAGCTAAATATAATTTCTATGATAGGGAAATATCATTAGTGGCAAGTAGAGAAGTGGGTAGTGTCCAGAACCATCCTGGGGCCCTGGAACTGGGGGCCTTGTCCTGGACCCTGTCTGAGAGCTGCAGGCCTCCACTTACTCAGGAAGGGGCTCCTTGTTTTGTACCCAGACCCTTGCTACTCTTTGTTCAGAAAAGGTGCCACTGACCCAGCTCCATCTCTAGTCCTGGACCTGTTGCCAGGACAGCGGTGGGGAAGTGGGGGGAGCAGGTATGACTAACCCAGATTCCTTAGTTCCAGTCCAGGATATGCCTGGATGACCCAGATCACATTTCTGAGGCTCAGAGGAGAGGTGGCAACAGCCACTGTGGGAGCAGCAAGCAAGCAAGCAAGCAAGCAAGGGACACCTATGTGTGCTGCATCTGAGAGTAGATAACACTGCAGCAGGATGGCTTTCAGTCGGGCTTGGGGAAGAACTTCCAGATGTTGGGAATCAGGACATGGGTATAAGAAGATGCTTGCTAAAGTTTTATGGAAGGAAGTTTTTTTTTTTCCCACCTTCAACAGGTGGGTGTCAAAGGTACATGAGAGTGTCCACCCACTAGAGTAACCTCCATCCTTGTGTTGAAATGGCTGAGGTGCAGGGCTTCAAGGGTGGCTCTGTGGCTTCTCGGACAGAGCTCTCTGATCAGATCTGCATTCAGCCAGGGTTCAGATGGGGACGGCTGGGGACAGCAGTAGAGAAGAGCTGGAATCTAGGCCCTGTTGCCATCTTGCTGTGTGGTCAGCTGCAACCTCACAGCTTCCCTTTAGTGTCTACAAAGCTGATCTGAGGCTGTGGCAGAGAATGGAAGATGAAACACACAGCCTCAGAGCAGAGCGGAAGCTGGGGAGGGAGGTGAGGAGAGGACCTGTCCCTGGGCTGCACGTGGGGTGTCCACGATACTCCTAACACACGTGGCACTTGACTGGAGGGGTGGGCAGGCAGAGGCGGGCCCGTATGGCAGTCTGGGCAGCTTACAGAGGCTCCTCTGCCCTGGCTGGCTGGCTGGCTGGCTGGCTGGCTAGCTGTCTGTCTGTTTGGCTATCTGGTTCTCTGGGTCCACATAGGTGCCTTCTCTGCTCTCTACAGCCTGGGACTGGAGAGTCTGGCCCTGGTGATACTCAGCTGGGTAAGGCGGCAGCTGCTCCTCCCCTGCCCCTGGAAGGCTAAGCTAATTGATACCACAGCAGAGGTCCTGGGCAGCACTGGCTCTCAGGCTGGCGGACTCCCAGGTGGTGACCAGCAGCTGTCAGCCTGGCGCCCTGTGGACCCGACTTGGGCTTCTGGGAAACTGCCAGGCTGCTGGCCCAGCTCCCCCAACTCTGTCTCAGTGTGTTATCCCCGAAGCCTTTCCAGCAACCATCAGGCAGGTAGGATAGCCGAGAGCTCTATGTATTATTCTCAAGAGTAGCCCCATGGCCAAAAACATAGACAGACCAATGGTGGCGTGCAGGCCCAGAACACAGGGCTTTCTTGGAATGTAGGCATGCTGATGACATTTGTTAGTCTGTTAGATCTGTTGTTTGTGGCATGGGACTGTCCCTTTCCACCCCTAGCCTTGAGGGAGGGTATAGTCAGCCAGGCCTTTATGGCTCCTGACCTGGACTGGGCATGGAGGGAGACAGAGACATGTCTGGCACACAAATGTGATCTTAGCAATCTCTGGGGATAGTGCAGTATCTGGGGTACTGTTCAGAGCAGTGGTCTTTCTGTGGAACTCACATTCTCTTCCCTGTCCCCCTTGTATCTTAGCTCCTTCCCAGTAGAAAATGTGGTTTTGCCTTGGGCTATAATCAGGGTGTAATGCTGGGTATGCCAAGGTGGCAGGCTGGGGGAAAGGCTACCTGAGAAGTAGGCTTGGTTCTTGGAATTAGTACTGTGGCTGCTTTTTGGGGGCCTGCTAAGTTCTGATGGGACAGGGTCTCAGGGCTCAAAGGCTCTCTTGAAAGCAACGATCCTTTCCTTGGCCCATTTCTACTTCATATTCTTTCTCCTTCTTTGGAAAAAGAGTATCCTTTGGTAGAGCATTGGCCTCAAATCCTGGCATCCTTGGGCTAGGGACCTGGTAGCTTGACCTATGCTGCACCTCAGAGTGACCTAACGAGCATGGGGATGGACAAGAGCTCACCCAGCTCAGAACAGTGCTGAAGTCCCCGAATCAGGTTTCTCTGGGGGTAATTCTTTCTCAGGGACAGAAGGACCCTGAGGGAGGTGCTGATGCTAAGGGTCTTATATCCCTGGTCCTGCCTGACTCACTGGGTTGCTGAGATCAGGGGGAAGTAAGGAGTCACCAGGAATTAAGGATTCGGGGTCCCTGACAGCTGGATCTAGTGAAGCAGCATTTCAGCCAGGCACTGAGTTGTGCAGACATAAGGAAGCTGAGGCAAGGGGATGAAAGGAGTTGTGCTCCTACAAGTATGAAGTGGCTGAGGTACTGTTGGAATCCAGGTATCTTGCTAGTCTTTCTCTTCTTAGCATGCATATACATGGGTCAAGGCTCTGTGTTGGTCAGGCTGTGCACACTGTGCACAGGGCGGCTCTTCAATGCCACCAAGGAAAGAAGCCAGACAGAAAGAAAACCTACCTTCAGTGTAGACAGGCAGACCCATTCTTGTCCACTGGCACTGACTGTGGAGGTGGCCTAGAAGAGGCTCCAGGCTATCGTCCTGGCTTGGAATGGAAGCTACATCCTAAAGGCTTCCTGGGTGCAGAAAGGACCTCTGGCTGTCCTCCCAAAGCTTTGGACTGGGAAGGGGTGAAGCCTTTCTAGCCCTTGGTTCAAGAGACCACTCCCACTTGGGATGCTGCTGGGACAGGAACAGAACTGAGTCCCAGAAAGGAGCCTCCTGGCAGTTCCTACAAGGCAAGCTCAGTCCCAGGGTGAGGGGGTAAAGGATAGACACTGGCAACTTTCTAGTCAGTGTCTGATTGGTAGCCCCCCCCCCGTGGGGGGATATGAGGTTCAGCGGCGACAGAAAGTGGAGGAGGGGGTATTTGCAGGAACCCTTCAGACCTTGGCACTCCCAGAACATAGCTAGCACTTTGCTTTACTGAAATGGGGCCAGCGGAGGCCTGGAGGCAGCAGGAGGGGCCAGGGTCAGCGGGCAGAGGGAAGTTTCCAGCGGCGGGCCGGCTCCCTGCAGGGAGAGCTGCGCTAGTCCGGGCTGGAGCGGCAGACACCCTGGCGGCCTGGCCAGGAGGAGGCTGCCGCGCGGGATGGAGCCCTCCCAAGGTCACCAGCTCTGAAGAGCCCTGGGCTGTGGGGCTGGGGTGCTCCGGGACGGCCTCTCGCGCGCCCCCGCGTCAGGTCCTTGGGCTCGCGCGGTCTCATAGCCGGGCAAGCTGGCGGGCGGGGCGGCCGGGCCCCGGGCCAGCTCCCGCCTCCCTCCCGCCGCTCCCGCGGCCCGCGCTCCCGCGGCCCGCGCTCCGCGTCTTCAGTGCGCGGCAGGCGGTGCAGAGCGCGGCCATGGGCGCCGGGGTGGCGGGTCCCGGCGGCGGGGTGGGCGAGCGGCAGGTGCGGGCCGGGCCGGGCCGGGAGGGCGCGGGGCACGCGCGCCGCCGCTGACGCTGTCTCCCGTCCCGCCGCCCGCAGACCCTCCTCCTCCGCCCCCCCGCAGCTCGGGCCCTGGTCTTGGCGCGGCTGCCGCACAGTGCCCCTCGACGCCCTCCGGACGCGCTGCCTATGTGACCGGCTCTCCACCTTCGCCATCTTAGCCCAGCTCAGCGCCGACGCGGTGAGACCCGGGCGGCGGGGGGCAAGGGGCGCGGGTGGGGACGTGCGTGCGTGCGGGCGGGCAGGAGGCGCAGGGCCCGGCCCCCAGGGGTCCCAGGCCAGGCAGCCACGGTGGCCTGTTGAAGTCCTGGAGAGGGTGAATGGGAGCCTGGTGGGCGGCAGTGTGGAGTTAGAGACCCCCCAGGAAGTGACTGCCAAGAGGGTCCTGTCTCCACTCTCCCGGTGGCCTGGGGCCTTGGAGACCTCAGAACTGGGGCTGGGAGGCGGGCCTGTGGACCCCTTTCTTTGGCTTGCCAGAGAACAGGGGACGAGGAGCTCCTTCTCACAGCTCTTCTGCCTGCCCCCGCCCCAGTGGAGCTTGGGCTGCGGAGGTGGCTGTGTCCCCAGGCAGGGTTCTGGGGGTGGCTGAGGCTGCTGGGCCTGGCCCAAGTCCCTAGACAGGCCCCATGGTCTCAGGGGCCTCCCTTTTTGTTCCTGTGATTCTTGTGGGGGCTGCTGGTTTCTATGGTGACAGCATCTCAGGCCAGCTTGCTGCCTGGGGCCCTGGGTGCTGGCTGAGCCCTCTAGACTGGTGGGCTTTCCTGTCCTGATGCCCCAAGAAGGCCAGGAGAGTGAGGGTAGGGGCTGGAGTTGCAGAATCCCCCGGCCAGACTGGCCCAAGAAGGGGAAGAGCTAGGGTCTGAGCTCTGGTCCCCAGCCCAGCCCTCTTGTGGAAGGGTCCCGAGACTGGAATGGGGGATTCTGGGGAGAGGACTTGTCTCTCCTGGATGTTGTCAGACAGATCTTGGCCCTCTCAGCATCCAAACTCCGTGTAGATGAAACTCAGGACCTCAAAAATCTTGGCCACCCCCTTATTCTCTGGAAAGTAAGGAAGGTATACTGTGTCAGCTGGGGTCTCAGCGGGAGGCAGGGGTCAGAACCAGAGGTGCTTCATTTGTTACTACCAACATCCTTTTCGGCAGTCATGGAAACTGAGGCCAAGAAGGGCCAGATTCAGGTGTTAGGGTGAATCCTGGGCTCTTGGTACTGGCCTGTGTACCCTCCAACTGTGTAGCTCCTTCAGTAGGACTGCCTGAGTTGGCAGGTCTGTGAGCAAGATGAGGGCAGTGGTTGGGGCCACCCCTGAAACTCCCTGCAAGCGGTGGCTTCTGTGTAGATGGCCACTGCATGGCCATTCCAGGGCTCTTAGAGGCGGGCCTGGGCAACGTAGGTCCAGTTTAGTCTCCTATGCTGCTGTACCTTAGAACATGAAAGCCAAACAATAGCAGGCAATGTCAGAGACCATGTCCTCACTGCCTTTCTCCTAGCCCAGAGTCACAGTTGTAGACCGGAGAAACGGCTTGCTCCTTACACACAACATGATTCTGGTCTGGCCTTCTGTCTGTTAGAGTTTCAGTCTCCTTTAAAAGGACAGGGGTCCTTTGCCCTTAGGGGAGCTCTCTTGTTGTGAGCTGGACCCCTGGAGCAGCCTTAGCCGGTGGGATGTCCCTGTGCTGGAGTGAGCAGAGTGTTTGGGTGTGGGGGCCTCAAAGATAGAATTGACCAGACAGTTGTCTGGGATTGGGAGAATGAGGCCACCCTTAGGGGGAGGGGGAGGTGGGCTGCCCAGCTCAGCTTTGTGTAGCAGGCATCCACAGATGATGCCCCAGGGCTTCTAGTATCAGTTTATGTCACAAACAGTGTCTCTGCAGGGTGTCATTCAAGAGCTCCAGGTCTTTGTGGTCCAGATAAGGCAGTAGAAGCTAAGTTCAGAGCCAGGCAGCACCTCCTGGGGCCTTTTCCCTCACAGTGTGGTGGGATAGGATCAGACCTGCCCAAATGCAGGACTCCCCTGAAGACAACCTGTATTGGCTCAGTATGGGGCTTTAGGAGGGGCTGGGAACCACTGTGGGTGTGGCTTCCGCTTATCTCTTCCCAGAACCACTCTTGGTCTTTCTGTCCTCCCCTCCTGACCTATACTGGCTGCCCTAAGGTTGAGACCCCACTTAAGATGCTGAGGGGGGAAAGGTCAGAACTTCAGAGAGGGCCCTTATCAAGGTGCTCCTGGTCTCCAGCTGGCTTGCTTGGCCCCTGCTGACATTTGAGTGCCCAGGGCTAGGGGCTTAGACAGGCCCTGGTGGTCTGTGCCTTCCAGGACTGGGTCGTGTACTCAAATGATAGAGTAACCACACAGGAGGTGAGGAGGCTGGGGGGGGGGAAGCAGAGGGTCAGGAGGGGGGCAGAAGCAGCCAGCAGCCTCTTTCCCCAAAGACAGCATCTAGGAGTATGTAAAGAGGAGGTTTGGAGTGAGGTCCTGAGGGGTGCACTAGCCTAGCTGGGGGTAGGAGATGAGAGCCATCCCATTTAGGTGAGAAAGGCATAGAGATACCAGCTATATGGAGGATGTGAGAGAGGTATGCGGTCAAGACAGGAGAGACAAGGTGGGTGGGGGCAGTTAGCTTCATAGCAACAGAAAGACAGGAAGGACAGGACAGAGACCAGCAGTGGAGACTTGGGATCTTGACAGGAACAAGCAAAGTCCAGCTTGGCCAGCTGCAGAGAGGTGGTCAGGGCTGAGTTATGTGGCTGCAGACAGTCAGGTGGTCCTGTCACTGCCTGACAGGGCTGGACCAGCTAGTTAGAAGCATAGGCAGAGACAATGTACCTGAGACATAGTGGCTCAGGGAACTCCCATCTAAGGGGCCTGAGGTGGAGGTAGGTAGAGTGTGTGGCACCCAGAGCTGGGGTTGCAAACTGGTCAAGGCATGCTATGGGGGAGACAGACCTGAGAGCTGGGAGCTGGCCATGAGCCAGGGTGTAGGCGAAGATGCTGCTGGGATGCGGCTGCAGGAGGTGAGTAACTGCTCTGAGTCACACCTGTGAGTGGGAGGTACCACCTGCCTGAGCTTTGTGGATGGACTAGGCGGTGTGTTTATGGTGCCCGACACAACCTGGCCATAGTAAACAGAATGTGAGGCCAGCCGTTGATGTGGCTGCTTCTGAGACATGCCTCAGACTTAGCTAGTAGTGGACCAGACCATAGTCCTGTGTGTAAGTAACCAGGATTGGTATCAGCACATGACCTATCTCAGGGCTCAGTGTGTCACCAGGATCAGGGCTCAGTACATGACCAGGATGATGGCAGGTGTGTGAGTAAGGTCAGGGCCCAGGTATGTTAGGGTCAGGCAGAGTGTTACACTCACAGTATGAATAGGGTCAGGATTCACAGCATGACCAGGATCAGGGCCCAGTGTGTGAGTAGGGTCGGGGTTCAGAGTGTAGCCTGGCCAGGATCAGGGTCTAGTGGCTGTCTCGGCCAATAACAAGGTTCAATGTTTAGCTGGTATCAGTACTCAGAATGTACCCCAGGTTAAGAAGCAGAGTGGAAATACGAGTGAGATCAAGACTTAAAATGTGTGAGTGGTGACTTTAGATTTTATATGAGTGAGATCAAGGCTTAGTATGTGTGAGTGGTGAGTTTAGAACCCCGAGGTGGGGTTCATGTGTGAGTACTTGGGAGCTGTAGATAACAGCAGAACAGAGCAGGAGGAAGCCAGCTTTGCTTTTTAGGAGATGAATAGACCACAAGGAGACTTGGAGTTGAGAATTCATGGGTTGCAAATTGGCAGCAACTGTGTAAAGTACAAGCAAGGCAGGCCATTGGTGAGGTGGGCAGCCATTATCCAGAGTGTTCAAGAGAAAGTGATAGGCAGAGAAGCAGAGACTAGTTCAGATGGAATGTTCTGAGGGTTTCTATATGGTTACTTCTTAGCTAGAGAAGAGCCAGTCACATGAAGGTCAGAGGGGCAGTGATGGGAACGGCCTGGGGCATGCTGAACTTGCCATTGGAGCTGTTCTCCCTCAGTGGGCCAGCTTGGTCCCTGTCTCCTCTATTTCTTGTCCTGGGGGTCTCCTGTCTGACCCTGCTAATAAGACCTGGCATTTTGATGTCCCCCCCACCCCCATAGCATGCAGAGCTGAGGCCTATCCTGAGCCAATTGGGAGGAGCAAGCGGGCTAGGGGTGTCTGGCAGTAGCCAGACCTAATGAGGGCAGACAAGGCAGATGGCCATAGAGGTCAAAAGTGGAGCCAGTCATAGCATGGGTGTGAGCCATTTGCTCAGTTGGCTGTGACCTTCCCAGAGCTCTGGAATATTTGCCAGCCACCCCCCCCTACCTGTCCCCTGGCCTCCTTTTAGTTTGGACCCAGGTTCTCCATTGTTAAAGATAAGTATTGGAGGACTGTGCATGATCCTCGAGGACTCACGTCTGCAGGGTGATGCCACTGTAGAGGATGTAGTGCTGCCCACACTTGCCCTTCACAGCTGTGGCTAGAGACTTTGGAGCATGCAGAGACAAGAGGCTGGTCACCCAGGTCTCCTGCAAGGCCCAGAGGCCTGGAGTAATTAGAGGGCCTGCTATTTCACACAGCAGGAGTTGAGCCTATCTCCGGAGTAGGCTTGGCTGGAGCATTGGTGCCCAGCATATACAAAGAGCAGGCTTGCTGTTAGGGCCAGGGCAACTCATGGTAGACAGCACAAATCTACCTGCTTGTGCCAGGGGTATGTGTGTCTGTATATATATTGGGTAGGTGAGTGTCTGTGGATGTGCTGAGCATGTGGCCTATGTCAGCCTGCGGGTAGAGCCTAATTAGGCCACCTCAGGCCTCTTTTCATTTTAGAAGAGGGAAAGGAAGGTGGCAGGAGGAGTCCCCATGACCTATGGCCTGGGGCAGTGCATGTCTTATGGTGTGAGCAATGGGCTGTGCCATCATTTGCAGTGAAAATTCCCATGTATGAGCAGGGCCAGCCTGCTGTCTCTGGGTTGTGCTGGGCATTCGGTAGAGAATGGTGGGGTCAATGGGCTCCGCCCCTGCAAAGGGATGAGCAAGATCAGAATGGCCAAGGCCCCACCCAGTCTTGTGGCGGTGGAAAGTGAGTTTTGGGAAGAGGAGATGGCAGGCTCAAAGACCCTGAGGTAGAAACAAGGCATCCTAGTGGCCTTTGAAGTGGACTTGGGGTACTGTGCAAGGCAGCGGGGTGGGGTTGGGGCAGACAACAAAGATAATGGAGGTGAATCAAGGTACTTGCAAGAGCAGAGGGAAAGAAAGAGGGGCTCTGGCAGAGTGGTGGGAAATGGAGCTGTGGGAAGAATGTTGGGGTGGATGACCATGGAGTTGGGGGTATTGGCTGGCTGCCCAGTTAGATATAGTGGGGTGGACACCATGCTGGGGCCCTGGCAGTGCAGAGCCACAGCCTGAGAGCTAACTGTGAAGGCAGGGCTGAGTCTGTTCCTCCTCTCCCTACCTGTGATGTGATGTGAACTGTCCTGGAACTGAGGGGCTGTGACAAGAAGGAGGTGAGGGCTATCGTCAGGTGTGACCTGTGGCTGTCATTACATTGGGGAGGGTTTGTCTTCAGCAAGGAACAAGAGCTGCTCTCAGAGACAACCCAGCAGAGAAAGTCAGAGAACTGGGGTGGGAGGGGCCTTGGCCAGACCTCTGTTCTCCAGTCATGGGTCCTGTCTCACTCCTTGTCTCCCTTGCTCTCCAGAACATGGATAAGGCGACCGTGCCATCCGTGACGCTCATCGTGGGCTGTGGTGTGTCCTCCCTCACCCTGCTCATGCTGGTCATCATCTACGTGTCTGTTTGGAGGTGGGTGCCTGCTCCAGAGCCTGGAGATCTAGCCCTCCCTTGTACCATCTACTCTGGACCATGCTGCCTGCTTTGTCCCATGCTGCCTGTGTTTCTATTCCAGGTTCCTGATTGCTGTGTCACTCAGGGGCCACAGAAGAAGGATGGGGGTGAGGGGTGTTGAACATACAGATCCTACTGTCACCTGGAGCTCAGGCCCCAGCTAGGCACATAGAACAGTTATTCTTTGATTACTTGGAGTTCTGTGTACCCTGTATACCTGGACCGACAAACTCCCTGGGGTCAGAAATAACTTCCTGCACTGAGCTCCTAAGGCTACAAGGATCAGCAAGGACCCCCATTTCCATCTTAGGCTCATGCATAGGTTATGGGGTGATACAGCCCGGTTACATCCCAGGCAAGTGTGGGTATAGGAGGATTGCACAGTGTGGATTCTCTTAATGGCTAAGCCATTAGGAGCCCGCTTAGGTCACAGATGTGTCTGGGCAATGTCCCAACAGTAGGTATATGGTAACCATGGGCATGAGCCTGGGTGGGGGAAGGGTGGCCTTCTCCCCACTCACCAGCAAGCCCCACCTAGTAGTTTGCAGTGCGGTACACTCAAGGTCATTGTACACAGAGCTGTTCTAGGGTACCCATGTGACGGCCGGCCCCTGCAACTGGGTATTCCAGTTCTCTACCCTGTGTGATGGTAGCCAATAATCTAAACTGATGTGCCAGTCACTGCCTGCAGTCAGGCAGCAAGAGATCAATGTGACTAGTGGGAGAGGGGCATCTGTGCAGCCTCCAGCACCAGCTGCCCTCTTTGCGCTTCCCAAAGACGGAACATCTAGAATGCTTCCCACAGGACTCCCTCTCACCTGTGGGCCCTTCAGGACCTCACAGCATCGTGAGCTCAGAGCTCACAGGCTGAATTCAACTCTGACCTGGAGAGGAGGCTGCTTGGCATTTAAAGCACCTTCCTTAGTGAGCACTGATGGCATCACTGTGCCCTGTGAGCTGCAGACAGGGACTATTCTGATGGCCGGCTAGGTAGTGGGGGCCAGATGAAATAAGGGCTGTGCCTACCTCAAGCATGTCAAGCTTAGCTGAGACCCCTCTGATCCCTACCTGGGTGGGTCTCATTTCCCAATGGCTGGTGGTGGTTCAAGGTGTTGATGATTAATGAGGATTGCAGTGATGGTGGCCATGGCCATGGGTTGTGATGGCCACAGTAATGGTGTCGTTGTTGATGACAGTCATGGGGATGGTTGTGATGGTGGCGGTAGTGCTGTCGTTGATGTTTGTGGTGGTGGTAATAATGGTGATTGTGGTAGTGATGATAGTGATGGTGATGAAGGTGGTGGACGATGGTTATGGTAGTAGTGGTACTGGTGGTGATGATTGAGGCGGTAATGGTGGTGGTGTTGGTAGTGGTGGGCACAGTGATGATAATGATGGTGATGATGGAGGCAGTAGTTTGAGGGAGGAAATGAACCACTCATTCTTGGACAGGCCACATGACTTTGATCCCTGTTAGGTGCTGACCTCACGCCCTGACCCCTCTCGCAGGTACATTCGCTCAGAGCGGTCCGTCATCCTCATCAACTTCTGCCTGTCCATCATCTCTTCTAATGCTCTCATCCTCATCGGGCAGACCCAGACCCGCAACAAGGTAGGCAGCCTCTTGTCCTGTCCTGCATAGCCTTGTATTTTCAAGTGTGGTGAAGATGGCCCCCCACCCTGGCCAGCTGTGAGCTGGGAAGCTTAGTGTAGGAGCCCTCTGTTTGCCTTCCCTTGGACCCCTCTCTTGTTCCCACCCTATGATCTCCGTACCCTGTCCTGCCGTATGTGACCCAGAGGCTAGGCTTTGGGAGGGATCTTCAAGGGCTACCCTAAAGTGTTGCAAATAGAGAGAAGGCCTAACCCCAAACACTGCTGCGTGCCATGGCAGAAACTCATAGTCACAATGGGCTTGCCTGTGATTTGATGTGGGTCTGAGGGTGTGACTCCCCCTGACCCTCAGTTTCATCCCTGCTGAGGGATAGCCCAGACTGGAGCTTCTCAGTGGGTTCCTGGCCCCAATTTTCTGGCAGCAAGGGGAGGAGGATGAGCACCTATGTCAACCTTGGGCTTCAGTAGTCCATCTCAGGGTGGGGACCAGGTTGCTGCCTGCTCAGGAACTTGGCTTGTCTCAAAGTCATTGGGTCCTGGGTTTCTCCCAGCTGTTGCCACATGCACATAGGGGATGGGTGAGAGCCAGTGAGCACCTGCCCAGTCCCCTTGGCCCCTGCCCAGGTTGTGTGCACGCTGGTGGCTGCCTTCCTGCACTTCTTCTTCCTGTCCTCCTTCTGCTGGGTGCTCACTGAGGCCTGGCAGTCCTACATGGCCGTGACTGGCCGCCTACGGAGCCGGCTCGTCCGCAAGCGCTTTCTCTGCCTGGGCTGGGGTGAGCAGAGCAGCTGGGGTTGGGAGGTGAGGGTGGACTGTGGCTAGGGCTGTCGAGGTATAGATGAGCAGCTGGGAAGAGGGTGGGCAGTGGGCTGGGGTTAGTGGCCAGGAGTGAGGGCAGGCAGCTGGGGAGAGGGTGGGCAGTGGGCTGGGGTAAGCAGAGTTTTAGGGGATGGACAGCCTGAGTAGGATGATGGGCTATCTCTGTCCTTGGCATTCTTGTTCTGGCCCTCTGCTTATTCCTACCACTCTTAGAGTGTCCCTTGCCACCCTGGCTTGTCCCTTTGGGCCTCCAATACTTTATAAGATTACCAGAAAATGCAGCCCAACCAGGCCCATTAGCATCCAGAGGACAAATAACAGTATCTTTCACAGGACTTGGGATACATGCTCTAAAAACCATGCCCTCTTTCTGGATGGAGAAGAAATGAGCAATGCCTCACCCCCTGATCTGCAGTCCTGCAGCATTTTCTTAGCTCTCATCATCCTACCCATGTCCCCCTCTTCCCCGTAGTGATGCCCTAATTTGGGACTTCCCTCATGCAGCTTGGCCCTTGGCCCATGCGGGCAGGGGATGGCAGGACTGACCACCCTTCTTCTGGTCCTCTTCTAGGGCTCCCTGCACTGGTGGTGGCCATTTCTGTGGGATTCACCAAGGCCAAGGGGTACAGCACCATGAACTAGTGAGTTGGGCAGGGGTGGTGGTGGAATAACCTCCTGCAGACCTGGAAGATGCCCCGCCTTGCTGGCATTGGATCAGCCCAGCTCAGGAGGGTGGGCCCTTAGGCAGCTCCCTCACTTGTAGGCAGCCAGGTTCTGTAGGCAAGGAGATGAGACGAATGCCTGGGGCCTCCTGCTTCCTCACTGGGTGATCTTGATGGCTATGAGCCTCTGGAGTCCTCAACCCATGTGTACAGCTGTTGAGGAGAACCCCAGATGCACCCGTCCCATGGGCATTATGGGGGGGGTGTCAATTTCACAGGTGAAGTCCAGGATTCACAACTGCTGATCTAAAGCAGTGTGAGCTCTGTGGGAAAAGCAGGACCCCAGGCTTAGGATGGAGTTAGAAAGGGGAACAGAGACAATTGGCTGGCTCACACTAGTCAGCATCTAGGTGGGGATGGTGGCTAAAACCAGCAGAGCGTGAAAGTGTGAGCAAACCCAAATTACTCTGGAGCCCCAGAGGGGTAGGTGATAGGGCTCTGGAGCCTCTGTGTCTGAACCATGTTGGAGACACTGATGGGGGATTCTGAAGAATGAAAAGGAGTGTGTTAAGCAGCTTTGGCTATGCCCAGGCAAGAGCTGGGGGCAAGCCTGCAGTGTGTTGAGTATCCCCTATAGCAGTGGTTCTCACCCTGTGGGTCATGACCCCCAACAGGGGTTGAATATCAGATATCCTGCATGTCCGATATTTACATTTTGATTCATAATAGTAGAAAATTATAGTTACAAAGTAGCAACGGAATTTTTTTTTGTTTGGGGTCACCACAGTGTAAGGAACTGTATTTAAAGAGCTGTAGCATTAGGAAGGTTGAAAACTACTGCTTTGTGGGTTTGACCTCCTGTAGGTTCCATGGACGGTGCCAAGGAGCTGATGGGCTGTGGAGAGCTAGGCAAGTGAGCATAGGACTGTTGACCTAGGCCAGGAACCCTCATGGCAAGGAGGGTCTGCTAGAGATGCTGAGAAAGAGCCAGAAAGGGTTAGGGGGCAAAGGGGGAGCCCCAGGGCTTCTGAGAAGGCATGCCCTATTCCCTGAACTGGGTCATGCTCCCATTTGTAAGTGGAGGTAACAGTGGCTGCATAGGGACTCCTGGGGAGCCAACCCAAAAAATATGTGCAAGTTTCCCTATGTTTTTCATGGCCACCAGTTGCCTGGTGGGCATGGGGCTGGGTACTGACAGCTTGTCTCTTCCCCAGCTGCTGGCTCTCCCTGGAAGGGGGACTTCTCTATGCCTTCGTGGGACCAGCTGCTGCAGTTGTGCTGGTACTGACCCACTCCCTTGTCTCCCCTGTCTGCTGGGCTGGGTCCCCTGGGTCTTTATCTGCCCCTCGGCTGGCCTGTAGGGGTCTGGTCACAGCTCTATTCATCCCACTCCAGTCGCTCAGTGTGGTACACTGGTGTCGTCTTATCTCTAAGCATGGCTTGCCTGGATATTGGGCATTGATTATATGCCTGCAAGAAGGCCCTTGCAGGTTTGGTGAGTAACAGGGAGGTGGGGACAGATGGACAGATGGACATCTGTAGCTGCAGGGATTGAGCAGACATGACCCAAGTCAGGCATGTCCACCACAGCTGTCAGCACCCAGAGTGAGCTAGGGCTGCCTTTTTCCTAGTGTCAGAGGGACCTTGTTTTTTCCTGGTCCTTCAGCTGACATGCCCATTTGGAGAAGAGTCCAAAACTACAGCTGGGGACTGGCCCAGGGCCAGGAATGGCTTGGCTCAGCATGGTAGTAGATGCTTTCTCTAGTCTTTGTCTCCCCGTATCACCCTCTGTCAGGAAGGGGTGGTCAGGGAGCTTGGCTCCAGTCAGTCTAGCAGATAGGTGACACAGGAGTAGTTGACCCTGCAGAGTTGGAGTAGCAGGTCTGGGGAGGGTGTGTAGGTGGGTAGAGGCCTTGGATGGCTGCCAGAATTCCTGCTTCTTTCTCCTCTAAGGCACCCAAATGGAAGGTCAGGTGGACATCACTGGCCTCAGAGGGTAGCTGCCGACCGACAAGCTCCAGGGTCTGTGTGAGGGGCTATTGAGGAAAAAGTTCCTACCCCTGCTTCTCCACATGCATCACAGGACCCTGTTGTAGGAGGGTAGCCTGGCCTGGAAAGACACCTGCGACCCAGCTGTGTGGTCAGCAAGCTAGGAGGCAGGGCTGTACCAGGAGACAGGCCCCTGTGTGTGGAATCCTGACTGCAGACTCATGGAAACTGTCAGGCTCAGGCCTCTGGGCACTATCTCCAGCATGAGAATTCAGAGTACCTCCCTACCTTGACCTTTGCCCTTTAGGCCTTGGGGTTCTGGCAGCCTTTCTTTTAAAAAAAAAAATACCTAAGGATAAAAAGGGATAAAAATTAAGATTTGAGCAAGGCCTTGTCCCTTGTGCCACATCCTGGCAGAGAAAGCCAGAGAGGCAAGGCGCCAGAGTTCCCAGGACACAGAGGCTCTGACAGTAGACTTGGAAATGATTCTTATCTTGTGTAGTAATTTGGTTAGCAGCTTAGAGATGCACCTGAGGCCCTAAGAAACCCTCTGGAGGCACCCAGGGAAATTGTCAGTGAGGGTCAGTGGGATTGGAGGAGATCGGGAACATGAGGCACCCAAAATCAGCCAATGAAGCCATCTTGGTCCTAGGCTAGGAGCTCGCCATCCTCAGGGTCCAAGAGAGGGGTGTTGGTGGTGTGGGTTACATTGAGGACAGGGTTCTGGATGGATCCGCCTGGCTGACACTGGGCTCTGAATTGTGGGGACACATGAGTAACCCTTGGAGGACTGTGGACATCCTGGGCATGGCCGTTGCTGATCTGGGCACCCATGGGCTCTGGCCCACTCCTGCCTCTGCCCGGCAGGTGAACATGGTGATCGGGATCCTGGTGTTCAACAAGCTCGTGTCCAAGGACGGCATCACGGACAAGAAGCTGAAGGAGCGGGCAGGGTAGGCCCTGTGGCCCTGGCACCTTGCCCTTCTTGGCTGGAAAGAGCCAGAGCCCATCGACCATTAAGTCCCAAGTCCAGTCTGACAATTCAGGTGTCCTGGAGCAGGTTGGGAAACCGGGGCACAGAATACAAAGGCTTTTTCTAGCCAGTCCGTCTCTGTCTTGCTCTGTGCCTCAGTTCCTTTATCTGACCTGTAACAAGGTAGGACTCTGTAGCATCTCCAGAAAATTTTTCCAAGCTCATTTCTTAAAGAGAGCCCCAGTGCTGGGCTCAGGCTGGTGGAAGGATACCCCAGGTCTAAGGCTTGGAGTGCTCTCCTGTTCCCTGAATCCCGTAAGAGACCTGGTGCCTTCATCGTGGGAGGACAGCTAGGGATGGGGAGGTGGGGGCGGGGGGACATCGTTCCTCCCACACTACTCAGGCACCTACTCTGTGAGCTGTCCTGGGAGTGAGGGATGACATGGGGGTCACTGCTGCCTCAGCTTAGGGACATATAGGGTCACAGGAAATTGGGGTGGTAGCCTTGCCCTACCCAGAGTTCTTCCTGTCCCACCTTCTACCTCCCACAGCTAGTGTGCTGCTGTCTTTGTGGGGGTCCCACCCCGCCCTTCCCCTCTGTGCCTGTCTTGCTTGGTGTCTTTCTCTGTCTCTCACTGTCTCTTTTTCTGGTTCCTCCTTCTCTGCCCAGTGACTTCTCTGGGTGCCTGGTGGGCTCTGGCCCTGGTTAGAGCCCTTGAGTAGGCTAAAGGAGCTCTTTTACTGTACTTGGTGCTCTGTGACAGAGTTTGGGCATGAGCTTCTAGCCTTAGCCTTGCTGTCTGCCCCAGAACAGTGGGCCCACATCAGTGTCGGGGCCCCACACACGTGGGTTGAGCTGTGCCTGAGTTGTAGGTGTGGAGGTCTCCTTGGACTCTCCAGCACTGGCCTGCTTGATTTGTTCTTAGAATAGCCACCAAGAAGCTGCCAAGTCTATATCCCCTTATATCAGAGTAAACAGAGGTGTGGGGACTAGGGAAAGCTGGGGGAGCTGGAATTAGACCCCAATTATGGGTGTCCTGGGCCAATACCTAGATGGTAAGGCACCCATGTGCTGTGTGCGCATGCACACCACACCGCACACAGACACACACAGACACGGACAGGGCTGCCATACAGCTCAGCCTATTTCTGCTGTCCTTGTGAGGCCTGCAGGTGGACCCTCCTCCATGACCCAGCCTATGTGATAACATCTGGCAATCTGGCATTCCTATGTGAGAGGAGAGGGGCATCAGGCCTCCTTCAGATCTTGCTGCTGTCTACACTTAGAGTCTCAGGCATGCTGCCAGTCAGCAGATGCTGACAGCCTGCAGTCCTGCCCATCTCACTGGATCCCTTAGATGACAGAGCCCCAGGCTGCCATCTCTGCTCCTCGCCTCGCGGTTTCCAGGGAACTTGTTTGCTTTTGTTTCAGCCTTTGATTTCACTTGCAGTCAGCTGCCCGTGGCCCCCCTCGGGCGTGCCCTCACGTGTGCCGAGTGCGGAGTCTTCTCTGCTGCCGAAGCCACCTCCGAAGCCACCAGTAATGCCATGTTAGTGCCTTGCTGCCACCTTGGAGCAGCCCTGTATGGGCTCTGCCATCTCCTGAGTCAATTTATTTGTTTTATGTTTTTCCTTCATTTCTTTCATTTCTGCCGTCCCTTCTGGATTTCCAAGGCAGCCCTGCCCTTTACCTGCCCTCTACCTGCAAGCTCAGCTCTCCCAACTCAAGGCCTGCTTGCTTGCAGCATATAAGACACTTGGGAGGCAAGGAGTGGGTCAGCTAAGGTAGTAGAATGGGACTGAATCCAAGGACATTTGGAGCGGGCCTGTACTGCTTCCTGTTGCTCCTAGATCCTCCCCCCTCAACAATGCTGCCCAGAACCTGGCCTCAGCTGCCACCTCCTCAAGACAAGTGGATAGGGAATGGAGTCATGTGAGTGTGTGTATATGAGTGTTTGGGGGGGGGTTGGGGGCTAGGGGACAGATAATGAACCTGTGCCCGTTGCTCACATATAAGAGTAGCTGGATATGTATACAGTATGTATGTGCCAGTGTACATAGGGATGGTGGCTATGTGTGGGACTGGGCATGCTCACAGAATGCAAGTGTGCATAGAGGTTCCCATATGTGAGAGTAGCTGGTTGTGTGGACAGTGTGCTACTATGCACAGGGATGTCCAAGTGTAAGAGTGACTGGTATGTGCAGACATGGGGAAAAAGTGTGCAAGTGTGAGTATGTGTGTGTGGGGGGCGGGGGGAGAGTTGTACCTGTAAGTTTATAACTGTAAGAAATTAACTGGGCATGGACAAAGATGTATAGAAACCTGTATAACCGAGAAGTGCTGCCCCTGTGGGTATATGTGCTGTGTGTCTGTGTGGACACGAAGATACAGCCATGGGAACAAGACACCAACAACAAGGGATGTTGATCCACTGACTTGGCTATGACAACATCATTGTATTTTGGGTGGGTGGAGTTTAGCATAGAAAGTCATCATGTCCAAGCCTCTGCCTCCTTCAGGTCATAGCAGTGGCAGAGACCCAAAACACTAACCCTCTCGGGTCCTGGTGTTCACTCTGAGCAGGCAGTGGAGCCCATAACTCTTGGTACCTCAGACAGCTATGAGGGCTAGATTAGGCTGGATGGTTAGAGGATGCGCATGGTAGAGCACCCAGCCAAGTAGAGGAGCCCGTTCTAACTCTGGGCCCCACACTGCTTTGAGCCCCAGTGGTCACCTTTGGATCAGCGGTCTTCCTAGGTAGGGTCCAGCCTAAGCTAAGCAGCTGCGTCCTGGGATCCTGAAGGTCAGGCAGCAGCCAGAGGCGGTGACACCCAGGCCTCAGTGGAGCTCTTTTGGTGCTCTGGGGTAGCTTGAGTTCTTAGGGAGCTTGTGGCTCCTCTTCCTCCAGGTTCCTGGAGAAGTGATTTGGAAACTGGTAGTCAGAGGAGATAGAGAAATGACAGGGCTGAGCTTGTGGGAAGCCACGGGGTCTGTGCTGATGGAGCGCTCTGTTCCTGCACCAAATGCAGGTGACATGAGGTGTCAGGGGACCCAGCTCAAAGAATGTCTGCTTTGAAGGGGAGGGGAGGTGTTAAGGGCTCAGTGCTGTCTGTGCTGGGAATATGTCTAGAGCTGAGAACAGTCCTACGGACAACTGGAAGTCATTTACTAGAGGGCCAGCCTGCTGTTGCTCTGTTCCAGCTTCAGGGACGGATGGAGGGGAGTAGGGGGATACTTCTGGCTTCTGCGGCCATGAGGGAGGGAGGTGGGATAGTTGGCACTATTCAGGAGGCCTCACACCACCCTCAGCTTCAAAACCATGGGTGGGGTTAGCAGGGACCCAGGAGTTGGGGCTTTGTGCCTCACATGGGACTCCCTCTAAGAGGGAGGTGATGGATTGTATAGTTGACTGGAAATGGAGCCCACACTTAAGGGCATTAGGTGAGCTGACAGAGATCAGCAGGGCAGGGCTGAGAGCACCAGTCCTGAGTGCCCAGGCCACAGGTGGCTACTCAGTTCACCAAGTGATGACAGCTGTGGCTAGGGGCAGGAAGCTTCCCGGGGTCAGTGTAGCATGGCTTCATAGCAGGCTTGGAAAAGGCCACATTAAAGGGCTACTGTAGCCAGCTGTGTGACCTCAGGGACCAAGAAGGTGAGGATGGTTGTGTATTTGCAAGGCCAGACCCCACATAGGAACCCCTACCAGGGCTACACTCTGGTTTATTGGGAGTTTGGGGGATTCTCTGCTCAGCTGGGCCGGTGGGTTCTCTGAACTCTCCCACAATCTCTGCTACCCTAGATCCCATTCAGTGTTCAGTCCTCTTCTCCCATCTGCTCCCTTTGGGGGGACAGTATGACCCCCGAGAGAGGAGGAACAAGTCATCCTGATGTCCGCCTGACTCCTGGAAATGACAGGGGCTGTAGACAGGCCACAGTGGCTCCTGGGAACCACGGTGGTGCTGAGGTTGGGGTCAAAGGACAGTTCTTAAGCACTCGCATGCCCCACAGCCTCAAGGCAACACCATGTCGCCACATGAGCATGGGGGAAAGCTCGGTGGTTGACGGGCAAGCCAGGTTCTGATGGAGAGGATGAAAGGCTTGGGCTGCCAGGTCCCTATGCCAGCCAGGTGCTCCAAGAAGAGAATGAGGGCTGAAGACAGGGTGGCTCAGGTCAGGGCCACAGGAGGGCACTGAGATGCAGGAGAGTAGCTGCAGCCCCAGAAGAGGAAGAACACCCTTTGTGTCTGTTCTGTCTGTCTTGGTCTCTTCTCTGACCCTCTGGCCTTGTCCAGCTGTCCACTGTCTGTCCTGTTTCTCCCTCACATTTTCTCTCTCCTTCTCTTAGTATCTCCCAAGACTCCTGTCTCCCACAGCCATCTTGTATTGCAGTTGGGGCCCTGGAACTCTGGATCCAGGGCGTGGAAGATGGAATCAGGGGCTACCTTGCTCCGTGCATCTCTCCCATCCCTGTGCGCTTCCTATCTGTCTCCCTTCTGTTACCTCCTGGACAGGGTCCAAGTTCTCTCCCAAAGAGCTCCTCTACTTTGCTGGGTCCCTTGAAAGCCCTCAGGCCTGGGGATGGGGAAAAAGGGTGTCCTCAGGAGAGGTGGAGCGCCCACGGGGCCGCCCTGACACCCTCTATCCCCAGGGCCTCCCTGTGGAGCTCCTGCGTGGTGCTGCCGCTGCTGGCGCTGACCTGGATGTCTGCTGTGCTTGCTGTCACCGACCGCCGCTCCGCCCTCTTCCAGATCCTCTTCGCTGTCTTTGACTCACTGGAGGGCTTCGTCATCGTGATGGTGCACTGCATTCTGCGCAGAGAGGTGGGCGCCCTGGGCCTGGGGACCCACTGTATCCGCTCTAGGTGGGCTTGTGCCCAGCATGTAGCCAAGGTTGTGGGGAATGGCCCCCCTTTTGGAAGACAGCTTATTTTCAAGGGTGCCTCATCAGCTCTGGGAGATCTGTGGCTGGCAGGGCAGACCTAGATGCTTGTGGCATTTTCTGAACCTTTCAGGTGAGAACATGAGTTTCCTATCCAACTATGTCCTGGTGGCCACCAGCAGGAGGCAGTCACGAGACTGTTTGTCCTAACCCCAGAGAGGCGGCTGCACTGTGGACAGAAGTGTCTCTTAACTCAACAGACCAACTTCTGCTCCAGAAAGAGTCGGGACATGGCTGGGCCTAGGGAGAGCCTGCTGCCTCCATTTTCCTCAGAACCTCCTAGAATGCTGCTAAGGTTTTTAAACTGCAGCGGGTATAAGAGGACAAGTATAGACTGTAGCTGCAGGAACCAGAGACCTCAGTGGACAGAAGGGACTGGCTGGCAGACAGAGAAGAGGTCAGATGCCACTGGCCCTCTAGGGAGGCTCGGGAGGAGCACCCTTGGAGAGAAGGCTTCCCATAAAGCCTGTATCCTCCTTCCACCTCCCTTTGCTGGTCATGTTTCACTTAGCTGTGGGAAACTACTGTGAGAAGCCACCAGGCACCACGGCAGCTCACAGAGAGAGCTCGACTTCTGAGCCACCCCTGCCCTGGTCACCTGAGCACTGCATCCACAATTCTTGGTAGCCCCCCCCCACACACACACACAAACCAGATGCCGTGACTTGTAACCCACAGGCAGGTGAAGTCTAGCCTCATATTGTAAAGTCACTGATCTGCTCTGGAGTCACATTCTTTCCCTCTGCTCCTCCCTTAGTGTTCTGGTGTCTGCAGGGCCAGCTAACTGAAAGTAGGAACTTTGGGAAGGTAACAGGACATATGTCAGCAGAATAGCAAAATATCCCACTAAGATCTGGCCCTAGGGGTGGAATCTGCACAAAGCCTTGTGATCAGGAAATTAAGATGTGAACAACAGCAAAAGGGCTTAAAACTCCCTGTTGGGCAGAATAAGCACATGAAACCAGCCCTTGTGTATGGTGTCTGCTGCTGGTCTCAGCACCTCACAGCTATCTACAGAGTCTGGATTTCGGAATAGTGTTGGATCCTGTGTACTTCCTCAAACTGATTGTCCTGGGTGATTAGCCACTTCCTTAGGTGACTCTTCTTGCCAAGATCTGTGCTGGCCTTGTGGCTGGCCTTAGCCTTGTCCATACAGTCTTCCTTGAGTCAGGATGGGTTTTGGGGGTTCCAAATGGCCCTGAAACCAGGTACCTGCCTTAGGCTAATGTTCTTACAGTGGCCTCCAGTCAGTGGAGTCTGCAGCTTCTTCCCAGCATCAGAAACTCCTAATGTTTGCATCTTACATCCTTTCTCCTAGCACAAGGGGCACTACCGGGCTACAAAGAGGCTTCTTGCAGAGACTGCTGTTGCAGAGGGTTCTCTGAGAGGCTGTGGCTCTCTGCTGACACGCTTTCCCTCCTCCAGGTCCAGGATGCTGTAAAGTGTCGTGTGGTAGACCGCCAAGAAGAAGGCAACGGGGACTCAGGGGGCTCCTTCCAGAATGGCCATGCTCAGCTCATGGTAGGACTAATTGCCTGGGGATGCAAGCTGTCCCTCTAGAGACCTCTAGGTCCTTCCTGTGCCCAGAGTTCTGTTGGGCCCTGGCAGCCCTATTAGATGAACTCTGGACCCAGTTTGTAATTGGGGGAACTGAGGCCAAGTTGAAATCATTGATCCAGGGTTTTGAGCTGGGTAAGGCTATTGATGAGTTGGGTGGGGGCTGGTGTGCATCCTTACCTTCTTCAAAGCTTGCCCGTCCAGAACTGTGCACAAGCCAACTGTGAGTTTACCTATACAGACTACTTCAACTATGGGATCTAGGCATAATAGCCTCTGAGCAGAGCCCTAGGCTCTGTGACCAATTTCCTGCCCCCTGGCATCACCCATTATGTTGTCCCAGGTGTTCAGCACCCCAGGGGTGAGGCACTGGGGAGCATTCCAGGTGGTGTCTACACAGGGCCAGCCCTCTGGGCCTCAGTGCCACCATCTAGAGGGAACAAGTGTCAGCTGGACAGGTACTTTGTCATTTGGGGACACAGCTTTCCCTCGTCTTGATGTTTCTCCTGGCCCAGCCTCTAACCTCAGGGGAAGACTGCCACCTTCCCAGCATCCTGGCTCCTGCATTTCAGGGAAAGACCTCCAGTTTGAGATTAAAGGCCAGACTGACCCCCTTGGAGCCCTGTGGCCTCTGGATGGGTCTTCTAGACCCAAGCTCCTAAGGTGGCCCTGGGTCACCACCATGGCCTCCCCAGCTGCTGTCCTCAGAGATGCAGTGGGGACCATGTCTCTGCTTTAGGGGAGGCTGGTGCTGGCCCAGGTCTGTGTCTGTCCCCTGCTGTCTGTCTTGGATGGAATGGCAGAGGCTCTTGAAGCCCTGGTGGCTGCATGGCTTTGGGGGGCATGGCCAGAGGCCAGAGGCCAGTTGCTCCATAATGTCTTGAATGAAGAACACGCATGGTTGATTGCACGCACACACAGGTAGACACAAACACATGCATGGAGAAACGTGCATATGATCCTTCATATAAATGCAGAGATGTAAAGGCTGGCTCATATGCGAATCATAAACACAATGCTACTCTCAATATACATGTTCATGCTCACACAGTACAGTCCTCTGCCCTCACAAAGGCACAAATACCATAAATACACAGAAATACAGCTCACACATGCATGTGAATGCTGGCAGACACACCCATGCTTGCATAGACAGGCATACAGATGCATGGCCACACCAGGTGGCCCATGGACTAATAATGTGGGCTGGAGTTTATGGTGACAATATCAGTATATTTGTGACCTCTGCGGTGTGTGTGTGGCTCTGGTGGCCCCCTTCCTACCACCTTGCAGGTTGCAACCCAACCTGCCACCAGCCCTGCCCTCATCCTGCCCTCGGTCTCTGTCTTGCAGACTGACTTTGAGAAGGATGTGGATCTGGCCTGTAGATCAGGTGAGCGCCTGACAGGTGAGAGCCATGGTGGCCAGTTGGCCCATCTGCTTCTTTCTTTACTTCAACATCTGTGTGCCCTACCTGTCCCCATCCCACGCCCACTGCCACATGGTCCAGCCTGGGCTCCCTCCTCCCCAAGGCTTCAGGAGTCCTGTGGGTATGAGCCCAAGAAAGGTGTCATGGAGCCCATGCTGGGCTGGGACCATCACTGGTACCCTTCACCTGTCTGTCTCTCCCTTTCCCCTCACAGGGCAGAGCAGACAGGCCAGTTCTGCGTGAGATCCAGCCCTGTTCCTGCCTCTGCCTGTACACTCCATTGTCACCTGCCTCCTACCTGCCCTCCCTCAAGCACCCATGTTCTGTGTTGTCTTTGTGTCTTCATCGTTAACCTGGGGTGGGGGAAAGGCAGGTTGCCTTTTGAGAGTGTGAGACCTCAGTAGCGAGAGGAAAGCAAGGGGAAGGAACTGCTATTGGGACCCTTGGCTAACACTGAGCTTCCTAGAAGCAAAGTCATGTTCCTAAGGACCAGGGGCCAGGGCAATAGCAGATGGTCCCTTGCTGTGGAGGGGCCATCTGGCCTGACTCCATCTGGTTCCCAAGTGGGGAATGTCAACTGCTGCCTGGGGTTGGGTTCTTGGAGGAGATAACCTTGGGATGGGGCCAAAAACATCTTCCTTGATCTTCAGTGATCCAGTTCCATATCCTAACCAAGAGATGACTCTGGCACTGGGGGATGGATGCCAGCCCACCCTGGTGGTGTGCTCTGGGCTCCCTTCACTCAGTTGTGCCTGAGCACAGGGTGCTATGGGCTGAATGTAGCTGATGGGCACACGATAGGTGTCTGTGGATATGTGTCCACGGTGGGACGAGTCCCTGCTGAGAGAGGCAGGGATGGGCTGTGTGCCTTGAGATGGTGCTGAGATACTCTTGGGGTTAGGCATACAGATTGATAGGAATGATAGCTAGTCCACTGCTGGGGTGTTGGAAAGGGTTACAGGAAGACACTGCTGGGTATCTTAGTTACTGTTCTATTGCTATGAAGAGACACCATGGCCAAGGCAGCTCTTACTAAAGAAAGCTATTGGGGGCTTGCTTACAGTTTCAGAAATTTAGTACTTTATCATCATGGTGGGGAGCTTGGTGACATGCAAGCAGGCACTGGCAAAGTAGCTGAGAGCTACATCATGATCCACAGGCAGAGAGACTCTAGGCATAGATGGGCTTTTGAAACCTTAAAGCCCACCCCCAGTGGCACAATGACATGCTTCCTCCAACAAGGCCACACATCCTAATCCTATTTAAATAGTTTCACTCCCTGATGACTAGGCATTCAAATATAATACTCACACTGCCACGCTGGGTGATAGTCTGAAAGAGCCAAAGGTTGTCATTGAAGGTGAGCTGGGGAGAGGGACCTTTGGTCTGGGAAACTAAGATATTGTTCGTGAACATAGCTGATGATATCACAAGAGCTGCTGGTGGGCCCCAAGGCTGGGCTAGGTGTGACCAGAACAGGCAGTATGCAGTACGGGGCCAGGTTTCCTAAGAAGGGGATATGACCTTGCTCTGGAGAGTGTTCCCAGTGTGGATAGCTGCCTTGGCTCAGAGCTAGTCTGGTACTGTACTGGCCACTGGGGCCAAGTTGATGGTCCAGTGTCAGATGGGATGTATGGTGAGCTGGAGCTCAGGCCAGATGATGGACAGTTTGGGATAGCTAACCCAAGAGAAGTGGATGGGTGGGAACTTTAAGAAGGATTTTATCAAGGCAGAGGAGCAAGCAAGGCAGGAGAGCCCTTCTGAGGGGTTGAGCTTATGTGCTGCTTCTCGTGGTCCTTGGAGCTGATGTGTCTATGCCAAGCACAACCTCCCTGCAAGGACTCATGTGCAGGGGGGAGCACTGCAGGGGAGCTGGGGTCTCACTATGAGAAGCTGCTCTGCTCCCTCTGAGGTACCTTGTTCCTGTGCCTTCCAGCAGAGGGCGCCCTCACATGCCTTTCAGAATTGCCATGATAGGCTGACAATGAGGTACAGTCTCTGGTTGTCTTGAGAGGCAGGCAGAGGCCTGAGGGGGCCAGCCTCCTTAGAAAAGGCAAAGGAATTTTGGTTGTTCAAGTAAGCATGGGTCTGGTGTGGATCAAGACCAGGGTGGCAGCAGTGTTGGCCAGCCTGAGCCCCTGCTGCTGCAGGCCAGCCTCACTATTCTGACCCTCTTCCTTTCTGTTGTCCTTTCCCATGCTCCCCATTAGTACTGAACAAAGATATCGCTGCCTGCCGCACAGCCACCATCACAGGCACCTTCAAGCGACCATCACTGCCTGAAGAGGAGAAACTCAAGCTGGCCAAGGGCCCACCCCCCACCTTCAACAGCCTGCCAGCCAATGTGTCCAAGCTGCACCTGCACGGTTCACCCCGCTACCCCGGTGGGCCACTGCCCGACTTCCCCAACCACTCTCTCACCCTCAAAAAGGACAAGGCTCCCAAGTCCTCCTTTATTGGAGATGGGGACATCTTCAAGAAACTGGACTCAGAGCTGAGCCGGGCCCAGGAGAAGGCTCTGGACACGAGCTACGTGATCCTGCCCACAGCCACGGCCACACTGAGGCCCAAACCCAAGGAGGAACCCAAGTATAGCATCAACATTGACCAGATGCCCCAAACACGCCTCATCCACCTTAGCATGGCACCTGATGCCAGCTTCCCTACCCGTAGCCCACCTACCCGTGAGCCCCCAGGTGGTGTAACCCCTGAGGTGCCCCCTGCCCAGCCCCCACCACCTCCACCTCCACCACCCCCTCCACCCCAGCAGCCCCTACCCCCACCACCCACCCTGGAGCCTGCACCTCCTAGCCTGGGGGACACAGGGGAACCTGCGGCCCACCCAGGACCCAGTTCAGGTGCTGGGACCAAGAATGAGAACGTGGCCACCCTGTCAGTGAGCTCCCTGGAGGTGAGGGTGGTTCAGAGTCTGCAGAGCAGACATTGGTGGACCCCCAGCCAAAGGCTAATACTTTCATGCCATGTAGGCTCAGAGTGTGTCAGAAATGGGTAGGGCTGGCCCAGGAGCAGAATCTGTATGTACTTGAGCCCTTTTCACATAGCAACAGTCTCTGTGGTCAGCCTGGTGCTTATACAGCCCCTGAACCTTGTTCAGGCCTTAGGACATGGGACTGAGGTCAGGATGGGACCCTTGGGGAGCCCTTGCCCGACTCAAGGATGTGCCACTGTCTAGCTTTCGATCTCTTAGGTGCAGCTAGCACCCTGAGTTCACTGTTAGGGTTCCAACCTTGTGGCCCCTAGATTAGATCTCCTTGACCTGTGTGTCCTGGCTAAGCTGGACACTTCAGAGGGAGGACAAGGGCAAATAGGCCTTGAGCAGTGACACAAAGAACTTAGGGTAGCCTTGGAGTAAGAGCTGAGACCTTACTCTCATTTCATCATTGTCAGGAGCTTTTGGTCTTCAGCATACCCTCTGGACCCAGAGCTGGGCCTGTACCCCTAGGGAACAGGCAACCTGGTACCTGATACACCCTCAGCATATCCCCTGAAGGCAGGGTGGTGTCTCCCCAGCTGTCAGGCAGGGGGGCCTGGATGTGTGGTCTAGGCAGTTTTAGGGAACACATTGCCCATGCACACAACCTTCTCTCCTGCAGCGGCGGAAATCTCGGTATGCAGAACTGGACTTTGAGGTAAGTGCAGGTGCCTCTCTCTGGACAGACAGGCTGGGTGCTTAGAGCCTTTTCAGCAAGTGGGAGTTGGGGAAAGGCTCCAAGTTAGAGTTCAGGGGCCAACAGCAGGTGGGACAAAGGGGTGGCTGTGGATGCCCATCCTGGCTCAGGACTCCTGGCCCCAACCCACAGAAGATCATGCACACACGGAAGCGACACCAGGACATGTTCCAGGACCTGAACCGGAAGCTGCAGCATGCTGCAGAGAAGGAGAAGGAAGTGCCAGGCGCAGACAGCAAGGTCAGAAGGGTGGGCTCTGCTCCACCCACTCCCTGCACACCCCCATTCACTGGGTTGTTGGATGGCCTTTCCCTGTGCCATCTGCCTTATGTTAAAGGGCAGGGTTGGGAGAGCCTGAGCCTGGCCCTGTCTGGCAGGTTCCAGACTATCAGTTCCCACAGCTCTGACCCTGCTTGGCTGCAGCTCCTGCCAAGATGGGCTGTGAGATGCATGAGTTGCTGCTCTCTTGGAGTCCCTCCCTAAGAGCCCTCCTCCCTCTTCTCCCTTCTCTCCCATGGAATCACTCCCGTTCACCCCTGCCCTGCCTACACCGCTGGCATCGAGTAGCCAGAGAAACAGCAGACTCCCAACAAGAGGGCTTGGGAGAGCCTCCGCAAGCCCCACGGGACTCCTGCGTGGGTGAAGAAGGAGCTAGAGCCACTGCCCCCTTCTCCACTGGAGCTTCGGAGTGTGGAGTGGGAGAAGGCGGGTGCCACCATCCCACTGGTTGGCCAGGACATCATTGATCTCCAGACCGAGGTCTGAGCGGGCGGGCGGTGGCCCCACACCGGGCCATCAGGTGGGAAGCTGCTCTGCCCGCTCCGCCATAGGTCGGGCACAGATGCGCTCGCGGTGGCGGGCCGGGTCCAGCCCCGGTCTCAGGGCGCTCAGAGGCGGAGGGCCCGCGGTGCTGGGACCAGAGCCAGACACAGGACAGGAGGTGGCATGGCCCACGGGCACAGGGCTCCAGAGGCCAGATGGTGCCTCAGACTCTGCCCTCCTTGGGCAAGCCCGGGCAGGCAGGCGGGCGGCTGTGGACATGGACAGGTCTGGTGTGGCCAGCGTCCCCAGGATGCCCACCTCAGCCACCACTGCAGAAGACTGCCTGTGGCCCGCCAGCCTGGCTCCGTTTTTTAGACACCCCTACCCCTTGGGAAGCAGCCAGACCCCCCCCCCCCCACTCCCTTCCAGGACCCTGGGCTCCTCTCAGACCCAGGCAGAGAGCATGGTCCTGACCCAGAGACCCAGGGGCAGGACTGAGGCCACTCTGGAAAGAAGCGGGGTGGGGAATCTATTTTTTCTCTCCTTTTCTTTTCTTCAATAAAAAGAATTAAAAACCCAGTGCTTTGTTGTCTATTCCTTCTCTATAGCAGCCTGGCCCCATTCAGTAGCCATTTTGGGCTGCTCCTGTCCTGCATGCCTACCCTCTACATGGTCCTCAGAGTCTGGACTTAACCTCAGTTCTCTACCTCAGGAGCATTGGACTCCCAGATCCCCGAGTCACCTGGGAAGGACAGAGTTAACAGGTAGCACTTTAAAAAAGCAACCGGAAATGGTGAAAGGAAGCAAAATGTGTAGCTGGAGTCTAGGGTTCTCTTACCTGAAGCCTCCCTGAACCCATCTTGGACAGGCCTGCCCCACTGTTCTGGACAGCCCAGTACTGACTCCTTTTTGTCCATCACTGAGTGCTTTCTGTCCTCAGGCCATAGTGACCCTATCCATCCACAGGGTGGACATGGGAGGGGGAATATGAGCATAGTCAGATCACCAGAGCCACCTTCCCTGATGCTGCCCCAGCTTTAGCATTTTTGCATTTCCCAGAAATTCCAGCAGGTGGCAGCCTAAGCCACTGCAGGAGCCTGCCTGGGAATCCAGGAGGCCCCTCCTTTCCCCAAGCCCTGGACTCCACAAACCTGAACCTCTGCAGACAGAAGAACTCTTTAGGCCCCTCCTTCAGACCGCAACTTGAACTGGAACCCAGATACAGACTTGGTCCTGAGGGATATAGCCCCTAGCACCCCAAAATGCCAAGAGTCGGGAAAAGGATACAACCTGGTATGGATTGCTTTCATACCCTCACCTAAATATTCTCCCTTCATTCCTATTAATCTTACGGTGGATATGTCTTTGACACACACCATACACAAGCCTTTTTAGCAAGCAGAGACAGGATATGGATGGACAGTGTTGGTACAGTGACCACAGTGAGCTTAGGTAACTGTGATGGCCACGCACACTCTGGGTGCACAAACACAGGTGGGTGAATGGTGAGAAGTGACATGTCCCCAGATGCCCAGAGAAGGGTGTGTAGAGCCTAGCACAGACCCTAACAGCAGACCACAAACAAGGAAAAAAACCTAATGTTTTGGCAACAAAATATGATCCAGCCTTGACCATGTGTATGGCTAACACGAACTGCGTGCACATGTGCAAACGTTAGGCAATGGAAAGGCTTCTGAGCCTCACCACAGTGTCCCCTGCAGGTTGCATGGAATATCACTATCACACTACACCACATAATCTGTACATTGGCCCTGTCTTCCAGAGCTGGAGGGCTTCCTATGAGTTCAGTAGCCATGGTCCCCTCCTTGCCCCTGACTATTAAGAATAAGAAAATCATGGAGGACCTATGAGTACAGGTATAGTAGGTCCTGGGGTTCCAGCACCCTGCCTATGCAGGAAGCATGTGCATATGGACCAGGTCTGGGTCCAGAGGGCTGAGCTCAGCTCTGACTTACCACTGTCCTCATGGAGCGACCAAGCATCCTTAGACAGCTCCCTAACCACACCACCCAGCACCACCACCAACAAAACACAAAGCAAAAAGGAGTACCCCAGCCCCTCACACTCTCTGCATGAAGTGCAACTCAGAACACTGGAGACTGCTGGAGTCAAGGCTCTATGAAATTGCAGTGTGTGTCCAGAAGCAGCTCTCTCCTCCTCTGCAGGTCCTCCCCCTGGAGGGCTATTTGTGCTAAGAGACGCCCAGGATTCATGGCTGCCCAGGATTCTGCTGCCTCCTCCTGGAATGACTCATCACAGAAATTGCTTGGCATAAGAATCTGGCCAGCAAAGGCTCTACTCCATCAGTACCTGGGGCTTTGCTCCAGCAGGTCCCACTCCAACAGGCTCCATGTACATCCCAGAGGGAGTTTTGTACTGCGTGTTGCCTTGGCGCAGAACTCTCATGGGGACAGTGGCCTCTCCATGGACCTCTTTCAGGTCCTTTTGTTCTTCCTCCAGCTCTATGGAGTGCTATGCTCCTGACACCTAGCAAGCAGGGTCAGATCTCATCTACAGTGAGGAACAAGATTAGAGGATGCTGCTGGTACCCTACAGGTCAGGAGGAACTGTGCCTAGACTCAACTCTCGTGGCACCAATGGCTCTCCCAATGGTTGTCTTTCCTGAAGGCACGGACACCATTCTCAGTTGCTTCTACCACCACAAGGTACTCCTTTCCTGTGGAACCCAAAGCTGTCTGGGCCTCTAAGGATATCTTCCTGGGCCCTTACTGCATGAGTCCGCTGATTTAGCCTCTCAGTACCTGTGCCACCCATTTTAGCAACCTGTCTCCAGTGAACCCCAAACACTGGGAGCCACAGTTACTTGGCTCTTTATAACCTCATGGGCATTCAGGAAGCTATGAGGAGCTGGCTCTGCCACCCTCTACCTGCCATTATTGGTACTACTTTACCTTAGGGGAAGATGTGGGACTTGAGGTGATAGTGGTCACCATGGTGGCTGGAACATGGTGGGGGCAAAGGTAATGGTGAAAGTTTAGCTGGAGATTTTCCTGGTGATGAGGGTGGTGATGGTGATGATGATGATGGTGATAGTAAGGTTAACAATAATAGTAATGGTGGTGTCATGATGGTAGTGGCAATGATGCTAGTGAGGCTGGTGATGATGGTGATGATGCTGGTGATGGGAATAGAAAGGTGGTGATAACGGTGGTTATGATACTGGAGTTGATAGTAATGATGGCGATGACGATGATGGTGGTGGTAAGATTAAAACTGTTAATAGGGAAATATCAACAGGCAGTCATGGTGATTTTAGTAATGATGCTAGTGAGATAAGGAAGGGTAATGGTGATGCTGGTGGTGGTCATGGTAACAGTCATGGTTGTGGCTTTGACATTCATCCTGGTGGTGCTGAAGACAGTAGCTACTGTGATCTCTGTGGATGACAATTGTGCTGATGAGATTAGGACCTGGGATCTCACAGTTCACTGTTCCTGGCTCCTACATACTGGAGGATTTGAAGGAGGGGTGTATGTGAAAGGGACACATAAGGACAGCAAGTCTCTGCGTCAACTGTGGGTGCAGCCAGTAGGAGCAGCTGCTAGCAGGTACTGAGTTCTTATCAACACCCACATCCCTCCAATCCGGAGGATGCCCCTCCTTACCTAGTTCTGTCTGCTCATCCCCATCTGTGACTAATGTGAACACTGCTAACAGGGGCCTGAGAGGTGCTCTAGCCCCTTCCCATGATGCCTGACCTCTTGTCCACTTTCTGGGCCCAATCTGGTGAAGAGACTTTGCATCTAACTACTTGTCTTCTGCTCCATCACATGAGTGTTCCTACTGCCCTGGGAAACTCTATCCTTTGGTGTTTTTGTGTACCCCCAGTCTCCTCCCCAGGCCCTGCTTGCCAAGGGCTGGACCCAGATGGGAGCAAATGTACAAGGTGATGCTGGCTCTAGGACTTGTTCCAGAGTCTTCTGTTAGAATTCCCTTCTTTAGCCTACCCTCTGCTCCCTGTTATGGCCTCAGGAAGTATGGGGCTATGCTGAAAGGTGAGGGCTGAAGAGATGCCAGCTCCTCATGGGTCCCTGAATGCCCATGAAGTTATGAGGCAGTTGATGCTTCACCCAAAGAGCCCAGTAACTGTCACCCCTACCCCAGGCTCAACCACACCTTAGGTCTTTTCATGGTCAGTGGTAGCCAGACAATACTCATAGATAGATGGGAAGTCCTGTGGTCTTGGTTTGCTCTGCCCTCAGATCCTTGTTAGTGCCTTGGTCCTAAGGAACCAATACCTCGAGGAGGACTCTAGGACCCTGGAGGCATCCCAGACTTGGTCATGGAGCCTTTTAAGGGTTCTAGCTGGGTCTGTATAGAGCAACTGTGCTGAGGGTGGGCTCTGCTGCCTCACTGGGAAAGGGAGTAAAGATTGCTCTTCACAATGCCTCACATGCCTTCTCTAGGTCTAAGATTCCCTACTGCGGCCATTAGTTCCTAGGGACTCCCAGGGTCCCAGATTTTTAACTCAAAGCTTCTTGAATAGTCGAGAAGCTTCGGGCTTCCCTTTGCCAGTCCCTAAAAATAACCAAGCAAGAGGAACTCTGAGCAGCTAGCAAATGTGCCAGCCAGCACCCCACGCAGCGGAAGCACCTCCAAATAAGGCTTAGGCAAAGAGGGAGACAGCACCCAAGCTCATCACCACTGACGTGGATTCTAGAACCTTCCCTCCCTGCACCTCAGTCTCCCCCAGAGCCAGTGTGACTCAGGGACCTGGGAGTCTGGCTTGTTCAGGGTGCCCAGAGCTTACTAGAAATTCATCACAGCAGTCTGCTCTTGGGTCCTGGAACTTCTGTGGTCAATTTGGGAACCTTAGAAGCTGCTAGCTGGGGTCATGAACTTAGAGGTATGGAATCTTAGCACAGTCACCCCTTACCAATCTCAGTGGACCTTGTGTAGACTCACTCAAGTAAGGGGACTCAGGGCCTTCCCCTCTCCCCTCCCTTGGCCTCACTGGGAAATGGGACCAGATGGATATAAGGAGGCCAACATGGGATGGGACAGTGACACACAGCTGTCTTCAAGCAGAGGAGGTGTTGCTGGGCTCCATATGGCTTCCTGGGAACACCATATGGACTTCCCTCAAGGATGGGGGAGGCTAGAGGTAGCATCCCCATTAACATCTTCCTGTCCTCTCCCTCTCTCACTGGGGTTCCTGGCAGGAGTGTGGAATTACAAGCCAGGATTTCTGGGTTCTGAATGACCTCCTTGATTGAGCCTCACTGAGTTCACAGTGAACACTGGGCTGAGGCCATTCCTCATTGGCTAGCACTACCATGTACCCCCTCCTGGCCTCCATATCTGTTGGTGCAACCCAGGCCCTGCTGAGGTTCAAGGATTCTCTCAGCTGTTCCTCTGATAGTCTCTCCATAAGACAAACTCAACCCCAATGGATAAAAGCCAGAATGGGAGAAAGGGAGGATGGATGTGGGCTTGGGTGAGTAAGGGTGAGCAATTCAACCAAAAACAAAACAAAACAAAACAAAAACAACCATGGCCCTTCCTTCATATACCAGGCTTTTTCTCAGTCTGCCTGCATCTTCAGCAAGCACCAGCCCAATATCCTGCTAGGACCTCTGTCTGGGTGGCCTGGCATGGCCTAGTCCCACTCCTGGTTCACCCCTGGTCTCTCCAAACTCATCATATGCCTTAGATCAGGCTGGGTCTGCTCAGGACATAGACCTTGAAGCAAGCACACATGAAGATATTTTCAGAGGAGACTCTTGACAGCATATTGGCTAAGAGGGACCCTGGAGCACAGGACACACAGGTGTTTCCTAGCAGTGGTTCTCAGTGGAGACTCTCAAGAAGGGGTTAATGAGGCCTGGGTCTCCCATTTCTTTCCTCTTGTGCTGAACCAAATGGAGGGATGGTGAGGCCAGAACACTGTAACAGCTTCCAGTATCCTGAGGGGCAGGACCACTACCACTGTCCCACTATGCAGAAGTGTGCTGCTACTCACCTCACCCACCCCCTCCCCCCACCACAGCAGATGTCCAGTGTATATGCAAACAGAGCCCAGAAAGCTCAAATTTGTTGTTTCCAGACTGACATCAAAGGAAGAGATAAGACCAAGTGCTAACTCTGCTTTTCATGGGCTGGCAAGTATGAAGTGTGTCTGTGTTCAGGTGGCTCAACACAGGGTCAGGTAGGAGAGCCTAATCCCTCTCTCAAAGCTACATGCATCTCAGGACTCAGGCTGCCACACTTCCTGCTTCCATTGGGTTCAGACCCCTTTCCTACTACCCACCCTAGAGTCCCCACTGGGCCCTTCACCCAAGGCTGTCCCCACCCCACACTCTTCCATACCCGCCTTAACTAAATCCTTCTCAGCAATTAATTACAGCTCTGCACAGGCTTTGGGGATTTTTTTTAAAGTCACCTTTAGTTTGTTGGATTCCTTTGGTAATCTACCTTGGATACATTGTCCTGCAGTGCTCATAATAACCTCTGATTGCTTTCAGAACTGCTGGTATGCCGGGTCCCCTTGTGGGTTTTCTCTCAGTCACCTTGCTTAGGAAGGCGCTGTGTGCTCCTCCCTGTGGGCCCCTTGGCTAATTCCTGCTTCTGCTTGTCACTTCCTTCTTTTCCCGAGTGCAGCAGTGAATACCAACCACCAGCTCAAGTGGGATTCCTCCCACATTAATTGTTAGCCTTTCTTAGTGTCTAATACAAGCATTTATAGACCATCAGCTTTTCTCAACATGTCACTAGAATCCCATCCCACAGGTTCCCATTTGCATTATTTTTATCATTCAGTTGTAATTATTTTTCTAATTTTATCAGGAACACTTCCTTGGGTAGACAAGTTAGTTTATACGTGTTTGAAACGTTCAAAACTATAGGATTTTGAAGAACAAATGTAGCAATTTGTGGGTTTTTGGTTTTTTTGTTTTATCTTTCTGATGGGGTCTTTCCTCCTAGGTAGCTCAGGCTAATCTGGAATTGTCAATCACCCATCTCCTCTTCTCAAGTGTTAGGATTAGAGGTGTCCACCCCTACTTGTGATTCCTAATTTAACTATCATGCGGTAGAACGTAGCCTGTGTAATAAATGTTCTGTTGCATAAGATGTGAGCATTCTCATAAATATTTCAGACACATTTTCGCAGCCCAGAACAGAGCCACATGTTCATTAAATCGAGATGGTCAGTTTTGTGGTCCAAATCTTTACTTCTGAGTTCTTAGAAAATCTGTCTTTGATTTTTGACACACACACACACACACACACACACACACACACACACACACACACACTCAGCTCCTGGGACTTTCTCAGGGATGAGTGTCTTTGGTAAGCTAATGAGATGGGTGCTAGCTGGGAGCTCTCCACAGCTTGAGAAAGGGCCTGGTCACATAGAAAAGCAGAAGGCAAAAGGAGAGGGTGGGACTTCTGGTCTCCTGAAATACCCAGGAAAAGAAAAAGGACTGGACTAAAGATGAAGGTTAAATTGGTCGTCAGTTGCCAACCAATTATTTGGGATGGGTGTGTTCCCAGAGTTCTGTAGGCTGCAGTCCAAGATCAAGGTGTGGGCAGGGTTGGTTTCTCCTGAGCACCTCCCCACCCCACCCCAACCCCCCCCCCCCGCCTCGGTTTATGGATGGCTATCTTCTTCCTGTGTCCTTGTGATCTCCCCTCTGCCTGGTCTGTGATTACTAATCACATTATGTACACACAATGACACCTCCGTGAAACTCCCAAAGGACAGAGTTTGGGAAGCTTCCAAGTGGCCAACCATGGAGTCCTCTAAGTGCCACAGCTGAGGTTCTGGGAGTCTGAGATGTTCAGGGAGCCGAGTGTTCAGAAGCCCAAGAAGACTTTCTATAGCCCAGCATCTTAGGGGTTGGAGCCCCCAGCCCAGGGGTGACGGGGCCTGACTTTTTGTCCAGGTGCAGGGGGTGGAGTAGAATTGAAATGAGGGACACCCAGCCACTGAGGACACAGCCTCTGCTCCTCTGGTGATGGAAGTGACTAGTCAGCCAGGAGACTCTTTCCTGCTGTTTTTCTCATAAACTTTCAGTATTTTGTATCTGCTCAACCATTCAGTGATTGCAAAAGACATATGGAAAATTCCCACTGTTGTAGTGGAAAATTTCCTGCAGTTCTGTCAAATGCTGCTTTGTGTGTTTTGAAGACTGCAAGATGAAGACAGCTATGTCTTTCTGGACAGCAGAGGTTCTGGGTCATTCTGAAGCAGCCATCTCTCCAGCAGGGTAGGTGCTTTTGACTTCAAGCCTACCCTGTCTGACACTAACTTGAAGCCCCTCTGTCTTTCATTGCTATTTCCAGGGTATTATTCAGGACAGCACACAACTGCAGTTAGAATTCAGTCGCACTGGCTTTGAAAATCTTTTCCTACATTTGTTGGACTTTATGACGTCCTTTGGCTGTCTCCTTCACCTCAGCTCTCTAGGTCCTACAGTCTTTTGTGGTCCCTTTAGGAAGTCCCTCTTCTTGATTTTCTGCAATAATTGCATCTTGTACACATTTCCGATGCACTCCCATCTTGTACTGGTATGGGGAAACACACAGGCTTTTTCTGTTCCCTTTTGGCTATTCTTCTATATCCTATTGGCTAGAAGATCTAAGATGTGTCAAGGAGATGCATGTATCACTTCTGATACAAGAATCTCAGAACTTTGCTCTGGTCCCTGGCCTCACCCAGGGCCTCTAAGTGCTATTTCAGTCTTGCATTTGATAACTTGCAAATGGGACATTATTGTCTTGTTTTTCTAGGCAGTATAGAGTGCTACCTATGTGTGGGCTTTATCTGGGTGTACTGGTTGAGGTCCCAGTTTGTCTCTCTCTCTCCATCTCTCTCTTTCTCTTTCTTCCTCCACCCCTTCCCCTTCCTCCTTGAGTCTGTCTCTCTGCTATTGATGATTGAGTTAACTATATCTACCCAAAGACACCTTCTGCCACTAGCCATTGAGAAGCCCTGGGTTTTGTTTGTGTCCCCATAACTCTGCCCAATCCTATAAGGAACAGCTCTAATTTAGCTGCTGTGTGGCTCCTGTTTAAAGGCTTCTTTGAAATTTTTGTTATCATTCCAGGCCTAGAAAAAAGTGCAAAGAGAGTGTGGGGAGTTTGGAGGCCCATTCTCAAGCTGCCCTCCCACCAGCACCTTGCATAACTAGGGCCCAGTGATCAAAGCATAGCTCATTTCAATACTGTGCTATATCTTAACCCATATCTTAAAATTTTCCACTAAGCACATTTTAAAAACCACCCATCTGGTTGTTACGTGTACATCCGATCTGTTACTTTTCCTCTTTCCTTTCTCAATATGGGTTATTTTAATAAAAAAAATATAGCCAAGTATAAAGCTCAAATTACACAAAACTATACTCAACAGCTTTCTTGGCACATGGCGATGAATGTGGCCATAGGTTCTTGGATTTCACCATTTCATTCAAGTTTAGCAAGGCACCATTCATATATGCATAGTAAAGTGTACATTTGAAGTCTTCAATGAGCTTTCTCAAGTGTGTACTCATCTGCTCCATCACTCTATCAGTTGAGCTTTGGTAACTGTAGCAATGGGCAGGACATAGAATAGTGTCCCAGACCTCCAATTCTATTTCTTGTCAAGCCCTCTCCTGATGCCAGGCCTGGTTTTTCTTAACTATTCAACACTGTTATTGAAAATGGGACCTTACACATTGTAGGTGAACATCCTACCACTGAGCCACACCCCACTTGCTCTTTCAGCAGGGTCTCAGAAAGCTGCTCAGCTGGCCTGGAGCAAGTGGTCCTCTGGTCTCACCCTTCTAGTGTCTGGACTAGTGCAGTTGGAGGCCTTTTCAGGAAGGTATGTGTGTGTGGTGTACTCACACATGTGCATGTGGATATACACACTCGTGTGTGTGTGTGTGTGTGTGTGTGTGTGTGTGTGTGTGTAGATTCCAGAGGAGGACACTGAGTATTTATTATTTTGTTGCTGCTCTTAGAGTGCTGGACTTAACTCATCCTTGCTCTTACCCACTGTACCTTCTCCCCTACTCTAGGAATCTGCATATAAGGCTCCTGGCATGGATTAGCAAACAATGTCCCGTTGTTGATACACATCACAGTTAATCCACTCTCCTGAGAGGGTTCTTGGTTACTTTTAGGTTGGGCAAATTATGAGCTTCCAACTCCTTCAGGTAAGTGGCTAGGACTGCAATGTCTAGATCAGAAGGTCAAGGCTGTATTGTGTTTGTTTTCTTCAATGACCATTTCACCTGCCTTCTCAAATCAGCATTTGCTGGTGTCATGCTTTGCCTTGCCTTTAGTGGTTTTCAGCCATCTTCCCACATACATGGTGCCCATTGCTGCCTTAACTTACCATTTTATCCACTGCTTTCCAGCCCAGGGCCAACATCTTCATTCTAAAAGCAATGTTTTTTTATAGAGCAGAATGTTCTGTGAAGAGCTTTAACTTTTTGGGTGTGTGTGTGTTGACATAAGGGCTTATTGCTAAATTCAAGGTCAATCTGTCTTTTTTTCCTACACTCTTCTAGGATTTTTTAGTTTTGCATACTCTGTCTATTCCAGTGGTTTTGGTTTTGAAACAGCATCTAATTCTTTAATATAGATTAGCCTGGAACATAATATGTAACCCAGGCTGACCTCAGGCTCATGGCTTTCCTCCCAGCTCAGATGCTTTAGTGCTAGAATTACAGGTATTAGCCCTGACCCCCTACACGGTCATTCTGATAACTTAATTTTTAAATTCCAAAAAATAGCCTTCTTTAATTTATACATGTAGATGTTTTGTTTGCACATATGTCTGTGTATCGAGTGTGTGCAGGCAGGGCTTGCAAAGTTCAAAAGAGGGCATTGCATTCCCTAGAACTAAAGTTAAAGATTTGTGAGCCACAATGTGGGTGTTTGGCAATTTTCCTGCGGAGGAGGAAGATAAGCGCTTCCAGGCCACACTGCGTTGCCTTTGCCCCTACGTCTAAGCTCAGGTGACTAAGTGTGAGGCTCCTCCTTGGGTTTCAGTTGGCTATGCCTATCAGTTTTTCTCTGATAACTCTGCTGCCTTAGGCTTTGATTATTTCTGGCCTGTTTCTTTGACTCTTCTGTTTCCTCTCTGCTTTGTCTTTCTATTTGATTCTTTTCTCTGTCCTGCCTGATTTTTTTTTCTCTCTTCTCTGTCTTGTTTCTGTTTGGTTCTTGTTTTCTGCCTTGTTTTTCTGCTTCATTCTTCTGTCTGTCCTCTGTCCCTCTGCTGCCTGATTCTTCTGTCTTCTGCTGTCCTGTTTCATTGTCTCAGAGCATGGCAACAATGGTTGCTCAAAGTCCTTGAAAATGCACCCTCAGGACCCTGTCTTGACTGGTGTCTGTCATGTGTTCTTCCCATGTAGTCAAAGGTTTCCAGGCTCTTTATAGATAATCTAATTTTGGATTGCAAAACTGAATTTCCCAATGGGGGCTTTAGATTCTTGGATCTATAGGGCATCTGTGAAACTGGCCATCTCCAAGGTCAGGTGCCAAAAGAACAAAGAGAAAACAGAGAGGCAAGGGCATCCCCTGCCTTCTCAGTCTCCACTCCTGCCTGTGAGGTTTGTTCTTCAGTGTTGGTACTGCTCAAGACTCGAACATTAGACAGAAGCACACAGAAGGCAGAGGGACATTCCTACATCTCTATCTCTAGACCACAAACAGGTGGCTTCTCCCGAAGCTTTTTCCTTCTGTGTTTTATGACTAAGTCTAGGTTTTAGATTGCCTTTGAGTATTGGCCAGGAAATACCAAAGACAAAGTGAGACCTAAGATCAGTCCAGAGAACTTTGTGGAGGTGTGGTATACCAGCTTCTTGCCACCTTGGATCCCCAGGATGTCAACGTGAAATATGAAGCATCTATCAGGAGAGACACTTCACCCTGTCGAACCTGGTCCCCTTTGTGGCCTCACAGTCCTTCGTGCATGCATCTCCCATGCTTTCTCTTGTTATTTCTAACACAGTCTCACCAGCACTCCTGTTGAACACATCCTCACACAGGCCTGCTGTGGCCCAGTGTGAGAACTTGCTATGTGGTCTTCATCAGGTCACATGGCATCAGGTTGTACTCCAATTGTCCCCTGAGGTGCACCACTGCCTCACCCACACCAGGCATCAGCCGTCTGACTTGCCAGTAAGCCTGGATTTGGGGCCTTGTTCAAGGCACATCTCCCCTCATTGTTCCCAAACTTCTGCTTCTTTCCCTGTATTCATAGGCCCTGGGTCTTCCCATCCAGACTGGGAACTGTTCACTGTGCTCTTGATCTGTTTCTCTGCTGGAGTTGCTTTTCGTCCTGGCTTATCCCTATGTTCTGTAAGTCACCTATATTAATTACTTCTCTCCTTGCTGTGACAGAAAGATGACAAAAGGAAGGGATTAGTATGTCTCACAGTCCAAGGGATACATTTCACTGCAGCAGGAAAGGCGGGGTGGCGGGAGTGCGCTGCAGCTAGCCAGTCACATCGTACCCACAGCCAGGACACAGAGCATCAGGTCCTGGTGCTCAGTATGTGGTCTCCTTTTCACTCAGTCTGGAATGTCTCTTTACTTCATCCATGTATCTGTCAGTGAACATATGACCAGTTGTGGTCATGCTTTCAAGGACATCGAGAAGTCAATGAGTCACCTTCTTTATTTTGTTTTGTTTCCCCATAGCTTTCATTTTAATTTTAGTGAAGCCATGTGACTCAGGCTGCCTGAAACTTGTGATCCTCCTGCCTCAGCCTTCTGAGTGCCAGAATATTTTGTGCTTTTGAAGTTTTCCCCTACATTCTTTTACCCATGGGTGACAGCAGTCCTCTCTGCTGACTCCTACTCACTTGGAAGCTGTTCTTCATGCAGCCCGTGCTGGCTGGCTTTTGTGCAGAGTTCCAGAGAAGAGGCAAGTTAGATTTTCTGTATGAGGAGAGATAATCAAAGGAGCATTCAGGTAATTCTTCCTGTCTCCACTGCTTTTGCCTTTCTGCTTGGATATTAGTTTGGGTTTATACTCCTGGGCAGCAGTTAAGAAATGTCACTGAACTCTCAGTGACAGCTCACTGCTCAAAAGCTGCTATCCCTGAGGGTGGGAATGCCTCTTCCTTTCTAGCCATTTTCAAGACTTTGACTTCTTTGCATTGTTTTCTGTTACATGGTATATATTGCTCTCCTAAGATTATGGATAATGGTCTGCAGAAATGGCTCAGAGGTGGCTGTTCTTCCAGAAGACAAGGGTTCAACTCCCAGCACCCACATAGTGGCTCACAACCATCTATAATGAGATCTGGTCTTCTGGCATGTAGGCAGAATGCTGTATACATATGTATTTTAAAAATACTGTGGATTTCTGTGTTTCTTCAGTTTTGGAGAATTTCTCAGAATTGCATCTCATTCTCTTTAGTCCTTCTTGGTGTGCTAATTTTTGTCTGATCTAATGTTATACACATGGGTGTTCTGACTGCTCTATCTGAAGTTCCTTGGAGCTGAAATCTACTGAGACCTTCCTCACAGCCCCCTTGGCAAGGCCTCTGTCTCTGAGCATCTTGTCAGAGGTCCCTTTGTGGTTTGACCCAGTAGTCTGTAGTGAGAAGACATATGGCAGGAACACCTTATTGCAGGGCAACTCTGCCCCAGCTCTTGGAATAGGTGGGTGCTTTTGTCCTGAGAGCCCTTTGGAGTCCTGACATAGTATAGCCAGGCTTCAATTCCATTCCCGTGGGAGCCAGGGCCTGTCTTCTAAGCCTAGCCCCATGTTCTCATCAGTCCCCAGTGACTGTGGGTTTCCCAGTGCCTTCCCTCACCATTCTTGTATCAGCTCACTGTTTGGAGGTCTTAACTGTTTTTAAGCCTTTAGAATTTTCCCCCAACACACAAAGTACAGTTATTGTAATGTGCCCAAGATGGAGGCATATTGTTGTCTTTTAGTGGGAGCACCTATCACATACACTGTAAAATCTGGGGACACCCAACTCATATCTCTAGTACTCTGGGGGAACATGGCCTTCCCCCTCCTCTCATGCACATCCCAGACAGTAGACTGCCTTTCTCACGCTCTCTGCTCTCAGCTCCCATGGTTCACCCAGTCTCCAGCTTCTTTTTTTTCCTGCTCTGGCTGCTTATTCTGAGTGTTGTTTGTGGGGCCATTCTGTTCCAGCTACACTGAGATTTGTAACTCAATGTCCACTATTGAAGATAAAGATGAAGCCTTGGCCTTCACCTGCTAGCAAGGGTCAGGTGCTGGATGGGCTTTCTCAGAACTTAGGACTGACTTAGAAATTCTGGTCCTAGAAGGCATTGGGAGCTCCTTCAGCTCCTACCCGCTTCTTATTCCTACTCAATCCTGCTGCCTCCACTCTGGGGACATAGCTTGCAGGTAGGAGTGTCTAGGGATTTCTGGGCATCTGATATGACCCAGCACCTCCATCTTGAATAGTCACAATACATCTGAGCATCTCTTAGAAGGCTATATGCCCTTGAAGAGCCACATTACTGGCTGTATCTACATTTGATTTCCCATCACTGTCTGGTGATTCAGGAATACCTTGAGTCTACCCTGCTAGCATCCATGGTATCCTAATGCCATTGTGGTAGGCAAGGCATGGCTTGCCTTGGGCATGGCTGAAGGACCTGGGTGGGCTCAGAGATGGTGACTTTGCTTGAGAGAATGGGTATCCACAGTAGAACCACCAAACAGCAGAGAAGCAACCATGCTGAGTGTGAAAAGGGTGTCCCCCAAAAGCTAGATGTCCCACCAAGTCCTGGGTGTCAGCTAAGCAAAGGACCTGGACAAGTGTGAGAGGTTCAGTGGCCAGAGAGGTAGGCGGTTATGTAGGTTCACAAAAGACCTCCCTGAGGGCAGGATAGATACCCACAGGCAGACAAACAGGGTAGGCAATGGGCCAACTGGGCACGTGGGATAGCCCGGGCCTGGCTGAGGATAATCAAGGGTTAGGGAGGGGGTTGCTGAGGGTGGCTGCTGGGGTCTTAGGCTCTTGCTTGGGTACAACAATACCTGTTCTGAAGTCTCCAGCTCTTGCTGCCTAGTGGAACACTGTGGTAACTTCTGGAGCTCTGAGTCATGCACCCTTCCCACCCCACAGCCTGTAGAGTTGGGTTTAAGGGGGAACGCTGGCCTGGCCTGTTGTACACATGTCTGGGAAGAAGAGGTCAGAGATACTCTGTGGCATTTAATAAAGATAGGACTCAAGAAAGACAAAAATAAGGACAAGTGCAGGCTCAGTTCATCACGTAATGGGACAGCTCCATGACATCATCCCAATAGTTCATGTAGAACTTTCGCGTCCTGGCGTCTGTGTCATGGCTGAGGGCCTCCAGATCTGCAGGAGAGGCCACAGGTACCATCAGGGTCTTGCTGTGGAGCTGAGGTGCCCAATGTACCCACAGTCAGGAGAGGAAGTTGGGCCCCATCCTTACGACCCAGGGAGAGGCATCTCCCACTTGAAAGCTCCCTCAGTGTCTGGGAAGGCAGACCTCAGCCTCCCGAGGGAGGGAGCAAAGGCTCCACTCACTCACAGTTCTTTAGGATGACCACATCGTCCTTTGTCAAGTAGAAGCAGAGGTCACCGAAGTAGTCCTGAAGCAATCCCCCTAGTGCAGTCAAGGAGGTGGTGGCAATGGCAGCCCTTGGCCACTGAGAGCACTGGACAGCAGGGGCATCCCAACCCCTCACTGACATAGAGTCACTGCCCCTGCAGTAGACCCCAGGACATGTGAACCTGACCACCCACTGTGGTAGCTCAGGCAATGGGACACAGGGATGGGGTTGAGGCTGCTGAGTCAGTACCTACCGATGAACCTCATGGCTGCCAGCTTCAGGGTCTTGTGGGGGCTGTCCAGATACATCAAGGCCTGACTGAGAAACTGCTGGTAGTTTCCAAAGTTGCTTTCTATCTGAGGAGAGAAGAGAGGACCTGTGGCCATACTGAAGGTCTGTGTGGCACCTCACTTTAGGGACATGGCTTTCCTGAGGCATGAACTCTTCTAGTGCCTAGGGCCTGGAAGAGAGGAGGGCAGACATGAGTCCCATGGGAGATGTAGAGGGGTAGCAGGTGGTGATGGCCCAGTTCCTTCATTTGGTCCATGCCAAGGATCTGGGAGCACCCATATTTGCAGCCCTTGCCACCGCTCTGGAGACCATCCAGCATGCCTCTGCCCATCCATGCCTGGTTGTCATCTTACCACAAACCAAGCCACTGTCTCCTACAAGGCCCATGTCATGAAGAGGGAGAGGCAGGCTCACCACTGGCAACTTCTGTACCCCTGCTGCTTCTCTGCTATTGAGGAAGCAAAGTTGCCCTGGGATATTTTCTGCGAGCTTATCTTGGGGTGTGGCTATCGTGCATTGCAGATATGGCACAAGGGCCTGCATTATATATGGGCTTTGCTGCTCTGTGCCCTTCAATGGCCTCTCCATTCCTAAATGCCCTGTGCCCTATGCTCCCTATTGTGCTGTATTCTTTAAACTTTGGGCCCTGATGGCACCTGATACTTAATGTCAGGACTGTGCTGGAACAGCAGAAGGCTGTAGTCCTGGGTCTCTCGTGGGCCATGCTTCTATTGTCACTGTTACCAAGATGCACGTGGCACCACTGCATGTGATGGGTAAGCAGACCAGCTCCGTGTCCCCACCCTGTCCAAACATATCACCTTGAGATCTTCTCAGTCATTGTTCTAGGCCTGTGCCTAGTGGCCAAACCAGGATCCATTGAGGTCTGAAGACTTTGATCCTGTTCAAGAGCCTGGGACTGTCGCCCTCACTGCCTAGACCCAGCAAGGCAGAAGACCCTGGGCCAGAGACTAAAGTGACTGCAAGGGGTGACATTCACTACTGTTCTCAGCTGGGCCATGAAGTGTCTGCACTCGGGCGGGCTCAGCTGTGTCTGCCTTCAATCTGCACTGGAATGTCAGTGAGTACTCTCTCCCCAGAGGCCCCACTAAGGTGACCTTGAACATACTCTAGGCACATGGTGGAAATGCTTCCAAGCTTCCTGGGCAGCCCATTTCAGAGTACCTGAGCCCCATTATGAAAGGAAAATGCTCCTTCACAGAGCCTTGGTACTTAAACACCCCCAGGCCTGCCTCCACCATCCCTACACCCCACCCTCAGAGCAGTCCAGGGTGACTAAAGAACCACCACCTCTCTGGCCCCAAGCCCTCCCCGAAATGTGCCCACACCTTACCATGTAGACAAAAATGTCATTTGCAGCACCCAGCCCTTGGCCCCATGCCAGCTTGGTGAACAGCTCCTTCCGGAACTCCCATTTTAGCAAAATGGCACAGCGCAGGAAGGTGAACTTGGCCTTCTGTAAGTGGAGAACAGACTCCCTCTGCTTCCACCCATCAACACCCCCCTCCTCCCAGACAGACCCCGAGGAGTGGTTTCTGTGGCAATACATTCACTGAACTTCTGGAGTCCTGGACCATGCAGTAGGCAAGGGCACTAGAAGGGAATGCATCACCACAGGAAGGGGTGACCCACTCTCCAAGTCCAGGGTGCTCTGCTCTAATTAACAGTTTCCAGAAAAACTACCCAAGCTTCCTTCTAAGAAACCAGCTCAGAGTACCAGCCTCTGACTTATTCTAAGTTTGGGAAGGGACCTGATTCCCACAGTGCATGTGGGCCTGGGCCAGGTTTGTTAAATATGACCCCTTACTCTCAGAAGCCTAGGACAGCTTGTTCCCAAGGTCAGCAGAGGCCAAGTTTGGTCTGTGGGTAGTAAATAGAGGCTAGGCTAGCTCCACATGGAGAAGCTAAGTTAGAGGATGGCCTACAAAACCCAAGGCCCTCATGACATGGCTAAGTGTTTGAGGGCCACCCCAGGGAGAGTTGCACAAGGTCCCTCCAGTGGCAGGGTTGGGGTGGTCATGGCACTAGGCAGGCAGGGTACAAGTTGGTGTTTCAGTGCAGTACATGGTCACACCACTGGCTGGGGAGGGGAAGAGGAGGGGAATGATCCTGAATGCCCGACTCTTGTAACTGATTTTAGATGATACAGTGGAGTTCTTCAGGTGACTGGGAGGGAGAAGTCTGAAGCAGGTGGCCAAGGAAATACCACCAAGATGGACCCCACTCCTTTTACCTGGCTACTGGATTGGGCTACAAATGCAAACCCAGACCAGATAGGCTCTCCAGAACACTAGCCTCACTCTGGTCTCCACTTGTGAGAGCTGAGCCCTCCAAGTCCACTACTTGGATCCTCCTTTGGTCTTGCTCTCCTGTCTGTCCCAGCTCAGCTGAAGCACACTCACCATGGCCACTTCCGGGCAGGGGTCAGCCATATGGAAGAGCAGAGGCACTGCGGCCTGGAAAGCCAGCATCTTGAGGCTCTGTCGAAACTTCTTGCCACCATAGTGGATGACATCTCCAAATAGGAAGATGGCATATTCTCTCACATTTGCCCTTTCCTGGGGAAGATGGAATTCTCAGGCACAAGACAGGCCAGCCTTATCCTATGACTTCTGGTTGCCTCACTTTGGCCCTGCTCAGCCCAGGGTCCCTAGCCCCATAGGCCAGTGTCCACTCAGACCCTGACCCCATTGATGTCTTCTGTCCCATGGTGTGGTGGTTTGAAAGAAAATGCTCTCGCCCAAGGGAGTAGCACTATTAGGAGGTATATAGCCTTGTTGGAGGAGGAAGTGTGTCATCGTGGGGGCGGGCTTTAAGGTCTTTTTTGCTCAAGCTTCCATCAGTGTGACAGTCAGTCAACTTCCTGTTGCCTGCAAAATGTAGTCTCAGCTACTCCTCCAGCACCACATCTGCCTGCAAGCCGCCATGCTCCCCACCATGATGATAAAGGGCTGAACCTCTGAAACTGTAAGGGAGCCCCCCCAATTAAATGTTTTCCTTAGAAGCGTTGCTGTGGTCGTGGTATCTCTTCACAGCAATAGAAACCCTGACTAAGAAACATGGTTTTCTTATTTTCTCCCTCCCCTCAGCTCCACTCGCGGTTCCCTCTGTCCTTTAGCAGCCTTCTCTGATTTATTCATTATTCCTGGTTTCTCACCTCTGGGCTACTCTGATGTCCCTGGGGTGACAGCAATCATACCTCCACTCCTACGCAGACCTGACTATTGAATCTGTGACATACTAGCTCCATGACCTTGGGCGAGGTTCCTTCCTTGTGCTGTTTCGCCTTCTGTAAACAGTAGCTAACAACAGTGCATTTGTCCTTGTGTTGAGGTGGGTAGAACCCAGCACCTATGGGAGTGCCTGCTAATTCCAGCATCGCTCCTTCTATTAACTCCTATCCATGAAAGGCAGAGCCATCTTCTGCCCCAAACTGCCTCCACTGCCTCCTCCTCGATTTCAGATGTGCTGTGGTCACTGGCTGCCTACCTATTCCAGTTGTGTCTGATCCTAGCTTTCATCTCCCTGGTTCTCAGGGGCATATTGTGGTGATCTTCCTGAGGCTGTCCATGTCAAGTTCAAGCCTTCCTCATTCCCAACCTCAACCACCTGAAATCATTTGGCCCTATTCTACCATACAAGAAATTCACATTGTTTTCAAATGGAGCCATCAGTTCTAATGGCCAGGGAACAAGACTCAGTGCCATCACAGACTTCAACTACCACTAAACTCCAGAATCTGTATTCTCAGTGAGGTCTGGGGATGTTGCAGATAGCAGATGCTGAGTAGTACTGGTTCCTGATTGCTGCCTGCAAGCCTGCCCTGTCCTCTTCCACCACCCACTCCATTCCCTACCCCACTCACATCTGTGAACAGGCTGAGAAGGTGCTGAGCAATCTTGAAGCTGATGGTACCAGTGCTTTGGGCACCCAGATAGTGCAGGAGTTGGCCCATGATCTCCATCAGGCCCACGGGGTCCTTGAGCTCAGGCTGTAGGAAGTTGTCCAATAGTTCCATCAACTTACTTCTCAGCACAGTTACCTGCAGGGAGACCACCACCCTCCAGTGGGACCTTTGACCAGTTTCTGCCAGCTGCCCCAGTGATGTAGGTCATAGCTCCAGGCAGGTACTGGGGCTCCTGGCCTTCTCTGAGTCAGTGCCAATGGGGAGGAGGTGTGAGTGCTGAGGCTGACTATTCCCAGGTCCACTCCCTTGGATATAAAAGCAGACAAAACTACACCATGGATCAGGCATAGGCCAAATTTGCAGCTACATTCCAGCCTTATCATGAGGGCCATGTCAGAATAGCCGTGCTCTGGGAGGCTCAAAAAGGAGGTTATCATATGAGGGGCTCCTACCTAGGAGGAGACAAAGGGTCCATTAGAGCCCCATCTGAAGCAATTCAGCAGGGCCAACCAGGCCTCATAGGTTCTCTCTACCACTCTTTGCAAGGACATAGCCTTCAGGACACTTCCTTTGTGCTGAGTCCTCCCTGTGACCCTGCTAGGATGGCACCTCTCTCAAGCTGCTGCTCCTCACCTTCTTAGGGTGAATCAGGATGCTGCCTAGCCCCTTCAGGCTCATAGCCCGCACTGTTTGGTTGCGGCTGGAAAGGCCCAGGTTCAGGGAGTTGTCCATGGCCTTCTGAGATACATACTGGAAGACATCTGGGCTGTTGAGAAACTGAGTAGGGGTTGGCACTATCAACCCACCTGTTAGCCATCGCTGCCAAGGAATCAGTCTACCCCATGCCATGGTAATGAGTTAGACCTAAAGAAGCACTTCCAACAGCTAGCACACCTGACACATGAGTCAGATGTCCACTGGGCAGGATGGGGAAAGGCTGACCTCAGCGATGATGCAGATGCCCACAATGTTGTCTCGCTCTTCAGTGCTCTTCAGGAAGATGAGCGCCTGCCCCAAGACAGCCCTGACCTCGCAATTATAGTGAACCATGGTCCTATCACATACAAGAGACACACACAAAGTCCCAGAGGGCTTCATTCTCCAGCCAGGCCTCAGCACTGGCCAGAGTCCAGAGCAGGGAGACTGGACGCTAACTACTCTAGCCCCTCCCAGGCAGAGGGTGTCCAAACTGAGGGCTCACCTTGCCAAAAGGGTCACTCCCTTTGGGAAGGTTTCCAAGTGCCCAAAGAGCTCCCAGCCCTGGATCAGCTTGATGTCGGCAAACACTTCCCAGTACTGGTTGGTCCAAAAGAGGCCCTTGAGTGCTTCTAGGCAGATCCTGGGCAGAGAGGAACAAGACAAGTGCCTAAAACATGCCCACTGCCACTTACCAGGCTCCCCCTTGCTCAGAAGTTTCCATACTGGCCAGGTTGGGTACTCTAATCCACCCCTACACTACCTCCACTAAAAATCCTGTCCTTACGTCCTCCAGAATCAGCATGGTTCAGTGGGTATGAGGGGACAATAGTCAACTTGGTTCACCTGCATGGTCCGAGGGGCTTAGAGGCTAGATTGTCTTCCTGGTAGTCAGAGATTCCATGCACCAGGCCCACCTCCAGCAGGTAGTAGAGCTCTGTAAGGAGGCCCAGAAGGATGCCTGCGAAAGCCCAGCGGAACGTGTTCTTGTACTCCGGGGTGTAGAGAAGCTCATAAATGGTGCTCAGTGCCTACAGTGGGTGACAGCAGAGCCTGGAGGGGGCCCCTGAGCAGAAGAGTGGGAGCAGCAGCTACAAAGCCACTCTAGTCCAGGCCTCACTGCCTTCATCTGGCCCGCTGGGGCTCACCATGAAGATCAGTTGGATAGATCCCTGAAGAACCCTGTGATATATCCCTGAGGATGAGCAGGATTCATTGCAGTCTCTGGAGCTGGGCCCTGACCTCCTGACTTTGCTCAGGGCAAAGGAGTGCCTAACTTCTACACTGTGCTGATTTGCTTTTCTTGGCTTGGCTCCACCTTCTGATGAGCCGGATCTCAAGTGCCCACCCTGCTGGGAGGTCCTTCTCAGACCCTCCTTGAGAAGGACCTCTCCTGCTCTCCTGATCCCATTGTCTTTTGTCCCTAACCCTGAGTTTCTAGTGGCTGGCTCCATCCAGCCCTATTTCTTTGGGGTTGGGCTATGTTTGGCCATAGAGTCCCCTGGCTCTTTCCCTAAACCATCTCCTAGCCGGTCCTATGGTGTCACATCCACAGCCCCACTTGGTCTTCCCCTGAACTGAACGGTCTTGTTTCAAGGGGCAGAGATAAATGGGTCACTGCTAAGTGGAGCCCTTCTATAGCTTAGGAGAAGTCCAGGTGCTGGCCTCAGCTCCAAACCAGTGCTGCTAATCTTCACCTCCCACCCCTGCCCTGCTTTCTGCTCAGGGGTCACTCTGCCTCCCCTAGATTCTTCTGGAGGCCTCTCATCACTCCTCCATCTTGCTTCACTAGTCTTATTCCCACAGTCAACCATGGACCAGTACATGGTCACTGTGTCTCTGAGTCTTGTCAGGGCAGCCAAACTTTCTCCTACTTCCCATTATGTCTAGGAACCATGTGCTGAGAGCTTGTGGGATTTTTAGTTCTGTTAAGGTCTATGATGGGGCATCCCCATGAAGAAACAAGTGCTAATAGCAGTAGGAGTCTGCAGCCAGGTGGCTGGTCCGTCAGTGGGTACCTCAGACATATAGCAGGGCCGTGCATGCAGGGTGGGAGATTCATGAGCAGGTGAAATGCATTGGCCACCTATACAAATGACCTCAAACCATGATAAAGGCCTGATGGTGGGCCCTTGGAGGCAGCACAGAGTCCTCGTGGGAATACCACTGAATCACTGTTTACTGCTACTGTCACCAAGGATACCATGCTGGTGGCAAAGCAAAGGGTGCTACTCACCGTCAGGGAGACTAGACGGGCCTGATACGTGGACTGGAGGAGCCTCCTGGGTGGCCGCAATTTCAACTTTACATAGAGCAGGGTTATGACATTACGAGATAAATGGTAATTGGTAGCCAGAGCCTTCCACAACAGTAGGATCCACCTAATGAGACAAGATCTAGGCCACCACTGGGAACATCACTGCAGAGAGGCCTCCCACAAAAGGTTGTCATTAGCAGGGTGTGAGAAAGTGAGCCCCTTGGGAGCAGCAGGCAAGCAACCCTGAGCTTGTGATGCCTGTGATGCTTCATTAGGCATCTGCACGAACCCCAAACTTGCAGTCCTTCTCTCTAGGACCCTGAGCAAATAGCTGACCTCCAGCCTGTCTTTTCTCTTGGGAAGTAGGGGCAAGCCCCTCAGGTGATCTGAAGAGAAGAGGGGGCCAGAAGAGCCAGGAAACACTCCAGGCAGAGCCCAGTTGCACTTGGCTCCCTATCAAAGGTTGTGTGCTCTGAGATCAGCCAATGTGCTTGCCACTTCTTGCCATGTCCCGAATTGTCAACTATATATGTATATTCATGAGGTGCTCAGAACATGTCTGACAACCTAAAGACCGACAAGTTGACGAGTTCCTGACAAGCCTACAGCCATGTTCTGAATTAGTAAAGCTTTATTGTCAACTGTCTGCTGCTTGGAAGACCCAGTGATATCTAGTGTGGCAGCTGGAAACAGAATTCACTGGGGCTTTGGCCCATAGGGCACCTATGGATGAATGGAAGGGTGTCACTGTGTATTCTCACAGCCTCTGACTGGTCTGTGGCTCTACTTACATATTTGCCTCCACAGACTGTGAATCTAAAATGGTGTCTATGCTGATGGCCCTCCTGGGACTGCTGGAGCCATGTTTAAACCCCAGACACCTTCAGAGCCCCTCTGGTCACAGTCCAAAGTCAGGAAGAAGACAGAATCTTCAGGAGCCTATTTCTGCCTAGTGTGTTCTATAAGTAACTATGGACCAGGCTGGATGGCCACCACATGCTTGGATGATGTCCCACATTGGGTGACTGGACCAAGGGAAGACCTACCTGTCTAAGGAATGACATAAGGACAAGATCACCTCCACCACCTCCTGAGTATGCTGTATCCCCAGAGCCACAGTGGCCTTACTTATGGTCTTCTGGATACCCCTACAGTAGATGTTTGGCAGTTCCTGGAACAGGCCTTGCAAGATCTCAGCCACCTGCAAAGTAGAATGCAGCTTCAGACAGGGAAAGACCCTCTGAGTTCCTGGTAGGACTTAGCTTCAAGGCTCAACCCCTAGGTTCCATCTCTGTCTTGGGGAAGGAGGGGTGAAGAAGAGTTGCCACGGTTCACCTGTAAGGGACCAAGTATATGGGGCCTGGCAGTCCCTAAGGTCAAATCTTCAATTTAGTTGGCCAAGTCAAATTAGATCTTCCCTCCCCCCCCTTTCTCCCCCACCCTGCCCCAGGCCACCATGAGTCAGCAGAAGGTGGTCCAGGAAAATGTTGGACAAAGACAGCTGTCCAGGAGTGCATTGGGATCCCTCTCATAGGCTATTAGGCTCATTGTCTCTGTGATTACATGTGAATGGATGTATATGGTTTCATGTACCCATAGCCTGAAGGGAATCACACCCACCCACCTCACCTGTTCCTTCCTGAAGCCAGGCTCCTCACAGGTCATCAGTAGAAGCTGGGCAGCAAGGTCGCAGCGGAGGTAGTTATAACTGCCTAGGCTGTGCACCAATGTGAGGATCAGTTGTGTATGTTGTGCCACTGTCAGGTCATCCTTGAAGACCTGTGCAGAGCCAAAGGTTGGGGTGGGGGTGGGGGGGTAAACTCTGGCCAGCAGTGGCTGAGGCCAGGCAGCGATCTAGGCTCTTACCAGAGAGGGAATGAAGGTTGTGTGCACAGTTGTGTAAGTGCCATGAACACAGGTTTGCAGGGGCCCAAAGGGCCCATCCAGCCCTTGTCTCTGGCTGCTATGACCTATAGTTTCCCCACCCTGGGGCCATGGCTGGGTGGCTGCCAATGTGCCTGTCATAAATCCCCAGCTGCCTCTGAAGACTCTCCCTAAGGACAATGATAGCAAACAGCCTGCAAAAGAGTCAGTCACAACACCCTGTTCCTGCTGGGTCAGAATGACCACTAACTCTTGCCTGACCACAGCCCCTGCCTTACTTCCCTCTTCCACTGCCCCAGAACAAAGGGGCCCAAATTGCCATCTCCTGTTTCTTAGGAGAGGCCACTAGTACAACAGTCTCAGCCTCATCCATGTCTCAGAAGACTCAAGATGCTGGAAGGTGTCAAAGCTTCTGACCCAGCCTGTCTCAGAAACTGAGCCCTCACTTGGAAGGTCAGAAAACTGAGGGATGGCCGGCCCAGGCCCACTCAACCAGCCATGGAGCTTGAACACAAACCCTGCCCCTCCCCTCTCTTCTCCATCCTATGTAACAGGTAGGCCAAGCTTTAGAACAATATAGGAAGGGGATGTCATGAAGGGTCAGAGGGATGACACCCCTCCCATTGAAGGGATAGTGCTAAGAACAGAGTGTCCCAGGGGAGCAAGGTAGGCTTGCTTCCCTTGTCTCCAGAGAGAGAGATACAGAAGTGAGAACCTCTGACCCATGGTTCAAAGGGCCTATCCAAGCTGAGGCTGGAAGGGGAGGTACAGAGACAGATAATTTTCCTGGAAAGAACAGAAGTCCATCCCATCTGGTTCTACCCAACCTGCTTGCCCACACAGTTCCCTGGGACCCTTTGTCCCCATCTCTTCAGGGATGGGAGTGGAGAAGACAGACCATATAACCACTGTGCTCTGGGGCCATCACAGGCCAGGCCCAGCCTGAGCAACCTCACCTTCATCATGTGGTAGAGCTTCCCCTCCCATTCTCTAGACTCGTTGGCTCCAATGAGCTTCATCTTGCTCCACTGTGTAGACTCCACCAACTTCCCTGTGTATGGATATGTTCAGGAGGGCTGCTGGGCCTGGGGGTGGCCACTTTCCCCCAACACTGTTGTCCCAGATCACAGTGAGCCCAAAGGAAAGCTGACCCTCAGCCACTCCCAGCCTCCCCTTCTCTAATTCTGCTCCACTCACCTTTCTGCTGGAACACAAGCTGCATGAGGAGGAAGACACAGTAGTGAGAATGCTCTTGTGTTGACTCATCTTTATCCCGCCACAGCAGAGTCAGAAGGCCTATCTGGTGGCCCAGCATGGATGGCACAGCCTCTTTCTGGGGACAGTGGGGCAGTGAGCAAAGCCAGGTTGACTACCTTGTGTCACTTCTTCCCTCCGTCCCTATTCTCATCATCTTGTAGGAGATGCACTGGCTGGGTTTTGAGAGGGGCTCCTGACCCACCCAAGAGAACACTTCACCTCTCTGACCCATCTTCTATTTTTAACAATAAGAGGCTGGGTTTGCCCATCACTCCCTTCAGGTATGTGTGTATAGGTGTTTGTTGACATGTATATGTGCCTGCATGCTTGTGTGCATGTGTGTGCTAGTGTGTACATATGCATGGAGGCAGTGTGTGTGCATATGTACCTGCATGCTTGTGTGCATGTATGTGTGCCTGTGTGTATACATGCATGACTGTGTTAATATGTGTGTGCCTGTATATATCCGTGTATATGCATGTATGCAGGTGTATGTGTGTGTGTGCATCATTTCTCTTGGCTGCTTTAGGATTTTCTTGGCTTTTCCTGGTCTTTAATAATTTGGGCTGTAGTGTTTTCCTTTGTGCGTGTCCTGCTTAAGATTCCTTGACATTTTATCTGTAGGTGTATGTTTTTTTAGCCAATTTGAGCAGTTTCCACCATAGTGGAACCACCCACTCTGCCCTGATCATCTCACTTTTCCTGGGAGTCTGCTTCCACTGTCCCACACCCACTGGGCTTTCATTCCTTTCCTGGGGGCCTTCTTTTCTCTTTGGTCTCAGTAGGTTCCTTTGTCCTGGTTTCAATTCTGATTTCTTCTGTGGTGGCTGAGCTGCTGGTTAGTGGGCCCAGTGCCTTTTCATTCAGATCTGTTTTGTTTGCAGTTCTTTTGGTCACCACATTTACCATGTATCGCTTAGTATCACATTTCCCCCTTTAGTTGTGTATTCCTTTAAATTCCTGAACACAGCCACACACTGCGCACCATTTCATGAACTTCTTTTACCATGTGCAAAGTGCTACAGAAGAAGATTGACTGAGGCCTCCTGCAATCCTCAGGGGATGATGGGGAGGATGTTTGCAGTCTCCTCTCAATGTCTCTCTGGCCTCTGAGATGTGGAGGGGCACACGGTTATAGCTTGACTTTGATGAGTCTCCTGTGCCCACATAGGCTGGACCCAAACAAATCACCCCCGGCCCCTCGCTGAGCTGCTCTGTATTGACAATGAGTCTGTGGAGTTGGAAAGCTGCCTGATGACAGGAGCTTGTGTGCCCAGATCTTCAGAGGCTCTTTCTTCCTTCATGGGCCAGACTGCTGTTCCCTCAAAGTGAAGCCTCTGCTCCAGGCTTGGAGGAAGACAGCCCAAAACACCCTACTCACTTGCTGTCAGCTTAGGACATTTTGTACTCTGTGAAGCCCATATCTGATGATTTTCTGAAGTCTCCAGGCAGAGCCTCTCAGCTCCCTGCCAGATCCTGACACCCAGACCAGCACGGTGGCCTGAGTGTGCAGTGGCCATCACACACCTCGTCAGCCCACCACACCTGGAAGCACATATCTCAGAGCAGACTCAGAAGATACTTCAGATAGTGGCAGGTGTCACCTCACTGCCCCTGCCAACCGTCCAGTTTCAAGATAAAATCATAATTTCCTCTGGCAGGACTCACCTCCCAACATCTCTATTAATTTCCACACTCCACCACACCACGCAACACGTCCTCCCCATTCTCCATATGCCTGTGAGAACACTCCCATCGTGTTTCCTGGGGCCTCACAGCCAGTCCTTCCTGCCAAGGCAATCACTCTTTTCCCGGTCCTCTTCTCTGCGTATCCTTGTGGTCCACTCCTGTGGTTAATATGTGAATGGCTAGATAAATGTTGCCACATGTTGCTTGCCTGTTCTTATTGCTGATCATCTAAAGGGCTCCTGGGTTGGCTCCAGTATGAACAAAACCAGAAGGTATTCTTATTCTTACATAAATCTTTTTTCATACATAAATGTTTGATCTTATTGGGTAAATACATAGGAGCATCCTGTGTGGTTAGGGGATACATATGTGTTTAATTTTCAAAGAAACTGCCAGAAGTTCTACCAGGCAGTTTTAACATCCTATACTCCCACAGGCTATGTGAGACATTTCCGGGACTCCACACCTTAGCCAGCATTTGCTGTTAATTTTACCCTTCCAGTGGGTAGGTGGCAGTACCTCGTCATGGTTTTATTTACATTTTCTTTATGACCAGTTATGTCACGGACTGGGGGGGGTCCCCCCTTGATCCACTCCAGGGTAATAAAGAGAAACCTCAGGGTAGAAGGAAAGATTTCTATCTGATGGTTACTGGACTTTTCTATCTGAGGAGAAAATAAACAAGCACACACTTTCCTGAGGGTGACATTCTCTTTTACATACAAACATCTCTCTCCTGCCCAGTTACATATTTTTATATTCACTTGCAGTTACAAATCTTTACACAGTTATAGCTATACACCTCATTACATATGTCCTCTCATCATACAGCACTTTAGACAGTTTCTAGGCACAGCCTGTGTATGGCAGCAGCTCTCACGCTCACTCACATACACACACGTTCTCTACATTCATTCATTCTCTGCTCTCATTCATCCATTCTCTCATGCTTCGTCGTCATCTCTCATAGCGGGCTTCTCTTGCATGTCTCTGCCTCTGTCCCTTCACCCTCTGCCCCGCCACACCTCTCCCTACCCTCTCCTCTGCTCTCACTCTCTGCCTTCTGCCTCTGCTTCTCTCTCAGCCAGACTCTGGGCAATTATAGGTTATTTTGTAGGTCCTGACCCATACTCATAACACAAGTTACATAGTTTCTCTTAGGCTGGCAATGTCACAATGACTGGCCAGTAAGCAAGTGGCCTTGCATGTAGCTCTAAGTTGGTGAGGGTTTGAAGACAGTAAACAGTTGGCTGAACCTTGAGGTATGGGAGTATGTGCAGACTAAAGTTGCTTCAAACTCTGTCTTTGAATTAGAAAAACAACACCTGTGAAAATGACCTTGTATATGTGTCTCCAGGAGCAACCAGCCTGCTTTGAGTTTTCTCTGAAGTCTAAAGTTAGCTGTCTGTGTGAAAGGCTGTCTTTGTGACTGAGACTCCTATGTCAGTTTGAGTAATATGAAGCATCCTAGTATTAATTCTGTTAATCAATATTATACAACTTAAGCAGAAAACCATCTTCTGGTTGTTGTATGTGTTGTAAGTGTGACCAACAAGTATAAAACACACCAAAGGGCTGTGGAAAGAACTTCACAGCTGTTCTTACTAGGGAGGCATAGCAATGGTACCTGAGAAAGGTACAGGAACAATCAAATTCAGTCATTCAATCAGCAACCCACAGCTTTGCCAAGTGGGGGTCCCCAATAATGTCTGGTAAGTCGACTTTGCCAAGTAGGACTCTCCAACAATGTCAAGTGGGTTGACTTGTTAAATATTAGTTGTTACTGCTGTATGGTTCCATGGCCTTCTGCATAGTTATTTGAAGGGATGTTCGTTTTCATGGCCTTTGCAATGTCTCTTTTCATCTGTTGCCCAATTTCAGAACTAATTAGCTAGTTATAGTTGATCACATTTTCTAAACACAAATCCTCTATGAGATACACACATTGCACACATTTCTTGCCCATCTGTGTCCTGTGTTTGGATGCACAAAAGTCCCTTGTTTTGATAAGGTCCATTTTACCAATTTTGTTTTTTAGATTGGGTCTCATACAGCCCAGGCTGGCCTCAAACTCAATATGTAGCCAAGGATGACCTTGAACCCCTAATCTTTCTTCCTCTGCTTTCCAAATGCTAGGATTTCAGGGTTCACCATCACACCTGTTTCATATAGTGCTGGTGATCCAACCTAGTGCTTGGTGCATGCTAGACAAGTTCTCTACATATCCCCGGGCCATTATATCCATGTTTCATTTATAGCTACTACCTTTTTGAATGCTGTCTAGGCAATCTGCCTGCCCTTCCTTTTATGAGAAGGGTCTGTCTTCTAAAGGCCAAGGTCTTCAGCTTGCATTTGATCATCCTTATACCCTTTCTCCCCCTCCCTCTCCCCACTCTTTCCTGACAGGGTTTCACTATATTGCTCATGCTGGCCTCATGCAATCCTCCACCTCCTTCCTGAGTGCTATGGTCAGTGTGAAGCCCCCTTACACTGAGGTGTGAGGTGGTAGCTGAGGCCCATTGTCCTAAGGAATTTAGCTTGCCTCTGTCCTTCCCATCTAAGCCTAATACCTCTGTGTGAAGCAGCTAGAGCATGAGGGCACAGGGATGGGGTGATGCTCTTTCTTTCAGATGCTCCATTCCCAGCTCCCAGATTAGCTGTTTCTAGGATTATTTGAGGCATGACACCGCCACCCCGAAGTTTTCCTGTTCAGACCCAGGCTGCTTCCTGAGGACCCCTACCCTCCCACACTCCATCAGTCTCTGCCCTCTGTTGGTTGTGGTATTAGCTTAAGGATTTCCTAGAGCTGTTCTTGCTAAATTGTAGTAGCCACAGTCCCAAGCCTATGGCAAGATTCCACTACACTCCTGGATACTAACTTCCCTTACCCCATCAGGTGTGCTCAAGGCTTTAGGGTATATGGAACTCACAGCAAGCTTCAAAGAGTTCACCGCATACTGCAGAAGCAGGAAGATGGACTGCACTGCTCGACAGCGCTCATGGCTCTTGTCAGATTTCAACCAGGTCTCTGTGTGCTGGAAGGAATAGAGGAGAGCATGAGAACCCACACCCACAGACATCATCACACCCAGCTCAAGATAAGCCCAGAGTTTGGCCACCGAGAAGGGAGACAGCTACCTAGCCAGACCATTGGCTTCCTTGCCTGTCCATTAATTCACTCCTTAGCTCTGAGGTGCCTTACAGGTTTGAGTCAGCTGAGACACAGAGTCCACCAAAGTGACCTTAGTCTTACACAGCCAGTATGAGTCTTCTAACACCTGCCAAACAATCCTAGAGTAGACACCAGTGGGGTATCCTTTAACTCAGTTAAGCTCTGATATTGTCTACTTGGAAGTTGTGCCAGGTCCCATAGGTTAATGACTCTCAAGAGTTTCCTGATTCTGGAGCCAGTTTCAGGCCCCAATTGTATCTCATGTTTCAGTCCAACCCATTATGAATTATGTCTATCCACCTTTCTTTACTATAATAAAGTACCAAAAGCAAACTACTTTAAAAAGACGTCTATAGTGGTGCTTGGCTCTGGAGACCTTAGAATAGTGATTGGCCTTTTTGGTGACAATCCTAGAGTGTTAAGGGGCACCACATCATCGAGACAGGAAACACAGATGTGCCTGTTTCATTCAATCTCCCTCCACTTCTCAGCATTAGAGCTCTTACCTAGAGTGTTGAAAGTCTGTGTATAAGGACCTGGGTTCAGAAGGAGGAGCTAATGGGCCACCAGACTGATAGCTAGGAAGCCAGCATGGGACTGACTCAGGCCCCCCTGAATATGGGTCTCAGCCATAAGGACTGAGCAGTCTAAGGGACCTCAGACAGTGGAGCCAGGATGTATCCCTGGACAAAAGGACTTTGCGAACACATCCCCCATGGAGGGGTAACTGCCTCAATCTAGAGACAGGAGAGAAGCCCTAGTCCCTACTTCACATGACCTGTCAGATCTACATGACCCCAACTGGATGGCATTGCCCTACAAGTGGAATTGGGGTGGGGGGATGGGAGGGGAGGGTGGTTAGAGGGCATGTGAGAGGGCAGAGAGGGTAAAAGGGAGGGAAGGAGGGAGGGAGGGGGAACTGGGATCGACATGTAAAATAATAAATTAAATTTAAAAAAATGCTTTGACTCCAAAATTTAAGTTCAAGGACAAGTTACTGGGGAAAAGGATTTCTGTTTTTGTTTCCACAGAAAATGAAAAGATGTGGATTCCCTCCAGACTAATGTGGTTTGATCAAGCCAGACCACCTGAAACAGAGTACCAGACCAGATGAGCCTACATTCAAAACAGCTGGACAAAGCAGCCTGACAGACTACAGCCAGGATTTCTGAATCTTCTTCGAATCCCCCATGACAGTGCCCCTTACCAGCAGGAAGTAGTTTGGAAAGAACAACGCCCAAATTCCCAAATATTGTGTATAAATGTTTGTTTTCATTTAAATGGACTTGGTTATATAAAATAAAGAAAAAAAGAAAAAAAGAAGAAAAGAAAAAAAAAAAAAAAAAAAGGACCTGGGTTCAGTCCTTACTTAATACAGCCAGGCAGTCAGGCAGTGTGTGCACATGTGCCCATGTACACACACACACACACACACACACACGTCCTCAACCTCTCTCTAGTAGCTCAAGCTGGGGCTGGAATCCCTACTCTGCTAGTTCACAGGCCTCACCTGCAAGAGGAAGCAGACCTCATCCATGCTTGGGTTCTCAGAGATGAAGTTCTGGAGGAGCAGGTCAAGGGCACGAACTGTCTTCTTGTAGAGCACCTGGCAAGGGATAGGACCAACTGGCATCACACAGCCAGGTTACCTCATGGTCTCCCCAACTCCTCCATGATGGCTCAGAGGTATTTGCTTCCCTGGGCCCAACTCTGGCAGATGAGGCTGACCAGGCCATTGGTGGCAACTAGGATAGTGAGATCTGCCTCCAGACTTTTCCCAGAGAAATTTGGGGGTGAGAATACAGATCCCTTTAGCTGCTCAGGCATGTCTCCTCCAGCTCTGTTCAAGACTGCTGCAGCCACTGATGATGCCTGCTGCTCTGCGATTTCCTGCTGACCTGTTATTTTCCCAAGAAGGACTTTTAGCCATTGAAAACATAGCAGCTACAAATGAAACACTTGTTTGCTTATTGGTTTTCTTGAGACAGGGTCTCACTATGTAGCCCTGGCTGTCCTAGAACTCATTCTGTAGATCAGGCTAGCCTCGAACTCAGCAATCTGTCTGCCTCTGCCTCCTGAGTGCTGGGATTAAAGGCATGAACAATCACCGATTGGCACGTTTTTTTCCATATTTTTGATAAAGATTAAAGGAAAAAAGAAATATTTCTAGATGAAAAGAATCTCTAGATGATAATCTTGTCTTAAAGTGAAGGATGTTTCCAAAATGGAAATAAAACCAGAAAGTACAAACACAAACTCATCCAGAAGACTCAAGCAGGTCACTGAAAGGAACTAAGAATCCCAGCACAGCTAACACTATCCACTGGGAAAGCTTCTCACATGGAGGTGATATTCTTACATGGAGATATTTCAAATAAGGATGCTAAAATAGCAATGATCACACTTATGGTTGAGCAGATCTGAGGATGGACTTACTCCTTTCCCAAATGTAAACTTAAAATTTTCTAGGAATCTCAGAAGCAAGATAAGAGACTCCATCACTGAAAGATACAGCTTGGCCCCCTAGCAACCCATGATCTCATCCTTTTCAGGCTGTAGTCCTACCCACTTCCGGAAGCACTTCAAAAATCTCACTTACCCTTTGAGATGGACTTGAGAGCCACTGGTGTCATTTGTGTGCCCATAGCTAGGATATTTAAGCTTGACTTCTTCACACTTGGGTGTGCCTTATCCTTTCTTTGGGTGCCTCTATTTCTATCAACCCCACCCTAAGACTATGTTAAACTCTCTTCCTATTAAAATCCAACTCTGCTTCAAACCGCACCTGAAATTCTTTTCTGCACAAAGTCACAAATCTTGGCTTTCCCTGAATACATGTCCCTGCAAGGAATTCCTCAGGTCTCTTAAGGCAGCAGCATTGGGCTGTGTTTCCCCCACCCCCACTCAGGTCCCACTGCTATTGATAAGCAATAGCATCATTTACTTTGTTAGAGTACCCAAATACCCAGCATAAGAGACTTCAAGACTTGTTTGGGTCCCAGCTCAGCCCATACAGTGCATAACAGTGGCAAGGCATGGTAGGAAGACATGATGACCCTATCTGCTTGGGCTGTGGTGGCAAGGCCTTGCAGAACTCCTTCTCACATGGCTCAGAGAAAAGAGAATGTTCAGGCTGAAGCAGGGACAGGCTTCATCTAGGCTCCCAAAAGCAATCCCACCAGCTGGAGACTCAATATTTTAGACACACGGCTTGTGGGGGAGTTCTGACATTCGAACCTTGTCCTTGCAGCCTCCAGAGCTGTGGGGAAAGAGCTGTGGGGAGCATTGTTCTGCTCTTTCAAGCTATGCTTCCTTTCAGCTGAACCCACAAAATACAAAACTTCCTTCCATTAGAAAACCCAGACAATCTTTGTGGCCCTAGCAATTTCTTCAGAAGCCACAACCCAGAGAATTTGGGAAAGTCCCAACTCAGAGAAAAGATTTTCAAATGCAGACTATAGGCTCACATCCAATGTGTGTAAGAGGAGTTTTAAAAACTGTGAAGTAGGATTGGCAAGATGGCTCAGGAGAGTAAAGGCCCTTGCTGTCAAACCTGGTAGACCTGAGTTCGATCCCCAGAACCAACATGGTGGAAGGAGAAAAACAATTTCCACAAGTTCTCCTTTAATCTCCACATGTGTACCACAGTATACATACACACACAGAGAGAGAGAGAGAGAGAGAGAGAGAGAGAGAGAGAGAGAGAGAGGGAGAGAGAGAGAGGGAGAGAGAGAGGGAGGGAGGGAGAGAGAGACCCATGCACACAGGCTCACACAGACTCACCCAGATACACACACACACACACACACACAGAGAGGGAGCGAGAGAGAGAGAGAGATCCATACACACAGGCTCACACAGACTCACCCAGATACACACACATACACACACACACGCACACACACACACACACAGAGAGAGAGAGAGAGAGAGAGAGAGAGAGAGGGAGAGACATGGACCCACACACACAGGCTCACACAGACTCACCCAGATACACACACACAGACACATAAACATAGATACACACGCATATACATGCAAACACAAATAAAAAATAGCTTTTAAAAACCTACATAGTTGTCCATTTCAAAGTTAGATGTGAGAACTGAAGAGATATTTCACCAAAGTTGAGCACATGACAAAGTACACCTGCCAATGGCCATCTTAAAGGTGACAATGAATCAAAACTGTGGCCAAATACCAGAAATCAGTTGGTAAACTCCACGTAGGAGTGGTGCTGCCTGTCTTGGGACCATATGGAGGTAAGCTTTCCTTGGGACTCTCCATCTTCCTCAGTTCCCTTGGCTCTCCTAGTGTGGTTCTAGACCATCCACAGGGCAATGCTTCATGTGTGCTCTGGGAGCCTAGTGCAAGACCATAGTTCAGCTCCCTGTGTCCACCTGTCCTCTCTGGCTAACCTGGTTCCAGGGCCAGGAAATAAAACTTGAGAGGCTTTGTTCTTGCCTTGATGGTTCTGCTGAGCAGGATTCAGCCACCCTCAGAGCCATGCCAGCAGGTGGCTTCCTTCCAAAGCTGGCCTCCTCCCAGCAACACTGTATCCCCTTTCACTTCCAGTGACAGATCTGGCCTGGCCACCTTTGGATATTGCCTCTGTACATACTTAGGTCTTAGAATGGGGCATGGCCTAGCTGTGTGACATCAAGAGTGATCAGAGGCATATGAGCGACACCTAGCCTCGTCCCTTTTTCAACTCCCTGGGAAACTGGGTCTGGGGCAAGACAGCCTAAGACAGCAGGGTAGGCCCGCACAGCCAAGGACCAGAATGCATCCCAGCTCTTTGAGGACATTTGTCAGCTCACTGGAAGTCAATGAGTATGAGGTAGAGGGAGGCACACTTAGAGAATGCTGCCAGACAAACACAGAGATAAGGGTCTCATTTACCCAGAAAACCCTGAAGGCCCTGGGCTTTCTAAGGTTGAAGGGAGCCTGTGCTCCAGGCAAGATGGATCTAAACCAATATGGAGCTCCTCTTTCTGCCAATTACCAGACAAGGCTAACCCCTGGCCTAGCACTAGGAACCCACACGCTTGGAAAGGAGACATGCCAAGTCTAGGGCATCACCGTGACATCCAGGGCTTGTTCCAATGAAGGCGCGCTACTCCTCAAGGCCTCAGTAGAGGGAAGTTTGTACACACTGTGCAAGCAAGTCTGCAGGACCTGGGACTTGAGCAGAGGTTTGAGTCTGGGCCGCAGGTTACTGCAAGAGAACAAATGGGCTGGGGTTCAAGGGGCTTCCAGCACGGACACCAGCACAATTAGAACATGAAAGTAGACATTGTCTGGACTCGGTGCAATGAGAAGGGCCACATAATAGGGGCTGTGGGGAACTTTTCTAACTAATTGGCACTTGATTGGGGGAAACCGAGACACTTTCCGAGGTCAGATGCAAAGCTATGAATAGGTCAGAACATAGAGTGAGATCAGGGCCCAAGGGCAAAAAGCTAGGCTTCCTGAATGACCAGGTTAGGGCCACAGTCAGGACTGTGGTCCAGAGTGTGACTGTGGCTTTTATTTTTGCCAGCACTAACAATCAATCTTGGCAGTAAAAGCAAACTAAACCTCTTAGGCGAACATGAGAGCCTCAGCACATCCAATGTTCTGGTGCCCCTCTGGCCCCAGCCCTCCCTCACACACTGACTACCTCCACAAAAGCAGGACCTTGCCTGTCTTCCTTTCTGTGTCCTAGGAGAGTTACCTCAGGCCCATGATGACCAGGATGACCCTCTGCCGGAAGAAGGTGTTCAGGGAGTTGGGCTCCTCCTGGAGGATGCCCTGGTGGGCACAAGAGAGGTAAATGTGGCAGCAGCCTCTGGCTGGCACCCAGGTTCTCTGGAATACCCACTGTGGACCAGGTGCCACTTACCAGGAGGCATTGGATGAGCTCTGGTACCTGAGTGAACTTGTACCTCTGGGAGCCATACTCTTCCCGCAGGGATCTAGTGAGCAGGATGGTGGCAGACAGGAAGCTCGACTTCAGGATCTCATCCTGTCCCCCACAGATGGGCCGAAGGTCAAACCCTGTTGCATAACCCAAGCAGCCACCTCCCTCAGGGGACCAGCAGAGTGTGTACCTCACACATGCAATACACACAACATATACAACACACCTCATACCCACAGGACACACACACACACACACAGCAACCTTACCCACATGTACATACATCATCTCTGCCAATCAAGGAAGCTGAGTATGGGGTTCCCTTCTCCCTAGGCCAGCCTCACTACCCTGGACTGATACAACCTTATTCAGCCACTGGTAAGCAGAGCATTGGACCCAGGAGAACATGAAGCAGACCCTCAGTGGGTTTGGTTCCTTAGACCCCAGGGCTGTCCTGTGAGTACTGCTTCACTAACGGAGAAGTTAACCCAGGTGGCGCTGTCTGCCTTATCCTTCTATGGAGAGGTGGGGAGGGCCTCACACAGGGGCCACAGGAGAAGTAGTACACCATCCTCGAGGCGATGTTGTCCACCCAGGGAAGGATCTGCTCCTTGGTATGCTTGGCTATCTGCCCATAGCACAGCAGAGAGGTGCTGCTGACCCATTTCCATCGAAGGTTGTTGTCTAACGGCTGTGGACAGGTGACAGCTAAGCTGAAGGGCTCTGTGCTCTCAGCCCTCCCAGTCCCCACCTCCCTCCTGCCAACCAGTAAGTTGTAGCTTCTGTACTGACGGTAGAGGCCAGCAATGTCCCTCCTCCACAGGGCTGGGCCCAGGGCTGCCACTAGCCCTCCTATCTAGGAAGCCCCTCTAGCTTGTTCCCCAGACAAGCCTTCTCTTTGAGTCCTCTTGTAGACTCTTTCCAGCACAGCCTCTGGGGTTAGAACTGGCCAAGAAAGTAGAGCTACTCAGTGTATCTACTTGGCTCAGGGCAAGTGAGAACTTGAGACTCAAGCCTGACATAGCTCTCAAAGTCCTGGAGACTCCCTGGCCCCAAATCCTTAACCCAATTGTCTCCACTCCTGAGGTACCAGAGGACTCTATGAAGCATGGGCACAGAGTGAGTACTTCATCTATCCTGTGCCCGTCACACCAGCCCCTAAGGGAAATGGGTCAGGTAGGATGCCTGGTGTCATCAATGGACATATGGAGGCTGGCACCCTCTCTGTCCAATGCTGCCCTATTCAATATGCTCCAGTACTCAGTGCCTCCATACCTGGTTGTCTGGGGACACAGTGGCTGAACGCAGAAACTTGGTGCGGCCCAGGTGCTCCAGCAGAGCCCATACCTCTTCCAAGTGTTTGGTGGAGGCCAGGCCCACAGCCAATGCAATGCCCTGTGTACCAGAGGATCCTGTGAGGCAGCCCACAAGTCGCAGGGCAGGTCCTTGTCCAGCTCTCTGGGACCTGTCCTTCCACTAGGGCTGCCTCCCAGAGACTGGGTTGGTGACAAGCTGGCAAAGTGTCCCATGCACTGAGAGCCACACAAGACCACAGTGATGTCAAATGGGACATGAGGGCTGGGAACTGATAGGGAGGCACAAGGCAATAGCCTGAGGACTCTGACCCACCTCCCTCTGGCTGGAGAACTGGTGGGACAGCTCCAGGAGGCTGGCCAGGTGGCACTGAACCTGCTCCACACTGGGACACTCACGCAGAAACAGTCCGTAGAGGTGGAAGAGGAAGGCCTGGGGCAGGACAGGGTGGAGAGTAGGCTAATGCTGTTTACAAATCCACCCATCTGAGCACAGCGGGCTGTGTGGTCACACATACTCCTTCCCCAAGAGGGAGCCCTTTCTCCTCCCACTGTGTGGGACAAAGCATGGAAGACCACCCTCCTGAAGCATTTCCTGTGCGGCACTGACCTTATCAGTAGCCTGCTGGGGGTCCAGGCTGAGGAATTCTAGGAGCTTCTGCACAGAGGGATCCCTGTGTGACACCTGCTTTTCCCAGAGCTGTAGGCAGACTGTTACTCAGGGCCTGCCTGTCCCTACCCAACCACCAGGGCAAGACATATTTTAGAGCCAACAGGACAGTTTTAGACCTCCCAGGACCCTGAGTGGGCAGAGGGTAGCTTGTTCTCAAATGAGTGAGAAAAAGGAAAGTCCCTTCAGAAAGTACAGCTTCAAACCTAGGTAAATATGATCATGCTCGCCTCTGCTGTGGTGCCCTGAGATCCTTGGGACAGAGGGTGACATTTTTAGCAGATATAGACTGTCCCGTAGGCATCTGGGCATGCTGCCTGCTTATTGTGCCTCTATGTTGATTCCTTGGGCCTTTGCCCATCCTGTTCTCAACAAGTTGTTGTCCCTCCCCACTTAACCTTAGGTTCCCAGTCCCCAGGCCTAGCTGTGAGTGTTTAGGTAGCCTCCCTCTGTAAGCACACAGACCTGCTGTAGCCCTCAAAGAATGTGTCACTTTGATTGGCCCAGGAGAATGGACAGTGGACAGCAGCTGTGGATGGTTGGGTATAAAGATTAAAGTACATCGTTTTGTTTTGTTTGAGTCAAGGTTTCTCTGTGTAGCCCTGGCTGTCCTGGAACTCCCTCTGTAGACCAGCCTGGCCTTGAACTCAGAAAGATCTGACTGCCTCTGCCTCCTGAGTACTGGGATTAAAGGTGTATGACACCACCTGGCTAAAGTACAATGTGATGGTCAGGAACCAAGAGTAACCCATATATCAAGACCTCAACCACTCCCGGTGTCATCTCTGGCCTTCAAGCTGGCAATAGAGGACTGGGAACGTCCAGGTAGACAATCCTGAAGCTCACTGCCATAAACGTGTTCAAAGTAGCCATGGGCCTTGGAGTACATTGGCCAAGCCTGGTAGGAGGAGACCCTGAGTGGACTCTGTGCCTTTCAACCAGAAGGTGGGCAGTAAGACATCCAATCCAACTCCCTAAAGTCCTCCAGCACCTTCCCATAGAAGGTTAGGAGCTTCAAGGATGGCCAACACCTATGGGAGTCTAGGGTGGTTGATGAGTTCCATGTAGATAGCTTGGGGCAGGACCTGGAGGGGGCCTTGACTTCCTCCCAGGCCCCATGAATCTTCCATCCAGTGGGGAACATCAGTCTCTCTGATCCTACCTGGTTGTGCTCCTCTAGGAAATGGCAGATGGTGTCCAGTGCCAGGCCCTGCTCTGTAACCATCATGTTCTTGATCTTACTGACTGCCATGTCCTCCCAGGATGGGTAGATATTCATGTACTCTCCCAAGAGTCCCAAATCCAAGTTATCTGTGGAGATCCCAGAAACAGAGGGGCAGTACCAGTCACAACCAACAGTCCCCCAAGACCTAAGGACCAATAACCTTCCTGAGCTGGGTAAGGAGAAGAACTCTGCTGGAGACCCCAGGCCCACCCAGCACCTGCTCTGTCAGGTCACCCTGCTTGGTACACTGTAAAGGACAGACTGTGGAGGCAGACTTGCCTCCACCAACACAGACACACCAAGGAGGCCTCGTAACCAACTCTGAGCAGAGTCAGTGTTCAGCCAGTTGGCTGGGAACAGATAACACGCCAAAGCCAGGATATGGCTCCTGCCTAGTCCCACTAGCAGAACAGCCCGCACTTTTTTTCCGTTTAAATCACAAAACTGAAAGTAAGCATCTGTAGATCATAAGGCTTTTCATCTACAAGCTTAAGCAGGACTCCAAAGAGCAGACATGCCTACAGTGAGCAGGCATAGACGTCCTGGGACCTGGCTATCTACCAGACAGAAAAGAGCTGGAAAGGTCCTGGCTGCATCTGTGACAGGAGCCATGTGGACACGTGGAGGCTTCTTCCCAACCAGCCAGTCAGGGCTCCCACTGCCATGAATACATCCAAAAGAACCGCGCTCACTATCAGGAGAGTGGAAAGGTGCCCCCAGGAGCTGCAATTTGCCATCTACTCATGAGACAAAGACAAGAATGTGACAGTGCATCCTACAGACGTGTGGCTGGGGAGTGAGTCATTCTCTGAAAAAACCCTCAGTGGCAATCTCCAAGTGCAAAAACAAAGGCATGTCTAGAGCCACACTTATGGCTTCCATGTGTGGAAATCCTGGTCCACACAGATGACAAGGTCTGAGAGTGCTGACCCACTCAATGACCTCATCTGCCACTGATGGGGTCATAAGATAATGCTATTATTGGGAAATGAGGCCTAGATGGAGCAAGTAGGACACTGGAGGGTGTCTTCTTGGCCCCTTCCTGTTTCCCTGCTTCCTGGTCACCATCTGGTGAGAAGCTTTGCTTGTCTGGCCTTTCTACCATGTTGTCAGGCTTAGCTCAGGCTCATGGACACAGAAACAGCCCATTGTGCACCAAATACTCTCAGTGAGCCAAAAAGCATCTTTCCTCCTTTGCTTATGCCAGGTATTTTATCATCACCACGAAAAGCTAGCATATGTATAAAGGGTCCCTTCCTCACCACCAGGGAAACTCCAGAGGTTTTATGATGGCTAGATGTAATTTCTACATTGTCTAACATTTTTACAACCATGATATACAGAGTTCTAAATGGCTGCAAAGCCAGATAAAATCCAACTGAGTCACACAAATAGGCTGCCTCATTACAGGGCTCTTGTTACTCAACCTTTGCAAACCATCTCCTATAGGATCTGGTACCAGAAGTGTTACTATACACGATACTTACCTAAGCCTCAGCCTTGGCCCAGTACAGTTCTGGCAGAAAGGAGCCTGCTATTAGTATCTGAGGGCATCACACACCCAATCCTGAGCTGGTAGCCAATGCACTGCACAACCCACTGAAACTCTTCCTTAATTCATGCTTGCACACATTTGATCATGCAGTAGAAATTTCTACCTATCTACCTGCCAGGCACTGACCCCCAGTAAGAACAGATGTTTCTTAACAGTTTTTGGATAGTCCAGGCCACCCCTCATGTCCCCAGAGACCCAAGAATAACACAAGTGAAGCTGCAAGGTCCCTGCTTTAGCTTGGTGGCAATGGTACCTAGTCTGCCCCATCTGGCATCTTGGAGTTAGGAATGATGGTACCATTTCAGCTGTCCTTCCTGCAGACAGAAACATGCAGATGAGTGCTAAAGTCCTGTCTACCCAGTGCTTCAGGAAGTTAGAGTCTGAGAATCTCCCTGTTCATCCTAAGGGGCCATAGCACCTCTCAACAGTGTGCTCACCCATTTGATGTGCACCCCACTTACTAAGCTCCAGCTCTTGCTCCTGCCTGGGCAATGAGCGTTTGGCTTTCCCATAAGCTGAGTGGGGTGGACCTTTTTGGGGACCCAAAGGATCCATCGCCAAGCATAGCCAAAATGGGTCCAGTGATTCTTTGGACGACAGCACCTGGCAAGAACAGAATATCCATGTTTCTTACCTACTTGGAGACAGAGCAAGGACATGGGGATTCTCAACCACCCCAAGCCTTTTCATCCCCTCCCTTAGTCACCTTCAGCCTCTCCTGGGCCCCCTTATTCACTCCAGAGACACTAAATTTGGTTCAATAGGCACTGTGATATCCAGAGGGCCTTGGCCCAGCCTTTTGTGCTCAACTACTGTGGTGGGTTGAATAAGAATGGCCCCACATTGAGTGCTTAGTCATCAGGGAGGGTCACTGTTTGAGAAGGATTAGGGAGTGTGGTTTTGTTGGATGAAATGTCACTAGGGGGTGGACTTTAAGTTTTCAAAAGCTCATACCAAGCCCAGTATTTCCCTCTCTCTCTTTCTGCCTACAGATCAGGATGAAACTCTACATTACTTCTCCAAAGCCTGCCTGGTGGCACCATGCTTCTTCCTAGGGTGACAATAAACTAGACTCCAATAAAATGGTTTTTTGTTTGTTTGTTTGGTTGGTTAGTTGGTTTGGGTTTTTTTGTTTGTTTGTTTGTTTGTTTTTGTTTTGTTTTTTTTTTTTGTTTGTTTGTTTTTTTGAGACAACAGGGTTTCTTTGAAGCCTGTCCTGGATCTCTCTCTGTGTAGATCAGACTGGCCTCAAACTCACAGATTTCCATCTGGCTCAGCCTCCCAAGAGTTGGGATTAAAGGCATGTGCCACCATGGCCTGGTAAAAGGCTTTCTTTTATAAGCATTGTCTTGGTTGTGGGGTCTCTTCACACCAATAGAACAGTGACTAAGACAGCTACTTAACATGGGGTGTGGTGGTAACTCTGAGGCCACTCTGTCACTTTCACCCTGACAATCCTTTCTTCTGGCATCCCCTGAACTTTGCTTCAGCCCTTTCTTCTCCACGGATAAACCATCCTACCTACATATAGGCTTCACAGGTTCTCCTTAGACCTGCTAAAATTGTTCCAGAATCTGAGGACCCTATGTGTCACCAAGACTACCTGGAGGCCCACAGTTCAGCACCTGGTCTCTGACATTGCCTACAAATTCATCCCATATTTGGAATATTTTCTCAGAATCCTGAGCAAATGTTCCATCTGCCCAGCCTTGTCAAGTTGGGGGTGTATACCGGACCCCTAGGCAGCAGGTTTGCCAGTTTCCTCAATTAGCCCATCTCTCTGCTGTCCATCCACACCCCTGCCCAGTATGGAACCCTCACAATTGTCCTGAGACCTACTCTCCTTCACTTCCCTTGTCTTGCAACTCTAATGTGAAACTTGCACCTCAGGCTCCCTACGCCATGGTCACTGTCAATGTAAATGGATTTAGAAGTACCTAGAAGATGGGCCAAGCACACGTCTGGATATGTTTGTAAGGATGCTTCCAGAAGGGATCAGCTGAGAGAAGACCTGACCCAAATGTTAGATGGTACCATTCCATAGGCTGGAGTCCTTGGAATAAAAGCAGGAAAGGAGAATGTGATTGGTGTACCAGCTACTATACTGTCCTTGCCTGCCATGATCTGAGCTGTTCCTCTCTGCCATGCCTTCCTCTCCATGGTAGATTGAGACCCCCGAAGCTGTGAGTCAAAATTAACTTTCCTCCTTTGCTTCTGTCAAGTATTTGTCATTCAATCAATACACAGTCTCCTTCCCCACACCCTGAGGCTCCTTAATCTGGACACTCTGCTCCTCCCTACCCTCCTATCTGCAGCCCCTTGCAAACCCTACTGGCTCAGGCCTGCCTGAGGCTTCTGTCTTTAGCATCCATGTGGCCTCTTCCACTAACTCCATGGCACTGGGGACCTCTGGGCACATGCCTGTCTTGAAAAGAAAGCTCTGTTTGCCTTCAGACTTATGCTCAACAGGTCTGGCACTGTGGGCACTCACTGTCCAGGGAGGAACAGATATTATGGGATAAGCAATGTGTGACTATGGGTGAGGGATAGAAATGGAGTGAACAAGCGAGGGGTATGAGAATGAGTGAGTGGCTGGGCAAGCATGGCCATGAATGGAGAGAAGCATGAGGATCCCACCTACTAGCCAATGGGAGCACCTCTGGTGGGGTTCTGGCCCATTGCCTTTTTTGTGCCTGTCCTGCCTAATACTGAGGGCTGAGTCAGGCCCAGGTAGTGTTGGTGACCTTAACATTGCACCATTTTGAGAAGCCTATTGCTTACTTGGGTCCCCATGGTTCTATCTGGTAGCCCAGTGCCCAGCCTTATCACGACTCAGGCTAGGGCCCCTCCCATCTGCTTTTAGCTATTGCCCACCCCAGTTAGAGCTGGTTCTGGGTTTTCAAGCCACAATGGCTATGCCATTGTCTGGACAGCTGGCCTTAGTTCCTTCTGGCTGTCCTGTTCTGAATTCTTTCCACTGCCTAGTGTTCTTAGTAGCTCCACTCACCAAGCTAGAGTGATGTCTCCACAAACCTGGAAAAAGCTCCAGAAAAGCTGAGCCTCTTCTTTGCAAATTGGCCCCGTTACAATCTTTTCATGGAAGCCACAAAAGTCATTCTCAAGCGACTGTCCCCAAGCCTGGGGTGGAAGTGAAGGGAAACAGAATCACAAAGTCTGCATGGAAGAGATTAGCCCAGGCAAGGAGAGCAAAGGAAGGTTTAAACAGCAACCCAAGGTGAGGGGGTCACTGAGTTCAAAGGGAGTCAGTGTGGCTAGGGATGGCAGATAAAGACTTGCAGAGAATAGTGGAGACACTGATCTCTGTTCCACCCACACTTCCCCTCCCATCCCTTGCTTGCTGGCCTCCCCCATGCAGCCATGGGCTTCCTCTTTGACCTAATCCAGCCAGCTTACACCCAGCTGGGCTACCCAAGGAACCTGGGTATCAGCTTTTGAGATCCTTCTAGGTCCCACTCTTCTCGTCCCCTTGTCCCCAGCCCCATAGGCCCTGAAGTGTCTGCGCAGCCCCTGCAGCCTGGTTCACTCGGCTACAGTTTCCTGGCAAGGCTCTTGTGATCAGCCACAGCCCCGTCTCCATGAAGCCACCATCCTTTGTAGTTCTTTGAAGAGAGGTGCAAGGGACCCATCAACAGCTGTGTATAAACTGTCTTATCACCTGGACTGCTCTTGATTACCTACTTGTCCCTCACTTCTCCGTTTTGTCACCTGCCCATCCCTCTGCTGTGGCCACCTGAGCGCTCCTCCAGCTGTGTCTTTATACTCCAGTCGATGTTGTCATGCTTCTGAGGGCCACCAGGAAGTCAATGGCCAGCCTGTGTACTCTGTGACTGCCTCGGTGAGACTTTGGTAGAGGAAGAACGATGCTCCACGTGCTGAAAGGTAGAGGTGACCTCCAGGCTAATTAAGAAAACACATGGACAAGACCTGTTACCCACATGTACACATGGCTTGATGAATCACATGGAGGAGCCAGCACTAAGTTGGTCACCTGTACCTATACAGTCATTTGCTTTCAAAAATTCCCTTATCAAGGCCTGCTTGTCCTGAATCTCACTTTCAGGAATTTAATCCATGGAGGAAAATTAGAAAGGCATGAAAATTTACTATTTAAGGATTCTTCCCGAGCCTTAAGTAGCCACAGGGTAAAAAGAGCTGCCCAGTGGGCAGCTCAGGCAGCCTACTCTACATGCTGCCTGACCACATGGATATTGTCTGGCTCTACAGCAAAGCCCCAGAATTCTAAAGACCCACCTTCTCTTTTTCTTTTCTGAATCCTCTTTCAAACTTTCTAGGTGGGGAAACAAAAGAAAAAAAGTACTTAAAACTCAAAAAGCTATGGGTTTTTTGTTTGTTTTCTTATTTGGTGTTTGTTTGTTTGTTTTGAAAGCCAAACAGAAGACATTCTGTAAAACCATACCTCTGGCTTTGGGCACAGAAATTGTGAGGCAGGGGCTAGCCCAGGGCGCTGTCACCTCCTGAAAGTCCTGAACCTGGTGGCCTTGGGCAGCTTGAAGAGAAGAAGGGACACTATCTGACTGGGGACTGCTTGCACTGAGCCATGGGCAAACTGCTGTAGACTTTAGGCTCTGCTGTGCCAAGGATCAATAAAGAGTAAAATGAGGGTAATTTGGCCAAGAGTGGAGGAGCTGTCTTGGGACTCTCAGCTTCCTGAAGGGAGGGAGGCTTTGCAAGGATTTGCAGGGGACAGTAACTGGCTCTCACCAGCTACCCCCACCCCCAATTCCTGAGAAGTTCATTGATTCTTTGATGTCACCTGGCTATCCGGAGAGGGCCCTGAGCTGGGGAGAGACAGCAGGAGAATATATAATAGGGAAGGTGTGCAAACAGCAGGGAGGGGCAAGGGTGAAGAGGGAAAGGGTCATTCTCAAGGAAGTCCCAAGCCCCTACTGTGGGTTCTCATGGATAGGGGACAGACTTTGAAGGTACTCTGAGATGACAAAACTGGACTAATCCCTAGTTGGGTCAGCTGTGGGGCTGAATTAAGGGGAGAAGAGCCTCCCCAAAGACAGACCTGTCTTTGGGTTACTATCCCCCAAGGCTCGGTGGGGATTGTGTCCTCAGAAATCCAACCAGAAGCCCTAGGGGACTTGAGTGACAGGTTCCCAACAGCCACTGCCAGGAGGTCAGGAGGGGACCTCACCCCCGAGGATTCCATCCTAACTGACACCGAGGGCAGTTGAGGAACACTGGCAACTGGATCCACCATGTCCAGAGACACCATTATCCGAGCCCATGGCAGTCAGGCTCTGTGCCATTTGAAAAGCCAGATGGGCTGCTGGGAATAATCCCACCAGGACTTCAAGGAGGGGCTCCTCGTGTAAAACTTTTGCCCATCTGACAGTACCAGGAAGAGACTTTGTCTCCTAGGAGGCTTGAACACCATGTGTGGCTGTTTGGCAGAGTCTGCTTCATGGTTTAGACAGGCTTTGCCAACTGGTTAGGATCCTCCCTAGAGCCCCTGTGATATCTGCAACTCTGCTTCTAGCCCATGATGCCCCTAATAAGCTCCAAGTCTGACTGATGACATGATGGCCAAAGAATGAGCGTTGTCTGGATGTTTTCAAGACATAGCTCTGTGGACCCATGTAGGCTATCCCCAGGACGTTTGAACTATTTTGCTCTTAGATTTGCAATGGTCCCTCAGAATGACAGTTGGAGGGGGTGTGGCTAAGCCAACTGCCACCTGTGAATCTAAAAGTTCACCAGTAACCCCCATCCCAGGCTGACAGACAAGGCAATGGCTGTACAGGCTGAAGGTGGAAAGGTTAGCTAGAGAAACACACTGCCCCCAGTTTCCCCCCAGAATGACCCCTGGTCTGGAGTATAGCTGGCTTCAGCACAGGGCTCAAACCCCAAAGCCTTGTTTTAACAGGTGGTAACCTGACTGCGACAAGCTTTTCTATTGCTCATTTTCAGTGTTTTTTTCCTCTGTGAGGGATGCTGAGTTCCTGATTGGGCTTCTAGAAGTTGGGTTTGTTCACAGATGGGCTTTGGGAACTTTTGAGGGCATTCTGATGAATAGTGTGACTCTTTATGAGTCAAAGCACAGAAAGGCCAGCAGATGGAAGCTTTGTGGGCAGAAAGGGTCTCCCTGATGCAAAGCTACTCCTGGGAGGACAAGTCAGGCCCTGCTCAGCTAAGGTGGGTAGGGCTGGTACATAGAGGAGGCTGCTAAGAACAGCTGCCACTATGAATGCTGAGGGTCCCTCGGGTCCCTCTGAGAAGAACTCAGGTCTGGGGGTTGGAACCAGTCTCGGGTCCCAAGAAAATTCCTGTATGAGAAACCCCAAGGCAGCTGCTGTGTCTGCCTCAGGCCCTCAAGAGAGGCCTCCTTCCTTTCCAGAAAATCCTCCAAAGTTGTCACTGCTCAATGCCCCTGCCTGAGACATTTTGGCCTCTCATTCCTGAGGAACTCTGGGATGTAAACCTCCCACTTCTTGTGAAATAAGGGAATTGCTCAAGGGTCACTATTAAACATGTTAAGCAGGTAGCCGTAGAAGTTTGGGAATCTTCAGGGAACAACATATCAATTTGTCTGTACCCTGAGGAATGATAGTTTTGGGCTTAATGATTTCTCATCTATAACAAAAGGCATAAGGCAGTCAAGAATGCAAGGTCTGAAGGAGAAGTATTGTGGCCGTTGTGGCCCTGGATGAAACCAGGTTGGATTTGGGGGAGATTTTCTTTTTAACTGTCCCAAACATATATGAGAGAGTGGAATTTTCTATATCATAGATCTAAGTTGCCACCTATAAAATTTTGATGGTTCAAGTCTGGATTTGACCTGACATGCCAGCCTAAAAAAAAGAAAAATGTCATGATTCATTTTCTGGCACACTACCCTTCCTACTCTGCCAATGATGATGAGGCAAGCCAGAAACTCTGACCACAGCGGAGAAGGACCCAGGATTTGGGGACTACTTTGAAATAGATTCTCATTTTATCTGTGAGACAGTGACAATGACTGCAACCTTTTGAGTAGTGGTTGTGTTTAGAATATTCCTCCTGTTAGGATAAACAAAGGTCCCACCAGGCCATTAGTTGCTGCCCCACTAGTTCAGCCACCCTCCTTGTTCTGATTTTGAAAACTTACATTGATACATCCTTTGAGTCAATGGTAGCACTGAGCAGACATGTGGCTTGGGGATCTGGATTGACTCCTCCTACAAAACCACAGCCCACAAGTTCCCTTGACTTAAAACCTTAGTTATCTATCACAGAGGGTCGGTCCCCTATACTATTTTAAGGGTCCCCTAAGAACATGGAGACTCACCTAGGACTCAAGCTTGTGGAGGTTGTATTTGAAGTCAGGGCCCTGAACATCCAATTTTTTTTTTTAAGTTTTTTTTTTTTTTTTTTGAGCAACCAGGACTATTCTATTTACATGCTCTCTATATACTGTGTGTATTTACTAGGGAGGACTCCCCTTAATCCCTCCTGCCTTAGCTTTTCATTTCTTTTTGTGCCTTCTCAAACTGGGGCCCATGTGAGCCCATTGCTGTCCTAACCTCTGACAGAATGTAATGACAGCCTAGGACATGTACTATTCCAAACAAAAGATTATTGAGGCTATTAATACACTCAGTACCAACTCCTCAGCCCACAGAACTGCTATTGAGATAGAAAACACCTATTTCTCTAGAGACCAGGAGCCAACAGAGCCATCTGAGCCAAACTTTCTAGTTAGATCTTTGGCGGGGGCTAGGTGAGGGTAAGGTTCACCATTCCCTGTGCTTAGGTCCCAAGGTTGTACAGCAGCAATTGCCATGGTTAGTGCAGCAAAGCAAACAAAACCAAGGGGCCTTTTTTTTTTTTTTTATTTAAACCCCTAGGCTACTGTGACTTCTTATTCCTGGGACATGACCACTCCAGTTTGAAAACTGAAGTAAAAGATAATGGGTAGCTTTGAATCTGCCCAATCAGATGCTCATATAGATCATACAGGAAAAGGAAGCAGACTCACAAGCTGGGAGAGCAAGGCTTCCAGGGAATAGATACAGGAAGCCTCTAACTAAGTCAGGCATCCCCAACAGAGAAATAGATTGGAACCAGACCAGCTCCTAAACATACATGTTCCTGCCACATTCATTTGTACAAACCAGAAAGCATTGCCTGGCTTCCAGGATTCTGTAATCTCCCAGCACTGCGTCCCAGTAGCACCAGACTCTACATGACAAGTAGAGTCCATCCCCAAAGTCTACGCCAAGCTGAGTCTGGTCTCCATGCTTCTCCAACAGGATGAGTGGTGAGCAAGTGTCAAGAACAGCTCCCAGACAGGGAAGGTCCCATCTGGGCCACCAGTGATTTGTGATAGGGATTGACTGAGACTGTCTCTCGGCGGGAAGTAAAACAGAATGACAGCAGACGTCATGCAAAGATTGACAGAGAATGAGAACTTGAAACTAGGCTCCAAAATCAGAGTGAGCTGCAGAGGGGAATTGGGTGCTCAGGCAGAGAAAGATGACAGCATCTCCAGAGTCTGGACAGTCCTTCACAGGTGCCATCTACCCACTTGGTAGGAAGGAGGATCCAGCCCCTCCTTGGCCGGGAATCTCAGTGTTAGAATGAAGTTAGCTCTTTGGTGCCCGAAGTGTGTTCATAAACCATCTGCTCACAGCTCCAAGGACATCCTGATTTTAACACTAAAGGGCACATAATCTGCAACATACTTTCTTGGACTGCCCGTCTGCTAACAAGCTGGGGTGGGAGCTCCTCAAAAGGTCTTGTGCTGGCTGCCATGTCTGTATTTGTCTCCCCTTGGAGTGGGGTCTCAAGAATCTATTGTTTGAGAAGAACACTGGTGCATTGTGGGAGATGTTTTGTCACTATGACAAATGCTTGATGAGACAAGAGGAAGGATTATTTTGGCTCGTAGTTTCAATTGTTCTATCCTATGGATGACCGAATCCACTGTTATCGTGTACGGACAGAGTAAACTACTTACTCCCTAATGGGCAGGACACAGAACACAATGTCCTTCAGCAATATTCTCCCAGTGAGCCACTTTGAGCAAGGCTCCACCTCCTAAATGCCACCAAATTATGGCTCCAGCAAGGGATTAATCCATTGGTGAGGTCAGGGTCCGGTCACCTATCAGTGACACAAAGACTTCAACTCTTCAGCCTTTTGGGGGACATTTCACATCCAAACCACACGGAGTCACCCTCCCCTAACAGGGACCTGAAGAAAAAGGGCCCTGTCCCAAGGCTTGAGCTGTGTAAACCATGGGGCACTTAAGACTGCTTCCTTCCCTTATGGGCACAGGATGGGACTTGCCTTTCTGGAGGCTTTTGATTGTACTATGTTTTGTTGACTTGCATTTGTCTCCATTACCTATGGAGCATGGGAGGAGGAAAGAATTGGGGCACCAGAGTACAGGACCAGTCAGTATGGACCAGTATTGGCAGGTGGCTCCCATGTTTGCAGAGAGAGATGCAGGGTTGTGGGGCTCTTGGCTTCCCAGTCCATGGTGGCCACAGCAAACCCCCTGGCTACCTATACAGCTTCTATCATTATTCTGGGTAGAGTAATTAAGCACCCAGGATATCCTGTCCCCTGTCACATGGAAAAGGAAGGAGACAATGCCTAAAAGCCAGAAGGGACATCACAGTCATGAAATAGGGCACGTGAGCAGAGGAGGGGCATTTCTGCTTGGAGAATGGGTGCAGGCCTCACCGAGGAAGCAGGGTTGGGAGATGGGGCTTAAAACGCATAGAGACATTTGCTGGGTGGTCGTGAGGGAAACCGCCTCATAGAGGCAGAAGGGGTAAGCACAGAGACCCACAGCAAGAGTCTGGAGGCTGAGGACACTGGGCAGGGTTTGTCCTAAGGATGGCCAGCCTGGCCAGCATAGTAACAGGTGGAGTGGGCTGTTGCCCATGGCAACGTCATTTTAAAGTGAAAGGTGTCTTATGAAATTTGAAGGGTGTGAAGAGGAAGCAGGTAACAACTCTGAGTCTTTTCAAGAGGAAAGGCCCATTGAGGAGGAGGAGGAGAAGGAGGAAGAGGAGGAGGAGGCAGTGGCCACCCTACTTCCTTCCACCCACCTGAGCTGTCATTCAACAGGGACTGGTCAATGTCAAGTGGCCCAGTCGCAAGAAGGCAGTCTGAATTGTCCGGGATCTTCTTCCATCTCTGGGCTATAGCAGAGAGATTCCCATGATTGCCACCTCAGTTGTCCCAAGAGTGTCCCTCGCCTTTGAATCTGAGTCCCAGATGGGAACTGGAGTTCAAGGAGAACTCCTGGGATCCTCGGGTGGTCTGAGGGTGAGGTGAGAATTCAGAAGGCACCTTGATCAGACTCTCGTGAACACAACACAGTCGTCACACCACCAGTCCTTCCCCTAATCCCATAGGGCAAGGCCAGAGGTAGGTGCCCCCTCTAAGCTCCTGTGGAAGGAAATCCAGAACCTTCACTAGTGCTGTGTGGTCTTGTTACTGAGCCTGCAGGACTTCTTTCTCCGTAGTGCCCAGTGGCAGATACTCCTCAGGAAACTGCATCAGTGTCCTGTGAAAGAAAGGGGGGCCTTTAGAAGCAGCTTCTCCGGAAGGGCTGAAGCCTGAGTTGGTTTTTTTCTCCCCTAGGAGAGAGTTGTGAGGGTATGGTGTGCACATTATCTGCTATTGTCGGAGCTTTTCTAGGAAAGAGAGCCTTCAGGGACCAGACACTACCTCCTTTCTACCCTAATTTGGTTGGATCTGTTATGGAGATGGTGGGTGTCTTTTACAAGATGGTAATGAGCCCAAGATAGTCTGGAGTGGCAGTATCTGGGGGATAACTAGGTGGTCCGGTGGCTGTTACCCCAGCAAGTGACAGTGCCTGGGATCTGAGGATCAGCTCTGGAAAGATCCCTGAGCCACTTCAAGAGTGTGTCTTTTGCATGAAGCTATGATGAAGGCTCATCAAGTGCTTTTTATGCTTGGGCAGAGCCAAGCCCCAAAACAGTACACTGTAGGTGCTATGTTGTTGGAGGACATTGCATAATGTGGCTTGAATTATGACTGGGTAGGTGGGGCTATGAGGGAGGTAGACACATCCCTCAGGCCTGGGGCTGGGGAAATAGGGGTGACATGGAGAGCAGGACAGAGGTCTGGGAGGGTAATATCTGTGTCCAAGGAGGAGCCAGGAGTGCTGAAGAGGGGGGGACACAGGTGATCTAAGGCCACTCTGTAGATGGTTTCTACTCCTCACTTCTACCTTCTGTCCTTCTGACAAATGGTATGTAGGCTGGACACCGAGTCACACACAGACACAGTGGGTGCTCAGTGGGCTCATAGCTCAAACTGGGCAGACCTGCAGCCTGAATGGGCTGAGAAGGAAGCATGGTCTCATAAAACCTCTTCCAGTGTAGGATGCTTCCCCATACTCCAGGGAGGAGAAGCTGGGGTGGAGCCCTGAGGGGCTGAGACCCCACTCATCCCCAGAAATCTTCCCTCAAGTTCGACATCCTCCTCCAATGGTCAAGCTAGGAAGAGTGGAATATGAAATGGGTCCCACTCACTGTCACACTCATACACCGAAGCACTCCCTTCTCAGAGGCCCTTCCAAACCACACAGATTTAATATTCTTAACTGACTGCTGTGCTGCAGAGGTGGGCTCTGGGTCCTTACAGGCCCTCAGCTCTGGATGGTTGAAGGATTACTGCTCTGTATATAAAGTACCTGTGAAGCCTGGTCACAACATAAAGTTTCCAGAACAAAAGAACAAATGAAAGGCAAATGATTTAACCCCTTTCCTTGAGGTCTCTTGGGGAAGCACAGGAAATGAGCAGTCTGTCTCCTGCTTGGGAGCTTCAGGCCCTTTTCTGGCATCACCCTGTCCCCCAAGAAGTCTTCAACCTGAGATAAAATTATCTTGCCTGACTTCTCTGGCACTGATGCTCTATGCTGAGTGAGTGAGTGAGTGAGTGAGTGAGTGAGTGAGTGAGTGAGTGAGTGAGTGAAGGGAGATGGTATGGGCAGATGATGCACAGGGCCCATTGGAGCTAATGATGGACCAGCTGAAGTTAGACATCCTTTGGAGGCTTCAGCTGCAGAGTGTTTCCCTGGGAGAATGTAGGGAGCCTTTCCCAGACATTCCCCAAAAAGAGCTGGGGTAGGCATTGGCAGCCTCACCAGTTTCAGGGTGTGCAGAAGAAGCCAAGATGACCAGTGTTGTCCTGGCTTACCCACAGAGGTGGATGGAAGGTGAGTCTGCTCAGAACTTAGAGCAGCAACAGCGAGGAATAAGGTCCATAGCTTCAACACCCCTTACCATTTAGGAGACCTCATGAATGGGGTATCTACCATTGCCATCCTCCAGGGCATACAGCCAGGGCCATTAGGCATGCAACAGAGGAGTCCTAGGTTTCTCAGAACCCACTCAGTAGCTGCCCTTCACTAAGCAGGCAGAACTGGGTGTGCATTTCTGTGTTTTCTGTTTTATTCTCTGTGTGCCTCTGAGTCCTGTATCAAGCCAACCATCCTCTGTCATTGCAGCTGTCCAGTAGGCCCTGAACATGGGTAGTCAAATTCATTCCCAGACAAGTTAGGGTGACCTTGTCTTTCATGCATGTTCGAGTGTTAGGTAAAACCCACTCCACAAAGGAAGTGGGGTATCATATCCTGCTTCTGGAGCAGAAGACAGAGTTGGTGTACTCCTCAAGACATGAGAAAGGGGTGTCTCTAGCAAAGAGTTCTTTCCTGGGGGTGGGTCTCTAAATTGAGAGCCAGTTCCATCTCATCAGCTCATTAATAAATGAATGATGACATAAGCCCTGATCACAGTCACATGATCCTGAATGGATCAATTCTGATTTTGAAACCTTTGTTCTTCAAATATCTCTTCAGCCAGTGAGATCAGAGATGAATAATTTGGGCATGGATGATTAGACTCTAGGAGGGCAGGAATGCTGGGCTGAGAGGCTGAGGCCATGGAGTAGCTTGACAGCCTATGGGGATGGGCTAGATGCTGCCCCTTCCCAGGCCGGACAGGCTTCTGAACTGCAACCAACACCCTCTTCTGCTGTCTTCTGTGCCCAGTAACTACTTTTCCCAGATGGAAACCCACTCCCCCTCCCAGCTGCAAAAGCTATGGGGCATCCTGGGTGGCAGGAGGGTGGAGGGTTGTGACAGATTATGTCAAAAATGCAAAGCAGAAGTCTTGGAGAACTGGTAGTCGTCCAAGTAAGGGGAGGACAAAGGTGAGATCTTGCTTCCCCTGTCCCCTCCAGGGGTCCTTATCATAGGATCCCAAGTACAGGGCCCTATGGGCCTTAGATCTACCTTTTAGAAAGTATACCCAAATGCCTCCTTAAGGCCTGTCCAATGAGAGCTAGGCAGAGGGACAGCAGCCTGGGCCCTCCCTGCTTCTGGGGCATCTGGCCACACCTCAGTGTGTACCTTCCTGGCCTGGAAACTGTGAAGCTAATCTGGAATAGTGACTACTTATGCCTCTCAGGGAGGAAGGTATGAGATACAAACCTCTGGAGCCAGAGGCCATCAAGCTGTTTGTCTCCTTTCCAGGCAGGTTCCCAAAGACAGCAGAGAATTAAAAGGCTCTGGCCTTGTCCTACCTGAGTGGCCTTTTCTTTCCAGAGAAGCCACTGTCCTGTAGGACCCTGGGACACCTGGGATTTGGAGTTTGGCTTGATAGGCTATGGTCATGCAACATCCCTACCCCTATTCTTGGCATCGTGTCTATGCCTTGGCTGCTATGCCTGGGAGGACTAATGCTGTCCTGAGACATCTGTCCAGCAGAGGGAAGACCACATTTGTCCATGTGTAGTAGTGAACCCAGCTGAAGGCAGGCTCTGGGAAGCAAGCAGTACCATGCTCTTCCAGGATAGCTCAGACCACAGCTGCTAACAGCTGTGACAGCATCTCCTCTGCCATCTTGGACATAACAGGTTTCAGGCTGTGTCTTGCTCTAGGTCACTTCACATTGTGTGAACAGTTGCTTTGGGGCTGAACCTTGCTCTGGATCCCTTTTGAGTGTTCAAGCTGCTCAGAATGGCTCTGGACACACAGGCACCACCTGTCCAGCACCACCCACAAGATACAGACCAATAAATAATTTACTTCTAAAGTAAAAAGTTACAAGATAGAAACATGCCAAAGAAGAAGGGAACACAGGTATAGTACAAGAGTATATTGAAACTGGAGCAGAAAAATAGGAACCGAGATTATATCTTGTAAGGGAGGTCTGGGGTGAGGGATGGTTGTTAGGGGCCACTACCAAATTTATTCTGTGGGATAAACAAGGAGCTGTGCATTCTGGAAGGAAGACCTGCATATCGAAAGTGACTGCGGGAGCCGACTGCTCACTCCGTTAGAGGTCTGGAAACCTCTGTCATGATTTCTAATCAGTCATAATGAATTTTGGTGGAGGTCTTCAAGTTCTTTTCTTTAAATCCTGGGCAAGCCTCTACAACTGTTCTAGGGACCTGGGTATGAGATGGCCATGTAGGGGTGCCACCAAGTTCATTGTATAGGATGACAAAGAACCCTACACCTTGGAAAGAAGACCAATGTAGGGACAGCAAAAGTGACAGCCTCAATGGATACAACAATTGAAAGGGGAACAACCACAGGAGCAAGAAGAACCCCCTCTTAAAGCAGCCCATCTCTGGTTTCTCAAGCAGGCTAAGTTGCCCTGGCCCCACTTCATTCTCCTTTCTCGGAAACTGCCATTGACTGCCACTGGGAATGCAGCCAGTGACTGCTCTAACTGGTTCCTGCTGAAGGAGGCAGTATTGTGCTTTCAACCAGAGAAAGGGTTCCCTTAGGGGATGGGTCTCAGGGCTGATCTAGGAGGGCTTCAACAGAACTAATCAGCCACACAGCCTCAGAGTACAGGACAGTTAACTTATGATAGTGTCTGTCCTTACTTGTACAAGTAAGGCAACATCTTTCATATAAGAGGTTAAACTGTTAGAATAACTATAACCATGATTGAAAATCTGATTAAAAACAGTTGGATCAGCTTTGCCATTTTTAGAGGAGGAAAAAAGGCAAAAAAAAAAAAAAAAAAAAAAAAATCCCAAAAGCCTTCAAGTTTTGCCATGGGCATCAATGACACTGATGATTTCCCTGATGCCTTAGTCCACTTGGAGGTGTGCACTGAGGAAGAGGAGGAGGTCACTGACTTGACATGAGCTCAAGGAGCCTCCCAACAGCTACCGCAAGTTCAGAGGTCAGCTACGGTGTCTCTCCTGTCACCATCACATGAGGGACACTAGGAGGCAAGGTTAATTAAGAGAACTCTTCAATATCATAGTTAATATGTCTTGTTTAATGAGATGAACTGCAACCATGCAAAGGCTGAACCACACACCAGAGTCACAAAGATGGGAAAGGTCAGAGAAACAATCCTTTAGCTTTGACAGATCTAAATGTAGCTGTGCGATATAAGCTTGTGCATCAGACTCCTGCATAATAAAATGAATTCTCAATACCTGTAGTCACTTAAAGCATCTGCCTCATTGGCAGTACCCTCCCAGGACTTGATAGCCTGACCCATGCACCAGATGTAATAATACCTGGTGAGGGTTGATTCATGGGCCAAACCTGAGTGAAATCTGTATCCTATTCTCATTGACATCTAACTGATAATCTAAGAGAAATATAAACCCACTGGGTGTTGTAAGGTTTCCTTGTGCTACCCCATGGGCACTATCCTGGTGTCCTAAACAATTTACCACAAATCTGTGAGGTTGTCAGTAGGGTGTCTGATATAATCAAGAAACATGGGTGCTTAGGGTGCAGAATGATGTGTTACAACTGGGACAGTTAGTCTCCTCCAGAAAGAATCTCCTGTAGCTGGTAAATGTATTCTTAAATTTAGCCTCGGCACTTGAGAAACTGGCTATGAGTCTGTTTTTCTTAGCTTCCGGTAGACACTGTAGGATTGAATTGTGCCAATGAAATGAGGTCCATGTTCAGCAGCAAGAAGAAAATCATTAGTGTGAAATAATTAGCTAAATGACATCTCCTATGGTTAAGCCTCCTGCCCAGGGGCTCTAATAGTCCATTCCATTGGTTACACTTTGCTTTGGGTGTTTAAGAACATGTGGGTTGACAGAGCTGACTCCTTGCTTCCTCCTTTTACCACTTTTTCCATCTGTGTGAGATAAAAGTCAAAGGCCTTCCTTGACCACGACTTTGCTTGAGCATATGGAGGGAATCTTCTGCCTGCCTTGCTCCTCCTCTTTGTAGAGGGGGCACTGGTTAGGGCCTCCCAAAAGTTGAGTCTCTGTGGCCTCCCTGAACAAGAGAACAGATGACTCCCCACATTTACAGACATTTTGAGAGATGTTCCATGGTCCCCTTGGACCTAGTTGACTTTAGAGGGCAGAAGGCAAAATACTGTTCTTTTAAACCCTCTGTCCACAATAGTATAGCTGCCAGGTGTGCTCACTGAACACTCAGAAGGCCAGGTGCACCAGTCTGGTACTTTTAACTACTCTGTAGTATTTGGACCAGGGTTATTTAAAAACAAATTGACAAGCAAACAAACATTTTAACTTTGATCAAACATACGTTTATTAAGCCAGTCCCTGCAATGGTTAAATGGAGCAGACCAATAACTCTGTTGATGTAAGCAGAAGTTTGCCATCAACATATGGGACTTTGACCTTAAAATTTTAAGAGTCTGGACTGGAGAGATGGCTCAGAGATGAAGAGCACTGACTGCTCTTCCAGAAGTCCTGAGTTCACTTCCCAGCAATCACAAGGTGGCTAACAACCATCTGTAATGAGACCTGATGTCTTCTTCCAGCCTGAAGGAATATATGCAGGCAGGATACTATATACATAATACGTAAATAAATAAATCTTTAAAGAGGAAAACTTTTTAAGAGCTAGAGAGATGGCTTCAGTTAAGACCAGTGGTTTGATTTGCAGCAACCACATGGCAGCAGTCATTAACTAGTTCCAGGTGATCTGATGCCCCCTCCTGGTCTCTGTGGGTGCTGCATGCACATGGTACACAGACATACAAATAGGCAAAACACACATATATGCAAAATAAAAATATATTTTAAGGGAATTTTATTATTTTAATATATAACCTATTTTTATGTTCATTGGTATTTTGCCTGCATATATGTCTGTGTGAGGGTGTCAGAAGCCCTGGACCTGGAGTTACAGACAGCTGTGAGCTGCCATATGGGTCCTGGGAGTTAAACCCAGGTCTTCTGGAAGAGCAACCAGTGCTCTTAACTGCTGAGTCATCTCTCCAGCCTCATGGAACATAATACCATGGCTCATCCTTTACCTACCTTAAGCCATTTACTCAGACCTTCAAAAGATCAGTGATCCCCTCTCTTTTTTCAGTTATATAAAGGGAACATTGAGATGAAGTAGGTAGTCCCAAAGTAGGGACCCAAGTAAGTCCCCCTCCACCTTGGCTTGATGTAAATAAAGAACAATGGTCCTCAGGTTCCCATACCACAGAGTCTGCGGACATTTCTGTGTCTTCATAAATAGTTGGCTGAGGAATCTGGCCAGCAAATTCAGGAGCCCAAATCCTACAGAAGCCTGCTACCCTTGAAGAGTGTCCTCTCGTCTAAGAGAGTGTATAGATTAGGATAGGCTGAACTCATTAAAGCCTCAGGCTACATTTCCCCCTCTAATATCATCCCCAAGTAGGTAACTCAAGACTGGCATAATTGAATGTTTCCTGAAAGATCCTTTGTCCCCTGGGAAATGCCCTTATCAGATGCCCCACAATATAGCAAATACTGCACATAGTGGAGTGAGTTAGAATGGGGACTCAATCAGTCACTGAGATACTAGACTAAGACATTCAAGTAAGTGGTAACTGTCTCTGAATTCCTGGGACAGACCCATCCAAGTGACTTGTTTGCCTTATGAGTCAGATATTTGAAGGCAAATAGGAGCTGGCTGTTAGGATTTGAAGGTGTCCTTCAAATTAAAAACAGAGCAATACATTGTGTAAGGCAGGGTCTAAGTCGGGAGGATGTAGCAGTTGGTGACCACAGGCCAAGGGAGGCCATAGCCTCATTGATTAGCCAGAGGTCTTGCCCTAGCCCCATTTTATTCAATCCTGTCTTACTTTTTTATTTTTGGTTTTTTGAGATGATTTCTCTATGTAGCCCTGGCTGTTCTAGAACTCATTTTGGTAGATCTAACTGGTCTCAGAGATCCACCTGCCTTTGCCTACTGGTTGCTGGGATTAAAGGTGTATGACACCATGGCAATTTTTTTTTACTTTTTAATTGCTGTGACAAAGCATGATGAAGGCAACTTAAGAAAGTGTTTGATTTGGGTCTTGAGGTTCCAGAGCATTTGAGTGCATGAACATCATGGCAGGGAGCACAGCAGCAGCAGACAGGCAGGCACTGTGCTGGGGTGTTAGTTGAGAGCTCACATTTTAATTCACAAGCACAAGGAAGAGAGAGCTAACTGGAAATGACAAGGGCTTTTGAAACCTCAAAGCCCATCATCAGGGACATAACTCCTCCAACACGGCCACACCTCCTAATCCTTCTGAAATAGTTCCACTAACTGGGAAACAAATATTCAAAAGCCTATGGGGGTTACACTCATTCAGTCTATCACATTCCACTCCCTGGCTCCCATAGACTCATGGCCACATTATAATACACATAGTACAACTTCAAAATTCCCCCATAGTCTTTCACAGTCTCAACATGGTTTAAAACTCCAAAGTTTCTTCTAAATTGCAACCTCTTGTATAATCACAGAGGGAATTTACACACTTCTAACATAATGGCACAGAATATATATTATCATTCAAAAATGAAGGAAATGGAGGATAGTGAGGAAATACTGGACCAAGCAAGACCAAAATCCAGCAAGGCAAACTCCAAACGTCTGATATCAAAGGGCTTAGATGGCTCTCCCCATCCAACTTTGATGGCTGCTGCAGCACACTCCCCTCTCTCAGGCTGGTTACATTCCCTGCCTGAGGCTTCATTCTGGCAGATGTTTCACTGCCTTGGCATCTCCATCATCCTGGGGTCTCTAAAGCAATTCATGCTTCATTTTCTTTCTGCAGGCCTCCATGCTGGGCATCCCCTGACAAATAGCCTGCCTCAGTGTTTTGTTGTTGTTGTGTTTGTTTTTGTTTTTGTTTTCCACAGAGGAAGATTTCATAACCCCTTTATTCATGTATCCTTCTTGATTCTAAAGGCAGAACCACTTGGTCAGGGCTCCATGTAGGCTGCCAGATTGGGGTGGAACCCAGCCTTCTCTGTTATGTAATATTATTTTAAGGTGTGTTACATTTGTTTATGCTGTGGAACATTTGTTTAATGATGCAAAGATGTGTTGCATTCTTTTATGTTGCATTTGTTTAACTCTGTGAAGCTGTGTTTTTGTGCCTGTCTAAAACACCTGATTGGCCTGATAAATAGCTGAATGGCCAGTAGCAAGGCAGTAGAAAGGATAGGTGGGGCTGGCAGGCAAGGAATAAATAGGAGAAATAGAGGGATTGGGAAGCAAGAGAGAATCAATTAGAGAGGAAAGAAGGGGCCAGCAACTCAGCCACATAGCCAGACACCAAGTAAGAAGGGAAGAAAAGATATACAGAAATAGAGAAAGGTAAAAATCCTAGAGGCAAAAGGCAAAGGGGATAATTTAAATCAAGAAAAGCTATCAAGGTAGGACTGAACTAGGCCCCCTGAATACAGATGATAATGGTGTGGCTTGGGCAGTATATGAGGCCACTGGCAGTGGGTCTAAGATCTAACACTAATGGATAAACTGACTTAGTGGAGCCCATTCTATATGGAGAGATATCTTGCTCACCCTAGGCTCATGGTGAGGTGGGGGTGTTGGTCCTAATTCAATGAGATGATAGGACAGACCTAATTGACTTCCTAGGGGAGGCCTTAACCCTCCCTGAGAAGAGGATGGAAGGTGGAGTGGGGGAAAGGTGAGGGAGTTAGAGGAGGGGGGGACTGGGATCAGAATGTACAAAATTAATTTAAAAAGTTGGCAAGGAACAAGCCAAGCTAAGGCTGGGAGTTCATAAGTAAGAAGTAAGTCTCTGTGTGTGATTATTAGGGAGCTGGGTGGTGGGCCCCCCAAAGAGCAAAAAGGGTAAAAAGGAAAACACACTTCCTTGAGTTAAATTTGCATATGTCTTGATCTTTTATTGCTTTTTAGGAACAGAAAATTCCTTAGACATTTTCCTTTCACAAGTTGCAGGGTTAGCTGGATGGGATCTTGCTTTGAGGGTGTCTCTCTTTCTCTCTCTCTATTCCATTTCCCAGGCCTCCCCTTATCTCTTTCAGCACAAGCCAAGGCTCCACCTTACATCTCCCGGTGCTCTTTTTCTCCTCAAACTGTATATTTTTAATTTCCTTTTGCCATGTTCTTTTTCAATGTACAGCTGCATAAGACTGAGCACTAATAATCATGCTACAGAGTCAATATTAGGCTGTCTTAACATCTCCTCTGCCAACAAAAATTATTACAAAACTTTTCAATTCAACCTCAGACAGATTTTTAGGACAAGGACAAAGAACAACCACATTCTTTGCCAAAATATCACAAGAATGGTTTCTAACCCAGTTACTAATATTATTCCCTTCTGAAACCCCTTGAGTTGGGCCTCTTTAGTCTATGTTGCTCTCAGCATTATTCTCATCCAAGCTCCTACTAGGATGACCCATTAAGCTCCACTTAGAGCATTCACCCACTTTCCTTATCCAAAGTCCCAAAGTCTTCCACACTAAAAAACAAAACAAGAAAAAAACAAAAAACAAAACAAAACAAACAAACAAAAAAAACAGCATAGATTCATGTCTGTCAAAGCGATGGTCCACCCACTCCTTGGTACCAATTTCTGTCTTAGTTACTGTCATTGTTATAGTTTCCATTGCTGTGAAGAGATACCATGACTGAGGCAACTCTTATAAAGGAAAGCTTTTAATTGGGTCTGGCTTACAGTTCAGAGGTTCAGTCCATTATCATCTCCATTATCATCATGCTGGTGGCACACAGGCAGACATGGTGCTAGAGAAGGAGCCAAGAATTCTGCATCTGGATCCACAGGCAGCAGGAAGTGACAGTGACATGCTGGTCAGGCTTAAGCTTTCTGAGACCTCAAAGCCCACCCCCTAATGACGAACACACCTACTCCAACAAGCCATACCTCCTATTAGTGTCACTCCCTATGAGCCTGTGAAGGGCATTTTATTCAAACCACCGCAGTTACCTTTCAATTGCTGTAACAAAACATGACAAACAATTTATAAAAGAAAATATTTGAGTTTCAGAAGGTTAGAGTCCATGACCATCATGGCATAGAGCCTGGCAGCAAGCAAGCAGGCCATGGTGCTGGAGCAGTAGCTGAAAACTTACATTTGATTCACAAGCACAAGGCAGAGTGAGCTAACTTGTGATGGCAAGGGCTTTTGAAACCTCAAAGTGTTCCACTAATGGCACATCTCCTCCAACAAGGCCACACTTCCTAATCCTTCCCAAATAGTTCTATCAACTGGAGGCCAAGTATTTGATTACATAAGTCTATAGGGGCCATTCTCATTAAAATCACCCCATTTTTAGGGGCTTGGATATTCTCTCAATAATCTCTGCCTTTTAAGGACTAGAGTGATGGGCGTTAGTCCCCTTCTTGTCTCTGGTTTGAGTGGGTGCTGTGTTGACTGGGAAAATACATGGCATCCTTAAAATGTATCAGGACTGGTGAAGCAGTTGTAGCCCAGCTTTATAGTTCCCCAATCAATCCATTTTTATTCTCTATCAGGAGTAAACATGAGTTTTATAGTTATACGTGGCAATGGGAGAAGACATGAATGCCCAGTAAAGGAAGCAGTTCTCAGGTACTATGGGGAAATAATACTGGAAATGGAGGCCCCCTACCCATTTTTCAGGCAAGAGATTGCTACTTTACATAGCATTTTTGAAATTTGTCTGACAGTCCCCAAAAGGTTGGGATAAAGCTAGACCTTGAGTCAGGAGAGAAAGATAATATGAAGAATCAGGCTCCCATACCTACAAAGTTGACCATATGCTGTCCTGTTTCCTGGGACACCACAGGTTAGTCTGATATGATAGGAATCTGGAGATGGTACCCTGGTACCTGACAATGTTCAAATGAGGGAGATAGTCTTGGGCTTTGGGGGCTTTGGGACATATGGTTTCTCAGTGACTGCTTCTGCAGTTAAAACAAGATCTGGGCAAGGGTCAAAAACATTACCCTTATGGCCCTCCTCTTTGCGGGTGGGCGGGGGGCATCCCTGCCAGAAGTATCCCAGCTATCCACAGAGAAAACAATCCCCAGAAGAGCCTGTTTATGATGGCCCTTCCCTGGGTGACTCTCAAGATCAATAGGTCTGTCTTCCTTTCACTTTGTTTCCAGGTCTAATTTGGTGGTGCTTGGGACCAGTTGATTCAAGCTCTTGCTGATTAAGGCACCAGCCTTTTCAGTTTAGTTTTCTGTGGCTATCTGGGGGCAGATTGAGTTGGGAGATTGTCTCTCAAGGGAACCCCTCCTTCGAGGGACTATGCTGTTGAGTTTCCGGATTGCATCTCTAGAGAAAGTAACAGGAGGTTTCGGCTCCCTTTGCAGACAGCAGGGAGAGGCTGGAGGACTTTATCCTTTTTTCATCGCAGCATCTCCATTATGTGATAGACAGTTGTTTCCCACACTAGGCTTCCACCTGATCAGAGGAGTTCTAAGGATACTGATTGTGCACCAGTGGGGTCATGGCCATGGGACACATGGAAGGCATTGGCCATGTCAGTTACCTTCCCTAATACCATCTGTTCCTCCACTGAGGTTAGGCTCTGCTCTGGAATAAGCATAACAGTGCTCCAAGTCACAGAAGGTGTTTAGTTGCTAGAAGGCCTGTAAATACTGGTCTGGATATTCAGCAAAGCACCTAGCTTCTTTTTTACATGCTTTATTCCAGAAAGCACTAAGACAAAGTTGGGGCTGTCCTCTCCAGTTCTAACCCCCTATAAAGGGAGTATCCTTGGTACCTCAACATGGGGTCTAGAAGTATCTGGATGAACCTCTGATGGCCCCTAAAGTGTGAGGGACAAATCTATGAAGGAGGTGAGGTGGGGTATGGGGGTTCAGGAGCACTGAGAAGAAGAGGAGGGGATGGAGGTAGGAACTAGGGTTGATAATAGGGAAGGACCCTTGAGCTTTAATGAAGAAAGACACATCCTGTGGAACACAGTCAACATAGCACATCTGATTGGAATTACCCAGCCAATTCAGGGTGATCTGAGGTCAAAGGTTAATTGCATGTAAAGCACTGCTTTCTTTTGCTTTTGTTCTTAAAGAGTGGTGTTATAATTAGGGTTCTTCTGGAGTGGTATGCTGGCTAGTTTTTTGTCAACTTGACAACTTCTAGAGTCATTTGGGAAGAGGGAGCCTCAAGTGAGAGGTTCTGCCACCAGATTGGCCTTGACGACAATCTTTGGTACATTTTGTATTTACTTATGATTGACATGGGAGGACCTTGTCCACTGTGTACAGTGCTGTTCCTGGACTGTTGGTCCTGAGTATTGTAAGAAAACAGGCTAAACAAGCCAAGAGGTGCAAGCCAATATATAAGCGGCACTCCTCCATGGCCTCTGCAGCTCTTGCTTCTGAGTTCCTGTCCTGACTTCCCTCAACAATGGAGTATGACCTGGGCATTGTGAACTAAAATAAACTCTTTCCTCCCCAAGTTGTTTATGGTCATGATGTTTTATCACAGTAACAAAAATCCTAATAAAACAGATGGCTATTTCTCATTATCCGCCAGGGGGCCTTGAAACCAGGCTTCTTTGGGGCAAAATAAAGACTCCTTTGCTTGAAGTTTGGGGGATGAAGTGCTGCCCACTGTTTGAGAAGGCAGCAGAGTGGAAATCTCAAAAGAATCTTGGGATTAGTTTGTCCCATATGTGGTGATGGAAGAGGGAAGACAAAGCATCCCTGGGTAGAAGTTATCCTCTCTCTACCCACATTCCCTGGCCTCTCTGGAGTAGCAGCTCCAGGCTACACTAGGGAACAGCTGGTGCAGACCAGAAAAAAGGTCAAGGCAAGCAGAAGGGCTTCCACAGCTATCCATGGCTCTGCTACACCATCTGATTGGCTCCTTTTCCTACCCATGAGGCTTCTGCTTGAAGGACCCTGGTCCCTGGTCTCCCATAGTTCCTCAAATATCTCTAATAGTACCATCCCTCAAAACAAAAGGTTTGCTATCTGATTTTTGGAGGGAGGGTTCTGTGAGGCAACAGAAGCTGATCACCCCTAAACTTGTAAGAGTTTGACGGGAAATAAGTCAGTTTGGGAAAAGTGCTGTGCCAGTTGGTTTCTTTAAACTGTCAGGTGAGAGTCATCTGGGAAGAGGAAGCCTGAACTGAGAAAATGCCTTCATTATATTGGCCTATAGACAAGTCTGTGGGGCATGGTTAATGACTGATGGGGGAAGGCCCCACCTACTATGGGCAGTTGGTCCTGGGCTGTATAAAAATGAACTGAGCCGGGTGGCCACAGGATATCACAGAGGAGTTGTGGGAAGGATCTAGTGAGGATGGAGTACCAGAAACCAGAGGCTTTGAACCAGACCAGTGACTCTTTGCAACAAACATTTGCTAGTAAAGGTGATAGGACTAAAGGTTATTCTTTATGACACCCCGAAGCCCCCAGTGCCACTAGGAGGAATGAAGAGTTGTTGGAGAGGCAAGAAAGAAGGAGAAGAAGCAAAGAGATTTGTTGTTGTTTTTATTTTTTTTGTTTGTTTGTTGTTTTCTTTTGTGTATTGGGGAGGGACACAGCACAGGTAAGGGGAAGGATATGGGGGGACTGGGAGGTGAACAAAATCGGGGTGCATGGTGTGAAACTCCCAAAGAGTCAACAAAGAAGTTACATTTAAAAAAAAAAATGAACTGAGCCAGCCATGGGAGCAAGCCAGAAAGCAGCACTTCTCCACGGCCTGTGTTTCTAGGAGTCCCCAGGTTCCTGCCTGACTTTCCCCAGTGATGAATTGTTAAGCTGTGAAGATGAAACAAACCCTTTCCTCCTAAGTTGTTTTTGGTCAAGGTGTTTATCATAGCAATAAAAAGCAAACTAGATTAGGCATGGTAGCACACAGCTTAAAACCCACTCGAGGCACAAGCAAGAGGATCTCTGAATTTGAGGCCAGCATGGTCTACATAGTGGGTTCTATGACAACCAAGGCTACAAAGAAAGACTGTGTCTCAAAAAACAAATGAGAAGGGGGAGGGGGAGGAAAGAGAAAAGAGGAAAGAAGAGGAAAAAAGAAAGCAAACTAGGTAAATCTCTTATTCCTAGGAGTCATCAGATATAATGGGCCCCTGGCAGATCTGGTGAATATTTGCCAGAACACTATCAGCTGCAGTAATGACAGTATTTATAACACAAATAAATAAATGACCCAGAGACTGATATTGGGCTTCAAACTTCAAGCTGAATATCAGAAAAGGAAAGCAGCCACTCTCACCTCTAGCTCAAGCTAAAATGGCTGATACATGCACAAACTCTTCCCCCAAGTCTCAAACTGTAAGCTCTCCTCAGTGTGGCTAGAGAATGAATCCTCCTACCTTCAGTGTGACTGGAAAATGAATGTTCCTAACCTTAGTGTGGCTGGAGAGTGAATGCCCCCCTCCCTGAGGCCTTGCTTCTGTCTTATATGTCCCTAATGTTGGGATTAAAAGTGTGAGCTCTAAATCTCTTTTAGACTGATCCACTGTTGTGTAGATCTGGTTGGCCTTGGACTCACAGAGATCTGTCTACCCATCACCTCCTATCTTCCAGCTATTGGGATTAAAAGCATGTGCCTGACTTCTATGACCCGTGGCTGACTTTGCTTTCTGAATCCTCAGGAAAGCTTTAGTCATTTTTTAGTCATACTAAAAATGAGTAAGGCTGGCAAAGCAGGCAGCAGCTGAGTAAATGATCACTGTCATCCCCAAATCCTGTTGTAATTTTTAATCAGGTATACCAACCTTGAAATCTTCAAATCCCAGTAAGATGTGGGGGGGGGGGATCGAGGGGAGGGTGATCTTTGATTCTTAAACAAGCTGCCACAACTGTTATAAGGGACCTTGGCTGAGGGGCGGCCATCTAGAAGTTCTGTTGAGCTTGTCCTTTGAAATGAGGAACAAATGCAACAGACTGGAACCACCGCCTGGGTGTAAGAGTACCTTAGCAGTCAGGAGCCAAGAAATACCACCAAGTCACACCATGCAACAAACCTCACATAAGAGATTTATTGGGGGGGGGGTGTTGGAGAAATGGCTCATAGATTAAGAGCACTGACTACTCTTCCAGAGGTTCTGAGTTCAATTTCCAGGAACCGCATGGGGGCTCACAACCATCTGTAGTGAGATCTGGTGCCCTCTCCTGGCAGAAAGGAGTATATGCAGATTGAGGGCTCACAGATAAAATAAATACATAAAATCTTTTACAAAATAATAAATAAAGGATTTACTGGGGAGACAGAATGGTGGCTGCCTCTGAGCAGGAACAGAGACAGAAATGGGCTGATGGGGAGCTTTCTAGGGGGTTTGGAGCATTCACAGTGAGCTAGAGGAAAGGGATAGGCCAGAGCAGGCTGATTTTCCAGTGGTCTGTCACCCTAAACTGGGGAAGGGGAAAGTGACACTAGGAGGCACCAGCAGGGCTCCAGATAAGCAGCATATGAAAGCTGCAGGCATGGAGAAAGAAGAAGCCCCAGAGTTGGGAGTCCACCAGGAGAGGCTACAGAATGCCAAGTCTCCCTTCCTTTCCTGATACTGCCCCCCAACACACACACACACACACACACACACACACACACACACACTCACTCACACACACACTCACACACACACTCACACACACACACACACACACACACCTTTCCTGACTCCCTCCCCCTTCTTCCCCATTGGTCTCCCCAGGCTCTTTTTTTTTTTTTTTTTTTTTTTTTTTTTTTTCTACTATGGGATTTTTCTTCCAGATGTCAAAGTCCTTGTGGGAGAAAGAAACCCAGGAGCAGGAAACAGTCCTTCTTGTAAGGGACTGAGTTCCTGCTTTCCAGGTTGGGCTAAGTCCCCTGCTCCTCCTGTAACATGACACTTCAAACAGATGGGCAGATGGAGTGTACAACAGCCTCACCTGGACTTCAGAAGGAGGTAATATCTAACACCGTGATGCAATGGCCTCCATACAACTGTCACCTGACCATCCAGTGTGTGTCTCAAGATGCCAACAGGCAAAGAACTCTGGACTGTCACCAGGACTTTAGTTCAACTTGCTTTCTATCCATCCAGGCCTGGTCCTACACTTGTTCCTCATTTCTTTGGCCCTGAACCTCTGCAGCTCTCCAGGGCCTGCCCCTTGACTCTGAGTTCAATAGCTCTCCAATAGAATTCCTAACATCTTTCCTAAGTCACTGGAGAGACTGTAAAGAACCAGCCTGCCTCCATTTTAGGTTTAAAAGCTGTCTTATAGTAAAGACAAACTAGGTTCATTCCTATTATGATTAAGCCTTTGCTTCTCAAGGATTAAGCTATGTCCCACTGGCAACCTTCACTACAAATGGTCTGTACTGCCTTTTCTAGGAAAGGAAACAAAGTCTTTGTTTCAAAAAGTTAATAACCATCTTGCAACCCTACCTTTGTTTCAGAAGGGTTGTTATGGCTATCTTGTTTATGACTACCTGTTGGTATGCCCACCTTGCAATCATGTCTTCTTTTCAGGAGGTTGCTATGACTACCTTGTTATGTTTATGTTCTGATCTTGTAATCCCACCTATTTTGTCCACCATTTGGAGACTTCCTGCTCCTAATCTACAAAAACTTTGTCTTCTACATCTAAGATTGACATCTCAACCCAGCCACCTTAGGGGGAAACAGCCCATGTACACGAGTAAACAAGCTTGCTTTAATAATTTGGCCATGATGGTTTGGGTTAATGACCTTTATCCTACCATCTTTGGGACTTAGAACTGCACCTCCATTAGCTCTCTTCCTTTGCCTCATGAAGGCTCTTTAAATTCTGTCAACTTTGCTGTAGGCTTTAAAACCTTTGTTGACATTCTATAGTGTGTGTGTGTGTGTGTGTGTGTGTGTGTGTGTGTGTGTGTGTGTTTCACTGTGTGATGTATGATCTGAGAATGTTAATAATCAATGGGATAAAAGAACCTGTTTGCCTCTATCAGCCATCAAAGGAAATCAGGACTACTTGGTAAATTGCAGCTCACAAAACAGAACCTGCAAAGTTAGTGTTATTCAATAAATTCTACTTTGTTGACCGATATAAATGTGTCTGTCCATCTATATTTCTGGCAGAACAGGTTCATGACAGAGCCTGTGGGGCACTCATTCTGCCTGGAGTTACTTGGCACACCAGACCCTTGGGAAGTCTAGAAGAGCAGCCTGGGTTCCATCCCGAGGTCTACCTATGTTAGTCACAACCCTTATATTGGGCAGGAAAGCCAGCCTTTCATGGCGCCCAGCCCCCTTTCCTTGATGAGGATGTGGGCACTGCCCTGGTCAGCACCATGGACAGAGATGCACAGTGTATCATCACCATGACTTAGCATTTTCTGTTAGCCATGGAGGAAAAATGAAAGCCATGAATTTAATTTTACTCTTATATTTTATCCTACCGAATATGTCCAAAGTATCTCACCAAGTGTGAAGCATTTGATAGATTGACCAGATAAGTCCTGTGAGAATGGAAAGATAGTCTGTCTAGGATGCCTGCTGGCCCTCTTGGCTTACCTGTCCAGTGCTCTGTTTGAGGGGGAAGCTGGCCTTGGCCCTGGAAACTAGGGGCTTGAGGCTCAGGACCCCAAATAGAAGGAACCTTCCTTCACCCTGTGACTCCTACAGCCTTTCACTAGCTAAGCTGGGGGAAGGCAGGAGGCAGAGGAAGGAAGCTTGCAGTATTAAAGCCCAGCTCCAAGGCTCTCCTCCTGCCTACATAGCTCTTTGGGACTCCAGGCACGGAGCTCCCCAGCTCCCTGTGGGCGGAAGCAGTGACAGGCGTGGGCTGCTGTTAGCAGGAGAACCGCTTCAGGCTGTATACAGTGCCATACCACTGCCGCCTACAGAGTTAGTGCTGGCTGTCCAGGTCCCTTTCACTCACCTGTAAGTGGCCACAGATTGTAGAGGGAGAGAGAAGAGGAAGCAAAAAGCAAACACTGTGAAGTGAGGGACACAAGTCAGGAGGAAGGGACCCCATTTTGAGAATTTACTGGAGTCACCCTCATGTCCCCGAGTGAGGTCATGTGCACGGCTCTGCTGGTCCACTGCTGAGGAAGCTAAGGATGGCAGAGTGAGGAGGAGAAGATGATGAAAAGTTCAAGGACAGACTGAGGGCAGACAGTGTGGAGGAAGCTGAGATCTCTGCAACCAAGATCCATGATGGTGGGAAGGAGTGACTGAGAAGAAAGGTGAGAGGTTGTATCCTGTTTGGGGATGTTGCATATATGGCAGGAAGATGATTTCCAACCCCCAACCACACACACACACACACACACACACACACACACACACACACACACACACATCACAGATCTCCCAGGCACTGTTCTTCAACCCACAGCCCCCAATCTACGTATAAATGTACACACATGCACACACCTGCTGGGTCTGAGACCTATCCATCAGGGATGCTGTAGTTACCCTAGCTTGGTTCCCATAGCAATGCCTAGAGGGTGGGGGAAGGGCAGAGGTGGAAACACAGAGAAGGTAAATAAAGAGCAACAGCTTTAAAACTGAGCAGCTAGGAGCAGCCAAGAGATCAGCTCCCCTTGCTAAGGCTGCAGCCCAATAAGCAGCTCTGTCCACACTGTTTTCATCCTATGACAAGCTCACAAGCTGCTCTTGCAGACCCAGGCTCAGGGCTGAGGCCTTCGACCTGTCTCTGACATCCCACCTGTGCCCTGGGGCTCACTCTAAATGGTAGTATCCTTGTCATTCAGTGTGTGAGGAGTAGCCACAGCTAGCATTTGCTAACACCTCCCCATGGCAGTTCACATGCATGGTGCTGCCTCTGACCTGTATGTCAGCCCAGCAGCAGCCACAGGAGTTGACAGCCTTATTGACAGGTAAGGGGACACAAGATGGGGGATTGTAGCCACAATGAGGAGGGGGGTGGGCCTGCATTACTCTACTGAGGCAGAAATAATACTGGTCCCACTATTCTATGGGCCATAGCTCATCCCTGGAGTATCACAGCTCTCCTTTAGAATGTGCTGGAGAGATCCTTGAGCAGGCTCTGGGGCTACCACATCTCTTGACATGTCCCTGGTCTTTGAAGCCAGCCCCAGCAGTGACTCCTTGCAGCCCCCATTCTCCCTTGCTCTCAGCTCTCCTCTTCCTTCCTGTGGTACTCTCTGACACCTTGTGATGACACTAGACCTACCTTCATCCCAAGATCAACAACAAGGCTGCTGTCTCCTAGCCCATACTGGGTAATCTAACATGAAGGATCCAGTCTGCCCACCATAAGGGTGGACCAGAGGGCCTCATAAGTGGAGGGGTCGCAGTGGCAAGGTCATGGTAACCATGGCACAGGTTTGGTTGGTTGATCTGGCCCTTGATGGGGAGATAGGCTGAGATTTTGCCTGAGCTACAGAAATGTCTGCTAGAGGAAGGAACCACTCTCCATTCCCTGCAGAAGACAGAGGACCAGAGAGCAGGTGGTAAAGCAAGGCATGTCTGAAAAAAGCTGCTGGGGTCCCAACCCAAGACCTCAGGCCTGGTAGGAAGAACCATTCCTGCTGCCTCCCAGAGGGGAGCAATCAGCAATATGTTCTAGAGCAGAGGGGCTGGGACCCAAGAACCTCACAAGGCCAACATGTGGGTGGTCTTGTGGCCTGGAGCAGACACACACAGGGCCTGGTCTCAAGGGAATCTCTTCCCTTCTCTGGCTTAGATACTTGCTTCATCTCTTCCTGCACATGCCCACTGGCAACCCAAGGGAGACACACACAATCCCCAGCCCACACCCCATCTGTTCTTACAGGGAAGCCCTGTGCAGCAAGGGGTTCACCTGAGGGGTCTGGAGAGAATAAATGTCCATGAGGCTGCCTTCCAGGCTCTGGATATAATGGGAGCCACAAGACTCCTTACCATGGGTGGGGCTTCAAGACATGCAAAGGTCTGGTGAACCACCAGCCTCTTGTTTCATCCAAGGATCAGTGTTGGGCTGCCAGAGGCCAAGTCTATTTCTAGGGCTCTGGAGAGAAAAGTGAACCACCTTCCAAAGCTTCTAACCTCCCTTGTCAGGAAATGTCAGGCAATGTGAGGTGGATGGAACAGAGCCTCTGGGAGGAGAAAGAAGAGGCTCTTGACCATTGTCACTGTCCCTGACTCTGGCCTACAAGGGCACCATCCCCTCATCCCCAGTCGCCCTGAGCATTAAGAAGCAACTGGCATTTTCCAGAGGGACTGGACCAGGTGCCAGGGCCAAGCAGACGAGATAATTACTGGGGTGAACAGAAACTAAAAATAGCCTCCTTCACAGCCAAGCTCCTGGCAGGGAAGACGCCAGACTGCCAGCACCCTCAGCCTGGGACCTGAGTTCTGGAGGAAGGATCACCTGTGTCCAGAACCCAGTCCTCTTCTGGGAGCTGTTGGCCAGGGAGGGGCGGGGAGCTGTCTTGGGGCTGATGCACAGAGAGTCTGTTCTCATGGAAGAGCAAACAAATGCCAAGGCCCAACCTAGAGACCTTGTGGGGTGGCAGGTGCCCAAGGAGAGGTGTAACGGCAGGGCTCCAGCAGGTGTGCAGGAGTCTACACACAGAGATCCCACAAGATATGCCTAGCCCTACCTCCATGCTGAAGAAGTCTCTGAGTTGTCCTAGCAGGGACACACATCTTTGAGGAAGGAAGGGTTACATATTCCTCGGGTGGCTGCTATCCTTGGGCGATGATTGCCAAGCAGGACTTTGCCTCCCTTGGTTCTCTCTCTCTCTCTCTCTCTCTCTCTCTCTCTCTCTCTCTCTCTCTCTCTCTCTCTCTCTCTCCCTGCCAACTAGTATCCTGCCACAGTTTGCACAGGGTGAGGGCCCAGTGTGGGCTTGGAGAGGACACAGAAGCAGCTTCTCAGTGGATACATTCATGTGTCCCTGCCCCACCCTTCCCAGGGCTGTGCCTCTGGAAAGAGAACAAGCCAAGGAAAAGATACACTGTTGGTATATCTGGATGGACAGAGATGACCATCATGAAGCAAATGGTGAGAGCTAGGCAGGATCAGGGAGCAGGATGGCCCCTTGTGGAATGAGAGTTAGAGGGGATCTTGGCAGCCTGAGCATGGCAAACATGGCTCTGGCGGGCCTTGCCCTTCTCCCCCATTTACTTTGCCTTCCTAAAAAAAAAAAATTTAAAAATGTTAGATTCCATTCCTAAAGACCATGTCCTTTATTTAGCCACTTCTTCCTCCTGAGGCTGATTATCAAGGTCCAGCTATCAAAAGCCCCCTTTTAATGCCCAATTAAAATTAAACACCTCATGCTAGCACAGGGTTTCCCCCTTTACCTTTATAGACTCATTGGCCTATTTGTCATGCCTGTCTCCTCTCTATCCAGAATCAGCCCTTTGTCACCTCTCAACACCCTGAAACAAATATCCCTTCCCCCTCGTCCTCTGTCTCCTGTCTTTGTCTCTTTTTCCCTACCCTCTGTCCCTCTGGGGTAAGTAAATCTTTGTGCTGAGAGCTTGGTCTTAGGGGTTCTGAGCTGATACCACTCCTTATAGGGGTGAGGGCAGAGGACATGGAGAGATAGGGTGGGGTTAGGGAAAGAAGGTGGGGAGATGGAAAGGAAGAGAAATAGGGAGCAACAGAGCCAGGGAAAGAAACACAAAGAGAAGAAGGAAGAGGCAGGAGCAGAGGTAGAGACAAGAGGACACAGAGACAATGGAGATAGAGTGACATAAGGAGGGAGACAGAGACAAAGACAGAAATGGGACAGATGCAGGCAGAGAGAGAGAGAGAGAGAGAGAGAGAGAGAGAGAGAGAGAGAGAGAGAGAGCGATGGGAGATGAGAGATGGACATATACAGGGAGACAGAGGAGGGAGGAAATGTGTGACACTGGAGACCAGACTGGTCCCCAGTCCTCTATCCAGGTCTCTCTGCTGGCTGGACCCTGGTGTAGGAGAGGTCATCTAGAGGCAGGGTGAACAGGATGGGAAAAGACAGATGTGAGGAGGCTGTGTGGTTTGCCTGATGACTCCTTGTCTCTCTTGGGTCTCAGAGGCTGATTAGCTGGCATTCATATTAAAAGGTCTTTTTCTGCCTAGAGGACAGTGTTGTGTCTGGATGTCCCGTAGAGCTCTGCATCTGGTGCAGTTCATCACAGATGGGAGCCTGGGCATGGAGAGGCCCAGAAAGAGACTCCTGAAAAGTGTCTGGTGAGAGGCCAGAGTAGCTGCCAGGTCTCAGTCTTGAGGTCCTTTATAGCCCAAGGTGAGGGAGGGTGTTTCATTGTCTGTGGTTGCTAAGTGCGTATGTTGTGTTTCAGATGAGATGCTGCACTACCTGCACAGGTACAATTCTTTGGGAGGCATAAATAGCTGATCAGTTTGTGTTTCCTAACATGTTAGCAGATGGAGGCTGTTTACTGTGTCAGCAAGATGTGGTAGCAGCCCTTAAAATGGAGGGACTTGTCTAAGCCTTGCTTCATGAACAGAGTATCCCAAGCCAGGCACAGCCTGAAAACACTGCTCTTACCTGAATGAGTAGCCGAAGCAGGCGGCAGGGACAGAAGTACCCAGGGCATATCAGACAGAGTGGGGAGGCCTAGGAACCTACTATGGAGCTCTCAAGAGCTGGCTTTTGGTGAAAGCAAGCCCCACTATGCAAACCGGGTGCCCATGTTGTCGTAGGCTAGCCAGCCTCTAGAATGGCCTTGATGCTCTGCCAATACACAGGCCAGGTTTTTCCTAGTAAGGTCTCAAGGAGGGTCTAGGGTAAGTACTAGGGTTTCCTGTGGTGGTCTAGGCAGGGGTCATTCTGGAGTAGGCCCAGAGGGGCTGCTGGTTTGGACTCTATGGGGCAGGAGGGACAGGAGCTTTGAGGTAGGACCTGAGGTAGGACAGACAGGAGGATGCCCTGTGGGTCACCTGTTGACTCTTTACCTTTCTTTGGCCTCAGTTTCCCCACCCACACAAAGAGTAGACATTTAGCTCGGGGGTCACTCCAGATAGAAGTGGGGACTTCTGGACAGAGGATCATGTCCTATGCCTGTTTCCCCCATATAGGGATCCCCACACCCAAGAGAGTGGCTGGCCTGCTTCTCGGAGGAAACAGGCTAATGTATGCCACCCCGTGCCTTCAAAACTAGGGCATAAGCTGGGAGCTCTGGCAGGCGTAGGAGAGCCCCTCCAGAGGAAATAAAAACAAACCGGAAGATAGGAGGCATCTGCAAGTCCTCATTTCCTCCTGTGGAAATGAGAAGTCAGTGTATGACCTGTCAGAGGTAGAAAGCAATGGCTAGAAGTGGGAGTCAGGAGTGGCCCATCGATTGGCTACATGGGTGGTTGTAGTCAGAGGGAACAGAAGGTTGTCTTTGCTCCATCTGAACAGTTCTCTGACCCTCAGCAGAACCATTGCAAACTCAGCCCCTGCCTCTTGCTTTGCCCCACACAGCAAGAAAGTCAAGTTTACAAGGATACAACACAGGAAAGATGCCGAGCTTGGCAGGTGTGGCCAGATACTGAGGGTTCAGTAGCAGGTACCCAACAGGTCTGTCATTGTGAATGTGCCTTTAAACCTGACTTCAAAAGCAGAACTGCAGCTGGCTACACTGCAATTAGAGCAAAGACCTGCCCCCAGCCTCATGAAAGAACCCCTGAGATGGGCTTAACTACAGCAAGCTCACACACATGTCCTCACTGAATTCCTCATCACTATGTGGGCAGTGGCAAGAAGTCTCCAGGGTGGAGGGACAGGAGGTATTCTGTGAGGTAAGATGATAATGGGAGAGGGATGGTACCAGTCCAGACCCTCTGCTTCCTGCCTTGGGCTCTCAGGGTTTTAGGAAAGCAAAATCCAGGGCAGGGCCACCACAGCAGATAGCTCATTGAGGCAGAGGCCCCATGCTATGCTGACAAGGAGGAATCAATGTAGTAAGAAGACAAGGTCTTGGCCCCTCTGGGGCAGGATCCTGGCCCTGGTTGGAACTGACCTTTTGAGGCAAGGGGAAAACTTTGGCCACAGGCTGTGACAACTCACAAGACACTTGAGTGTCTTCCATACCCCTAATGGTGGCAGGCAGAAGCAACTGAGTTTTAACAATTCCTTCCAGACAGGTCTTAAGAGCTGGGGGCCAGTCACAGGCCAGGGCAAAGACATAGGACAACAGACAGATAGATACCCCCTCCTCTTCTGTGACTCTGTCAGGGAATCCAGCCTTAGTCCCCCAGGGAAGGGGGAAGGAGGAAAGACATATGGACAGACAAGTCCAGGTTTGGCTAGTTCAGGCCATCCATTTTCTCAGCAAATCTTTTCCATTCACCTTCCAAGACCAAGGCTAATGGAACCTGCCCAACCCAGGAAATATGTATGGCTGTCAAAAGTCAGAGGAAGAAATACATGTCAGTGTGTGTGTGTGTGTGTGTGTGTGTGTGTGTGTGTGTGTGTGTGTGTCAGGGTGAAACAGGAGCCTACCATCCGTTGACTATGGAAACAGATGTGGGGGTCACCCTGGGTGCTCAGGTGACTGGTGATGGAACGTCTTCCTCCGTGCAGCCTGTGGGTGGCTGGTCCCAGTCACACAGTTGCAATTCTCCACTGGCTGGTGGCAATCCCATCATGACCAGTCCCAGGGTTGGGATCTGTGTATCCCTTGATTCTGAAGGCCACATAGATGTGGGGTTGCTGTGTCCTTGTAGCCTCCACTTGCCTTCACTGCCCTGCCCTCCAGTCAGCTTCAGTGCCCTGGGTTCCCCAAGCCTTGTGAAATGAACCACACTAACTGTTCCTTCCCATTGACGCCTCGCTGTACTTTCTGCCCTGGTCTCATTGTGAGGGCAGAAACACATGCTGTGCCCTGACAGGGCAGGCTGAGAGGCTGACAGGAGGCTCCAGCAAAGTAGGAAAAGCATGCCTGCCACTGGCCGCAGCAAGTCCCTCAGCCTTGAGGCAGAGCCTTCCACTCTTTCCTTTTGCACTCCCACTCTCAGGCTACTTGGCTCTCCCGTCTATCCTCCCCACCTCATCCCCAGAGTTCCCACTCATGTACCTAAGGCCACCCATCTTGTACTAATCCTCCAAACCCCCATATGCATTGAGAGAGAGGCACCCCTAGATTCAGTGTGCTCTTTAAAAGGGGGAGTAAGGATTGCCAAGCCTGATCCTCAAATGTAGCCTGTACTTCAAGGACAGGATGTAGGTGATGTGGACTCTAGGCTCCTTGCTCCATGCAGAGAAACACAGCAAGGCAGGAAGCCAAGACTAGGTTGGAAGGGGTCTAATATGTTTCACTCCTCTTGGAATGGCCTTTTGACTCCTCCCTACCTGGCATTCAGCCAAGTTCAGGGAGGTTCATTCTCCCCAGGTGCAGAGCAGTCTCTTTTACCTTCTTTGTCCATTTGAAAAGGTGCCACACTGGTCAACATCTGCAGAAGGCAGAGGCCCCATACCTGCTCCTGTTCTGCTCTGAGTCCATCCTGTCACAGCCCTGCCTGACTCACTAAAGCTACCTTCTGTCCCATTACCAGGTGAGGCAGACTTGATATCAGAGAAAGACCATGACGTTGGGATATGACCAGAATCCTGCCAAACTGGAGGTACAGAATGAGTCTAAGGGACATTCTGGAGCCCCTGTGATGGGCCCAGCTCAGTTCCAAACCTGAGGCAAGCACAGCTCTCTCTGCCTCAGTTTCCCTGCCCTACTGTAATGGGCAGATGTATCCAGGGCTGGTAAAGCACACAGTGTGGGGAGGATGGGAAAGGAGAATAGGCCAGACCCATTGCCACACCCCATATGAGGCCTTTTGCCTGTTCCTTGGGTACAGAAACAGAAGCATGTCTCAAATGGCTTCTGTTTGGAACGTCTGTCACTCACAGTGGCAACTTGTTAAAAGGAAACCAAGTCTGGTCCCAGGTTCTTAAGAGCAATAGTGTGGGAGCAAGAGAAAGCGGCCTTTCTCTGTGGTGGCACCGCCTCTGCCTCTTCCCCTCCCTCTTGTCAGCACTTTCAGTATTTAAAAGAAACACAGGGGAGAAAGGGCAGAGGCGGCTTTTCATCTTCCCTGGCACTCATGGCTCCTGCTGGCCCTGCACAGGGTGACGACACTTCCTGGCAGCAGGTGGCTTCCTCCTTTCCATCTGTAACCTGCCTCCCAGGCCTCTATTCTGAGTCTGGCAGGCTCTATCCTCCCCTGGGCAGGTGCTGTGCTCCTTCCAGGCACCAGCAGGTGCAGCTCTTCCCAGGTTGGTCCCAGGTTGGGCTGGGCTCCTACCATTCCTGGCCTAGCCCTGCCTAGGGCTCCAGGAAGCAGAGCCCCAGCAGAGGGGACAGACAGTGGGCATCTGCAGATGACTATGGCAGTTGTGATGATCTATTGGGCCACTGGATCATTCAAACACACCCTAATTATGTGGTGCTCCAAAGGTGTCTCAAGTATAGTGAAAGCTCAGAATTGGGCTCTAGGGGTGTGTGTGTGTGTTGGCAGCAGGGGGAGTGGATGTTCATCAAAGCCAATGAGCAAAGCTAAGCCCTCCAGGCTAGTGAGTGATCTTCTGTGAAACCTAGCTTTAGTTATAGCTGCCCATGGACTTAGGCTAGGTTGGTGTAGCCTAGCAATCAAACAGTTCCTTGCCACCGTTCTCACCCTGACTCCTGCTGGCCACGTCACTGAGGCCTGGCCGGTATGGGGCTGGAGCCCCTTTTGTCCACCTCCCCTGCCTCTCAGTAACCTGACATTGTCAGCTGAGGTGACCAGAAGCTTCACAGAGGTGAAGGTTTTGAGGACCTTGGACTGGCTATTCTCAAGGTCTTGAGCCCAATCCTGGATAAAGTTAAAGATGGTTTTCCGTTTTGCACATTTAAAAAAAAAGAAACAAACAAACAAACTAATGGCCAGAGAGATGGCACTTGCCATCCTGTAGACAGGACACTACCCTGTCCCTAGATTCCAAGCTGAGCCAGAATGAGCTCAACTCTGAAAAAAAAAAAAAATCCCTTGCAGCATACCTTGCACCCAGCTTGGGAATTCAGAGACCTGTCCCTGGCTCAGAGTTAACAAACCCTTCTACTCAGGGGCCAGGCTTAGATGCCATCCTGGCCAAGGACTCCAGAGGTGTCTCTGGGGTCCATAGAACTGTTGCTGACCCCTGTGCTCCCTCCTAGCACCTCCTTAAGCAGTCACCATCAGGAAAGCAGCCTCATCTGAGGTCCTGCTTCAGCCAGCCCATACCTGAGAAAAACAGCACAGACTCCAGGACTTTCCATGGTTTTATTAACAAAATCATATATGTGTGTGTATATCTATATAAAACTCTGTCTTCGAGGTAAGATGGTATGGACAGATGGACAGATGGATTTTCAAGGCTTGATGGGAATAGGGGATAGCCATATTCTCTTGAAATCTCTAGGGTCTCCCTAGTCCCCGGCCAAATGAATATGAGTAGTAGCTTATGTGCAAAAATAAAGCTATGGGGGGCTGGCAGGAGCACAGGGCAGAGGATCTTTCAGAACTTCAGTGGAACTGGTCCCAGAACACCAGTGGACCAGACAGATGGAGGAACCTCAACAAAGCCTACTCAGACTACAGACACAAGCAGCTACCAGCACGAGGCAGTGGTGCTGGTGCATGGATGAGGTTCAGCTGGGTAACAGCAGTGCAGGACAGGGAAGTGCCTGGTACAGCCCAGGAGCCAAGGCCTGGGATCTCCTGGGACTGGGCTTGGACTGGCAGGTAGAGCACAGCAGGAAAGGACCAGTTGGGCTGGGGTCCAAGCCTATAGGCTCCTGCAAGGTTCTGGCAGGGAGGCCAATGGCTATGCAGCGAGCTGGGGTTTGTGCTAAGAGGGCTGGGAGCACAGACCCTGCTCAAGCTGCAGTGGCTCATGGCAGGCAGCTCGTGGCCAGCTGGGTGGGCATCATGGCAGACCCTGGCTTCACGCTGGCCTGTCTTCACCTCCAGCTCTCAGGCTGAGTTGGGGTGCTGCCTTCTGCCAGGCACCTCCTCTCTGTAATCATGTTTTCTCTGCCCTGAAAGTGTCTTGGAACTTATTGTGCAGGCAGCTTCAAGAGAGGAGGGGACGGTGCCAGTGCTGTGGTGTTGCCAACTCCAGGCATGGCAAGGAAGACTTCTCAGCAGCCTTGAGACCTGAAGGAGACAGGAAGCAGCAAAGTGGTTAGAGAACTGCTCACCCTGAGATCTGGGAGGGATAGTAGGTTGCCCTGTCCCCAGGAGGTGTCTCTGGGGCATGTAGGGACTTCTCAGGAAACCCAGAGATTTGGAGAGTGGCTAGGATCTGGGGCCTGGTTAGGGCATGAGGCAAGACTCCCTTACCTGATATCATTCTCCTGGCTCTGAAGGTGACAGCTGCTGCCTCAGCTGGGTGTGAGGACTCAGTCCCTTTGGGACCCTCCGCTTGCCACGGTTGAGTCATGGAGCTGAGCTCTGCTTTTTTTCATTGGTATGAATCACTGTTGGGGTGAGAAAGAACAGGGTCCCTGTGAGCTGGCTCAGCAAACTCCCCCAGTACTGCTCCCTCCTCCATCCCTGAAGTACCAGTGCCCACCACAATAGGCACCCACCATGATACCAACTCCACCCCATCCTTGCAGATAATTTGCTAGAGAAGCCTGGAACATGGACTTGACTCTTCTGCCCACCCCAACTCTAAGATACATGGGGCAGGGCTCACCTGGGGGCCAGGAGTTTCCATGATGTCAGGTCTGCTGCTTCAGCTGCATTTGTGGCTTTGTCTTACCCCTGGGAGGGGAGCTATGCTGCCCAAGGTTGGCCAGTTGCCCTGGGAGGCAGCTAGGGTACCAGCTGGATCTGCTGTGTCTGTAGGAGCGGGCTACATCTCCGGAAGTTGAGGTTCTCTCAGCACTGATTCTCCTTTAGCTTCTGCCCTGGGGTGCGGGTATGGTGCCTATTGCTTTTTGCCTTCCAGACACTTGTTTCCTGATTACCCAAAGAACATGTGCACTGGAGCAGAATGAGAAAGCCAAGGGTGTTCTGTGATGGTCTAAGAATGTAGAGGGTAAGGCTAGTGGGCCAGGCCAGGGCAGACAGGTGAGGGGTGGGTAGCAGGTGGGAGCCCTGTGTGAGAGGGGCTTTTTGATGTTCGGTCCATGTAGCATGGTTGTGTGGCAGTTGTATGTGAGTCAGGCCAGGGGGTGAGTAGATGTCTGGCTAGACAGGACACCTCTTTGGGAATCAGCCCCAGCTCAAGTCCTTGTTGGCAAAGACCACAGGCTGGGTGTGGCAGGCAGGCTGGGGAGGACCCCTGGGCTAGTCCCTCTATTCAGGCTGGGTCCTGTCACTGGCTACTGACTCGCTGGTAAGGGCAGGTGTGAGGGCTTCGGTCTCATCTTCTGTGGGCTGTGGGGTGCCAGAAGGCTCAGCCGCCTGCTCCAAACCATCCTGAACTTCCATGCCCCTCTGGATGAGCTGCTCCAGAGTCTTAGGCAGTGGGTGTCGCAGAAAGCGCTTGAGCTTGGGCTGCAGGGTGCCCACCACATACTGGATGATCTCCTCCTCCTCAGCGTCCACATACAGTGTCTGGTACAGGTCCCGCTTGCGCCAGAGGAACTGGTCCAGTGGCTCGCCTTGCTTCTGTGGCAAGTCCAACTCCCGCTGGATGGCTTCACGGGAGAGCGTGCCCTCACTGTACTGCAGAAACTCCTTCTTGAACTCCACCCAGTTCTTCACCGACCCCTGCTTGAACTCCCACCATTTTTTGGCCGGCCCATTCATGTGGTTCTGAATCTGGGAGAGCCAATATTCTTCAGAGCCACCCACCTGCCGCAGGTACTCTTCCAGGTGGCTCAGGAATTCCCGTGGGTCCTCGAAAATCTGTGTATCCACACCAGGGCTTGGTTGCCCATCCTCACCTGACCCCCAAGACTGGTATTGCTGGGCTTCCACTGACTCCTGATCAGGCAGCTCTCCAGCAGCAGGTGGCGGGGTGATGGCATAGGGACTAACAGTGTAGTCATAGCCATCAGCTTCCTGGCAGTAGGGCTCTGGACCCCCCACACCTACTGAGACAGTGTGGCGAGCGGGCTCGCTGCCCACGGGGTACTTGCCACCCATGGACTCCAGGCGGTCGGCCCACCTCTCCAGGCGGTAGAAGACCTCTCTCCACACGTGCATCTCACGCTTGACCCAGCGCTCTAGGTTGGCAATGGTCTCCTGACAGCGGCACAGACAGGCCTTGATGGACTTCTTCCAGCGCTGTGAGTCGCCGGTGGGAACATAGCCGTCCAAGTTGTTCTCCAGCTTGCCCACCGACCTGTGCAATCCTTTCAGCTCTCGCTCCACCTGCTTGGACACTTCGGTCAGCAGGTGCCGGTGGGTCCTCCGCACATGCTCCAGCATCTCGGCTCGACACTTACCGATCTGCAGGATCACATTGGGCTTGGCTGCCGGCCCGCCCCGCTGGGCAGGGTAGGCGTGGAGGCCGCCGGTCGTCATATGGTCCAGCTCCATCTTCTCGCAAGTACTGTGGCTCCGGACAGCCTGTGAACTCCTCTGGGGCAGAAGCGGTAAGGCAGCAGAACGGGCGGCAACGGCAGGCGCTAGCGGCAGTAGCAGGTGCGCGGTGATGCACCGAACTCGGCGAGAGTGGCAGGCGCGCCGGTGCTGGAGCCGGTGAGGCCGGGAGACTGCAGCTGCGAGAGGATTAGTCCCCGGAGCACTGCATCGGAGCCGCCGGCGGCGGCTCTTTATGCTGCGCGGGGCCTGTGGGCGGCAGCTCGCGGAGCCCAGGCTCCCATTGGCGGTGCCCAGGCTGCGCGCCAGCGCCCGCCCGCGCCCTCTCCTGCCGCAGGCCCCGCCTCCCCCCGCGCCTACTCGCTTCTCTCCCGCGGGTGTCTGCAGGGACCCGCCCCTTCACAGCCGGTTCGCCCGGGAGTGACTAATCTGCTCTTCTGCGCGCCTCCCACCGGGAGCTCTGGGACAGGAGGGACCGACCATGGGAGACCAGAGACACCCTCTACCTAGTCTTGGGCAACAAGGATGGGGGTGAGGCAAGTTATTACCTGCTGTTTGCCTTCAGGGTCTCATGATCTTTCCCTAGGCGGCAGATGGACATCACTACTCTGGATTATTAATGTCCCCATCTTGACCTTTGTTCAACCTGACCACACAGTATGCAACCTCAGAAGAGTCTTGCAGGACCCCTCACTCCAGACCCATCCATCCTCGACTGCCTGTGGTTAATGGACACACACACACACACACACACACACACACACACACACACACACACACGTCCTGCCCAACCTCTTCCCAAGGGTCATAAGTGCAGGTCTTAGCCTGGGCCAACTCTGTGAGGGACTCCATGCAGGTGAGGCTTTTCTCTTGGCCCCTGCATTGGTGCATTTGTCTGTGTGTCAGTGGCTGAATAGGACTGCAGAGCCCTGAAGATGCTGATACATCACTTGAACCTGCACAGACACTGAGGAAAAGGGGAGTGGAGGGTGCAGGCAACGTTTCTGAGCCCTGAAGGCCCAGGGCACAGCTAGAGCTGGACCAGAAGTTTCAAGACTTCTAAGAGGTTAGACTGGAGGAAGCAGGAAGGGAGGAGGAGGAAGGGGAGAGGAGAAGGAGCTGGCAGAGGAAAGCAAGATACCATATAAGGAATGGGGCTCCGGAAGCTGAGATTCCCTCTAGAGGGAGGCCCCTTCCGATTCCCTGGCAACAGCGCTGTGGTGCAGTGGGGGAGGGCGCCCTTCTTGGCTTACTCCAAGCTAGGTGCATGGGTCTGGGTCTTCCATCCTCTGATGTTACTTGGGGACATGTCATTGCCCACAATAGAAGCCTGAAGGGGCCCAGAAACACATGATGCTAGCAAGAACATCTTTCCCTCTCTGCCAGCTCCCCGTCTATCTCACTCACACACTCATAGACCCCCAACACAGCCCACTCACAGCCTTCCATACACACTCATGCCCCCCACTCACAGCCCTCCATACACACTCATGCCCCCCACTCACAGCCTTCCATACACACTCATGCCCCCACTCACAGCCCTCTATGTAGACTCATGCCCCCACTCACAGCCTTCCATACACACTCATGCCCCCACTCACAGCCTTCCATACACACTCATGCCCCCACTCACAGCCCTCTATGTAGACTCATGCCCCCACTCACAGCCTTCCATATTCACTCATGCCCCCACTCACAGCCTTCCATACACACTCATGCCCCCACTCACAGCCTTCCATACACACTCATGCCCCCACTCACAGCCTTCCATACACACTCATGCCCCCACTTACAGCCCTCTATGTAGACTCATGCCCCCACTCACAGCCCTCCATACACACTCATGGCCCCCACTCACAGCCTTCCATACACACTCATGCCCCCACTCACAGCCCTCTATGTAGACTCATGCCCCCACTCACAGCCTTCCGTACATACTAAGACTCACTCCCACTCAAGCCTTACATGTACACTAATGGCCCCTACTTGTAATCCACACATACTCATACCTCAGCCTTCATCATCCCACTCTTGTTCACACACCTACAGAAATCCCCTCACCTTACTCCCCTCAGAGCCCCTCCCCTACTCTCTGAAAGTCTTGGGGAGCCTTGCCTCACATAGAGCCCACCTGTCTCCTCCTTCCCCCATGGGGCTTCCATCCCTAAGGGGAATGTCTTTTGGGGAGGGCTGGGGAATAAACCTCCCTCAAAATGGCTCTCCTGGCATTTCTAATTAGAGGTGAGTAGGCGGACACAGAAGGCAGGCGGAGGGGCATCACCACAGGGAGGGGAATCAGGCAGAGAAATTACGAGAATAGGAACCAGCTAGATTCTTCCTTTGGAGGAATCCTGGGAGCTGGGAGCTGCAGGCCTGAATCTGGAGCTGGAGGTTTACCAAGGTCCTATGCCATGGGATCAGGCTGATGAGCCAGCTGGATTCTGTTCTGTCTGAACACATGGTAGAGTGTCAGCAACAGCCATTCAGTGGCCAGAGTCAGCCTCTATGTACCATAGCAGAAGCTACTGCGCAGCCCCCTGGAGTAGGGAAGCTGGGGATGAGCAGGGGTGAGCAAGCAGGCTGGAAGTGGCAAGGGTGGCAGCATGAGCTGCATTGTAGCCTAGGGGCCAGTATCCGCCACATCCCAGTTTGTAGGGGGAAGTGTGCCCAAATGGTAACGTTCCCAGTGCCAAGGTGCTATGGCCCTCTGGCCACCTCACCTGTCCCCATAGAGGACAGTCCATTCAGGTCACCGTTCCTGGGACACTCTGGTTTGATCCCCACTGGGGTGACTGGTCACACAGAACCCTGCCTCCTTCTTCAGGGTCTTCAGAAGCTGTGAACACAGGAGCTCAGGGACAGGTGACAGGCACAGGCAATAGCCACTGCTGCTCTGGGAACACTTAATCACTGCCCAATTATCGACCCAGAAGTCCTCAGCAAACCCCCGCACTGCAGCCTGGGGCTACATTCTGCCACTGGAAAAGAGGCCAGGTTGGCTCCCTGCCTCCAGGGAAGGGGACTTCTAATCCACACTCCTTCAGACCCCGCATACCAATCCCACTCCATGAGAGACCTAATAGTGCCACCCTCGGTCTCCTTGAAGGTTGGGGAATGATCTGGGGAGGCTGGGGGCTAGTCCTATGCAGAGAAAGAATGTGGGGGAATCAAAGATAAGCTACCTCAGAGACACTACATGTCTGGCTAGATACAAAGCAGGCGTCCTCAGGAAAGGAGGACGCCTGGGTGACCTCAGTGAGTCCATGGAGCGCTGAGATCATCCAAGTGACCCTTGTCAGTCCTGTCCTTTGCTCCCAGAACACCATGGGCTCTGATATCACAGACTTTCTTTTGGGATATTGTGGTGCTAGGGTTGTCAATATTTCAGTCAGAGAGCTCTGAGCCCTCCTGTCCTGCTGCCCCAACCCCAAACCCCCACCCATTTCTGGAGCCTCTAGTTCTGTTCTCCTGCTTCTCTCCCTCACCGAGATTTCCTATGAGTACAAGCTCCCTGGTAGGAAGCGCATGCATCAGGTCCCCCCACCTAGGCTTTTAGAGGCATGAGGGCTTTAGGGTCCCCTAAGTTTCCTCCTGTTCCTATGAGATATCTCTTCAGTCCCTTCATGGCCACTGTGAAGCACAGCTGTTCCTCCCTGGCTAGAGGGTCTTCCCAGTATTTTTCCAAGGCTGAGCAGTTAGCCCCCAGTAGTAATGGGGGTAAGAGGGTAGATCTCCTGGCCATCCCGTACCTGCACACAAAGGTATACTGTGAGCACACAGGTGTGCGTCTGTACCCATGAACAAGCATAGATACACACAAACGCTTTGATCATCCCTTCCCTGTGATATGGACTGTAGGATCCCATTTGTCATGGAGCCAGAAACCAAGTCAGCAAAGTTGGGCACAGCAGGGTTCTGGTGGGCTTCTTGCTCTCATCTGCCCAGTCCTGCCATTTGTGTGGGCACAGGAGGAGTAAAGGCTTTTGCCCCTTGATTGCCTGAGCTTCAGGACTTCCTGCCTAGCCCCTGACCCAGGTGGGATTTTTGTTGTTATTGTTTGTTTTGTTTTGTTTTGTTTCGGTTCGGTTCGGTTTTTTGTTTTTTTGTTTGTTTTTGTTTTTGTTTGTTTGTTTGTTTGTTTTGTTTTTTTAAATCAAATCTCTAGAAAGCCTCCTGACACCTACTTTGCACAGATATCCTTTGCTGCCTGGACCAGAGGAGTGATGTCTTGATACCCTGGCCAACCCCAGGTCTGCACTCTGAGTAAAAAGGGGCCACAGCAATGATGTGGCATGGATCTGAGGGAGAGAAAGGGGTGAATCCCTCCACTGACCTTCTAATCATCTGGTCTCATCTTTCCTTCTGTGGCAGTGGGGGAACAAAGCCCCACCAAGCCAGAAGCTGCCAGAGTCCTTCCTGAGTGTCAGCACACAGGATAGGAGAAGAAGGGAGGAGGGCCCCCACCTCCAGTCCTCAAGGCTAGGCTCCGTGGGCTTCATAGAGCTGCTGCCTACTGACTCTGATGACCTCCTAAGCTCAGGCTGAGCTGACAGTGGATGAGCCCCCAGCAGGAGGGGAGACACATGGCCCTCCCACCAGCCTTTTGCTGGGGTGGGGCAATGATGGTCTCAGGAGCTGAGGGTTAGGGTTCCAATCTCCCCCAGGACACAGGATACACAGCAGTTCCGGGGCTGAGCCTGAAGGACAACAAAATTGGGGAAGACAGAATGAGACAATGGGAAGCAGAAAAAGATGGAGAGTCCAACACAGAGCTGCTGTTTAATTTCTCACAGAGGTGTTTTCGTTTAGCTTCCATAGGACCCTGTTAGGTGAGTTACCTGCCTCAGACCACTGAGCGCCAGTGGCAGAGGCAGGCTGGGTCAGGGGTCGGGACTGGAGCTGGGAGCTGGGCCTCGGGCCATGAGAGTCTGAGGTGCTTTCCCCAGGGCCCAGTGTTCCCCTCCCTTGCCAGCAGCCTTCCCTCCTGAGCCAGGGGAACATGTTCTCTCCCCCCCCCCTTCCTTCCTCTTCCGTCTGGCAGGCTGTGTGCTACATCCTTGTTCCTGGAACAGTCAAGGCAGCCTGTTCGTTCAGGGCCCACACACACTAGACCCTCCTCCCTCTTCTCTCCTCCCTCCTTCCTGCCTCTTGCCTGCACCTCCAGTCCAGCCTCTAAGGAAGCCTGGTATTTTTCCATAGATCCTGTACAGCATTGATGCTCCGTGTTTCCCAGGCATTTCCCACTGCCCATCTGGCAGTGGACAAGGACACAGGTTTGTGGGAGTCTGTCCTCAAGAGACCTATGTTCCTCACTGAACCCAGCATTATTTGTAAGGGAAACTGAGGCCCAGAGAGAGCCAGAAACCTGTGCAAGCCACACAACAATGGAGGTCAGAAGCAGGGTAGGAATTTGGGTAGAGATCTGAGGGAGACCTCTAAGCTTATAAAGGGCCCTTCCTTGTACTGTATGAACATGGGTGAGTCTCCCTAAGCCCCTAGCCCTTCCATGGCCTCAGTTCCCCACTGGTGGTCCTCTGTTCTGCTTCTAGTTTGACCACTGTTCTCTGTAACTGTCAGCAGCACTGAGCAGAACTTGGCAAAGAGCATCTAGCACTTCCTTCCTGGGGATTCTTAACACAGGGAGCAGGTCAGCCCCTATAATGGTCATCAATCCAGGTAGGACAGTCTAGAAGTAGTAGGAGAGGCCACATGGGCATTGTGAGTACAGAACTTAGGATCGCATGCTAGGAGGCAAGTTTAAGTGTAGAAACGAGAGACCGCGTATAGATGAGGGGAAGCCCCTTGGGGTAGCCTGCCTAACCCTGACCTGAGAGCCATGGACAGGAACTCTCCTCTTGCAACTCTCTGAGGCCATGTATGACTTCATGCCAGCCATTCAGCCCCTTGGTCTCAACTACACAACAGTCAAACTAAGTGGCCACTAGGGTTCCTTTCAAGGTGAAGGGTGAGAAAGACCTGGATAGACCTGTGGCTATAAGGCTCCTCTGTCCACCCAACTGCCTGCTCACTTGTTCAGTTGACAAATGCCAACCCCAGTGTTAAAATGAAGACTTGGCTCCCTACTGCTGCATAGAGTCCCCAGACCCAGCAGATGCTGAGTCCTGTGCCTTGGCCTGTCTTGTGTGCATCCCCACAGAGCCCCTAAGCATGAATGGCCAACCTTAATGTCCATGCAGGTCTGGAAGTGTGTTTCGCATGCAACCGTATATGTCACAGTCACAGCACCCTTTGTTTTTCCTTACAGAGCTTCTGCTAACCAACAGGACATGGTTCTGGGTACTGTTTTGGCAAAGGCACTGGGGGCTCTCAAGTATGCAGGGGCCAACAGCCAGAGATAAGGAGGGACTACCAGGTGAATTGTTTGGTACTTTGGACCAAGGGCAGCAATGTAGCCAAGAAGGTTCTGTCCACTGGGGGCAGAATGTGGAGGGTAGCAGAGATCAGGTATCAGGTCAAGTCAGGTCTCTCCATGCTGGCTAAGATGTCAGCCTTGAGCCAAGAGTTAAGGTGGCCAAGACCTCTTCAACCTAGGAAGTACAAGAAAGGTAGAGGGTGGAAAGGGGCAAGATGTGGGGAAATGATTTGAGGTTGGTGTTTCCGTTGCGTGAGTTTTCCCTGCTGTAGAGAGAAGGTTCAGGAACTATGGCTGCCAAGAGGGACAGGAATAAAGACTCAGGGTTCCCTATATCCGGGTAGCCAGTGCTGAGCTGGGGAGCAGAGGTTGAGTTATGATCTGGGAATCAGCCTGAGCATGGGAGACTGGGCTGAGGTAGGAGTCTGGCAGCCACCTTCAATCTCTGCTCCACTGGGGCCCTAGCCAGGCTGAGTGCCCACCCACTGCCTCTTTGTGTGCCCACTGGGCTGGATCATGCAGGAGCAGCTCTCCATCAGGTTGGGGGGTGCCGCCAGCTGGCTCATACAGACACCCCCAGAGTTGGGAGTTCAGATGCCCATGCCAGTTAAAGGATGGCGTCCAAGGCTGCCACCCCCACCCTGGCGGCTGTGCTTTCCTGCTGTTCTCTGCAATTTCATTTAAATACCGCCCCAGAGCCAGCCCAGCAGCATCCGCTCTCATCTGCTTCCCTTGCTTCCCTTCCGGGACCATAAAAGGAGAGAGGCTGAGAATAGCTGAGCCATGACGCAGCAAGGAGCTTCCCGACGCAGGAAGGCTCTGCATACCGAGCCTCCTGCTGCCACCCAGGACCCGCCCTGCCCTGCACCTGTCTACCCCTGCCCTGAGGGAGAGGCTGGGAGCAGAAATCCGTAGCAGCAGAAAGCTGAAGACCGGTCACATTGTCCCTGCCACAAACCTAGACCTGCACAACCTAGACCTTGTTTGTACAAGGTATCTGTTTACCTGAACCCTAGAGTTCTGTGCCCCTGGAAAAGCAGGTGGCCCTGGCCCTGGGCAATAGTTCCTCAGCTCTGTAAGTCCCTAGGGACTGTGTACAGGCTGAAGGGTCCGAGGTCTGGGCTGCTCATGGTGTAGTGCCAAGATGAGACATATAAAGCCTGGAGTACATGTGCCTGATGAGTCTCATTCTGTCACATGGGGAGAGAGGTCCCAATAGAACAAAGCACAGTGTTCTGGAAGAGTCCAAATTGACACAGAGAATTTCAAGAACCAGAAGGGCTTCCTGGAGGAGGAGTTTGGAAGTGGCCTGCAGAAAAGGGCACAGGTTGGGCAGGGGAAAGCAGTGTTGTGTCCCCTGCTGGCCTCTGATCATGGTTACCCTCTTCTGGCTGGTGACCTCTCCATTTTCCTTCTCTGGAGTGCTGAGAATGTCATCTGCTGCCACCAGCCACCTGGGCTGAGCTCTCAAGCCTTTGTCGTGGGCTATGAAGCTGGTGCACTACTGAGAGCCAGCTCCCAGTGAGTGGCCTGTGCAGCAGCAGATGCCTGGATTCCCAGTCTATCTCTTCACTTCCTGTAGCTTCTCAGCTAATCAAGCATGTCTCCCCTACTAGTGGGTCTCACAGGCACCGGGCATGATCCTTAATGCCTGGACTTACTGGAAGGGTGGGCCTTGGTTCATAGTCTGTCCCAAAATGCCCGGTTGAGCTGCAGCCCACTCTGCCTAGCCTTTTCCTTGTCCTTGGAGAGGGGAGGAACCTACTGTTGTGTGGACTTTCTGGAAAGTGGGTAGACACTGCAGGGGTCAGATAATCATCACAACTGCTTCTCAGCCATGACCTTCACTGACAGTGTGACTACCACAACTGCCTGATGGGGGATGTCCTTTCTGTATGCTGTTTATATATGTTTCTTTTATTGGTTGATGAATACAACACTGATTGGCCAGTAGCCAGGCAGGAAGGATAGGTGAGGCTACCAGACAAGGAAAATTCTGGGGAGAGGATGCAGAGAGGAGCTGCCAGAGAAGCTGTGTAGCTACTCGGAAGATAGGATGCCAGCATTCTCTGATGAAATAAGACCATGTTGAAATACATAGATTAATAGTTATGTGATGGGAGATGCAATTCTGTAAATATGTTTCTCATACTGGTTACTGAATAAAGCACTGTTGGCCAATAGGAAAGGAAGATAGGAGGGACTAGGAGACAAGGAGGAAAGAGGAAGTAGATAGGAGGAGTCAAGATGGAGAGACCGGAGAGACCAGATGCCTGCCTCACTTCCCGGTAAGGAAACCACGTGGAAATACATAGAAATGGGTTAATAATTAAGACAGAGCTAGCCAATAAGAAACAAGTAACTGGCCAACAGAATTGTATCTAATACAGAGTCTTGGTGTGTTAATTGGGGCTGGCGTGGCTGCGTGACCAGACCAGCAGCGGGAGGAAAAAACCTTACTCCCTACAGTTATGGGTTAGTAATTAAGAGAGAGCTAGCCAGTAAAAAGCCTGAGCCATTGGCCAAACAGTTTAAAATTAATATAAGGGTCAGTGTGTTTATTTGAGGCTAAATGGCTGTGGGATCAGGTGGGATAGAAGTTTTATCAACAAATGGTGCCCAATGTGAGATAAGAATTTCCATGTGAAACCTGACAAAAGCTTAAAAAGGGATTTAAAACAATAGAACAAAGTCAAGCACAGCTTCTTGGTAGCATTTTCTGGAGTGGGCTCTGTTTGCTAGAGACAAGCAGAGGCTCTCGGCTCCTTTAAGAGAAGCTTCCTGACTCAGCATTAGCTACAAAAACTGCAAGGCTCTTTTAAGAGACCCTGCTATCAAGCAATTAAGTAGTGTTTGCAAGCAGATGACAGCATTCTTCTTGGTGGTGACATGAACCTAGAAACTCTGCAGAGTTGTGGCAATAAGCATGGTTGCTACCAGTCCTCTGCCATGAAGCTACTCTCAGAAAGCTAAGGAATAAAGTGGGGCCAGCCACCACTTTCATTTTAGCCATGTTGTTTAGTAGATAAGACTCATGTGGTCAGAAAAAGATAGGGATATACAGTGAAGGTAGATTCAGATGAAGAAGAAAACCCTCTAAATGTTTTACAGTGTGTTTAAAAATATACATAGGCTTGGAAGAGAAAAGGAAAAGGATAAAGTCCTTAAAAAAGAAATAGAGTAGCTGGGTGTGGTGGCACATACTTTTAATTCCAGCACTTTGGATCTCTGTGATTTCAAGGCCAGCCTGGTTTACAGAGTAAATTTCGGGGAAGCCAAAGTTACACAGAGAAACATTTTTCAAGAAACCAAAAATTAAAAATAAAAATTAGAGTAATAAGAAAAGTTACATAAAGACAGAAAATACATAGAGTCTGTATACTATATGTTATTGTGTTGTTTTTGAATTGTTTGATTACTGAGGAAGGAGCAACAGCTTCTAAAAGAATTTGATTATAAATGCTGCTGGATTAATCCTACTTATATATTTTGAAAATGCGTTGACTTCAAAATTTAAGTCTAAGGATAGGCTACTTTGGAAAAGAGGTTCTGTTTTTGTTTCCACAGAAGATGAAAAGCTGTGGATTCTTTCCAGGCTAATATGGTTTGATCAAGCAAGACCCCATGAAGCAGTGACCCAGGTGATCCAAAATCCAAAACAGCTGAGATGATGCAGCCTCAGACTACTACAACCAGGATTTGGCCAGGTTTCTGGGTTTTCTTGGGATCTTCTTGGGATTGATAGCACCCCCACATAGCAGGAAACCCACAATCCCAAATATTGTTTATAAATGTTTGTTTTCATTTAAATTGGTTTGGTTATAAATGGTTAATGATCACAGTCAATCTCTTTCTAAAGAAAAAAGGGAATATGATATGTAAATGAATAGTTTGCATTGGTATGGATTTTGGTTTATTGATACAAATTTAAGGTTAATTTTGTTATATGTATGTTTCTACTCTTGTTTAGATATTGTATTTATACAGCTCACTTAAAATGCAATTTATAATTTAAAAATAGATTATAATAGTAACCTACAATAGTCAAAACTTATAGTTATGTTAGATTTTCTAGATATACAGAGATATATTTCAAATGAATAGGTATTCTTCAAAACCTTTCAAAGACTTTCAGAATATGGCATTTAATATTATTAGGATTTTTCATGACAATGAGACACAACTGCTCCTGGCAACACCAATTACGTCAGAGAAGAAGATGGGCATCAAAAAATGACTAGCCAATATAGGCAGACAGTTTTCAAATTTTCTGCTTAGCTGAGAAGTCTGCCAGACACACAATGACTTATGGGCTGAAGATGGATGCCCAACGTTACAGAAGAACTTTGGGTGACTGTCCAGCGGCAAGGATGTCTCTGTCAATTCTAGAGTTTATACATTATCCTTCTGAGGTCTTTGATGGAATTTAAGATGGATGGTTATGATTTTCCTTAGTTATGACAAATCGTAAGTTACATGTAAAACTTTACACTCACAAGGATAGGATAGATGATAAAATATTTTCTTTAAATTTTTCCAAATGTTAATGGACTTAATATTGTTAACTATGGTTCTTGCTTGATAACTATTTTACTATGTTAAAGTTAAAACCTTTCTTTTTATTTAGACAAAAAAAAAAAAGAGATGATGGGGAATGTCCTTCTCTATATATGTTTTTCTTATTGGCTGATGAATAAAACACCAATTGTCCAGCAGTCAAGCAGGAAGTATAGACAGGGCTACCAGATAAGGAGAATGGTAGGGAGAGGAGACAGAGAGAAGCCGCGAGGAGGCACCAAGTAGTTACTGGGAAAATAGGATGTGCCAGGTGTTCTCTTGTAAGAGAAAGTCATGTATAAATACATAGATTAATAGTTATAGGTTAATGATTAAGAGAGAGCTATTCAGTAAGAAGCTTGAGCCATCGGCCAGACAGTTTATAATTAATATAAGCATCAGTGTGTTTATTTGGGGCTAAACAGCTATGGGACCCGGTGGGACAGAAGTTCCATCAACAAGGTTTGACTTGTTTGAGAAAGTTCCAGGCCACCAAGCCTCCCCAACACCAGGCAGGCACATAACACTGGCAAGCTAATGGGAGGGTGAGGTGCTTTGGGGGAAATCTGTGGACCATGCTTCTTCCTGGGACCCCTTCATCTGTTCCTATGTTCGGGGTCCCTAATTCCTCACCCTGGTTTCTGACTAATGTTAGTGTGTCCCAGATAATTATCATGCCATGAGGTCCTTGTCTGTCCTGTCTATATGACTAGTGCCAGAGAATATTCAGCAAGAATAGTGGGTAGCCCTATGGCCTCTTCCAGAAGTGGGTGTAGGTCATCATGGCTACCTGCACCCCTCAGGGCCTGTAGCAGCAGTAACCTCTGTGGTCAACAGGGAGTTCAGAGCCACCTGAGCTGACCTGGTATTGCCCTAGCCTCTTCGCTGGGCCCAGCCTCCAGGATGGTGAGGGAGCAGGGATGCCAGGACAGTGGGTGGGCACAGCAGCTTAGCCTTATGAAACTCAAGTTGTCAAGCCTCCAAGAATGAAGCCTTTTTGTCTTCTTGTTTCTAATTAAAAAGAATTAGTCAGTGGAATGACACGTTTATGGGGAGAGCCAAGTGACACTGCTGCCCTGCTTTATTAATAAAATGAGAGGGGGAGCAGATTCCCACGCTGCTGGAGCCTGGCGTGGAGTCTCATTCTCACATCACAACGGCTGGGAAGCCCAAGCTACTTCCCAAGTTAACCAATCCCTTCTTAGGTTTTCCTCCTACCTCCCTCCTCTTTCTCCTTCCCTCCCAGCTGCCTTGTCTACCTTTCATGGACTTGGAGAAACAAAGAAATGCGTGTGGGCTCCCCACAGGGCTCTCCACATCTCTGCCATGCCAGGGAAGCTGAGAAGGGGACCACTGTGGGGGGCAGGCCCCAGGATTGACACTCACGGAGTGCCCATCACACAGGAGGCCTTACCACCATCCCAAGGTGGGGACTCAGCTTTGGGCTTGGCCTGTGGTCACCTCCCCTCTTGTGGTCTGAAGTTTCTTCACTGGGCAGTGGGGGTGTTAAGCTACATTACCTTTGTCACTCCTTGTCATCTGTTTAGGTGAAGTTCAGGGTCTCTTCAGACAGGCAGAGAAAGAAGACTGCAGCAGCAAGGGACACACAGGCCCTCCACCTAAGGCAGAAGGGGGATGGTCAGGCCATGCCATAGCCCCCATTAGGGACTTTGACCACACCCAAACCAGTTTCTCCTGCCAACTCATACATGGCACCAGAGCTAGGAGAAGCAGACACCTGAGATGGTTCTGAGAAAAGCCCCACTCTACTTAGGACCACTAAACCTGACAATCTCTATCACTCACATTGGCCATGCATGCCCAGTCAACACATTATTACCAACCTGACATTACCTGTGACATTTCCATGCTATTGTTGTCATTAGCTTCACCACTACCACCACCATGACCATTGTCAATATCATCACCACTACCTCTGCCATCACCATCAACACCAATATCCTGATTACCTCCACAACCATTACCATTATCATCACCATCAGTAACATCATCACTATCACTGATTATAACATCTGCTATCATCACACCAACACAGTCACCATTACAACCAATGTAATTATCATCAGCATCACCACCATCACCATCCTAGATGTCTTCACGCCCCCACTATCCTCACTGTTACCATCAACATCTTCATCAATATTGCCCCCATTGTTGCCATTGTAACAGAACTATCACCCTCAACTCCCTCAACAATACATCATAATTGCCACCACTGATATCATTGTCTTCATTACTTTCATTACCCTGATGCTGTCATCATGACTATTTGTGCCTTTACAGTGTCATAATTGTCTAGATCTTCCTCACCATCATAGTCACCCACTACCATCTCCATTGATGACAACCTATTGCCATTGTGGACATTTTTATCATCATAGTTACATAGTTACTCTCATCACCTAATTCATCTACCTTCAAAACATCCATTCCCCATCCACCCCTCTCTTCTACCCTGAACTTCTACTCTCCAGTCAGCCAGCCCCCACACAGTCTGTCCCTCCCTCATTTGATGGGGGATGTCCTTCTGTATATATGTTTCTCTTATTGGTTGAAGAGTAAAACTCTAATTGGTCAATAGCCAGGCAGGAAGTATAGACAGGGCTACCAGACAAGGAGAATTCTGGGGAGAGATGCAGAGAGAAGCCGCTGGGGAGATGCCATATAGCTGCTGAAGGAGTAACATGCTGGAGCCTTCTCTGGTAAGATAAAGCCTTGTAGAAATACATAGATTAATAGTATGGGTTAATAATTAAGAGAGAGCTATCTAGTAAGAAGCCTAAGCCATCAACCAAACACTTTATAAATAAGTCTCTGTGTGTTTATTTGGAGCAAAGCAGCTGTGGGACCAGGCTGGACAGAACCTCTGTCTATACTCACCCCCCTGAGAAACCCAGGATGGCTAGGGCCCAGTTTGTGCAAATCTGTAGGAGGCTGCAGCTCTATAGTAAGTGCTAGAGTATGCACAGAACTCAGCCCACAATGTGGGGCTATACACTACTTGGGTTTTAGGGACTGAGCCTGCACAGCTAATGAGACTGGGCAAGCAGCAAAAGTCACCAAATGAGGACACCCAAATGAACCTGGGCAACCTGACCATGGTACTCCCCCTGAGCAAGTGGAGATGCTAGAAAAGACAGCCCTGGGAACAAGATGGGAGGGGTGGAACCTCAGAGGCCACACCCTCTAGCCATGCCCCACTCCAGCTGTACTGTTGACTTGCTTGCCCAAAGTCCTCCCACTGAGTTACAGTTTTTATTCAGCTGATGCTTATCAATGTCTTCCTTCTGTGGCAGCACATTGGGGAAGCCCAGAAGTGACTCATCATATCTTTGTCCACAGGTGACTCTTTCCCTATTCAGGAAGTGCTGAGAGTTGCAGAAGCCTAGGGATTGGGAGTGGCACATGCCCTGAGATGGGCACCAGGGAAAGCTAGCTGCCAGGAGCCAGGTGAATACTTTAGGGTGAGGAAGTGAGAGGCTGAGGAGCCTTTTGCCCAGCCAGAGCTTTCTCAGTTCTGTCCCTACCTGAGCACTGGCACCTAGAACCCTAGGAAGCTCAGGCTTGACCACTACATGGACTCACTGTGCCCCATTCCTGCTGCATTCCAGGCAGTGGGTCATACCCCTCTCCCCAGCCCCCTGAAACACTCTGTGAACTCCTGGATGAGGCTCACCTTTAGGCCCAGTTGAAAGAGCTGGTGGGCCTAGGTCCTGAATTACTTTGGTCAACTCTCGGAGTTGGCTGGGACCTTAGTCTGTGCTTGTTGGCTAGGCTGCTCTGCTCATGGTGGGAAGAGGGGGTAAGGAAGAAGGAGAGAAATGGAATCAGAAGACAGATTAGAAGTCACAGTGCCTTTTAGAATTCTGTCCCCAAAGGACACTTGCCATCAGTCCATTCATTAGCCAGTCTGTGCTGGTATAGCAGGAGGGGAGATAGGCTTCTGTAGGAGAATGTCTAAGAATCTGAATGTTTTATGATCAGAACAAACACTATCCACAAAAGATGTGAAGGATGCCCTGCTCCCAATCTCTTCTCAGCTGTGTGTGTGTGTGTGTGAGAGAGAGAGAGAGAAAGAGAGAGAGAGAGAGAGAGAGAGAGAGAACTGAGGAATCAAACTGAGCTTCCTATATGTAAAACAAATGCTGTCCTACTGACCCACACTCCATTCTTCACAGGGAAAGGAAGGGGACAGCTGAGGAGTGTCACAGCTGTGGATCTGGCTGCTGGCCCAAGTGCTACTAGTGGTACAACTGTGCTAACAGTAGTGGGTCATTGCACTGTCCCCTCCTGCATGTGCCCAATCAGAAGCAAAATGGCTCCTGCGAATTGAGAGACACTCTGGAGGCAAATACATCCTTGAAGCTAAAGGGAGAGGAGCAAAAGGAGGAGGCAGATTGTCTTTGGAAGGCAAAGAGTAGCACATTGTCATCAAGATACAGCCAGAGAGACAACCAGAGAAAAGTCAAGAGGCCACAGAACTTAATGTTCCTGCTTAGGGTGGGTGTTCAGGCCACAAGGTCTTCTATGTGCATGCGCGCGCGCACACACACACACACACACACACACACTGCACTCCTACTCTCCCAGCTGGGAGAGGATAGCCTGGGCTGATGCCAGACTGTCACTCCTGTTAATATCCCAGGTAAGTTGAGTGCCCACAGTAAGGCTCAGCAAGGTGTAGTGTGAAGAATCCAGAGTGAAGTCTCTGGATTGAGGAATAAACAGTGTCTGTCTGTAGTCTCACAGAGCCCAGGAAGGCCTGCATAAGAGGCAGGGAGGACTTGGCATTGCCTCTGCCACACATACATGTGTGTGCTGTAACACAACAGGCAGTTATGTGGACTCACATGTACCAAGAAACATAGCTGGGTTTAGACACTCTCTCAGATACACACACACACACACACACACACACACACACACACACACACACACACACACACACACACACACACACACACACACACACACACACACACACACACACACACACACACACACACACACCCTACCTGTAGGCCTGGCACCTGCAGGAACTCAACCAAGAGCCAGGGCCCCTTCTTCAGCACCTTGGACAGATCACTAGCTCTGGGCATGCTAGGAGGAATGAGCTAGGCCCTGACTGCCTGTTTTTACTTGGGGAGAAGTCAGGGCACTACTTTCTGATCAGTGAATAAGGATCAGGTGGCAGAGATCATGTCATCAGTCATTTCTGAGCTGTCTGGATTCATGTCCTGTCTCTCCTGGGCCCTAGATACAATGCCTCTCAGAAGCCTGAATAAAAGGGAAAGCAACGGAGGAAAGAACAGCCACCTCAACCTGGAAAGGCTCTGGAAGACCCAAGACCACCTCCACTCTCTGCTACCATGGAGTTTTCATCTGAAAGCATGGAAGGCAGTGGAACCCTTGGGAGCTTGCTAGGCATTCCATGGATGAATCTGTCAGAGTGCAGCCATCCTCCCACAAATGTAGCCGCACTGTCTGGTTCCACTCTGCATAGCCCAGGGTCCATTTACTCTCAGTGTGAGGAGACCCCGTCACCCTGCCTGGGGATAAGGGAAGTATGAGAAGGCTGGAGCTCACTGACCAGAACAGCAGTAGTACTGGGTAAGTGTGGAGTGTTCCTTCTCATCTGCCCTGTCTCCAGAAACCACCTAGGATCAAGACTGCCAATTACTAATTCTACAATCCTGACCCTGTAGAGGAGGCCCCAGAGATCCCTGGCTTTCTTGGATGTTGTCCCTATGAAGTCTGATCATGGCACTACCCACCTCAGGAAGCTTGCCCTTTGCCTCCAAGGTTTCTGTCCCTTTTCTCCCACAGCTCCCATGGTCCTCTCTGAATGTCTCCACTCTGTACCCACCCCCTCAGCTTTTGGGCTCAGGTGGGTAGAGACTATATCCAGTGAGCACAGAGTCCCTGATGGGCCACCTCTAGCAAAGCTGTCTGACGTAAACTCCACCATAAGTCCTGTTCCTCTTCACCATGCCTCAGGACTACCCCCAATCCCTGAAGCAACCCATTTCAAACTGGTGATCAGGACAAAGCTCAGTACCTCAGGTGCTGACAACAGCCTGGGGTGGAGAGAACATTGGCTCAAGTCTCTGGATGCCCTGTGGGCCCAGGGGAAGGCTGGAGCCCAAGGTCTGAGTGTGGGGGAGCCCAGCTATGGCATTCAAAAATCTCCACCTCAGCAGTGAGTCAGCCCACAGTCACCGACCACCCCCAGGACACTGTAACCAGGAGGACCTGGCATCTTAGCATGAGACTGTGGTGGGTGCGAGCAGAGGAGTGTGGCCAAGGACAGGAGTGAGTCACCTGTGGGGGAGAGGCAGAGGAGCAGCTTCGGGCTTCTCTAAGGGCCTCCCAGATCCCTGGTCTCATGTCTTAATATGATTTGCTGAAGATATGGATCCAATTTCAGCATATATCAAACCAGGGCTTGGCCACAGTCCAGGATCAGGCCTTAATATGTAAGCAAAATGAGGCTTCAGCCTATGACTATGGCCAAGACTCACTGTGTGGCCAGAATGAGGGCTCAGTATGTATCTTAGTTTCTTTTCCTGATGCTGTGATAAAATTCCCCAGGAAAGTGATTGTTTTCACTCACAGTTCAAGGTACACAGTCCATCATGGTAGGGAAGCTAAGTGGTCAGGAGTTTGAAGCAGCTGGTGATGTTATATCCACAGTCAGAAGAGAATGATGCATATACCCTGCATCCAGCTCCCCTTCCCCACTTATAGTCTGAGACCCCAGCCCCGGAATGCTGATATTCACTGTGGGAGGGTCTTCCCCCCTTCCTCACTTATATAATGACAGTACTTTCCCACAAGCATGCCCACAGGCCCATGTTCCATATGGTTGTGGGTTCTGTGGCCAGAATCAGAGTTCATTGTGTGACTGAAGTCAGGGCGTGGTGTGTAAGGATCAGGGCTCAGTGCTCCTAGGGTGTAGTGTTTACTAAGTTGGAGTACTGTTGGGGACCAGTCTTGTTCTGACCCTTCATTATCAGGCTGCCTCCCTAAATCCTGTCTCTTGCCCTACTTTTATTGGTATCAGAACCTCAGGGTAGAAGGCACTGTGCAAGACCCAGCCAGAACAGGAAAGTGTTTTTTTTTTTTTTTTTTTTTTTTTTTTTTTTTTTTTTTTTCTGTAAGGAGTAAGGGTTTTGAGGCCCTCACAGTGTCTACATATTGTGTGTGTTCCCAGGCTGGGGGACTGTCCCCAGAGTGCTGAGGGAGAGATGACCTCTGGCCTCTACCTGGAATGCAACCAATTAATCCAGATTCTAGTATCCCTGATGCCATGGTAATTTTGACACTCCTTGGTCCGCTGTCCACTAGAACTGGCCTATATGCACTCCATCCAGTAACACCTGTAACACACTGCATGGCAGTGTGGATACATCGTCACAATCTGGGGCTGGTGGGAAGCTTTTGAATGAGGTGGAAGATTAAGACTGAACCAGGTCTCCAGGAGACAGACAAGGCTTCAAAAGGGTGGTCCAGAGAGGGGATGAGAAGAATGAGTGAGTGGAGGACAGCTCTAGTCTCACCTCTTTTCTTGTTCACTCTCCTCTTCATCCGTTCCTTCTTCTCTCCCCTCTTCTCTCTCATCCCTCTCTATCCTCTAAATTCTTCAATCTCTCTCCTCTCCATCTCTCCATATCCCTATTACTTCCCTGGCTCTCTTCTTCCCTGCCTCCCTTCCCATGATGGTTCCTCTGCCAGGTGCACTGGCTGGTGCTGTACAGTGCTGTGCTGTGGTAGTATGACGCAGGCACTTATTCAGCATCACTGGGTGACTCACCTCTCAGGTACCCAGGCATCCTCTGAAGCAGGAAGAGGCCTTTGTGTCTAGAACCTTAGCATCACATAGCACAGAGATCCAGAGAGTGAGGGGGAAGCACTGGGATAGGGCTTTGTTCATTCATCAGGGCATTGTGGGACTCTGGCACTGAGGGACCCCTGAGCTTCCTTGGGGTCTCTTAGAAAGAGCAGCCCCTTCCCCAGAACCTTTGGGAGAAATGTTTACTCCATCCTAATGTGGGCTTTCCCCCTTTACCTTTATAAACTGCCTTTTTTCTATGTACCATGTCTGTCTATCCAGAGACAGTCTTTTGTCATCCCCTTTCCTCAAGGACAGACACCTCCTCCTCTGATTCTCTTCTCCTTCTCCCTCATCCTCTATCTCCTTTTTTGTACCTTATTCCATGCCCTCTGTCCCTCTGTGCTGAGAACTTGGCCTTAGGGTGCCCTTTCAAAACCCACCAAGGACCACTAGACTAAGTCTAGTCCCAAGTCCTTTAGTAGGATCTATGGGTTAACTTATTCTTCCATAGTGGTTTTGTCCCTTACTGCCATGTGAGGACTCCTGTCATTCCCCTGATCCCTGTCTCATGCAGAGACTACTGAGATGTTCTTATGGGCATAGCTGTGAGCTCCCTGGGGATAAGGCTGAATCTGTCCAATCAGCAAAAGGTTCTTTAAGCAGGGGTAACAAGGAGCCAACCTGGACAGGGTATTGATGGCCAGGTCCCACTGCAGAGGGATGTTTGAGAGAACCTGAGTAGGACCCTGGCTGAGCCCAAGGGAGTAAGGGTGGACTTTCTAAAAGTTTCTACAAACTGGGCAAAAGATATGCAAAAGTTCAAACTCTCTAAGGCAGGAATGAGTGAACTGTCTGCCAGAATCATAAGCTGCACCTTCGGGGATGGATGGGACCATGGCCAGACTAAAGGGGTCCTGCTGAGCCATCATATCTGGCAGCAGATGGACACATAGAGACTAGGCAAGGAGTGCTTCTGATGCTGGCCCCTGTCTACCCAGATTCCTGCTGTTCCTTAGGAGGGGAGAGGGGAGTCTCACCTACCCATTTCCCATGGGCATCCACAAAATTTAAGCTATAGCTGTTAGCTGACATTTAGGACTGGAGTGCAATCTCCACAATAGGCCAGTGGCCCAGGACAAGCAAGAGGAAGCTGGCTGAAGTCCAGGAACAGCTTCCTCCAGGGTAGCAGGTGAGTGGCTGGAGGTGAGGGTACAGAAAGCTGAGGGCTAGGGGTGATACAACAAAAAGTAACTGCATCTGCTCTGCCTGGGACCCATAGTGTGCTGGAGCTGTTTCAAACCCTGAAGGAAGGCAGAAAAACAAACACCTCTTCTGTGAACTTTCTGCTCATTGTGTTCCCATTCCTTGGGCTATTCTTCTGGGGACATTCAGCAAGTCCCTTGCTTTGGCCCAAATCCTGCCCATCCCTGAATGGTCCTTTATCCTCCCTATGTGGGCCCAGGTGAGAAGAGAGCAAGGCAGCCATGACAAAGCCAGGCCAGGCCTCAGGAATTTGAGCACCTGCCTTCTGTGGCCTGGTATCTCATTCTCTCCAAAGTGAGAGAAACTTTGACCTGCACTTAAGTAAGGCCAAGAGGACTGTGATTGGTGGCCTGTGGTCTGAATTCCACTGTGGTATTGCTAGCAAAGCCTTTGTGTGGCTGACAGGCCTGCCCCCAGGCAAAGGATGAAAGGGGACAGACAGTCTAAATGGAACTGGCTATTGGTCCCAGTTCATGGGTAATGATAGTGGCCCCTGGAAGCTGAGACCACCCTACTCCATCATCTACCCAGAGAGAGACATCCTCACCTTGCCCAAGCCTAATGGGACATGGAGCCAGGATGGATTCCTGGGCCTTGACGTCACCAGGACAAAGGTCTCATTACTATCAGCCCCTAAGCACATGGCTGTTCTGGGTTCACATTTCTCACATTTCTCTAGGACCTTTAAGGGACTCCGGTACCAATGCTGGGACCTAACACACAGAAAGTGCTCAATAAATACTGAAGGAGAAAATGGAGGGGAGCAAAGCATCTGAGAATCACCAAGTGTCCAAGAGGGACTGAGGCCCTACCTTGTGCTCAGCAGAGCCAGACCAGTTAAGTAGAGATCCATGATGACCTCTCCACCCTGGGGAGGTTGAATGGCACCACTGATGTCTGCCTGCCCTGAGCAACACTTCTGTTGTGGGGGGATGAAAGGACAGAAAGTCAATTCTGGAAGTTTCTGAAATGTGGTCCTGGTGGATGAGCTGCTTGACAAGAATATGATTTCAGCCCCAGATGAGTAAGTACCCAAGGCCTAATCTTGCCCTCATTAAAAGGCCCTAGACCCATTTGAGGCCCACTGCCTATATCCATCCATCAGGCTGGGTGATGGCTCCATCTACAGGGTATGACTTCCAAGGGGCAATGAGCAGACCACAAAATGATTTAGGAGGCTTAGAGGCTGCCCATCTCCACAGTGGGAGCTTAGGTAAATTGACACGGAGGACCCAGCTCCTCCAGGCCACAGGCTTTCCATCTGCAAAGTGATGTAAGAAAACTCTTGTTATAAAATGAAATGAATTCAGCACAGCCTATGCCCAGGAATAGTCAACATTTCAGCCACCACTGCATTCACTGTTGTGTGGCCATCACTACACATTTACAAAACAGAACTTCTGGCCTCATTAAACAGCAGCTTCCCACCTGTCCCATCAGCCTCTACTCTTTCTGCTTCAGGGACCATGCCTCTCTGTGAGGCCTCATAGACAGGGACCCCACACAATTTTCTGGATTGTAACACCAAACAGAACCTTCATGATTCAATATTCAAATGACCCACAGCCTTACTGCGGCACCAGCCCTACACAGACTTGTAGCAGATGCAGTGAGAAAGCCACAGAAGATTTCTGCCAGATGTGAATGGTTTCAGGCCATTGAGAGGGGAAGTAAAAGACGACACTGGATGGAGGCCTGCAGAGGTTGGCACAGGGTTAGATATTAGGCACAGTGACAGGCATAACTATCCTTTCTAAAGCTTTTAACGGACTCACAATGACATTCTGATCCCATTTATCAAGTAAGAAGCTAGGCCTGTCAGCCCACATGCCACTTAATGTCAGCAAATAAAATCCAATTATTAGGAAAGTCTCAGAAGTCCTTGACCAGAACAGCAGCCAAGGGCCTGGCTTCCCCATCAGGAGAGAAGCTGCTTAACCAACCGAGTCACCTTGTGGCTAGGTGGCATAGTGGCCAAGCTACAGTGTGAAGCCCGACACAGAGTTGACAGAGTATATAGAGACCAGGCAGCCAAAGTAGAGTGCTACAGGCATCTTCAGTCGGGAGTACTCTTTAAATGCTTACCAGGACAGGAGTCCCAGGAAGGGGGACAGGCAGGTTGCTGAAGAATGCCCAAGGCTTTATGGAGTCTCCTACATGATCAGGTTTCATGTAGAATTACTACTAAAACAAATAGATGGAAACTTTTGGGGGTTTGTGCAGTTTTCAGCAATAATAAACCTACCTAGCCTTATAGGACTGGGAGAGATGTGGGTGTTCCTGTTGGGAGAATGAGTCAGGGGCTACAGTCTCTTAGCACACGGTCTTGTTCACAGAAGTGGACAAACTTTCTGGCTTCAGGTCTGTACAGAGATAGCATGCAGGGAGAGGGCCCCCTAGTGTCTGTTCTACCTCATGCCTCTTCTCTGCCCATTTGGGTAGAGGGCCCCCTAGTGTCTGTCCTTCATGCCTCTTCTCTGCCCATTTGGGTAGAGGGCCCCCTAGTGTCTGTCCTTCCTCATGCCTCTTCTCTGCCCATTTGGGTATCCATGATACCCCATGGTCTGGTATTCCTCCAGTCTTCCCAGAATCCTCTGCAGAAGGCCACAGCCCAGAAGCTCCAAGCTTCACTGTGGCCTGCTTCCTAGGAAACCCAGACTATAGGGCACATGCGAGTCCCCAGTGGTAGGACAGAAGCAATTTGGTACTCTGGGCAGCTGCCAGCCCAGACTCAGAGATCACAAAGAACACGGGCATGAGGGCTGCAATGGCTGAGGAGTGCATGGTGAATTTACTATCAGTAGAGATGGCAGGTGGTGACACGGTTTTATCGGGTGGTGCTTGAGTTCCACAGGAGGCCTTTTATTCATGTAGTTAGCCACAGAATGCAACTTTTGTCTTGTCTACCTCCTGTCCTTTGTGAGCTGGGCACAAAGCTCTCCACCTCTTTGGACAAGCTCCTTCACAGGCTAACGCTGGGCCAGGGGTAAAGGCTGAGGCTGTAATGTCAGGGATGCAAGAGCATGAGGCAGTCAGGGTACTGGACAGGGGGCAGGGCATTTAGTGGGAGGATAACCTTGGCCTAGGAGTCCTACAAAGGGAGTTATATCAACCCCACCCAGAGGCTTCAGCATCTGGACCTCAGGACCCTGCATACCCTCTCCTCATCATACAAAAGATTCCATGGCTTTCCAATCTGAGGACGCTCCCCCAAAGGACACCACACCCTGGTTTATCTCCCTCCCCTGGAGCTTAAATCTCTGATATTAAACACATAGTAAGGGATGAGAAGAGCTGGGGGTTGCATTTTTGGAACCACAAACAACATAATCTCAAATTAATTCCTTAAAATAAGGCAAGCTGCAGCTGTCCCTGCCACTCAACAGGGAGCCTTGGACTCCCTACTTAAAAACCTATTGTCCCATAATTAAGGACAGCATGACACTCATTGGAGATGCAAGGAATGCTCTGGTGGCAGGCAAAGGGCCATCATGTGAATGAGCTGGAGCCAGGACCAAGGGCAGTCCACTTCAGAACCATAGCCCCACTATCTCCCTGACACATCACAGCTACCACCTTGCTAAGTTCAGGGTGTACTCTCTCTGAGGGCCAGGATCACAAGAGGATGGCCCCAGCTTCCACTCCTACAGATGTGGACCCTCCCTTGGATCCAATCTTAAGGAAGGAGGTGACAGCAGCCATCATAGCCCCACCCAGGATCCTCTTCCAGACCCCACCCAGCCTCTTTCTGAGATCACATGGTACTCAGGTCCACTGCAGCTGGCCATGAAGGGCCTGAGCAGCTTCCCAATAGTTAACCCTCGGTGACTGGGCAGGGGAGCAGCCTCTTCTTCCCACTCACCCTGTTAACCCACCAACTTGGCCACCCATTGCTCACCACTCTCCTCCCATAGGACAAAGGCTTGACTTCCTGTCTTGCTGTGGATGTACTTCTGAGACAACACACATGGCTGTGACAGACTGCTTCTGCTCTTCCACAAAGCAGCAAATACTGGTGGGGGTGGGGACCAGTCCTAACCAGGCCCTCATAAGGACCATCTCCATCACCTCTGAGAGGTGATGTGGAGGGTCTCTAGCAAATATACAGGGAGAAAAAGCTATGCTGGTGGGGACTGTGACACTGCAGTGCCCAAGGTCTATCTGACAATGGAACAACAGCCTGACTCCTGGTAGGAAGCAGGAAGGAGCCAAGCACATCATGTGCCCATGATGCTAGCTAGCACAGGAGGCTGCAGCAGAACTGCCAGTTCTGAGCCAGCTTGAGCCACACAGGTATCTGGGAGGCACAGCAGAAAGCAGACAGTATATGGAGGGACTAGAGCACACTATTCCCAGGAGAGCTCAGGGCTTTCTGAGCACCTCATTGGCCACTGGGCAAAGGGGAGGGAATGGGGTCCTGCCAGGACTGTCTCTCTCTATACCCGACACAACGTGTCTACCATTTCAGAGTTCTGAGGCCAATACACTGGACTGCTTGGGCTTCTAAGAGGCTGGTTCTAAGAGGGAGTGCCTTAGGCATGCTCAGAGTATACATGGAAGGCAGTACAGAAATGCAGGCTCTCAGGGAATTGATACCCCTTCCCCAGGTCTGCACCTCTAGGACAAGCCTCAAGGAAGCTAGCTGCCAATGGCTGTAGGAGAAGGCAGAACATTTGGCCTTTGTCTTGGATCTTTGAAGACAAAGGGGCCTGCCTACCTTGGTTGTTTTGGAAGGTGCCCCAGGGACAGACACCACAAATCTAGTAGGTGACAACTGGAGCAGGTCCTCAAGTTCAGCCAGCACTGGTCCTGGAATGTAGTCTGATGGTACAAGGCTTATGGACCCAGGAGTTCCCCCAGCCCTATCCCATCCTCTCAGGAAGGGACTTCCCCCTCCACATGTCCATCATTTGATGCTGTAGGCAAGTGTGACTTCCAACCTTGGACCTGCAGCAGCTTAAGTAGCTGCAACAATAACACAGTAGTTCCCACAGTGAGTTAGACACAACACAACACATGAACATACAGATGTCACCCAGACACACAGAAAAAGTGGAATGACCCCTGTCCATAGGGACTGAAGAATCAGCCACAGACTTCTAAAAACAACCTGGTTATAATGTTCACACATGCATGTAAAGCAAGAAGGCATCCAGCCACAACTAGAGCTGTCTGCAACAGCCATTCTTAGTGTTTGGACAGACATAGAAACACAAACCAACAGTTCCCAAGTGCCCCCTGGCTATCAGAGGTTCCACAGGCAAAAGTCTCTAGGTGAAGCAGCAGCTGAACACTGGAATGAAAACTGTGGTAATTCAGTTACATGAATCCCAAAAGCAGTGGAGGTCAAGGACAAAGCCATGACGGGGAAGAGTTAATGGCTGCAGACAAAGGGCTCTGGGAGTCACAGGCACAGCAACCACAGTGCTACCCATTATCTCCAAGGTCAGGAACCAAATGGTGCAGAAGCATCTTCCATATGCTTCCTGCCTATCCCCTGTTGAGCTCCGAGTCACCAAGTACTGCACTGTGATTTCATGCAAACTGTTCACATAAAGGCTGTTACTTCCAAGTTCTGGGAACAGAGTTCTGGACACATGGTGGACTCTGAGCAATGCTAAAACTAGCATGCAGTGTCTCCATGGAACCCAGACCCTAGACATGGGGGCCTGCTGCAGACAGGAATACTACAGAGTCTTACCACTGAACTTGCTTGTCCATGGCTGAGGTGGGTTCAGACCAAGAGGATGGCATGTGCCAATGCAACTATTAGTGGGGATGTGAGCACTGAGGTCAGGAGCTGAAGCCAGTGCCCTCAGGTCTCAGCTTGGGGGCTACTGGTTGCGGAAAGCCAGCCTCCCCAGGGCTGGAGATACACCCCTCAAGGCACTTCAACCTGATAATGTGGCCCAGTCTTCCAAAACCAGAGGCAAATCTGGCCCACTTGACCCAGCTGCAGCTAGGGGAGGCTCCAGAGTGCTAAGGGAGAGAGCACAGGTCTCCTGTCATTCAAATGATACACTCCTGTCCTAGCAGATAAAGTAAAACCACTAGCCAGAACAAAAGGAGCCCTCTGTGTAAACAAGGAGCCATGCTCCTAGGGCTTGAGTCTGTGCTTGCTCTAGTCTGAGTATTGTCTCCTGCCTAGCAGGCAGTCTGAGCCCCACAGCTGAACATGGTACAGAACAGAGCTGCAGGGTTCTTCAGTTGTCACCTGACGTGGATGGGCAGGGCAAAGCAGAGTGGGTTGTGGCCACACACACACCAGGGTGCTCCTGAAGGGCCTCAAGTTTGATCACAGCCCTGAGAGCCACTCGGGGCCGCCTCAACTGCTGCTGTCTCCTGAACACCGTGTGCAGTGCCTGCAGCTGCTCCACTTCTCGCATAGTGAAACACGGCTGCTGCTCCGCAAAGTGCACAAGTGTCTCAAAGGATGCGGCTGCCTGCTCCCAGGCTGCCTCCTTATCGTCACCAGCACCTGTCTCTGCCTTTCCTGCATGCCCAGTAGCCTGGGACAGTGCCACAACGGCAGAGGCCTCATCCGTGTCCCTCCCTGCTACATCTTGCTCTTCCGCCCTGCTGCTGTGAAGCCTACCGCCAGAACAAGAGGGCCCTTCTTTGACGAGCTCAAGGATGTGTGCAAAAGTCTTATTGTGAGGCTTGATGCTGCAGCGCCCTGCTTCCTCCTCAGAGGAGGAGCCTTCTGCGAATGTGACAGTAGGCCACAGCTTCCTCCACGCCCGCCTGAAGACCCGGCTAGGCACAGAATTCCAAGCACAGGCCACATTGACTATGGCATCGTTCATGCTGTGGCGGGTGGGAAAACCTTGCAAGGCCACAGGAGGGTTAATAAAGAGCCTCATGAAGGCTCTGCGAATGCCTTGCTCTGTGGGCTGCAGTAAGGAGGTCACACTGGCAGGCAAGAAGATAGTGATGACATTCTCTGACATGAGCTCAGACTCTTGTGGGTGAGCCCGGGAATGGTCCAGCAGGAGAATTGCCTTGCTGTCTTCAGGCAAGCCTATGGTTCTGAAGTGATCTTTCACTGAGGGAACAAAAATATGATGGAACCAGTCTGAGAAAATCTCCTTGTCTACCCAGGCATTACCTTGGGCCTTGTAAGCAATAGGCAGGTGCTGGATACCTCTAAAGGCTCTGGGGCCACCACCTTTCCCAATGGCCAAGGGCTTGAGTCTGTGGGAGCCTGTGGCATTGGCACACATTAGGACAGTCAGTCTGTCCTTGGCTTGTTTGAAGCGGGGTACAGTTCCATCATCCGTGGTAGAATTCGGCAAGGACCGCCAGACCAGACCAGTCTCATCAGCGCTGTACACCTGCTCAGGAGATAGTCCATGCTCAGCCACGAGACTCCTGAAAAAGCCACAGAACTGCTCAGCAGCTTGGTGGTCAGCCACCTGCTTCTCGTTGGAGGCATCTAACTTTTTAATGCCATGCCTGGCCTTGAAACGCCAAAGCCATCCTCCAGAGAACACACAGGGCTCTGTCAGCCGCATCTGCTTGTAGAAGTCCTTGGCCTTTTCAATGAGCATGGGACCTGACACAGGGATACCCTCAGCACGCTTTACCAGGAACCACTCGTAGAGCACTCTGTCCAGATGCTCCAACTTGGGTGTGTGCAGGGTACGCCGCTGCTCCAGGGCCTGGCGAGAGTCGGAGCTGGCAAAGAACCTGAGCAGCTGGGCCTTGTGGGCTTTGATGTCATACAGAGTGGACATGCCCACATTATACTCCTGCATCAGTGCCTTCCTGCTCTCACCACGCTCTAGCCGAGTGCAGATGTCAATCTTCTCCTTCAGGGTCAGCACCACTCGCTTCCGCTTCTCCCCCTTGCCCTTCGCTGCATCCTGCTTGGAGGCCATGAGGAGGTGGTCTAGGATAGGCTGTGCCTGTCCTTCCCTGCCTATGTTTCCCTGGCTCCCTGGACCACAGTTTCTCCCTCTCTTCTCTGTCTTCACACAGGATTGATCCTACGCTCAAGCCAGGTTCATTCTTGGCTTTGCTCTCTGCCTACAGCAGTGTCTTGCCTCGGTCTCCCTTAATATCGAGGCTCCAGCACACTTGGGCCTCGGGTCCTAGTAGTATAGTCAGTTACTGTTCTCTTCAGGAGAGGTGAACAGAGTTGAGTTACCCTAGACTCCTGGGCGTAGTTGAGTCTTCACATAGATGGCAAGAGGTAGCAGCTTTCCCCGTCAACAGTATCCAGATTTCTGAGCTGGGAATACTTCTTATCAGGATTCACAATGTTGCTTACCCATACATTTCAGGAGCTGGAAAACAGAGGAGAAAGGTTACTAAGAACACTCAAAATGGGCTTAGAGTCACTGGAAAACATCACCTCAAACACCAGTGCCATTTGGACCGGGGTTTGCTATCCAGTCTGTTAACTAGGCCTTCCTTGCAGACCACAGAGCAAGCAGCACCAACAACCTTCATAACTGTCCAGAAAAGGTAAGAGTCCTTGGCAATGCATTCAAAATGGCTTCTGACTTCCCGGCACCCCCTCCCCCTTGCTCTGAAAACTTTATCTGGGTGGTTTCTTTCAATGAAGCATTTGATGAATCTGAAGGTACAGGGTTACTTCCACAAGCAGCACAAAAGTGCACCCAAGACCACAATGTAAGAGATATTTATTCAGATGTGTGAGAGTTTCAAAGATACACAGGGTATGTCAGCTTCTCTCCAGCCAGCCTCTTGGTCTTCAGGACTTGGTACTGGTCCCCAAGGGTCTCCCATTCTAGTCACAGTGAGGGCAGTGTGCATACCACTTGCTGTGTGCACCTCACTGTGGAACAGAAGGAACTCAAGGCCACAGTCTACTCTCAGGGGTAATATTTAATAACAAACCAGGGAGCTGAGAAACTCTGAAGCAACCTGAGGGACAGAGAGGTTTATAGGAGGCTCAGCTCATGATGGCTGTCTCTTGGTGCCTGCCCTACAGATGTGTAGAGAGTGGTTAAGTGGATGAATACACCCACACAGAAATGAAATTTTGCCAAGCTGAGTATGGTAGCTCAAACCTGTCATTTTAGCATTTGGGAGACAGAGGCAGCGCTGCTTCGAGTACAGGGCCAGCCTGCATTACCCAGTGAGTTCTACGAAGGAAGAAAGGGAAATGAGGAAGAGAGGGAAAATTTGAATCTTGTACCACTCTTAGAACCTCCTAAACGTGGCTGCAGAAATTCGGGAGGCTTCTAAACTTGGGACTTCAAAGGGAGCACTGACAACCCAGTGCCACCTGAACAGAGGCGTAAAGAACTACTTTTCGGGTGTGAGGCGGGGGAGTGTAAGATCCTAAGTGGAGAGGCAAATTTTTTTCTAGTCGGTCCTGAGGCATCTGGAGGGCGGGTGTAAGAAACAACCTGCCATCGGGCTGCAGCCCTGACGACACAGGCAAGAGACGAATGAATGAAGGGTCCTGGGAGAAGAGGAGCAACCAAGCTTGCCCGGTCTGCGTGCTGGTGGAGCTCATGGGAGCCGAGGGGACCCGAACCCCTGAGAAGGAATCCACCAGTCCAGAGCGCCACTCGATTCCCAGGTGCTCTGGGCGGAGAAACGTCAACGCGCCTCCGGTTCAAGAGCGGGAGCGTGGGCCCGGCCTCCAACCAGTTCGCAGTAGCGGCTACGGCCCCGGCCCGGCCCAGGCCGGCCCCACTCACCTGTGGACCTCGAGCCGTCACTACCGGCCGGAAATGCCTGCCACGCAGCTCGCCACCGGTCCGCTCCTCGCGGCCTTCCCCGAGCCACTTCCGGGGACGCTCTAGACCATCCGGAGGCCTCTAGCTCAGTGGTGCCTAGCTCGCTACACTGCGGCTGAGCAAGGGAGCAGCCCCGGCCTGGCTGCTCACCAGTCGGTAGAACGACGAAGGGCAGAGGGAACCGCGCATTCATGAAGAGCGGAAGCCCGGGCTGAGTGTCCGGTGCTAAGAGCCATGGCCGGGAGAGCATGGACTGGATGCTAAATCCAGCGCCACCTTGTGGTGGGAGGTTTCCAAGGCCCCCAGGTTGTCAGGATCCCTTTCCATCCCTGTGGACCCCTCCTATAACTAGTTAAAATCTTCCCAATTTAGACGATTTTGAAGATCAGATTTGAAACGTAGTGCAATGCACCGTGGAGGCTTTGGGAGACATGAGATGAGTCATTTTGCATGTGAACCATACCGGAATGTTTGTTAAAGTATCCAACGAGAGAAGACACTGCAATGAAGCCGGTGAAGGACAACAGAGGCTGGGTGCTGTTTTGAAGATGAAGGATTGCCACCAACCAAGAAGTGCAAGTGGTTTAGGGAGCTCCAAAAGACCAAGAAACATTCTCTCTTGGAATACAACCCTGGTGACATTCTGATCTCATTACCCAGGCCTGCAGAAGTGTGAGAAAACAGAATTGTGTTGCAGGCCTCCACACTGGGGTGATTTGTCACAGTGTCATAGAAACACAGACGATGGAAACTTGCTCCTCCTAAACTCACACCCTTGCCTGAGCACCCAGGACCCTGCCTGCTCTTCTCCATCCTCTCTTGTTGGATCCTTTGCTCTCCCCATTCACATCTCCTAACTAGAGTTCTAATACCACGAAAGACTGGGTGGCTCCCAAACCCATGCCTCCTAGAATATCTTCCCTGATGTCCACACATCTGTCTTTTGTCCAGCACCTGGACATGGCTATCCGCATGCACCTCAAGACAGTGTTTCTGTAATGGAGATCAGGTGCCTCCTGACAATCCTGGCTCCCCCACCCCAAACCATTGTGTTTCCTGGCAGTTCTACTTCCCCACTCACTAAGCATCACTCTAAACTCTCCCTCACATCCAGTGGACTAGCTCTGATTAGCCCTGCCCCAGAATCCATCCTTTGGATTTCCCCTCTGCCCCCACCTGCCTGACTTTGGGCCTATGCCCTAACCATCTATCGCCTCCTCCTTGGTCCTGTTGTTTTGCCTTTTCCTTATTGTCAGCTGTTGCTGCTGTACTGTGAGCTGTCCTCCAACAATGGCTTGGGACAGCCATTGTCCTAAAGCACATGACTCTGGATTATGAATTGAATGACAGAATCAAATGCAGAGGAATGCAGAAGGAAACTGAGTCACAGAAGATTCCAGGCATACTGTATGTCTGGAACCCAGGACCCCAAGAAGTCTTTCTGACATTTTTCTGGACTCTGCCCCTGAATGTGGCTCTCTGCTGCCACCTTGTGAAGCGGGGATCACACACTTCTCTAGTGGCAGAGCTTGGCATGGAAGTGGAGCTTGGCACATGACTCCAGGACATTTGGTCTTATCGGTCATATCTCAAAGGCTGAGTTTATTTTAGTTGTGGGGAAGTGGTCATAGAGAAAGACTGGTGTTCCCTTGGACCTGGGACTAAGAGGTCCCCTCTGCTCCTTCCCACTAACCCATGAGTTAAGCCCTGGCATGAGACTTGTGCCATTGCAGTCTCCACCTGCCAGACTTCCCCTCCCCACTTATCTAAAGTGGCATTGGAAAGAGTCAGTCTGAGCAGACCACTTATCATAGTCTAACTCACCTCAGTCATCTTCCAAGTTCCTGGATCATCCTGCAAGACTGTTCACACTACCTGTAAGCCTTTGCTTGGAGGAGGCTTGGACTACAGGGGTGCCTGCTACTCAAGTGGAGAAATCACCAGCATCCCCTTCCTCCTTTCTCAGGCCTCCCTGTCTCACTGACTTGCCTCCAAGGAGGCATGTGAAGAAAAAAAAACAGGAAAGTCAGGGACATTTCTAAAAGAGTTAAAGCAGAAGGCTAGCTTGTGACAGCTGGGAGCTCGTGGGAAGGGGGTGTTGCAGACAGAGCCATGAATAGTGCTGAGGAAAATAATCACCTCTGGGTAAGCAGGGACCATGGAAATTAAAACTAGGACATGCCCCAGGATGCAGCAGGGCCTGTGGAGTTTTAAGCCCCCACTCCACTGTCCAAAGGGTATGCCAGCACATGTACTCACTCTCACAATGCACAATGTACATTTGACCTGTACCCATATTCTTTCACATAGCATCAACATATCACACACAGAGCATGCAAGGAGTGGCTTTGACTTCTAGGATTCAACATGGAGACCTTAGTGGGACATGATATCCAGCTTCCTGGAGGTCTAGCTGCACATGTCATACTCATGATCTGGGGGACCATGTTTCCAAAGACCTGCAGTGGCATAAACAGAAATCAGTTGTGGTTTTACATTCCACATGCTGACTTTGCTTTTAAAGGCCATCTCTGTACAAAATTACAACTCTACCCAACTATGATTTGTATACCATCAAGGGGCCCTGTGATGGCTCCCTAAGAAGAGGTAGGGGTCTAATGGAAAGGCATAGTTTTGAGAATCCACACCCAAAGAACAGTGGCTTCTTTGCTATGTGAACGGGCAGGCTCTCCAGGGAGTGTGATGGGCTGTGGTGGGGAGAGAGGAAAAGAGAGAACAAGAAAAACTAGAGACTCAGGTAGTGGAGCCAGGCTAAGGGTGAACTATGTCAAGGTCACAGCCAGACCACATTCACTCCTGGAGTGACTTGGAAGGAGTATGCCCTTTGTGATAGGCTTTTTTCAGGAAGTGTACCACCATGCTTAGTTCAGGCTACAAGGCTGCATTCAGTGCATGCCCTAAGCACGAAGGGCAAGGGTTAGGGGTTAGCCAGACATTAAGTTCAGAGCTAAGTGTGTAACTGAGATCAGGTCTCATACTGTATCCATAATCGGGCTCAGTGTATGAGCAGCACTGGGTCTCAGTGTGTGAGTAGAGTCAACTACTCAATATGTGGCTAAAGTAACCACGCAATGTGACCAGGATCAAGACTCAGTGTGTGGGCAGGGTCAACAATCAGCTTGCAACCAGAGTCAGGATCACTGTGGGAGCAGGAGCAGAGCTCACTGTGTGTCTAGGATTAGGTAGAGTGACCAGGATCAGGGCTCGGTGTGTATCAAGGATCAGGGACCAGCATATGATCACGATCAAGCTCATGTCTGGACATAGCCAGGACTCAGGGTGTGACCATGATATTGCCATATTTGGGGGCTAGGGTCACCAGAATAAGTGTTCAGTGTTAGGCTGCGGTCAGAGTTAAGCCTGTGGTGTGAGGTGGGGCTGTAGGAAAATAGTAGTCATAGTCTTCAATGTTTGACATGAGGTGAGGCCAGTAGGCCACCCTTTGGCCAGAGCTCCCTCTCTGAACACCACTGGTATGTTGGGCCCAGTGGTTCCAAGGGGTTCTGGCACTGTGGGTGTTGAGAAGATCTTGGCCTGTGCCCACTGGACTGAGCCTACAGAACTGCCTCTAGGCATTCATATGGGGAGAGGGGGCTTGCTCCAGTAAAGAACTACTGCCTTTGGAATTTCAGTTCATATCAAGCATGGTCGACAAACATTTACACACCTGTAAATATTTGGGGAATGACTGTTACAGCTGGTGCTGGGTGCCGGTGCCTCCAGGGCTGAGATAGATAAGCAAGGTCTCTCCAGGGGCAGCCATCTCAGTGGGTAAGAACAGGGAGACAGCCATCTGTACATGGACACAACCAAGCTTGGACACTTACAGCACTCCCTAGTCTGGGAGGCCTGTGGCAGAAGGAGATGCTCCAAGAGGAAGTTCTAAGTGGGCAGAGAGCAGGAAAGCATTTAGAGGAGGGTATTGTCAGCCTATGTGACTTTGAGTAGAATATTGCCTCTCTCTGAGCCATGGGAGATACTGCCAAAGGAGAGAATTTCCAGGGAAAAGAAGCCAGCCCAGGAATGCTAGAGAGTCAGACAGGTGAGACCACAGAGGGCCTGGAGCTACAAGTAAAGCCCATCTGTGGTTGCTGCATAGCCCTGGCATTGCTGGGGTATGGTGTGGTTCCTTGAGGTTAGAGGGGAATACTTAACTCTTGTCCATGCTTTAAATGCCAGGATGTTTTCAGGGAATGTTTAGGGTGAAGGAGTAGTCAGGGATCTATCAGCAGGGGCAAAAGAACATCAGAGACCACTGTCCCTGGTTGTGGGCAAGTGGATGGTGTCCAAGGCCAGCATTTCTACACTGGCATCTGGCCAGAGCAACAGTGTGCCCAGCAAGATTACCAAGAGAGCCTGGCAGAAGGATGGTGAATGTAGGTGAGCCTCAGGTTAAGACAAGCAACAAAGACTATGAATCACCCCAAAGCCCATAGCAGTAGGAAGAAATGGACCCCTGGATCCCAAGGAAACTGTGAACCAAGTTGGCTGAAGAAGACTGGCCCACAAGATCTATGGTCTCTGCTAAAGAGAGATAGCCACTGCACTATAACTCAGCAGGAGGCTGCACAGGGACAGATGGCCTGACCTCTGTCCCTCCCTGCTTTGTAGGCTGGATGCCTCCCAGACCACAGAGCAGTGTGCAAGGTGGCTCTGGGAACAGCAGAACATATCAAATGGTGGCCTAGAAACGGCATTTCCTGAATCTCTTGTAGCTAAAGTTCCAAGTTGGGGGATAAAGAAGTCCTGAAGATTGATTCCTTAGTCCAGGGCCTAGCATACTCCAATGCTCTAGGACATGCTCTTATGGCTGTCTTAACTCCTCATTGGTTCTTCGGGCCCCTATCCAAGAAAGACAATCCCAGAAGAGCCCCTATTCAGTGACACCTTCTAGTAGCCAGTCATTGTCATTTGTAGCAGTAAACTGCTACTATGCCTGTTGCCTTTGTCCTAAGCCAAATGACTTGGAGAGTAGAGAAAGTAGTGTTCAGAACTGGCCTCACTCTCCTGAGAAGGGCAGACACAGTGTGGGTGTCTTGGGACTTCCAGTCCTTGTTCTGTGGGTGGCTGAGAAAGGACTTCTAGCAGAGACAGTGGCCCCACCCTGGGTAGGCTATGCCCTCCAGCACCAGAAAGAATGACAAAGGCAGTGGGAGGGGTGGTATGCGAGATCAGATTGGAATGGGCTGGTCACTGGGCTTTCACAGGCTCCAGGGAACCGGTCACTGTTGACTGGACATCTGAGCCTCCCTACCTGCTGAAGCCATATAAAGTCTTTGGAGGCACACTTCCAGCTGCCCACTGCAATCATGAAGGCTGTCCTCTTTGTCCTGGTGGCCACCTACTTCACCCTCCAGCCAGGTAAGCTTTAGACAGCCATGGGCAGAGTTAGGTAAGGTATGAAGAAGAAATGTTGGAGGGGAAGATGGCCCAAGAGAAGGGAAGAGGACAGAGAGGAGCAAGAAAGCCAAAACAGCTTTGCAGTGAGGGCTCTCACTATTGTCCTGTGAGAGGCAGGCTAGAAGGAACAGAAAGGCTCCCAGAAAGGCCACTGAGGGGCAGATGTACGACTGGCCCTTAGTCAGGGAAGCCCAGGGACCAAAAGTCTCAAGTTGAGAAGAGTCACAGAGGCAAGGAGGGAGGAACGGAGCAGGAAAGGGTATTTAGGATGTTTCTCTCTGTCTCTGCCTCTGCCTCTCTCTGTCTCTGTTTCTCTGTCCCTCTCTGTCTTTATCTATCTATCTATCTATCTATCTATCTATCTATCTATCTGTCTATCTCTCGAGACAGGGTTACTCTGTGTAGTGCTGGCTGTCCTGGAACTCACTTTGTAGACCAGGCTGGCCTCAGACTTGCAGAGATCCACCTCCCTCTGTCTCCTGAGTGCTGGGATTACAGGTGTGTGCCACCACTGCCCGGCTTACTTGGGATGTCTTGAGAGGGAAATCAAGGATCTGTCCTGGATACCTTTGCCTCCAGTGCAAGAGTCTACTTGGGTGGGCAGCCTGTGATGATCTAGCATGCTGGATCCTCCCACCAAGTGACCCCAGGAAGGTCATTATACTCTCTATACTCTCAAAGCCTCAGCTTCCTCTTCCAGGAAGGTGTGTGATGGTGGTGGTGGGTGGGAACAGTCCCTAAGGTCATTGGAGACCTAAGCAGGACAAAGTTTGTAGGCCACTGAAGTCATGTGTTTAACATCTGTTCCCACAGATGTGACTTGAACTCCAGCTTTGTCATTTTTCAAAGAGAGAAGACAACCACCACACTTGACATCTGGGGCCACTTGCTCCAGACACAAAGCAGGGTCCTACCATTGCTGCAGAGCATTGCAGAAATCTAGGAGGGTTTGAGAGGCAATCTGGCTTAGGGAATAAAGACAGGTGGACCTCAGTGCCTAGTAGCATGAGGAAGTTTAGGCAGTGTCTCTCTGCACCTCCCCTGAGCCTAGTGGCCAGTGGGGATTTTTCCACCTCTCAGGAATCATAGGTATTTAACAAAACTTTAAATTCCTAAATAGTGAGTAGGGCTTTGGGTGACCAAGAGGCTGCAGGCTGGCACAGAACCTCTGTGAAGGGTGTTGGAGGTTGTTGGACTTGTGCTTCAGCAGTCTGGAGGGGACTGAGATGTGTCTGTGCATTCTGTGTGGGGATGAGCATCTGTACGGCTCTCTTGAAGCGCAGCTGGCCAGCCTCTGAACCTCAAACCTCCTGCTTCACCCACAGGTGCTGCCCTGCAGTGCTATTCATGCACAGCACAGGTGAGCAACAAAGACTGCCTCAATGTGCAGAACTGCACCCAGGACCAGAACAGCTGTTGGACATCTCGTGTCCGTGAGTCCCCCTCTACCCGCTGCCCTGCTGCCCAGCCATTCCACTATCCTGCTTTTCAGCCTCCTTCCCTCTCCAGCTAAGCAACAAACTATCCAGACCTTGGGCTTTTTGCCTCAGTTCTCTCTCGGTTCATCTACCCACCTCTCCATATATCTGCACATTCCTGCTTAGCCATCCCAGAACTCTTCTACCCGTTCCTGCACACTATCCCCTCCTCCCGCTGCTCACTCATTCAACAAACATTTCTGGGACTCAGTGGGGTGGGTCTAGAGCTTTAGCATGCTCAGGAAGGGGCCCTGAGGCAGGGGCAGTGAGGTGAATATCAAGTCCTGTCTTTAACCTAAACTGCCATCTGTCTTCCCAGGGGCCATTGGACTTGTGACAGTTATCAGTAAAGGTTGCAGCTCAAACTGTGTGGATGACGCTGAGAACTACTACGTGGGCAAGAAGAACATCACCTGCTGCTACTCCGACCTGTGCAATGTCAATGGGGCCCACACCCTGAAGCCGGCTACCACCACCCTAGGGCTGCTTACTGTGCTCTGCAGCCTGTTGCTGTGGGGTTCCAGCCATTTATAGGCTCTAGGAGAGCCCTACTAGAGCCTCTACTGTGCAGGGATGCCCCCCCCCCACAACTCCTAACATCCAAACAGAGCTGACCTTTGCCCTGCCCCTTTTGGTTCTCCCTCCTCTCTGCTGCATCTATTTCTCCAGCTGGCGCTTTGCTCCACCCCACCAGTTCTGCTCTGGCTCTTCTGCTACAGGGCTCCCGGGCCACCCTGCTCCCTAGGAGCTGAGCCAATCTGCACAGCAGCTCTTGGGAAGGGCCTGGCGAAGGCTGAGATGAGATGGACTGGGCAGAAATGAAGCTGGGAGGTGGGTGTGAGGTCCTGGGAGTCCTAGGAGATGAGCCTGATAGGCAGACCTGCCCTGTGTTTATAGAGACCCAGAACACAGTAGGCCTGTAATAAATTACTGTTGGGTAAGTTGGAGAGAGCTTTTGTCCTTAAGCAGCCCATGATGAGCCTGGCAATGTCCATCAAGGGTCATGGACATGCCATTGACCTTATGGGTTAGTGTCTGGTTTTGGTAGGAACACATATGCGGCACCTGGCAGGAGGTAGGACTGCATATCTCAGGACACCCGCCCTTGCTGTATAGACTCAGGCACATAGCCAAGCTTCTCAGAGTCCTGTGTGTTCCTCTACTGCCCTCCCAGTGGAAGGAAGCCCCAAGTTTCCATGGATAAGAGGAGCCCCTGGGAAGGAGAACATTCTGCAGCTCCCTCCAGTTTCAGTTACAAAACTTTTTTTCTAGCTGGGCATGATGGCCCCCACTTTAATCCCAGAGCTTGAGATGCAGAGACAGGCAAATCTCTGTGCATTTGAGGCCTGTTTGGTCTACATAGCAGTTCCAGGCCAGCCAGAGCTGCATAGCAAGACCCTGCCTCAAAACAAAAGTCCTTTGTTCTAAGAGTTGCATGTTTCAGGCACACAGGAAATACAAGCACAAGAGTCTTGGAGCAGGCAGCCAGCTGCCCCAACCCCATGTCACGCAGGAGTGTGTTCAGCCCACACTCCCAAGTTCCTGCTGCTGAGTCTGTGTCCATGTCATTAGAAGCTTGTGAGGGGCTGTCTACAGGAGGACATATCCTCCTTGCCATTCCTGGGAAAAACCTTTGGAAGGAACCCTGTCTTACACCTGGGAATAGCCTGGACCCTGGTTGGGGATCTGCATGAGGAGCTGTTTCTACAGCTGATGCCCCTCCCCATGCCAGTGTTGAGACAGTTGCATGAGGAAGTTAAGGAAGTGTCACTCTGTACCTTCCTCCACCCTGTGCCCAGCAGGGCTTTTTGCATGTGTGGCCAGTCACTGGGGCTTCATACCCCTCTCTCAGGGATTACAGCTATTTAATAAAGCTTCAAATTCCTAAATAGAGAGCAACAGCACAGGCTGTGGGCTTTGGGTGCCTGCACAGGGGACATAGAGGATCAGTGAAGGGCCTAGGTGTGTAGGAGCCGAGCATCAGAACTTGAGTCCCATAGTTCAGTGGTGGCAGTTGGGACCCCAGTGGGACAGGGGTCATGCTGAGGGTTAGCCTGGCCAGAGGCTACAGGGCTCTCTTTGAAGGTGATGCCTTCAGCCTTTGTGTATGACCTCGAGCAGGAAGCATTCCTCTCAACCCTGGGACAAGGTGAGCATCCTGAGCTGAGTCCAGGCTCTAGGAGGCCCTGTGTTTCAAGAGGACACCAAAGATCTGGGAGTCTTTCACCTATTAGGAAATTGGTGCAGGACTTGGGGCCAACAACAACCACAAGTGGGTGTGCTCAGGGTGGTACTTCTGGCAGCACAGTCTTTGGGACCTTCTGGTCCCTGAAGATAGTGGAGGACAAGGCTCCATCTGCTCAGCAGTTATAGGGCATCTGCTTGGTCCCAAGGGCTGCTCCTGGCATACAACATCCAGCAGTTACCTAGGCTTGGCTGGGTTCTCTTTGGCACTTCTGGACACCCTAAAACCACCCCACACCACGGAGCCTGCAGGACAGCAGGGGACATATTTGTTCTCTTAACACAGCTGGGAGAACAAAGAGCAGAGGATGCAGAGCTGGCTCATACAGAATGACCATCCTCACTGGATAGACTCCACCCACCAGGGACCACACATCAGCTGCCCCTTAGCTGAGTCTCTTTCTCCCTATGGTTGGAGCCCAAAAGGTCCTGCAGTCCAAGGTTCCCCGGAGCAGAGCGACAAAGGAACTTCTCACCCAACTCTGGAGACTTCTCTGTAATAAATTATTAGAGTTAGGGTGAGGGAAGTAGAAGGCAGAAGGTGCCCCAAGGAGTAGAGGGCATCCCTGGGTGCCAAGACCAAACTAATGACCTGGTATGGGCTTCTAACTCCCCATAGTTGCCTCCAGTGTATCTCAGCTATCTAGCAGGTGAGGGCCAGGGAAGGATGGGCGGGGCAAGGTCTAGGACAGGTTATCCTTCTGGGGCTGCCCTTCGCCCATGCCTTATGTTCCCCCTGGTGGACAAAACGATTGGTGACTTGCCTCTGGAGGTGAAGCCTGGCTCTAAGGCAAACACAGGAGCCCTCGAAGAGCCAAAGTCCTGGAGGGAAGCTTCTGTACCCAGCACTCTTATTTACCTGGTGCTGGCAGAGAAAGAGGTGTATTGAGCAATCCTGTAGACACCAAGGTGTGTTAGGGCAACCAGGCAGAGTTCAGCTATGAAACAGACAAGCATTACTTTATTCTTGAAACTACAGCGAGGTGTGCTCAGATCCCTTCGAGGGGACCCTGGCAATGTGGCCTAGGCTAGGAGAGGGGAAAAGAAAAATGGTAGCAGGGTGAACAGTGTGTGGAGAGCAGCCAGCAGAGAGGCTCAAAGCATAGCAAGGTGATAGGAGCAGTGGAGGCCCAGAGGATGGGTGATCATTCAAATCTTTCCCGGCCTCAGAGGTCTGATTACAGGTTACCTGTGGTGGGTCTCTTTCCTGGAGGCATTCTCTGAACAACGCCACCAAAAGCATTCCTTACTCTCTTCCTATTCAGAGGCTGCCCCTACCCAGAAACAAAGTGTGGGAAAGGTTCTTCCAGGTCATTTGGAGCTACCCTTACCTCTTGGAGTGTCCAAGAAGACCCTGTGACATCCACCGTCCTCAGAAGCAAAACCGAAAAAGAAAAGAACTTTGCCCTGGACAGAGACCACAGCAAACCCACCCAGCCCAGTATGAGACAGTTGGAGTAATTCAGCCCTGGTCATCTGGAGCGTAGTCAGCCCACCCATCCTTGGGCTCCGTTTAGTCATTTGTACGCAGGATTATCAAAGTCCAGGAGGCTATTCAGGACACCCAGCCCGATCTCAAAACTTTCCCCTAACCTGAAGGAAAGGGACTGGCATTCCACAAACCATGGCCGGCTCCTTTAGCTTAGTAGATAGACAAGTCATTTGCATTCATCGTACTCCTCTCTACACCCCAGTTCTTTTCCTCTATCTTGGATGCTATTTGCATTAAAAGAGGTAAAAGGTAGAATAATTAATGGGGTGCGCTTAGGGTGATCAAGTTTTTGGCGGACAGAGGGTGAGTACTGGGGAACAAGTAATGTGGCTGCAGACTGGGACTGAAAGGCACTCTAAACCACATCCAGTGCCCCAGGGACTTTGCGGAAGCGGGACGCCTGGGCAGGCTTGTGGGTCTCGGGCAGCCTCGCAGAAGCAGCATATATAGCGAAGCATTGTCCGTTTTCCTTGCAAAGTTCCTCAGCTACACCAGGGAAGATTTGGAAATCTTTGGTTATGCTCATTTGAGCTACTGGATTGCAGGAGAGAGCAGGCTTCCCTGTCGCTCTTGCCCCCGCAACGCCCAGCGCAGCGGCCAGGTGGCGCTGTATTGCTCCACGCGTTCCCGCCTCGCCCCGCCCCGGGAAAAGCGAAAGCGGCTCTGGCGGAGGAGCGGAACACACCACCAAGGGCGCGCGCGGGGGGTGGGATATGATCGGGCGTGTGCGCTACTCCTGCAGACAACGCTGCTGCCTCCGGCGCCCCCCCCCCACGCCTCGAACTTCTGGAAGAGGTGGTGCGCTCCGAGCGGTTCCCGGAGCTCCTAGGCTCCTGAGCAGGCCTGCAGCAGGCACCTGCACCGGGTTCCTGGGCACCGGGCGCCCGCTGCCAAGATGCTGGGGCTGCTGGTGGCGTCCTTAGTCCTGGCGCTCGCCTTCTTCGCGCTGCTGGATGGTTGGTACCTGGTGCGCGTGCCCTGTGTGGTTCTGCGCGCACGCCTGCTGCAGCCGCGCGTCCGCGACTTGCTAGCAGAGCAGCGGTACGTGGGCCGGGTGCTGCCTTCGGATCTGGACCTGCTGCTGCACATGAACAACGCGCGCTACCTGCGCGAGGCCGACGTGGCGCGCGCCGCGCACCTGACCCGCTGCGGTGTGCTGGGGGCGCTGCGCGACCTGGGCGCTCACACGGTGCTGGCCGCCTCGTGCGCGCGCTATCGCCGCTCGCTGCGCCTGTTTGAGCGGTTCGAGGTGCGCACCCGCCTGCTAGGCTGGGACGACCGCGCCTTCTACCTGGAGGCGCGCTTTGTCAGCCTTCGCGATGGCTTCTTGTGCGCCTTGCTGCGCTTCCGGCAGCACGTGCTGGGCAACTCGCCGGATCGCATAGTCCAGCACTTGTGCAAGCGCAGGGTGAGCAGCCCTACCCCTATGCCCCTGCCCTGTGCAACTCCCAGCCCCCTTCCCACGGAAGACCTAGTTGACATTCTGGGACTGGTCTTATATCGGAACACTTTTGCACTTTTCCGCTGGGCCCATGCTGATGCCCCTCATGGGGTCCCCACCTTCTATATATGAGATGCTCAGACCATGTTTCTTAGAGTCCAAGTCCTAGTTCTGTGTGGTCTAGAGTGCTGAGTCACCCTCTCTGGTTTCTGACAGGTGCCTCTTCCTGAGCATGGGATAACAGTATGGTCAGTTAGAAGCAGTTGCTGGGAATTCCAGTGGACCTGAGATCCTTTTTAGCACAACTTGCAGCTGAGAAACCTGGGATGGATTGACTCCAAAAGACCACAAGCCTTGTGTCTTTCCAAGCTTAGAGGGAGGAGAGCCCGATACCTTCTGGGACCCAAGGTTCCCCAGGGCCCAATCCTCCAGCTTGGTGGCAGAACCAGCTCCTTCAGTGTGGCAACTGTGACTCTGGAGACAGCCAGGGTAGTGATGGTTGCCAAGGCAGACTCCTGAAAGGTGCCAGGGCAGGCCCCACCCTATTGAGCCCTCTCTGCCTTAGATAGGTGCCCCTTCTAGAGCATAGAAATGACCTTACATCAGTGAAGGGGAACACAGACTCAGAGATGCCGGTCATTCACCCAGTCTGCACAGTGGTTGGTGTTAGACAAGGATCCCTGGCTTTCTGTCTTTGTTGAGTCATGAACTCCTAAGGGCTGGTTGGTACTGATTGGTACAGTGCATGTGAGGGGACTGGAGGTGCTGGCACAGCAACCGATGTGGAGAAGGTGGAATCCATGCATGCAGGCATCCCAGCTCAGCTGGAGGCCTGGGGTTGCTGGGCGTTTCCCTGGTTACTGGACTGTGTCATGGGTCAGGTTGGGTCCTGGAATCCTAGAGGCTAGTCTGGGGCCATGTGCTAGGAAGAAGTAGCACCGATGGCAGATTGCACCCAGAAAGGACCCAGGCTCTGGGCTAGCAGTTCCCACCTGCTGTGTGGCACTTGCCATGAGAGAGGTTAGAACCTCTGCTCAGCCTCTACCTCACCCCTCAGTCCTGTGAAGCAGCCTTGTCTGGCACTTCTAGAGGAGTGCCTCCCCATGCCCTGCCCCTCATTCTGCTTTTCCCCAGGCAGCTAGTAGCTCGCCAGGCAGCCAACCTCACAGGCTTTTGCCTGGTTCTAGAGACAGGCTTCAAGCATGGCCTTGCTGATGAGGCCTAGCCAAAACAGATGAGATAGAACGAGCTAGGAAGGGGAAACTAGGTTAGAGGGATTGGGGAGGTCCTAGGCAGGTGTCATAATGGGGCTTGGTTCCTGCAAGGTCAGAGGCTAGAGCATGATGTAAGCAGAGGTCCAGAGGAAGGAGAGGGCCTGGCTGGTTGCCCCTTTGTTATGCCTCTCTCTCAACACACAGCAGCAGTTGGCTCTCTGAAGCTTTAGCTTCCTGTCCCCTTGCAGGTGGAACCCCCTGAGCTGCCGGAAGACTTGAAGCACTGGATCGCCTACAATGAGACCAGCAGCCAGCTGCTCCGTGCTGAGAGTGGGCTCAGTGACACCAGAAAGGACCAGTGACCACCACATCTGCACCCTCCCTGCACTGCCTATCAGCCAGTCCACTCTACAGAAGGGGCCACCTGGGCTGCATTCCTAGCTGGTGTGGTCTTGGACAAGCCTGGCACCTTTTACCTGCTTGACACTCCTCTGTGCTTACCTCATCTTGGGCAGCTGTTGGGGTGAACACTGTTGTCCTGGCCCAGCTTTGCCTCTGGGTCCCTATAGCATGGCTGTTCTAGTGTGTCTTGATGAGCTGGATCCTGGAGCAGAAGGGTCAACACAGAGCCCAAAGTCAAGGCTGCTGTGGCCAGGCAGGCCAGAGTAGTCCTGGGTGTGGCTGGGGCCTGCTTCTTACTCAGGGACAGCCGGCCCTCTGGAGGGTCACCTTATAGCAAGGAAGATAGGCCAGGACCAGCCCAGGGGCCCCTTAGAACACAGAAGGGCGTGTGGAAGCTGGCCCCTGGCCAAGATTCTGATGATGCCCACCACTCTTAAGAGGATGTAGCCTGTCTAGCCAGGTCACTGAGGCCAGGAGTCCTGGTGTAGGGGGGTCCCATGACTATGCCGAGCACCTGCCCTGTCAGCTCAGGGGAGGGGGACAGCTGCTTGATGCTAGGCACTGCCTCCTTGCTACCTCTCTAGGAACCATACCTGGAGCCAGAGCCGAGAGCTTCAGTGATGCCCTGACCCTCACTCACACCCCCCTGCCCCCATGCTACTATGCTTGCCTTAGTGCTGTCAAGGGGAAGCTGCAAACTGTTTTATTTAAAGAAAGCACAAAATTAAAGAGTTTAAAAGGCATGTATGCTGGGGAGGCTCTCATTTCTACAGGCTTGCCACCCCTGCACAGACCTATCCTTTCCTCGGTGCATCTTCTGGAGGAACATGGATAGCATAGGGTGTCTCTGAACGCACAGCTAAGCCTGATGAGTCATGGGATTGAGACCAAGAAGGAGCAGGCTAGAGCCCCAGCTGGCCTTCCTACCTTGATCCCCTACCCCCAGCCTTTGAACTTTGCAGCCCTAGTCACATGTACCTGGCATAGGCAGCAGTGGGCTCTTCGTGCCCTTTGTGGGCAGGGTGAGTAGGAGTCTCAGGATTTAGAGCGGATGTTTTTATGGGGGCGGGCAAGGGATTAGGTTTGTGCTTTACCCAACGTAGTTCAGAGGCCTGAGGGTCTGAAAAGGAGTGGGTTCATTTTAAGTAATTACTCAGCGATGGGGGAGGGGTGGAGAGGTTGTGCTAGCATACAGCTTGGAAGACCTGTCTTTGCCACCTCTGGCCCTGAACCTGTAGGCACATGGGTGGCTACTCATTGTCTTAATTTCAGAGGCTTTGGGAGAAGGGTTTTGCCCTTCCAGGAGATGGTCAGAGAGGAAAGGGTCAAGGACAGTCTAGCTGTGAGGGTCTGGGAGGGTGTATGGCTGGCCCATAGTGCTGCCAGACTTTCACTGGGATTCCAGATAGTAAACAGTAGGAGCAAGGTGGGGCTTCTGTGTCTCTGCCTGCAGGGCTAGAGGGGCACATTGCCTGACCTCGGGTGTTCCCTGCTTAATGACCTAGATGTGTAGTCATTCATCCAGATGTGTACATAGGTGGGTAGCTCCAAGTTAAACCACGAGGCAGGGCTGTTGCAGTTCTGTGTTGTCACTGGGGACCAGGTAGCTGAGCCGAGCTTGCAGCTCAGCGAGCTGCCCCCTCAGGGGCTAAGCTATGGTGTTGCTGCCTCCCTGTGGACCCGGGACTAGGGTTAGACTGATAGTGTCTCTGAAGAGGGTTGAGGCAGTACCCCAACTGTTCCACTAGGGGGTGACATCTGCCCAGTCTCCACAGTGAACTGATAAGCCATGGCCTCTTGCCTGCAAATCCAAAGCTCAGTGAGGCTCTCTGAAATTAAATTGCAGTTTGGTGATGGCGGTGTGTGTGTGGGGGGGGGGGGGTTGGGCGGGGAGGATTGCTCCACTGGGGGTACTGCAGGTATGGAGTTGGTTCTAGAAATGGTGGTGGTGATGGACTTCTTTGAATTCAAGGCCAGCCTGGGCTACAGTGCTAGTTCCAGGACTCCCAGAGCTGTTATACAGAGAAACTTTGTCTCAAAAAAAACAAGAAAAGAAAAGAAATGGTGTTTAGTTGGTGACTTAGGGGGCCAGGTTGGCAGCATAGAATGTTAGGGGGAAAGGTGCTCCACACACCTCTCAGGGGGCTTGAGGGACCCTGCTATTGTCCTAGTTACTCTCCTCTGTGCTTGCAGACTATTGGACAGTCTGCTACCTTCTTCACAGGGCCCAGCCCAGCAGTCCTACTTGCCAATGGGACTCCAGGGCCATGGCCCCCTTAGCTGGAGAATCCAGGAAGTGCTCAGTTAAGAAGCATTAGTGCCTGGGGTCATTCAGGCCCCATGGCTGCCACATGCCTCACAGATGGCAGAGTGGCAGCCACAGGCTACACTGGTAAGGGAAAGCAGCAGCCACAAGACAAGGGCTCTTAGATCCCAAGGAGCATGAGCTCCTGGCTGGGGAGTCACTGTCCCTCCATCCTCAGCCCTGGTCACTGCCCCTGGGAGTGCTCTGGGCCCAACATGGCATTGGGTCTGAAGTAAACATTGCCTACATTTGATTCTGCAGCTGTCTCAAGGAATGGGCAAGCCATTCTAAGAGGTGTGTGTGTGTGTGTGTGTGAGAGAGAGAGAGAGAGAGAGAGAGAGAGAGAGAGAGAGAGACAGATTTTTGGAGATGGACATCCCAAGAAGATTAGTGTAGAGGCGTTGCTGAGCATCTGACCCCCTGTTGTATTCCTGGCAGATTTGGACAGACTACAGATTCCTGGAAGCAATGACATCCCAACTTAAAGCTTTCTTTTTGAGACAGGGTGATGTTTAGGGTGCAGGGGGGGATATTATTAGGGGAGGGTTTTCTGGACTGAGGAACGTGCCCTGGACTGAGATGGGCTAGTTTGTAGAAAGGGTGGTCCAGGAGGCCTTTCTCCCTCTAGGTTTATGTCTCTTCATCTGAGATATGAATGAGGGTCAGGGTCCTGGAACATGCCAGAACACAGCTTGTCTTCCCCAAAGGCAAGCTCTTTACATTCCTAGTGCCCAGCAAGGACAGGAGCCTCTTCATCATTGGCTTATTTTATTTTCCATAATTTGGTGGGACAGCGTGAGTGACCTGAGGCCCAGCGAGCTCTGCTCACAGTGCCATGCAGACAGAGATGACTGCAGGAGGCACCAGGCCCTGCTAGGAGAGGAGATATAAGAGGAATGAGGCACCCTGTGTGTCTAGAGTCCTGTCACCAAGCCTGGATCTCCTGAGTTGCAGAGGTCACGGAAGCAACAGTAGACAGGGTGGGCAACCCCAATGCTGTCAGGGTCAGTGGCCAGGCAGGAACTGGAGCAGGAGCGGGTCACCATAGGACTGTGGTTGAAGGGGAACTCTGCAGGATGGGCAGATGTCAGAGCCTGAAGCCACTCCAGCTCCTATCTCTCTGCATACCCTTTCCATATCATTCTACCTTCTCAAACCTCTCCTGCAACCCACACCCCAGTTCTGCCCAACCCTCAGCTGTGGCACATCTGCAGAGCATATGTATTCCCAGGCCGTGAGTGGGGGCTCTAGCCCAAGTCACAGTAGCAAACACTGACAGCCATTCCTTCTCCCTTATCCACACCTACTATCTCAGTGCAGGTGCTTAATGGCTATCGCTCTACATGCATGCACTCACACTCATTCATACATTCCTCTCCGCTTCCTAGGCTAAACAGAACAATGGTGGATGAAAAGAAGCATGGGCAGGGGAGGTAAACCTGACCCCAGGTGGACCAGCAACCCTTGCCTGAGCCCAGCCTTACCCGCTTCCACTGTCTCCAGTACAGTCTTACAGGCTGTGTCTTCCAGGTTGCACTGAGCAATATTCTTGCAGGCGTTAATGGCTGTGGGCTGCTCACAGGTATAACACCTGAAGGCTTCACCTATCAAGTGTTGGGAGCACGCACAGTCTCACCACCTAGCTCCAGGGACCCATATTGGAACTAGGTAGATGTGAGTGAAAGTGACCTCCTGAGATTCTTCAAGACCCAGATGGCTGGCTGACAGACTGGAACACCATGTCCACCATCCAAGTCTGTCTCCCTCCCTGGAAAACAGGCCATGGCCATGACTTCTGTCCCAGGACAAAGTTGAGTTCTAAAATCCAGAAGGCTCACCAAGGGTCCAAAGGAGGCTATAAAGCCTCCCGGCTCCTCTCTTTCATTAGGACATGGGGTAAACTGAAGCCCACAGCAGACTCCCCATGTTAGTCTCACTCCCAGCCACTCACCAGAGCCCATGTTCCAGGCTGCCAAGAGCAACAGCCAAGTGGTGCAGTGAAAGGCCATTCTTCAGTCCTCAGGAGCTGGGAGCCTGTCTGGTTTCATGTTTGAGGATTTATACTCAGCCTCCGGCTTCGGCTTCTGGGTGTTGTCAGGACCAGGGTGACTCAGGAGGGTGGCACAGGGCTGGGGATGTGGGTGGTGGATGGGAGCCATCATCACTTCCCATCCTGGGGTGGGGCTCCTCTATGGACTTCTTGGGAGTCCCTGTCTGGGAGCCCTGTTCCTAATTCTGCTGGCACACCTCCAGTGCTAGACACCCTGCCCTGTTGTCCCAGGACAACTCCAAATGAGGAAGGCTTTTAGAACTTGGCTCAACTGGCCCTTTAATGAGCCTCTTGCCTCAACTATGTCAGATAGCCCCAGTCCTGAGGGCTCCTGTGCAAGGCTGCCTTAGATCTGCCTGATATAGGGAACTTCACAGGAACTGTATCCCCATCTGCCTAGCCAGAGCCCAAGACTGATCTATGTACCCACAAAGTAGAGGCTGAGCCGGTGTAGAAAGGGGGAGTAGCTGGTGAGGTGTAGGTACTATGAAGGTAGAGGTGGACATGGGACATTAGACTGACCACAACTGACCATTAGTGAATGGCTTTTCGATCAATCTTGAGCTTTAGTTCTGGCAATAGACTCCACTTACCACCCCCCCAAGGCCTCCTGAACTCATAGTCTCTCCTGAGTCCCTATGCCTATTCCTGTGCTGGGCATTTTATGTCATGGACACACTAGATGTTTTCCTGTGCCATAAGGACCATCTAGGCCTTCATCCTCCACAGCCCTCACCAGATGGGTTTCTATTTTTTTTCTCTGTTCTCCAAGGTTCTAATGAATGGCCATGTGAATGGATAGGGGGTAGGCAGATGAAGAAGGAGAAAAATGGCAAAAGATGGATGGATGGATGGGTGGAGGATGAGTGATGGATGGTTTGATGTTGGGTGGATGGATGTTGGGTGGATGGGTGGAGGATAGATGATGGATGGACAAGTAGATGGATGGATGCACGATGAATGGATGATTAACTGCGTGGATGGATATATACTTAGCTAAAAATAAGTGATGATAGATGGGTGACTGCATAGGTGGGTTGTCAGCCTACATGTGTGTCTCTTGTCAAGAGCCAATAAGTGGGCCACCTTTTACAGACTGTCACAGCAGAGTTATAGCCTGACCTTGTGACAGAATGGGAATCAAGAAGGAGCTTTGGGCCAGGCACCTAGGAGGCATGGGTTTTTCTCATGGCCTTTCAGCTTTTCTATGTGTGGCCTTGGGATGGTCCCTTTGTGTTTCCAGACCTTGGTTTCACATTTATGGGTTGCTAGGGTAGAAATGACCTGGTGCTGTAGGGTGAGGCCTTTGTACAAGGTTTGCATGAAAGTAAAGAGAAGGTATGGCTGGCAGAATGAGGGACTGCAGTTCCTGCAAGTTAAATAGTGGGGCCACTCAACTCTGGGCCTCTGTCCTCAGACCACACCCAGAGGTGAGCCAGAGAATGTTTGATTCTGAAGCCTGGGAGACTGAGTCTAGATATGGCCTTCTGGGTGACCTACACCTGCTTACCAGGCATTCACTCTGGTCTCCCCTTCTTTCATCTGTAAACGGGACAGATGAACATCCACTGTACCTTGCTCAGCAGAAGTGGGTCTTTATGGCTCTGTAAGGCCCCTTGTACCACAGTGCAGGTGAACTTGGACTCCAGGGCTAGGGACAGAGTGCTGATGAACAGTATAGGATTGTGTACTGCAAATAGGAGATATTGACATGAGGCCGACCTAAGGCTGCCTGAAGGGCCTGCTTGTCCTGGCTTTGGAAAGGAGGGGTGACCTCACAGGTTAGTGATGGCAGGGGAGGAGCTAGGCAGAGCAGCAGCCAGGAGAGGGCACACAGCATTCTTGTAGTGGATCATGCCACTTCTCTAGCCCCCATTGCTAGGGTTGCGAAGGCAGCATTGTGTCTGGGTCGACACTGCTGGGCAGGGTTGAATTTATGCCCTTGTCTGGCAGCTTCTTTATGTGAGTTCACACCCTCACCACTGGTCCCAGGTGTAGAACCTGGAGATCGGGTTTGAACCCAGCACAGGATAGTGTATGACTTGGAGGGTCACCCTTCTGAGTCTGGAACAGAGCTTCTCCATGAACCTGAGTGCTGCAGATGCCGTGATGTGGCCCTGGGCCAGTTATTTCTCTTCTCTGAACCAGTCTAATCCTTAAATTGGAATGATGACAGTCCTAGCCCCTGGGGTTGCTGGGATGCTGAAATGAGGGAATATGTGTAAAACCCGGCCAACCAAGACTGCCTGCAGAAACCAACAGAGGCTCTGACAAGATTCTCCCAAATTGTCTCTCTTGCACCTGCCCTGACAGGGACCCCTAGGTTTCTCTTCATGTCTGTACAAGCACCTGATGCAATCCCCAGCTTTTATGCAAGCTGGAACCTTGGCCACTTCCTGTTTCCTTCAATCCAGCTGGCCATTGTCCAGCCCTAGCCGTCTGCCAGATCATCCTGTTTGTTTCTTGGAGTCTGTCTTCTCCCCCTTATCTGTACCCTCTCCCTTCCACTGAAAGGCACTGGCTAAAATGCAAATCACACCACTTGCTACTCTTCTCAGAAACTTCTCCTGGATTTCTATTACCTTCAGGGCAGACTGCTCCACCCTTTGGTATGTGATGCTTGCTCTTCTTGCCTTCTGCTAGAGTATCAGCATTGCAATGGAGGAACATTTTTCCATTGCTCTAAGTCCCTTCCCACTTCCAACCAAGAACTGGCCATGCTGACTGTTGAGAGCATTTTCTGGAGGAAGGAAGGAGGGGTGGAAAAAGGGTGAATGGATAGATTAAAGGAATGGGTAGCCACCAGGATTAGTGGTACTTGGAAAGTGGAGGCAAGAGGGTCAAGAGTTCAAAGCATCTTCAGTCACAAAGTGAATTTGAAACCATACTAGTCTGCATGAAACCCTGTCTCAAAAAATGATGGACAGGTGAAAGGATGGAGAATGGATGGGTGGATGGATGAGAGAATGATGGGTAGATGATAGAAGAGTTTGATGGAAAGATTTGTTGTGGTTAAATGTATGGCTAGGTGGGTAGACAAGATGATGGATGAATGGATGGAATAAAGGATAGATAGATAGATAGATAGATAGATAGATAGATAGATAGATAGATGGGATGATGAGTGAATGAGAAGATATAAAATAGATGGAAACCAATGACTAATAAAATGTATGGGAGGATGGATGGATGGATTGTAAGGTGGGGAAAGGGTGGATGGCTGAGTGGTGGGGTTTGTGGGCAATTGAAGTCAGAGATTTGTTATTTCTTCCAAAGAGATCTAGGGTAGTGCTATCCATACCCCAACCTAGACCTCAGACTGCCCTCTCCCCAAGGTAAAAACGGCTTTTCTTGTAACCCTTTGCAAAAATGCAGTTGTCACAGGCCTGGAAATCCCAGGAATGAAGAGCTCACATTCTTTTAGGACAACCCTCTTCTTCCAGAAAGAAATCTGTCTCTGGTCATATTGCTTAGAAACTTAAATTTGGTTTCTGTTCAGGGCAAGAGCAAGGCTGGGAATGCAGAGAGTTTGTTGTTTACTTCTAATTTCAAGGTCAGAGGGATGGTGTTGGGGTGTGTGTACTAGAGCTGTTAGGCCTCAGGAAAGGGTTGGAACTTGCCATATCAACCAGCCCTGTGTTGGAGCAGACCACTGGGTACCCAAATTGCTTTTCCTTCTTTGCTGAATCTTCATCCAGCTGAAGTCAGAGGCCCTCAGGTCATCAGGCCAAACTCTGCCCTATCTTCCTCCTACTGGCTGATAAACTTTCTGGATCACCACATTGGTCAGGCCCTTGGTGAGGATGGGGCCTTCCTGAAGTACCTCATTTTTGACCAGTGATGTGGAGAGGGGACTGACTGACAGACTCAATTTTATCGAGTCCAAAGAGGGACAAAACTCTGGAAGAGAGGCTCACAGCCAATGAGACTGAGGTCAAAGAATGTTATGGATTCACTTGGGCAAAAGCTGCAAATTAAACCCCTTCCAGGGTGACACACTGGATCCTGATCCTGGTCACAGACAAAATTGACCCCAGTTTTAGGCAGCCTCCTCACCCCTGGGTATAAACTGGCTCATAGACTGAGCCTTGTTCTATAGTCATAAATTGAGCTGTTTTCTGGTCATAGACAGCCCAGATCTCTCATCACAGGTGGGGCTTGTCCTCAGCCTCTGTGGTGGCCTATGGAGTGTCTGTCCATTTGTAAAGGCTCATATTATACAAGAAAAGTCAGGTGAGCAAGAATGATGTGATAACCGGACAATGCCTCTATCTTGTTGACAAAGTCAGAACTCAGAATTACACACCCAAATGTGGGTATCTGAGATATCACAAGAATTGTAGATTTTCATTATTCATATTGTAGAAGTCTACCCATTCTTCCTGTGGAGGCATCCAGACAGAGATCTGTAATTCTTGGGATTGGTTGTACCCCCAAGATTTGTGGTGGACCTCACTGGACTATGGGAGCCCTGACCTCGGAATCTGGCTCAGGAATGAAGAGCACCACATGAGGCAAGGATGTAGGCCCCCAAGTCCCAAGGACAGGGAGCCTCCAGGTTTGGGGTGTCCTCAATGGCACTGGTCATGGGACCCTAGCCTGGGATCAGAGCTACCTTTGGAGGTTGTGACCAAGAGGAAGATCCCTGGATCCAGGGTCAAAGATTGGGGCAATGATGGAAGTGAGACACTCATCTCAGCTTAACTGAAGATGCTACCAGCTGAGTGAGGGGCAACAGAGATGTCTGCAGGTCAGGGAGGAGAGAGACAGGTTTCATCAGGGAGCAGGGGTCTTGTTGGTGAGCTTCTCCTCTAGCCTAGCCTCTGCCAACTTATCAAACTCCCCACAGGCCCTAAGGCCTAGAAGGCAGCAATCACCTGATCTGCATGGGTGTCCCAGGCCTGGTGACTGTCCTTGCTTATGATTTTAAACTTCAGGAGACAGTAGAGAATAACAGGGATAGAAATGGAGTTAGAGATGTAACAAGGAGGCTCATCTCCCTGTCCGCAAGGCAGGTCAGTACCCAGAAAGGAGACTCAAGAGGTTGATGCAAGTGGCCTTTGTACTTCTTCAGGGCATCAGGGAACTGGGCTGTCAGGATAGTAGGGCAGAGTGAAAAGGTCATGGCTTTACAGCAGGCATTCCAAGATAAAGGTAAGTGCTGGGGCAAGGACCAGGGCCCAAGGGCTGCCCAGGGTGGGTGCTCCATCCACGTTGCATAGATCAGAATTGCAGCAGGAAACTGGCCGGGTTAGCCCAATGCCATCCACGTCTGAGGGCTCACATTTGCTGGCACAGGACTTGGTCACGGTGGAGTCCCCCAAGAAGGGGAACACTGTAGGATGCAGAAAATGTCAACCAGAAAGGTCAGTCCTTTGCTACCTTCATGCCCCAAGCCCAGGGGCTGCCTACTCTGGGTTCACCCACCCCACTGGCCTAGATTCCTTTTTAACCAGGACCACTGAGTGTTTGTGACATACAAAGGACACCTATGGCATCTTGCACTGGTCTGTAATACAGAATGTAACCCAAGCTGTAAGGCAGCTAACTCTGCCCATTGGCTCCCAACAAACAGCAAGTGTCTCCCATCATGAGGGCAGAAGGGAAGAGAGGGAGGCCTGCTGGCTGGGAAATGATGGAATGGTAGTAAAGACTGTTTGGAAGCCCAGTAGGCCAACATCACTGGTCTGGAGAGGCTGAGACACTGGACCCCAGTTCTGTCCCACCCAGAGTCTACTGACCAGTCTCCAGGGAATAGAGTGTGGTCTTGCACATGGTGTCATTGATGTGGCAGGTGGTGATGGTGACACAGTTTGATACACTCACAGGATCCTGACAGGTATAGCACTGCAAGGCCATAGCTGGGAAAGAGGTGACAAGAGGACAGTAAACCGCCTGCTGGTAACATTCGCCTCTGGTATAAGGAGACAACAACATTAGCCAGGGGCCAGCTATTCACTGACCATTGATCTAGGTAGGTCTTACAGACTGTGCCTCTGGAAGAATGGACTCAGTCTGGGGCCAGGATGAGGACATGCAATGATCATCAAAACACACACACACACACACACACACACACACACACACACACACACACACACACAGGCCAGTTTCAAGCAGACATTGTTAAGGCAGGTGCCCTCATCATCAGTTACTCTCCTGCTGAAGTGTGCTGCCTGTCCTGGGATCAGGCAAATAGGTCCTTGGAGCACTGGATGGGAGCTGCACCTAGGACCTCACAGGTACCATCTTGGCAAATGTGTTTTCCCTGAGGGGAGAGGTGCAGGTGTAGAGTAAAGCCTGGGATTTCAACTTGCCTGCATCCCAACCCCAATATCAGCAGCCTCAGTAAGATTGACTGTCTCCAACTGGTCTAAACAATCTAGATTCACAGAAAAGTCACCTCCCCATCCCCAGGCACTTGGTAGGGCTTCTGCCTCTGGCCAACTCAGTCTCTAGAAATGTTTGGGGCCACCTGGCTTAAGTCCACACCACGGAGCACCTAACTGCTTGCGTGTCAGCATCATGTAGGTACCACATGTTCTCTTAAACCCCGAGTCCACTGGTCACCCCATCTCTGGACATTTCTGTGTCTCCTTTCTCCCTCTACATCTGCATTGTACACAGCGCCCTAGGCAATCTGCACCAGTGTCCCAGGTCTCCCCATTTTCCGAGTTCAAAGACCTTCCCTAGAGAACATGCTAAGAACCTGTAACTCCCAGCTGGCATCTAGGGCCTTACTGCTGGCTTCTGCCTGCCTGTCTGGTCCCAGCTTTGCCTTCTTCCCCTCTGCAACTCCCCCCTGAGCTACTCTCTGAAGACAGTCCCAAGAAGCACAAACCCTGCTGCCCCCATACTCCCCTATGCTCACCAAGCTCCCCGCAGGTGGCCAATACTAGAGCCAACAGCACCATCCAGGTCCCCTGCATAGTTTCAATGCTCACTCTGGCCTGCCAGGTGGGGATGCTGGAATGCCTACAATGGTGGTCTGACCGGTTGGTAAGGCAGATTAGAAAGGAATCAGATTTCTGGAAGGCTGGCCCTGTCTCCTCACCAACGCCCCATTCTCCTGGGCACTCCTCTGACTCCTTCCGGAACATACCCAGCCCCCCTCAGACTGTTCTTCCAGCTCTATCCCTTCCTGGTCCTGGGACTACTTTCCTCTTTCATTAGGGGTCCTTTCACACCATCCCTGTAAACTCCTAGCCAAAGGGATCTTCTAGATTCCTTCCTTTGGGACAGGTCAGTGGTCTCCAGGCTGCACAGAATTGGACTGTGGGGATTGGGTTCTCTTGCCTACTTCCAGCTATCTTAAAGACCCTTCACCTTATGGCCAGCTGCTGTCTGCAGAACAGAGCAATGGCCTGGCTGCTCTGGGCCAGAATCTTTCCAAGGTGATCTTGGGCCTCCCAGCTCCTCCAAAGTAGTCAGCGAGAAGGTGGGGTGTGCTGAATTGCCACTAACAACCAGTCCAGAGTTTGCTCAAAGGCCTAAGGAACAAAGACAGAACTTGCCTGATCAACAGGAAGGTTTCTGAAGGAAGGGTGCAATGGGAGGGCCAAGGGTGGCTTTAAAGACTATTCCATGTTTCCTGGAGGGTCATCCACACTGGGCCCATCTCAAATGGCCCATGGGTTGATCTCAGGCCGGACTTCCCTGGGCCCAAATACTTCCCTCCACCTCCCTTCACTGAAAGTCAGGAGTTAGAGCAGTGGTTTTCAACCTGTGGCTAGCCACCCCTTTGGCAAACCTCTATGAAGTATCAATGAAAATAATTTTATGGTTGGGGGTCTCCACAATATGAGGAACTATATTAAAGGGTCACAGCGTTAGAAAGGTTGGGAAACATTGGGTTGGAGAAAAGGAAGTCTTCCCCCCCCCCCTGTGTATCTATGTGTCTATGTGGTGTCCTTGCCCCAGACAGGAGGCTGTGACAGGGATCCCCATAATCTGGCAGCACTAGGTCCCTGATTCCCCCATAGGTTGCTCCCTAGAGGATCCTATCTCAGTTGAGAAGTGTAGGGGTGGAGGCACAGCTGCCAGATTCTTTGCTAGCGGTCAGAGCCACACTGCTGCCGGGCCTTCCAGGGGACTTGTGGGCATCCAAACCCCACTCCTGTCTTGGTTTTACTCTTGCTGCCCCACAGCAAGGGGTGTCACATTCGTGCTTCTGCTCTGCCCTTCCAATTGAAGTGATCTTTGTGGATCTCCATTTTAGTTCTTTATGGTCCCTGGGATTTCTGCTAAGCAGCTCCACAGGGGTCTAGCTTCACCCTGCATAGGAGATCCTCATTTTCCTAGGCACTGGAGTAACCACTGGGCTTTCCAAGCCTAGCATGAGTCAGAGAATTGGCCTACCAACTGTATTTTTCCTCATGACAGTTCTGGAGGGACAGAGTACTAATTAATTTTAGTGTAGATAAAGAAACTAGGTTCTGAGAAGCTAATTGACTAAGACAAGGTCACCTGGCAAGCCAGGCAGCATCCCAAACCTGTCCGATTTTGCAAATCATTCACCATGCATGGCCATGACCACATAGCATTGGGCACAGACGTGCTGAAGTTAACTGGATTACAAAGCCTACTCTATGCCTACATGTTCTTAGGTTGAACCAAGTCCCTCCACCACACCCAGATCCGCTCAGCTCCCTCCTGTCCTCAGGCTCAGGGGCCCCATGTCTGTCTCACCACCTGGAATATACCTGTCCCCTAGGCATCAAAGCCCCTAGAGTTTCCACCAACTATACTGGGAGACCCAGGCTGTACCTGGGAAACTTCCATCATGGGGCAGGGAGGAATGTAGCTCAGCCAGGGCCTGGGCTGGCTCTGTCTGGGAGGTCCACACCCTTCCCTTCTCGATTCCAGTAACCTTCGGATCAAAGCTTAATGCGTGACTATGGTCAAGGCTCAGAGTGTAACCTGATCAAGACTCAGAGTACAAAGGAATCAGGTCTCAGAGCCTGTGACCAGGGTCAGGACTCAGAATATGATCAGAGTAAAAACTCACAGTAGGACCAGGATCAAGATCAGGGCTCAGTGTGGGAACCACGGTCGGGGCTCAGAATGTGAACAAGACCAGGTCTTAGAATGTAACCAGGAATAAGGCATGGCGATTGGGATCGGGGTTAGTATATAATCAGGATCAGTTCACAGTATGACTGGTGACACGTCTTATGAGTGTCTGGGCTTTGAGCTCAAAAGGTGACTGTGGAGGACCTTCACAGCACTTCCACTAAGCTAGGACATTGTAGGTTCTCTTTTGGGGCTACTGACATTGAGAAGTCATACCGGAACTATGACTCAGTCACATTCTACCTTTCTGTCCCTCTCACGCTGCACAGCCACTGGTTACCCAGACATACCCAGACTGACTTTGTCTGAATCACCTCCTTCTGGTTTCAGCACTAAAGAAATGTGCTGGTGTGATGGGTAGGAAGAAGCTTTGAGCAGAGACTCTGCATGGATTCCTGCCTCTGCCTCTCAAGGTAATGGAGATCAGCTGCAGAGACCTGGCTTTGATGCCTGGGAAAGAGAGCAGTGGTTACCATCCTGAGCTCCAGACAAGCTATGGAGAGGAGGTCTGTTTAGACAGATGCTCTCTCAAGTTCAGAAGAGCCCTGACTCTGCCTTCCCTGTCTGCACTGAATGTTGCCACTCTTCCTTTATCCTCTCACATCATCTCCCAGGGAGCATCCATAAACCCCATAAGCACCTATGTTTTTGGACTGGTACCCTGGCTTCACCATGAGAGCAGGTCATGCCAGGACAATTTGTAATCCTTTACTCCACCCACAGCCACTCAAGGTTATTCTGACCATGCACAGCCTTCACCCAGAATGTTCCATTGAGGGCCCCAGCAAGCCATGGGCCCTCCCCTTGCAGCCAGGATCTGCTGACCAAAGGGCTCTGGCTCTCCTGTCCCTCAGAAAGGAGCACCCAGGAGAACAGAAAAAGGCTCTTTTTGTTGTTTTGTTTTGTTCCTCAAGATAGGGTTTCTATGTGTAGCCTGGCTGTCTTGGAACTCACTCTATAGACTAGGCTGGCCTGGAATTCAGAGATTCACCTGCCTCTGACTCCTGAGTGCTGGGATTAAAGGTGTGTGCCATCACTGCCTGGCCAGATGAGTGGCTCTTAAAATTCCCACACTGAAAAGGAAGTGTCTCACAAACAGGACCCAGGAGGGTACTATGGAAAGAGGCCACTGTGCCCTGTTCCTCCAGGATCTTTCTAGAAGGATGCTGGTATGCATGAACCCCTGTGCACCAGCCTCAGGACCCATGAGCATTAGATATCCAGTTTCATCCTTAAAGGGAGACAGTAGACATGTCCGTACCCTCTCACTCACTAGCCAGTTGTCAGAAGAATGTTTCTAGAAGGGCAGAGTCTGCTCTCAGGGGAACTAGAACTGCCCCCATCACTGTCCCTGTAATCATAAACCACCTTAGTCTTCACTGTTGTAGTGCAACCTTTCCAGGAGGCACCCAGGAAGATAACATGGTGGTAGTTGTGGTTTAACTAAAGCCTTTCCCAAAGGACCTATGTGTGGAGTCCTCAGAAGAAACAATTAAAGATCACCCCACATTCAGACATCTTCAACCTGCTAGCCGGTCCCTCTCTTGAAAGTCTGCCTTGAAGCCTCTGATTTTGCAAATCAGTCACCATGCATCGCCATGGCCACCCAGCAGTGGACACAGATGCACTGAAGCTAGCTGCATTAGACAAGAGACTCATGTAGTAGCATCTTGCCTTGCCAGTGAATTTGTGTTAGTGGCCATATCCCTTTGGCTTCAGGTGCATATGGGTGTGGGGCTGGCTCTCTCTCTCTCTCTCTCTCTCTCTCTCTCTCTGGTTATGGATTTTGTAGGAAGGGCAGAGATTTCATCTTCTGGAGCAGGAAGGCTGCGGCTATTCTTTACTATTATCTGTGTAAACTGCTCACTAATAAAACACCCATTTATCATTTATCTTGGGTCTAGTGAACTCATTACTACCCAGCCTTCAAACACAGGTGTCTACAGAAGCAGCGTCCGGCAGACTTCAGGCTACTTCCAAGTCTGCCAATTTTCCCTCCAAGGAGCAGCACGGAGGCCACCTCCCACATGCCTCACCCCCTGCATCTTTCATTGGGTGCTCTTTACTACCTGTGCCACAGCCTTGATAATAAGGGTGATGAGGCTCCTACCTCAGAACTCTTCTTTTCTTGGACTTCCTGTATGTGTCCTCTGTTCATTTCCTGTGGCACTGCTGTGTGGGCACACGTGGAGGGTGGCGTGTTTCTTGGCATATGGTACAAATATTTCCTTCTTGGTCTTCTGCCTTTCAATTTTGCTAACAGCTCCATAACACAGGCTGCCCTGAACCTTCAGTCCCAGCCTCCCAAGTACTAGGAAGGTTCTGAGTATATTATTTTACAGATTCTTATGTAGTAATTTGCAATTCTCAATTTATATTTTGCATCTTGTTTATCTTTTTCTTTTGTGTTGTCTTTGTTTGTTCACTTTTTTTTTTTTGTTTTTTTGAGACAGCCCTGGTTGTCCTAGAACTCAGTCTGTAGATCAGGGATTCACCTGCCTTTTCCTCCTGAGTTCCGGGATTAAAAGTGTGTGCCACCACTGCTTGGCTATCTTTTCTTTTTAATTTTCAGTGGCTTTATTGACCATGCCTCACATATCTGGCAGCTCACACATTTCCAAGTGTTATCCGTTGCTGAGTGTGGTGATGCCTACCTGTAATCTCTGCATTTGGGTGCCTGAGAAATGATTGTCATGGGTTCAAGGCCAGCCTGGAGAGAGAGGGTTGGGGTAGATCCCACTACTGGGCTCAATAATTTTGACATAGCCACAGACATCTGGGTTGATATGTTCCATTATCTCAGAAAGGAAATCCATGCACTTAACTCTTGAACCATCCCTCCATTCCTACTGCACCAGGAAAGGTACTCTTTGTTTTCAACCAAGTTTCTTGACATGCAGCTCCTTAGAACTCTTGGAAATCCTGTAGCAATAAGAGTGTCATCATTTTATAAGTTGATGAATGACAAGTGGAGGGATGCCCCTCATTATTAGTTCCAGGATAGGGCTGATCACCTGAGAGATGCCTGCACAATTAGAGGGTGAGGACTTTTATTCCCACCCCAAGTCTCCTCTGGAGACAGGAGAGGGATGAAAGTTGAACTGATACCAGTGGCCAATGATGTAACCAATCATGGCCACATGATGAAACCTCCATAAAACCCCAAAAGGTCAGAACTCTCAGCCTCTAGGTCACTTAATGTGGGAGAATCTGCACTTCTTGGGAAGATAATGAGAAAGCACTTATGCCTGATGTTCCTTAGTGAACCCCAATAATTCAGGTGACACTTGTACCCATTTTTTTAAATCAAGGACATGACCAAAGATTCCAAAAACATAGTATGGAAAGACAGAGAGTGAAGGATGTGAGATGGACATAGTCTTGGGAACAGAGCCTCAACCTGTAAGATCTGATGAGGGCTACACATAGTTGGTATCTGAGTAGTATTGGAGAATAGTCAGCTGAAGTCCACTGCAAGATTGCTTGCTGGCATGAAAGTTAATGACCCCAGGATGAGAATTTCCTTGTCAGACCCCATAAAACTGGACACAGGCAGGAAGTTGTTAGAGAAGGCTCTTGTCCTGTCTGGGACAATGATTTTCTCAGGAGCCCCGTCAGAGGTTCCTTGCTTGGCACCCTGTGCTTTGTATGCCCAGAACAAAGACATGCAGACTTCTGTATCTGCAGCACTTTAAACAAGGTGCCTTGGACAGCAGAGTCACCACTGACCACAGTGGCCAAGCCCCTCGCTATGTTTTCAAAACCAACAGACTGCTATCCAGGCAGCTTAGGCACATTTCTCCCACTTGGCTTTCTCTCAGCTGCAACCTCTGTCACTATGACATGTCTTCTCATTCTAGTGCTCTGTCATCCCCCAATAACTACTCCACTCTTAGAAGATCTTTCTGATATTTAGTGTGACCAAAGAAATGGACAAGCATGAGAGATGGTGAGTGGTGCAGCAGAAGGACAAGCTTTGGAAGTCTCCTCTTTCTTGTACACCTCCCTCCTGTATCTGTTTCCAGTCTGCCCTAAATCCCTGCCATTTCGTGCAGAGTCCTAGAGAATGCAGTATTCTGTAATGTTTTCAAGGGTCAATTCTTCAGGAGTGTGGGTCAGTACCTTACTGCTACTAGGATTTTGTGGCCGAAAGGATGCCGTATTGTATGCGTTCATTCACAGTGGCTGATGTGTGTGAATAGCTCTGCTCTGAGTGATTGTGGTCCAGTTTCTGTGGACATGTTTCTTCTTAAGTCCAAGGGGTACCCCTTCTGGGTCATACCATAACCTTGGTTTACTCATACAATTAATCAGGGTCACATGGGGTTTGATAGGTTATGCCTTCTGGGAGATATAACCAAGTCTAAACAGGCAAGGACAAGGTAGGAAAGATAGAACAGGACAAGGTACAGAGACACAGGTAGCAGGGTTCCCCAAGAGCTACTGACAACAGAGGTGGATGTACCAAAAAGGGCTGTGGCTAGCGAATACCACCACTCCTCTGTAGAGCCTTCCTTCTCCACCTGCTCAACTATGGGTCTGTAGGAGGTTCTGGAGTCTCATTCAAAGTAAAGGCACTCACTGACTTTAGGTCAGAGTTCCTTTCAGCCTTCAAGCCCAAATCAGGGTGCTCCTCAAGTGTTCTAAACCCCTGTCAAGGCTGACCTTTAAGTGCCCTTACCCCCAAGTTGCAGTGCTCCCCAGCTCTCAGCCCCTTGTTTGGGTGCTCCTTGACCCCCAGTACCAAGTTTGGGTCATTCTTCTGCATATCAGCCCTAGGTCAGGGTGATACTCAGGTACTCCAGACTCAAGATGGGTGCTTCAAGTGCCTAGAGACTCAGCTCCTCCTCACGGCTGGCTCAGGGCATCGTCAGCCATCTGCAGCACCCTGTGCCTTTCAGGCCCTGTGTCTACCTGGAAATAGGCAGGCTCTTAGTGGAAGAGAGGTCAGTGGAGGCTACAGCAGACAGCCTGGACCAAGGAGACCTTGACTGACAAGAGATGGGGCAGGGTCAATGAATTGCCTGAATCCATTACCTGATACACTATTTCCATTGGACAACTCACACCATGTGATCCAGTTGCTTTTTATTCGGAAATTTGTTGACACAGAGGGTGGCCCACAATGGATTAGGCCTTATGTTTGTACCACAGTGGGTTTACACAGGGTTTCACTCTGAACTTCCTTTGGGCTGGCCAGACTGGAATGATCTCCAAGGACCAGGCCTGGACATGGTCCTGTGGGACCAGCTGGTAGTGACAAGTGTGGTCAGTCTCTGTTGCAGAGATTGGACTGGCAGCAAACGATAGATACATGAGGACCCAAGCCCAAGCTGGGGACATCAGGACAGCCTTTGTAGCACATCTTTGTCACCAGAGGCAGGTCTGTGAAGCTGATGGGAGACCCTGGGGGATAGGAGAGAGACCATGGTGCTTCCCAAACCTCTGTCACATCAGTCATTGTGCTGAGGGTCACCCCCCAGGCACTGACAACCCCTGCCTGGCCCCTGCCCCAGACAGAAGTTGCCAGACACCTTTCTACTCTGTTTTTGGTTTGTTGCCACCACATTGGCTCTGGGCTCTGCCTGCCTATTGAGCCAGCTCTGTGTGCAGGAAGAACATGTCCAGCCCACCCCTCCCACCACACTCACGGGTGGCAATGATGACACAGTGGGTAGAGTCCCTTGGGCATCTGAACTTGCCGGAGCAGCCTCCAAAGTCCTTGCACAGGTGGCACTGCAGGCCCTGTGTTATAGCTATAGGTAGACAGAGACAGGGGCAGCCGGTGAGCAATTCCTGCAGAGGGTGACACTCACTCTTGTATCCAGCACCTCACTTCCATTCTCTGCCAGCCTCATCAAGGCTCTGAAGCCCAGCTTCACAACTGTTATCTATGCTGCAAAGCCCCTCTAGACCTTGGAGGAAGACCCTGGTGCTCAGCCTACCACTGTGGGAGATACAAATGATCCTGTTGGAACCAGCTGGCCCATGTCTCTCTGCTCAGAACAGCAAGAACTGGATGGAGCAGAGATGAGAACTCCTGTGGGAAGGAAGTGCAGGTTCAGGCTCCTAAAGAACAGGGTGGAGGAGAGGTGGGACCTGAGACTTTAGCCATGCCCCCTTTATCTTCAGGGACCTTAGATACTCTTTGATATAAACGTTCTGTGGGCTGAGATGATGGGGGCATCATGATTACACAATTAGTAGGAAATCCAGGGCAAGGCCAGGCAGAAGGAAGATGGGAACCCAATGAGTTCTGCTGGCAATTTTCCTGACAAATACTATATCACTAGTCTTGTATTTAGCTCAGGGGTGGCCAATCAAGCAAGTGGTCTACCATGTTCTCTCTGGATTGCCTCATCTGTCTCTCTGCCTCTTCCCAGCCTCTTTGCATCTCTCTCCTGCTTCCTTAAATTTCCTTCCCTGGATTACAAAACCCCTAAGCACATGCCCATCCCTGGATACTTTCCAGCAACGATCGTGCTGCTGAACAACGATCCTGAACAAGTCCAGAGCTGACACTGAGCCGGAAGCTCCTAGGCCTTGTCCCATCCTAGCTGGGCCATTGAGTAGTCACCCCCTGGGGCTCCTTTTATAACCACACCTCTACCAGATCTCACATGTAAGTATGTCAGTCAGTTCTGGTCTGTCTCAAAGGCCAGTCCTTCATCCTATACATTATGGAACAGGAGACAGACAGGAAGTCAACACCACAGCAAGGTCGCCACCACTTGCCTTGACTGTTTACCATCTCTGCAGAGCAAGCTGAGACCTTGTCAGGGACAAAAAGGTATCAACAAAAGCCCCCAAGTTTGTAGCTGTCCCATGGATGTTAAAGACACTAAACAGACTGAGCATGGGTTCCCCAGACTGGAAGGGGTTTAGACAGCAGCTGACTGAGGGCCAGGTGATTGGGGCACCAAAAGGAACAGACAAAGGTTCTGGGGAAAATAGCACTGGTACCACCTCCCATTCCTCTTCATCTCCATGCCTCCTAGCTTTGCCCAGGCTCATCTTTCCATCATCCATGTAACACAAGCTAGCCTCAGCTCATAGGCCATCTCCTCCCAGGGAGCCTCCCAGTTCTGGGGCAGCAGTCCTCCTTTGATGCATGGACTGGCCTTGTTATTTTCATAATTAAGACTGTCATCACACTCCTATTCACTAGAGTTCCAGATAGGAATGGGGATCCTTTCCCATCCCACAGTGACCCACAAGCATCCATCACACAGCACCCTGGTGCACTGATGAGTCATGGGAGATGCTTAGAAAATAAATGAATGCTCTCTAGGAGCTGGGACAAGAGCAGGGTCATTAGAACAAAAAAAATAACCAACTGTCTTGTGTGTGTGTGTGTGTGTGTGTGTGTGTGTGTGTGTTTCCATCAAGGAGGCCAGGAAGGTTTAGCTCTCAAAAAGAAATTGGCTCTGGGTTCAGTGACAGGTCATGGAGACAGACCCTCGGTCAGTACTTGCTTAGAGAAAAAGAGCTTTGGAGAAGAGGGTGGGAGGGGCGATTGAATGAGCCTTGGGACAACACTCCACCATGTCCAGGTCCACTGTAATGTTGCCAGGTACAGCTGACTCCCTCTGGTCCTATTCGTTCATTCTGAGGTCAGCTTGGGATGCAGCTTACCCTTTCCAGGCTTCTTTGAGCCCCAGGGAGATGGCATTACCCATAGGTGCCAGAAAAGATGTAGGACATGGGGTATGCTGAGAGAGGCACATGGAGCCTGGCTCCCTCCAACTTGTAACTGTCAAGGCTTGAGGCCTTTGTTTTGAGGTGAAGGCATGATTTCCATGGAGGAAGGAACTGGTAGATCCCAGTGTAGAGTAGTCTCAGGCTTACAGATACTCCTGAAACATTAGGGTCTTGGTTAAGACAGAGAGGGTGACTGACCCATGGCTGAGTACTCCCTCTGAAACTTCAGCCCTGACAGTGACACAGGTCTCTGAACTTTGAGCTCAGGACCATCAAAGTGGATTTGGTCTGTCCTGAAGGTTTTGGGGAGCACTTAGTGGTCAATAGTTCAGGTATTCTCAGGTCAGAGAGTCCCCATGAGGCCTGGGCCAAGAAGGGTGAACTACAGCCAGAGATGTACACATGGACCTTCCACCCCACCTTAGATGGACCCCAAGACCTGGAGCATTCCAATCCATGGATAGAAACAGGTTTTACTAGGTGAGGCCTCTGAGAACTGGCTCTGGCTGTGTTTGAAGCACAGGTTGCTGATGGACAATAGGAGCAACTGTTTCTTTACTCAGGTGTTAGTTGGGGTTGGATATAGGATATGGTCTCCACTAAATGATGTCAAGGCCAGGCATAGTGAGTATATTTCGGGGTATCCCTGAGAGGTCACCAGCAAGCACTAGGATTAAAGTCCCTATTACAGAAGCAAATGAAACTAGGGTATAGAAGTCTGATGGGGATTAAAGTCAAGTGGATAAAGTCTCCCAAGGAAGGTGGAACAGATAGAATCTAAGCAAGGAGGAAGGAGGGCATCAGGAGAGAGTGGCTGCATACCGTCTGGGGCCAGAGGAGCCAGAGGAGCGCAAAGTAGCCATGCTTGTGTGTGTGCAGCGGTGTTGCTATGGAATTGGAGAGGCCTAGGGGTGGCTTTCAAACTGAGAAGTAAGCTGTGCAGTGCACTGAGTATTGTAGGGTCCAGAGAAGAGGATTTGGGAATCTATGAAGGCAGAGGACAGAGGCTGGTGGGTAGAGAGGGTCTTGGTTCCCAGGATGAGGAGAGCAGACAAGAAAGGGGTACCCACAAGGGTGAGTGGTGACCCAGGCTGTATGGACAGTGATGATAAGTAAGAATAGTAGGGAAAGCGGCCACAGCCCTGACTCACCTAGCTCCATGCTCAAGACCACGGCCAGAAGGAACCAGAAGAGAAGCCTCATGTCCTCCGTGTTAAGGATGAGGTTTACTGCCTGGCCACCCCTTATACCTGCTCATCGATCCCACTCCACCCTTGGCTCCTATAGCTGCTGGCTCCCAGCCCTGAGTCACTTGCAACCTGGCTCAGATGGGAGGTGGCAGAGCTTGCTGCTGTGTGGCCTCAGGGAGCGCCTGGTACAATTTCAGAAACCTTCTTCCCTCCTCTGTGGAGTAGGGATGACCCAACCATCAGGATCAAGTCTCTCAAGAAATGCCTTGTGCATGCCAGAAGCTCAGTACAGGTCCACTTCACCATGGAGCTGCATGGGGCATAGCATAAGCAATCCACCCTCCCCTCCCCTGGCAAGTGTGAATGAAGCTGGGGCCAGGTGAAGCTAAGGTGTCATTCTCATCAATTCACTCTGCGTGGAGCAAGGTAGCCAGGATTTTGAGGGGTCAGAGTTTCCTCATCTGCCAAGTCCTGTCCTGGCCCTCCCAGGACTAAGAAGCTCAGGAGAAGCACGGCTATACACACGGTCCTGAGAAAAAGGGGTGAGTGTTACCTATAAAGGGATGGTACTGGCATGGTATCAAGGAAACTGTGTCTTGTGGCATATGCCCAGTGTCAGCAGGAGGGACAAGCAAGGTCTTTGCTCTTAGAAGGCTCCAGGTTGGGGTAAGAGACAAAAGTGACATATAACAGGGCAGGGATCATACTGCCCATAGGATGGGGTATGGGCACTCAGTCTAGGCAGGAGACCCCATGTGTCTACTCTGGCTGTCCAGGAGGCTTTGAATTACTTCTAAGCTTTATGGGTACCCCCCAAATCTGGGGGTTGGGCAGGGCAAAGGGCCAGAGATTCTGAGAGAGGGGCTGGGAGAGTTAGACTCTCTTTCTGAGGATTAGGTAGAAAGTGGTATCAGAAATCAACAAGCCAGAAGAAGGCAGAAGTAGCCAGTGGGGTGTGTGTGTGTGTGTGTGTGTGTGTGTGTGTGTGTGTGTCGGGGGGTGGTCTTTTCCCACTCAGCTCCTCAGCCAACCCTTGGGCTTGTCTGCCCATCGATGGGAACTGATGGATCTGCCTCTCTTTACAGAATGGGGGTGAGTTTTGGAAATCCCCTGGAATCCTGTTAATACCATTTTTGCCTTGGCTGGCTCTAATATCAGGACAGAAGCCAGGGACCTTCAGAGAGAAGACAAGTAGGAAAGCAAGGTAGACACATGCCCTTCATTTGTTTATTCATTCAGTGGGGAAACATTGACACTGGCCATTTTGACGTATAGGTACATGGGGATGGCTAGGGGAAGGGAACTGTGGCATAAAAGTGTGTTTCGTGTCCTTGCTGGGCGAGAGCTTAGGGTTGGCAGAGACACATAGACGTATCCTTTCATCCTTTGGGGTCTCCTCAACGGAAAGTCCCAGGCTTGTCACTGGCCCCCAAGAGCCAGCTGAATGGGGACTGTCACTGCCATTTCACCAAGGAGAAGGCTGGAGTAAGAGCCTGTACTTGAGGAACCCAGGGCAGGCAGCTGCAGGATACCATGGTGCTTGCTAAGAAGTGACCAAACACTGCAACAAGGGGCCACCCTACTCCTGGAAGTCATCCTAGAGGTTCAGAATGTGAGCTTGCATGCTTGCTGCAGAAAATGAAGAAAGTAGTCTACCCTCTCTTCTCCATATGGGCTTTGGGGAGGCCAACCACAGGCACTTTGGCAGAGCATGACTCCCCCGGCAGCTTCTTTCTGGTGGGCTAGACCAGTCACACCCCTCTGCTCTGTAGCATGCTTCAGCTTCAAGTATTGACCTGGCTTCATCAGATCCCACAGAGTCACACACACTCTGTGATGTCATTGCTCCATCCAGCAGCTTTTCTTCAGTGACTCCCAAGCTGCGTCCAGAATGCAATGCTATAATCACTGCCAGCCACCCTGAACACCATCCATGTTGAGGGGCAACTATTTACCCTAGGTTGACAACACCCACTGCCTTGATCCCTAGTCCTTGACAAAGGCAGAGTCAGCTTGTGACAGTGGATGGAACTTTGTTCTTTAGTCTGCAACTCCATCCCATGTTTCTTCTCTCTGTATTCCCACACAGGGCCGGGCACCTCTTGCTTACTCCCCAGACCTTCAAACCTCCAGTTCTGATGTTCCCTTCTAAGGCCTCAGTTTCCTAACCCTTTAGAACTTTACATTCTGAGGTTTTCCAGTTTAAGAAGCCATGGCCATCCTGAAGGTATATAGCCTCAAAGAACCCCAACTGCTGGAAGAGCACCCATAAGAGAATGGGCTGGTACTAAACAGAAGAGGAGGTCAGATGGCCCAGGAAAACTAAGACCCCTCTGTGTCTCAGTTTCTTTTCCTATCATGACCCCCCACACACACACACTTTGTAGAACTGCTATGGAATGTGCAGAGCCACCTGCAGTGCCACACCACCAGAGATAAGACTCAGGACAGGCCATCTGGCACTGTTCCCCTAATCGGCAACTCCTACTGGCAGGGTTGGCCCTGTGTTAATTGAGCACCATTTGGGGCTCTGTGCTAAGCACCAAAGACAGGCTAGGCAGGTGCAATGCTTCCTGTAGGGATGGGTGGCAGTGTGGACACTGTGGGGCCTGTCTGGATGGTGTCATGAGACATGAGAAAGAAACTGCCTCCAAACACTGCAGCACTCTCAGCCACAGGTAATCAAGGGCCTCTTCTTCACACTCCCTTGAGGTGGGAGGGAGGACCTGGTCTCGGACCTCCTCCCCATTCTGACCCAGGATGCCACCTTGACTGGGGACAATGGACTTGCACAAGCAGGGTAATGTTTCCCAGGCCTCACCCACTGAGTCAGGGGCCCGCCTCTGAGCCTCCTTACCAGAGCCCTGTGGCTTCCACAGTTCAGTCCCAATGGTGTGTGTGTGTGTGTGTGTGTGTGTGTGTGTGTGTGTGAGAGAGAGAGAGACAGAGAGAGAGAGAGAGAGAGAGGGAGAGAGAGAGAGAGAGAGAGAGAGAGAGAGGGAGAGAGAGAGAGCATGTGCTCTATGCAAGCTCGGTTGGGGGCAGTTTCCTCTCAGCATCCTGCCTGGTCCTCAGGGGACACCACAGCCAGTACTGCCTTCTGGGCTTTGCAGCCACTGTTGTATATGCACCTGTGTTACTCCCTCCCCACTCCTGACCTCCCATGACTCCTTAGTCTCTCTGGGTATTCAATGTCTCTTCATCTCTGGGCCATTTCCCATCCAATTTACCTTTGTAATAAAGCTGCACAATTCATATTAGCAGGCTTCTATCTCCCATTCCCCAGTGGCCTGTCCCCAGAGAAGAAAATGGAGGCAGAAAACCACATCATTTTCAGCAGCAGAGTTCAGATCCACCTAACAGCAGGGAGGAAGGTCCCCTGTGCCCTGAGCTGGGTGGTCTGAGAAAAGCATTCAGGATGTGTGACCGGTAGGATATGATGGCGAATAAGACTCTCCTAGCCAGCCATAATCCCTTGCACGGACACTGGCCAGCTTCAGGAATTTCCTCACTGGCACATGAGAAGAGGGTAAGGCTTTCTGGGTCAACTACACTGGCATGAAAGGTAGATCGATGCCTCCTAAATTAGGATTGGGTTCTTCAGAGTCTTGATACCCAGAAGTCTTCAGTCACAATCACCCAGGACTTGATCTGGCTCCCTGTGCATTTGTCTCCCCATAATTTACCAAGAGGCCTTAGGATGTAGAACCTGCCTACAGGACCTAGGGAGCTGGCTGAAGTCTGCCTTGCTGTCCCGGTCACCTCACTAGCCTACTCCGCCCTGCCTTTGTTCCCTTCCTGTCATGCCCAGAATAGCTCTGGCCTGTGTACAGCCCAGGCAAAAATATAGCATGGGCCACCTGCCAGCCTCAAGGCCCAGCAGCTGGTGTGAGGTCAACAGGCCTGCTGAGCTGTTAGGGCTGGAGGGATCTTTGTAGCCTGCAGAAATGAAGCCATTGCTAGTACCCTTGGCCAAGAGCTGTCCTGATTCCAGGCCTAACAGAGTTCCTGAGCTAACTGGAAATGACAAAAGGCTTCCTCATATGGCCTCCATCATATACTTGCCCTGGGCAGCTGCTGGCCTCAGTAGGAGACAGCTCTGATGAGTCTTAGCTTCTAGCCAGTTCATGATCTTTCGTCCCCTCTAGCAGACCTGTCCTCTACTGGGTAGACTGGGGTGGGTTCCTGATGCTATGAAGGCGGAATTTGGCCACTAATTCCTTCCAGTTGGTGTAACTGACTGACACTCCTCTTCACCCCCACAAATAGCACTTTCTCTGATGCCCCTGATCTAGAGAGATCTAGATCCATATATCAGCCTTCTGAAAAATGAAAGGTTATGGCCTTGGAGTGAGGTATCTGGATTTCATCAATCCTTTTGTAGCTAGCCGCGGGCCCTCACTGTAGCTGAAGGAAGAGGGTTGGGTGAAGCGAGAGGGTGCAATTGTGTCTTTTAAGAGCTTTGTGTTTGAGTGGGTCTGCCTGGGGAACAGAGCTTTACAGCAAGCTCCAGAAGGTGGCCAGGAGTACCGGGACCAGGGCCAAGGTCACTGGTGTAGCAAAACCAGCCCCATTGCAGAGGTAGTACTGGCAACAGGAGGTGGCAGATGCATGCTTGGAGTAGCCATCGTACACGGTCTCAAAGCAGCTAGGTACACACGACTTCCTTACTTTCATCCGGTATGGGGTGAAGTCTACAGGGGACAGGACACAAGAGGTTGCTGTGAGAGGATCAGGACCTTGGAAAACCCAATCTCAGCTTGTAGGTCCACCAGTGCAGGTGGTGTCTCCCTCTCTATGCTCCTCCTATCCCTATGCTCCAGGTCACCGGACTCACAAGTACGTGTGGTCATGCAGTAGGTGGCCATAGCTGGGCAGCGCATGGGTTTGAAGCAGTTGTCTCCATTGTAGGCACACACATGGCACTCCAGAGTCTGGGCTGTGGGCAGTGAAGGGGGTCAGAGAACAAGAAGAAATCCTTTTCCTGCCACCAGTTGTCTCCAGCCAACCTCCCACTCCCATTAGGCACCAGGTCAGGACAGTCAGAAGGCAGGGGTACACTGGCCAGCCTGCCGACTTTCCACCTGCCTGTCCCACAACCGTGTCCCTCTAGTCCACCTTACCCACAGGCAGGCCCACCAGAACCACCAGGAGCACTGTGAGCAGGGGTGTCATGATGGAGATGTGAGGACAGCAGCTGGTCCTGGATGCAATTCAGGCTTGGGAAGAAGCAAAGCATGGACTCCTGCCCTTCTTGAGCCCTTGGTCTCCTAGGGAGAAAGCATCCCTACAAGGACAATGACAGAGACTTGTGATTACAGCTGGCTGGGTGGGTGGGGGTGCAGGCAGGAGAGACTACCAGCTCAGTGGGTGTTAACTGATTTCCATTTACCTGGAGATGGGAGGAGGGAGCAGGACATGCAGCATTCCAACAGAAGACCAAAAGCAAGCAAAAGGAGCTAAAGAAGGGGAGGAACGGGCAACATCAAAGAAACTTGGGAGGCCCTGGGGTCCTTGAATGTCAAACCCAAAGAGGATTTCACCCTGAGGTATTTTTTGGTAGGGGGCTTATGAAAACTTGGCAGGCAGTCTCTTCCTGGCAGAGCCTATAGTGCAGGAGAGTCTTCAGACGACTGGAACCCAGGTTTAGTCTCTTTTGGGGGCAGAGGTCCCTCTGGCGTTTGCTTCCTCTGCGTGGAATTCCCTCCCTCTCCCTCTGTGTGAGTCCTCTGCCACAGCGGAAGGGGTCATGATGAGTGCCCAGGTCCTACCTAAAGACTCTTCGGATGTATGCCAGATGATGCTTGCCCAAGACAGAGTTCCACAGGCTGGGTCTGGTGTTTGGGACTGTTGGGGGGATGTGAACCAATATTCTCCTCCCTGCTTATAGACGCGATCCGGCCTCTGCTGGGGGTACCAAAATACACTCTCCGGAAGACAACCCATCCTTCACGACCCATTTCCCTGGTGCCAGCCCAGGATTCTGAGATCCTGAATCAGGACAGGCCTGCAGCTCGGGCGCTTCCCCCCACCCCTCCCCCGCCCGAGGCTCCGCCCGAAAGACTGCAGTCTTGCTTGGGGAGAACTCCCAGCCTGGGCTGGGTGCGGGGTGACCTCGCCCTTGCCCTTCACCACCACAATCCCTGTCTCCATGGCAACTCACCCGTGGCCGCTCCCAGGTCCTTTCCGCGGCCTGACGGCGAGTCTTTACACTCTTCACGCTGCCTTTGCACCGCATCTCAGGCGGGTTAGGCTCCGCACCGGCAACAGACCCGCAGTGTCCGCTCACCTCTGGCTCCGCCCAGCCCCGCCCCAGGAACACGCTCCGCCCCCGAAGTATCCCAAGCCCTCCCCCCCAAGCTAATGTCTGTAGGCTCAATCCTGAGCTCTCTGGTTATGGCCCTAATGAGCAAACCTGAACATCCTCTGGGCATCAGAATGCGCCCACTCATGTGCAGATTCACAGTGACACAGTAGCGATTACGAGGCGAGTGCACAATTCCTGGAACTTCCTGGATATTCTCCTCAGGTTTCATCGAGGCTCCTGCCGCCCTCCTCCCACAAACCAATCAGCCAGGTGGACGTGCTGACTATGGGAAGAGGAACCACCTGCAACCCACTGCGCCTCTGTCTTTACATGGGATCCACGAGCAACATTTGCGAGCAAGTTTTAGAGGCATCCCATAGCTCACCATCAAAAGTCCACTACTAAATAAGTACTTTATGCCGCTGAAGTTTTATTTTTATTATTCTTTTTCAAGCAGCCAAAACTTAATAGGTTTTCACAAACCCTACTCCCCCCAACCCCGGTTCTATGAGGAAGAAAATAAAGTGGCACACATCCTCCAACAAGGCCACATGTACTCCAACCAAGTCATACTTCCTAATAGTGGGCCAATTCCCTTCAAACTACCACATATGGCATGTCTTTTGTGGAAGCAAGGGGAATAGTATCTCTCCTTGTCCTAGGTGGGCCAGGGATCTGCCCAGACCTTTTTGTGGGGTCGCTGCTTTGCAGATGGAATTGCACCCAGAGCTCTCAGATTTTGCTGCTCCTAGGCATTGTCTGGCTGCTGCCTCCAGCTAGGATCACCACTGGGCTTCTTCTTATTCCTGTTATTGTCTTGTCACTACCTCACCACATTGGTGTGCAGGCCTTGGGACTGAGCAAGACTACTATTTTACCACTGACCCTTGGAAGTCTATCCACACATACAGGATTGTTGTGGCTGGAGAGGGCTCCCATCTTTGCATACCCTGCCAAGGGCTGTGACCAGGCGGGTTCTGGTCAGTGGATGTGAAGTTAGGTTAGGAGTACCAGAGAAGCTGTCCAGTGGGATCATAAAGGGGTATCCAGGAGCTGTGCTTGAGATGCCTATGGACTTCAGGTTAGAAGACAGAGCTGAGCTCGGAGATTCCACTGCTCTCAGCTTTTCTGTAGCATCTTGTCAGCCTCAGATGCTGCTGTAGACCACAGAAAACCCGATTTCCCTGATACCTGCAGGCTGCCCCTCCCAGCATTGCCTGGAGCCTGTACACATTTCATTCTGTTGTTTGACAGTGGTTGTGTAGCTTTTCCGTCTATACTGAAACATGGAGGAGGGAGGCTTGTTGGGACTCACCTAGAGGAAATTTACAAGGCTCAAAAAGTAAATCAAACTCCTTAGTCTCAGGAAGCCCTGGGAAGCTCATTAAAGATTCATTAGCCCTCCCCCCTCATACAAGTTTCTCTGGGCTGGAGACAGACTCTCCCTCTTGTTGAACTGGCTGTGAGATGTACCCTAAGGATGCTGTCACCCAGGCTGGAGTGGATGCTTCAGTAATGTGGCTGCATTCCAGGCATCCATGCTGTTTTTGTTTTGTTTTTATTTTATGTGCATTCTTGTTCTGCCTTCATGTGTGTCTGTGTGAGGGTGTCAGAAGCCCTGGAACTGGAGTTACAGACAGACACCCATGTGGGTGATGGGAATTCAACATAGGTCCCCCGTAAGGTCAGCCAGTGCTCTTAATCACTGAGCCAACTCTCTATCCACACTGTTTTAGGTAACCATTCATACACACTTCTGTATGTAGCCTCAGTAAACTCCCTGAACTTGGGTGCAATTGCTGTTTTGCCATCAATATCATGTCGGGGGTTCATGTCTCACCAGGAAAGGACTCCTTCACTTGCCAGCTGGATACCCTGGGCAAAGAATTCCCTCTGACAGGTGTCTTTTACTGCCTGATTCACTGGCCACTAGGTGGCGAACCAGCACCAGGCTTGGTTCTCAGCTCCAGGAATGGTGGCCCCAGAGAACAGAAAAAGCTACCCAGCAGCCAGCACAAGGTATTATCATCTGTGGATCCTGGGAAGCTTCCTGCTTTCTGGGGTTGGAGCATGTTGGTCCTCACATTTCCCTCCATCTTTCTTCCTCACGGTGAATGAATGCCCTACAATGTCTGGTAGACAGGGTCATGGCTCTCCAGCAGACCTGCTCCCATAACAGGCTTTGCTGACTGGGTGTGGGAGTGTGTGTAAACAAAACAAAACAAAAGAAAAGAAAACAAAACCAAACCAAACCCAGGCTCAGCAAATCCAGCACCTTGTTCCAAGTGGGGTCTTGGAAGGGCTCAGAAAAAGAGACTCACTGGGTGGAGGCAGCAGAGTTCACCCCAGACCAAGCAGCACCTTACCTGGACATTGAGGCTTGGTTTAGGGAGCCTGCATTACACTCCACCTCTCGCAAACCTCTCTTGCAAGCAGGGTGGTGAGACTGCTTTAAGGTCCAGGTGTAGGTACATGAAGGGAAGAGGGGCCCTCACCATCCCTCTGACATCAGCAAAGGGCAGGGTTTGTCACTCACATCTGCCATGGTGTTAACCCTGTGGGTTTGCAGGGAAGTGGCTGCAGTGAAATGGGCTGGCCTTCTTGCCAGCAAGGAGGACTGCATGTTTGGGAATTTGCTGAAACCTCTCCCTCAGTCAACCTTATAGCCTCACCATTCTCTGTGGATTGCCCAAATCTAAGCAGCACACAAGAGCCTAGGCAGCATTAGGAACACATTCCATGGGATGAGAAAGCAGGCAATGAGCTTTCCTAGGGTCCCTAGGGCTGTACGCTTCTTAAGCCTTTCCTAGACTACCTTTCATCAGCTTATACTGAATCACTCCTCCAACCCCAACATACACATCTGGGTGAGTTGCCACCAAGTGTCCTAAAGAATGAGGTCATCCTGGTAGCTAGACTCACCTTGAATCATGGTTGTATGCAGTGCCCTCATAACTCTAAGCCTGGGGTCTCTTTACAGCCTCGGGGAAGTAGAATCTCAGGGCTGGGGCCTGGGCACAGTGTCCTTCTTTCCACACGGGACTTGGGGAGAGTCTGCCCTTTCCAGGATGGAAATGTCTTTCAGGCCAGGTGCTAGGTGCTACTACATGCAGCCAAGGCTTGTCCAGGATAACAAGTGCCAGGGTTCCACTGTCCCACTCACCACTCCTCACAGCCACAGTATTTCTAGGTCATTTATTTCCAAGTATAAAAATAAATGAAACGAGTACAAAATCAGAGGTGATGGAGTCATGTCTATCCCCCATCTTCCATGCTGGAGAGCAGATAAAATCTTCCAGTCCTGGGGCAGGCACTGTGTTATGTCATCAGCTCTCAGTGCCCTCTAAGACCCAACCCCCAGCCTTTAAAGGCTGTCCTCACCATGGCCAAGGAGGAAGCCATGGGGACTCTGGGAACCAGAAAGGAAAGGGCAAGGAAAATGCCAAGTGGTGTGTTACAGGCCAAGAACCATAAGGGCAAGGAAGCTCAGGCTCATTGCCAGGCCCAGGGTGGCATTGCTGAATAGGGCACGTGCAGGTGCAGCGTTGTACAGCCTCTCATTGCACAGGTCACCCTGGCAGCATTGTATGACCCAGGAACCGCTGCTGATCTGGCCCTGCTGGCTGTTGTTGGAAGTGCATGAGTCTACACAGGCTTTCTTCACCAGATTCCCCGTCAGAGTGTCCACTGCACACAGGAGAGGAAAAGGCATCAGGCCTGGCTTACCATCCACCCTGGCTCCCACAGAGCATCCTGTACTCTCAACCACCACCATCACTATGACTGGCCCATCTCCAGTATCATGCCTAGGGCTGCTCTCTTGATCCTGGGGTACTTGGACGGAGACTCACCTGTGGTGACAGTTTTGCAATACTGGGAGCTGGCTGGGCAGGTCTGAGGTTGTTTGCAGTTGGTGCTGCTGCTGCACACATGACATTGGAGTGCACAGGCTGGAGGGTGAAGGGTCAGGGAGACAGTCAAGTAAAGGCCTTCTGTCATTTGTCACTCCTAACTCCTGCCCTGAACCCCACAAGGTTTATGACTTGTGTTTAGCTCAGAGGGTGTCTGAACATCCCTCAGAGCCCTAGAGAGTTGTTCTAACACAGAAGGTGTTCTATCTTATGTCACCTCTGGGAAGAGGTGAGGAAGCAGAAGGGGTGTGGAGTGGAGAGAGCCCTTCTCTGAGGACCTTGGGATGGTCCTAATCTTTGCTAAGAATGCAGCTCTTCCCACCCCAATGATCTGATTCTCGAAGAACCTGGAACAAGAGGCCCTTGGTCACCTCAGGGCTGTCCAGGACAGACGTGTGAGGTGGGGAGGGTGGGGGAGAAAATATCTTCAATAGCTTCAGTTATCTCTCTCTCTCAAAACACCCCCGGTTCTAAGGGTCAGTGCCAAAATTCCTTAATTCTGAAATATTACATTTTTATGATTTCATTAAGATGTTGAAATCAGTTCGTTTTAAAGAGGCAAGCATCCCTCAAAATCAGTGTTCTCTAGGCCTAAATTCCAATTTCTAATATTTGATGACCTCCTTGTCAGGTACAACCTGCTGAGGGTCCAGTATCTAGACAAAGCTACCCACCCCTTCCCAGTCCCCAGGTGCAGCCTCTTACCTGGGCTAGTGGCTACAGCCAAGGCAAGAAGGAGTAGCAGAACTGTCTTCATCCTAAGCATCGTCTGGAAGCGGTGGGGGCTCTTCCTCTCCCCAGACCTTATAAATGGGGCAGGAGCTGTGGGAGGAGTGAGGGCAAGCCTGACAGCAGCATGCTAATCAGGGTTCACCCCACCCTTCCTGGCCCAAGCCCAGAAGCGCAGAACAGGCCTGGCTCCTTTCCTCTAGAAGGACTGAGGTTCCTAGTCCCTCACTTCTGGGGCTTCCCTGAACAGGGTTGGCTGTGGACAGAGGCCTTTGTAGGCTGTTTAGCTCCTGCTTCAGACATCTGACACTGTTGAGTCTCTCCAGCTCTCCCACTAGTACCTCTCAGTTTTTCTTGTTGAATGCCTGTCTATTCCTGGGCCACCTTGTTGTGGACTTGCATTTCTGTCTGTTACTCTAGTAGTTCCTCCAGTTACTGCCCATGCATGCTGGTTATCTTGATGCTCACAGGTTGAAAGGCACAGAGCTTATGATCCTCTCTCCTCGGAGCCCAGTGCTAGTGGGACCTTGGGGCAAGGAACCCCAGGGAAGCAAATAGTCCTTGCTGAAGATGTGGAGGTGACTATAGGGCAGGGAGGTGGGGAGCAGAGGGGTGGTCTATGTGTGTACTGGATATGGCCAGGTTAGAGCTATAAAGATCCTACACCTTGTGAGCTTGGCCGTCCCAGGAAGCTGGGTAGGGACAGGGTAGGACAGGATCAACTGAGGCCTAGCAGCAAGCTGTGGGAGCCTCTCATTGCTGCAGAGATAGGCGGTTTCCTCCATTTCTTCCTCCCTCTGTTTGGGCCTCAGGCCCCATTCCTGTCAAGTCTCCAACTCCATCCTTCACACAATGGTAAGGAGAACACTATCATTCTCCCACCTTATAAGTATTGTTCTGTCTCTCTGCCTTGTTCCCCTGCGGCTAAGAGCCCTGGGGGCTGACCCCCAAGGCCCTAGGCAGGTACTGACAAAGGTCTCAGCCATGCCCTCTAAGCCTCACCTCTGCTCTCTTTGCATGCATAGAAGACTTTTTTTTTTTTTTTTTTTTTTTTGCCCCATGACTCTAGTTCTTAACAGGAAGGTAACTGTCCCCTAGCTGCTGGTTCTGTCTATTCATGTGAAGGTACTGCGGGTAGGCCCTATAGAGTCCTCCTTCTGCCCCTGTTCTGTGGGTCCAGGCTATCAGCAATGGGCTAGGTACAGACAGACAATCTTAGGTCTGTTCTTTCTGTACCTGTGCAAAGCAGATGAAATAATTCAGGAAGGGCTGGCTTGGGCCAGTATGAGGTTCTTAGAGCCCTATAGACCTTGGGCCCTGCTGTCTGGGCTAGGTCATTCCTGAGCTGAATCAAGTGGGGAAAAGCTAGGATGGAATCAAGTGCCCTGGGGACTTCCATGTGCTTCTTCTTGAAATGATTTTTGCACTTGGCAGTGTTGTTTATCAATTAAAAATCAAGACTCAAATATTGGGGTAAGAACCTGAAAGATCAGAGAAGAGGGAGCAGCCACCAGTTGCTTCCTACCTCTCTTGTTCTGACATCCAAAAGGGCAGAGTCTCTCTCTTAGCCCTGCCTTATTACTTCCTCTCTCCTCTCTGTCTATGGTCCTCCAAAGCTCTATGGTTAGTTTCTGGTCTTTGAGTGGCTGACACTGTTCTCTGACTCCAAGCAAGCTTTATTTGTCAGAACACAATCAAAATATCATGCAACATGGCAGGATGTGGAATCTGGGAGGGTCTTGGAAGGAGCCCCTGAAGAAGGCTCATCTCTGTCCCATGCTGTCCTCTGTTTTGCTAGGTAGTGCCTGGGATTTACTTAGGGTAGCTGGAACTGGGCCCACCCAGTTCCAGGGCCTCCGCGAATACATCAGATGCAGGGAGAATGGGTGGGTGGAGGGAAGGGAGTGTGACTTCAAGCCCTGGGAACAGAACTTAGGTTTCCATGACAGGGTGGTGACGCTGGAGTTGGCAGGTATGGGAAGATGACTCATGGAAACTGCTGGAAAAACAGTTTTGGAGGTTCTCATGGGCTTGATGGAGTTGTGGGGTCTGGGAATGAAGGGCAGAATAGAAGTGCAGGTCTGAGCCAGGCATTGGTGATGCATGCCTTTAATCCCAGCACTCAGGAGGCAGAGGAAGGTGGATCTCTGTGAGTTTGAAGCCAGCCTGGTCTACAGAGTGAGTTGCAGGATGGGCTCCAGAGCTACACAGAGAAACCCTGTCTCAAAAAAAACCAAAAAGAGGAGGAGGGGAGGCATAAAAGGAGAAGGAAGAGAAGGAGGAGAAGGAAGAGGAGGAGGAAAAGAAGGAGAAGGAGAAGGAGAAGAGGAGACAGTCTGGGCTTGAGACCCAGAGCAATGTACCACAGCCTTCACGCTCATACCCAGGGTAGGAGGAGGCACTTGCATGCCAGTGTGCCCCCAGGGACCTCAGGTTTCACAGTGGCCATAGATCTTGGAGCTGGAGGCTGTAGGTGAGGTCTATGTTGGGGTACATGGTGTGGTCCATGATGAGGTTCATAGTGGGAAGGGTCTTTGTCCTTGGCAGGATTGCTAGGAAGATGTGTCAGCCAGCTATCTCCATCTGGCTCTCAACAGAAGTGTAAAACAGTCACATACTAAATTTACCTTTAGGAAAGAGTGTAGTTTTGGTGGCAGGAGCTCTTGGGGCTACTGGGACAGTCAGCAAGGATCCTGCTGGAGGTTGCCATGCTGGTACTTGGAGGCAATTCAAGATGGAATGGGCACAGGAGCCATCATGTGCCTTACATCTGCCTTTTGCACCTCTTCTCTTATGGATGGCCCCTGCTTTGTGAGCATGGGCCCTGCCAGTCCTTGTTCATAGCTCCGGGGGCTGTGGCTGAGACATGACTTCTACCTTTGAGACATAGGCAGAAGAATGTTGCCCAGGAAATGGAACAAAGGGCCACAGGGCAGGGAATACTGTCACCTGTCTCTCTGGCCTGCCCGCTCCCTGACCTCAGCAGGCTGGCCAGGAAATTGAGAGACAAGCCTGGACTTCTGTCTGGAGCAGAGGTCTTCCTGCTCATGTCCCTCCCACTTGCATTTACGTCTGTGACACAGAGATCATGAGAATGTGAGAGCCCAGGGGGAAGGCACACAGGTGAGTGCAGACACAGTGTAATACCACATCCCTTTTGAATGCACAGCTCTGGGCTGTTTCCTGGCCTGAAGAGGACAGGTCAGATCCCTAGGCTGAAAGTGTTCAAGCACCTTGGGGTATAAAAGTAGGTACACCTCAGCGCCCCCTCCCCCAAGTCATCCTGTACTTCTAGGCACTTTATTCTCTCACTCATAATATTTTTATAATGACCCATTATACCCCAGTCACTACTGGTATAAGGGACACTGAGGAAAGGTAGAGACAGGGCCTATGCCACAGCTAGTAGGACAGAGGGACAAAGATAACCCAGTGCTATGTGCAATGCACGGCATGATTATGACAACTAGAGAGGTGAATGGGGGTGCTGAGGTACTATAGGAGGTCCTATAGGCTTACCTAGGTAGATCTATGTGAGCTGGGACCTGAGGGTAGGTGGTTATTAGCTGATGGAGAGGACACCAGACAAGGACAACTGAGGCTCAGCTTCCCATGCCATACCCTGGTTCTATCTCCTTTTCTGCAAGGCATGGGAATGCTCTGTGAGTCAGACAACAGAGAGAGGGTTGTTTCCCTGGGGCCTATTCTGTATTTAATCACACAGGTAGAGCCTTAGATGACACAGAGATGGGTAGAACTTGGTCAGCATTACTCAGGAAAAGGAGCCATAGCTGAGCCTGGCCTCTGGGCCCAGGGAATCTTCCTCCACACCCCTTTCTTCTAGTACAAGAGTAACCTTTACATATGGAGCCACAAATCTAGACATGGGCATTGCTCATCTGCTGTCTGGCACCTGACATAGCTTTGCCACACCTTAAATTATTCTCTGGGACCCTTCCCACCACCAGCAATTCTCTAAAAGAACCTACTCCCATCATTCATCTATCAATCATACACTTGTGACCCATTCATGTATCCATGTACTCATTCACTCACCCATTTTCCCATCACCTTTTTATCATATGTCCGTTCACCATACATCAATACATCATCTAGCTATCCCCATCCATCCACCCATGTGTGCATCCATTCTATATATAGCCACTTATCCTTTCATCCTATCACCTGTCCATCCATCCACTCATTCATTCAACTACCCATCCTTTACCCACCTATCAAACTACCCATTTATCCACCCTTTTATCCACTTATCCTCCTATGCATCTACATGTTTATCTGTTCACTTACACACTCACCCATCCATCCATTCGCTTATCTACCCATCTTCTACATACCCATCTGTCCATCCATCTATCCATCCATTCATCCATCCATCCCATAAGTACGATCAGCCATGCATTCAAGTGACAGAGCTCAGATTTTCAGGATGCCGTTCAGTAAAGACAGCAAACTGAATTGTGTGACATCAAGTATGAACAAGGCCTATGAAGACAAATAGGTTAGGGCAGCAGGTGGAATGATAGAGGCTATGCTAGACTGAGTAGTCCAGGAAGATCCAAGTGGGCCACATTTTGTTAACAACGGGGAGAGACTTGTGTTGAGTTCAGTTATAGGGTAAGGGAGTTACTCATAACTCCAGGATGGGTGATTGCATTAAGTGCTTGTCAGTTTCTCACCTGCACCCTAACCCCAGGGTGAGTTCTTGACGATCCCTGGGATACTCCCAGAGCCTTTGAGTGAGTCCCTACCTCACCCATGAACCCCTCCTCTATGACTCAGTGTAGACTTGCTCCCAGTGGAGTCCCTCAAGGACTGTGGAAATGAGGTCTCAGCTTGCCCAGAAAAGGGATACTTGATATACAGCATCTCTGCCCTCCAGACCTTGTCCATAGCCTGTGATCTCCATTGATGTGCTCTGCTGTCAGGAGAGTAGAAGCTACCCTGACAAAAGAAAGCTGAGATCGTCAAGCGTGGGAGTCCATGTCAGCAAGGCTGAGGGTGGCAGCTCAGGGGCCTGTGATACACAGGTCACTTGAAGGATGGAAGAGGACTTGGGGAGAGAGTCTCCAGTACTCCCCTAGAGGGAAAGAGATGCCTCACCACACTAGTGCTCTATTGACCTGTCTGTCATCAGTGCTACCCTTGGGGCAGGTGGCTGTCCTCATGTGGCATGACTGGTGTGGAAGGCTGGCCTCCACTCCTTCATCCTCAGGTGGTTGAGGTTGGATCAGAAGGCTCAGCCAAGTACCTTTAAGGAGTCCACTTCAAGGCTGGATCCAGGGCAAGAGTATGTTGCTTGTGAGGAGTTTGCACAGTGCTGTAGTATTCTCTGGGTGTGGGGACAGCCCCAGGGCAGGGAGGAGAGTCCTAAACTGCCCTGCCAGGGAGCTTCACTACTATAATCCTAAAAGCTTAAGAGACCAAGAGGCGTATTGTCTGTACCCAGAGTTACATAAGAGCGAGGAATGGGTAGGTCCTTGGGGTGCAGAGATGCCAGTGCTCAGAGTAGAGAATGCATTATGCAAGGTCAGATGACCAGCTAGGCAGATGCAAAGGACACAGAGAGCACTGTCTTCATTCCAGAACTCTCCACTGGCTGTCACAAAGGGTTTAATCCCAGAGCTGGCCTTCTGTTTCTGGCTCTACTATGAGTTGTTTCTTAGCCTGAGCCCTGCGTAGTCCTAGTTGCTTTTTCCCCACCCAGCCTCCGCTGTGCTGGAGAGTTAGCACCTCAATGGTGCCAACAGTGACACTCCTTGTGTGCATCAACCTCCTCCATCTATACCATCTCCAGACCTTGGGGCCTATGCTGGCAGTCTCTACCACTCAGCCAACCCCATGTCTGTCAAGTTGAAAGGCTGTGGCTACATTCCCAGCTCCACCATCTTTCCCTCACCTCTTTCGAGAACCAAAGCCCTGGCCCTAGACATTGCTGGCTGGAGTCCTTTCCCGCTGACCTAGTGCTGTTAGGGTCAAGCCCAGTATCCCTTACTCTGCCCATAAATATTGCCTGGGCTGGCCACTCCACTTCCCACTGACCCTTCCCAGGAGCTCCACTTCCTTTGCTCCTGCAAAGGGGCACTGTGGGTCAGCAGCTCTGGTACTTCTCCAGGGCAGTTTAGATTATCTTCTTCCTGCAGGCCTGTTCATCCCTCTGCTTTGGCCACCCCTGGCATGGATTTGCAGCTCTGATGAAGGTTGCCATCTCTTGCCACGAGAGGATGAAGTTGTTGTCATTAAGGGTTGCAAATGTAGCAGGAGTCCTGTTTTCCAGAGGACCCATGGGCACTCTGAGGAATGGAAAGATCTCAGGTTGCCTACACCATCTACCTCCCCAGGAGCCACAAGGGTTGGCTGGGGACACTCTAGAAAGTTCTATGCACAACCACTTCCTTCCCTGAGACAAAGAAGGGATTTTAGCTTGGTAGTGACCTGTTCCCCTGCTCTGCCCTGGGAGGTGGCACAGCCACACAGTGGGGGAATGGCTGCCATGAAGGGTAAGGCCCATCTGGCTAGACTACAGAAAAGCTGGTCAGACAGGAAAGGGCTCCTTGTTCCTGGATGGCTATCTTTCACAACCTAGACCTCCAAACTCCATAGAGTTTGGCCAGGCAAGGAAGGCATACAAAGAGGTTCAGGGGATGAGGTATGTCCAGGTTGGGGGGGGGAGTCTTGCTCAGCACCCTGAGCTCACTCAGTATGCTTATCCTCCCAACTTTGTCTTCCACACTGGCAGGGGTGTGATAAGATGGGATCTATCCCCAGCTTGTTGTTCCAAAGGCTTCAAAACATTGCCCAGTGCATACTTCTGATGTGGCCAGTCTTTGAGGGCATGTGAGGCAGGGCACTTGAGCCTAGGCACTAGGGGACTGTGGTTCTGTGAAGATAAAAGGTGTCTTCTGGGATATGTGAAGACACAGAAAGAGGTAGAGGGGCTCTGGGGCTAAGGGGGTAGCAAGCAGGGAATCAGTGGGTGTGTCCTGGCTGGTTGCCTAGGGATTCAGCAGGTGAGGGAAGGATGGCTGAGCTCTGTTTCTGCACTATGGGTGCAGATATTCTAAGCTCTAGATGCCTTGACCTCCTTACCATGATGAACTAGACCTTGAGCTATGAGCCAAAATAAACTCTTTCTTCAGCTGCTTTTGTCAGGGCATTTTATTACAGTGATAGCACAAAACAGCAGGGATGGGAAACAAACTCTCTAGAGTTGAAGGTCTCCGACTTTACCCTTCAAGAAGAGCCCCAGAGGAGGTGTGGCAATGGGTGGTCTCAGAGTCCTGGTGATTGTCCACAATGATGAGGGTTTCCCATGCCACCAACCAGGGAGCCCTGGGGGCATTGTGAAGGGTATGAGTATCTTGCCAGTACAGTAGCAGCATCAGGGACATCACAGCTCAGAAGGGTTATCAGGGGACCCCTGTGAGCACCCTCACTTGGGGTGTGGTAGAAGTCTGCTCTCTCTATCTTGGCCAAGGAGACCCAGTGTAAACACAGGAGGCAGAGCGCAGGACAGAGGCACCACTCTTGTTCTTGAGCTTCTGCATTAAGAACTTCACCTGGCCCTCTCTCAAATGCCATGCCTGCCTCTGAGGACGAGACTGACCAAGGACTAGAATTCCCCAAGACCAAACACCTTGGAGCAACTAGACTTACACATTTATTTTTCTCTTAGGACAGCATCAGGGAAGGGTTGGCAAAACAGTGTTTCCAGGGAGACAAAGTGATTTCCCCATGCCCTGAGAAGATGGGCACCTATTGCAATGCCTGACACCAAGTCATAGGTGACCAGCTTCCTCTGCCCACCCCACACAGAGGGCAGTCAGGGGACCTTTTAAAAGTTTAAAAGTTTGGACAGGAACTAATAGGGCCCCTGGACTGGAAAACTTGGCTAACAGATGAAGACCCCGAAAAGGCCCTTTTGGGCAGACTCTGATAGGTCTGTGTAAGTAGATGCATGGGTGTATGTATGTATGCATGCATGGATGTATGGATGGATGAAAAGATGAATGGGTAGATTCATGGGTATATGTATGTATGCATGCATGCATTCATGGATGGGTGAGTAAGTGGGTGGATGGACAGAGTGATTATTGGTAGCCATAGAGTACAAGGACCTGGAAGGATCCAGTGCCCAAACCTTGCAATCATGTCACCATGCCAGGGTCACTTCATGCATAGAAAAGGCTCAGGGGTTCAGATGGCCATGTACAGGGTCCTGCCAGAGGATAATACAAATGCAAGCCTAATGTCTGTTGGATGCTCCTGAAATGAGGGTGGAGGACTTTGAGGGAGACAGCGGCTCTTCTCACTGAGGGTTGCTAGGACTCCCAGGACTCAGCAAAGGGCTGAAGTCTCATAGAAGTGGGGGTTCTTGGTAAGGTGTGTTCTTGTGCCCTTTTGGAGGATTCCCTGAGACAGGAGGAGAGCTGGAACTTTTGGGGGCAGGTGCTGCTGCTTCCTTCCTGAGAGAGACAGGAAGACTGAGTGTGTCTTGGGGAGAATGGGAAAAGAGATTAACAGCCTGGTTGGGTGGGTGTAGTATGCTAATGAGGCTGCAAATAGACCCCTGGCAATAGAGAAAGGCCACCCAGGCCCTCACCAGGCAGCTCGAAGCAGCGCCCACAGTAGACTGATAGAGGCACTGGCCCATAGGGCCCCAAGGCTGCTGGTCAGTCCTGAGGCAGCGCTGCGGTTGCACTGGCTGCCCTCACAGCAGAAGACAGAGAGGGCACGACCATCGGAAGACACAGTGCTGTTGGGGCAGGCTGGCGAGCAGGACTTCATGACCAGGATGCCACCAGGGCTGGCTGTGGAAACAGGAAGAATGTCCATGGGTATTGAGGCCATAGTCCCCACAGCAGTTATTACCCATCTAGCTCTCAGGAGACCCGCAGCCTGAGGTCACATGTTTTGAGGTAATTCCTGGGACTCTGCATGTTTGAGGTGGCAGCTTGGGGTGTCCTTCCTTGGTGACTGTGGGGACATGTTTTCTTTATGGTGGACTGGACTTTGTGACATTTGACTTGAAGACTCTTCCCTCCTTCCCTTCCTCTCTGCCTCCTTCCATCCTTTCCTCCCTCCCTTTTCCCCTCCCTTCTTTTCTGCCTCAGTTTCTGGGTCCCTCGGCTCCCTCTATTTTCCCTTTCCCGAGAGTTATCTTGTTCTACAATCCTCTCCTCTCTTTCCCCATTCCTTCCCATTTCTTCCAGATTTCAGGTACCAGAATATCTTGTGCCCCATTGAGTTCTCAGACCTCTTGAGACTGGGATTGACCAGACAAAGTTGAGTGACCATAGCTCCCTGGCCAGCACAGCAGCCCTTAGTTTTCATAATCCATGAGAAAATCAGAGGCAGGACTCACAAGGGTCCCTGGGAGAGAAGTTGACCTGGGCTAAGGGCATCTCAGGAAGTACCACTGGGCAAAACTTGCTCTCTGTCTGCATGCTCAAAAGGGGATGAGTTGCTGTGTGTTTGCATAAACACAGTGGGGACAGCAGGACTCATGAAAACACACAGCCCTTGGAAAAGTAAGTAGCTTCCCTTAACCTGCACTGTTCAGAGATTCTGGTAGCTGTGACTCCAGATCCATGAGCAGGGTCCCCTGGCCTGCAGTTAGCACAGACACTGTGTGAGTGATGTGGGGTAAGTATCTCAGGATACTTGATCTTTCTATGCCTCAGTTTCTCCACCTAGAAAACATAAACCAAAGATGGGAATAGCCTTTGCCTCAGCCCTTCTTTAGGATAATGAGGAATTTATGAAGAGTTGAGAGCTGTGCTGATGTGAGGAGAGTATGGGCACATGGTAACCATTAGTTGGTAGTAGTTAGTGGCTGAGCTCAGTACCACACTGGATAGTGGTACTTGGCTACACAGGGAACAGAGAGGTTCAGAGTGGTTTGCAGCTGCTCCTGGACAAGAGAACCCAAGTACACTGGCAGGTAGTTCTAGTGGCTGCTATTTGCCCAGGCCCAGGAAGTACCATACGTACACAGCCTCCTCCTGGGGCAAAAGGGACACTAGACTTCTTCATATCTTGCAGTAAATGCCCAATTCTAAACTAGGGACCTTTGCAGCTCCAGATGAGACAAAAGTAAATTAGCTACAGTGGCTGTGTATGAAAATTTATAGGAGATAATGGACACCATGGCACCATTACCTGCCCAGGGTTTAGAGAGAGAAGGTTCTGGCACTGGTAATCAACCTGTTCTCTCTCCCTGGAAACCCAGCAAGATGCTTCCCCAACCCCATCTGACTGGCACACAGGGATTGCAGCAGACCACTAATGTCATTGCACCCCTTTCCCTTCTCACCTTGGGTCTAGGAAGGTCCTTGGCCTGCCCATGTCACTTTACTAGATGGGGGCAGGAACAGATGCCTCTTTCTACCCAGAATGGATTCTCCTACCCAAAGCTCTTGTCTCCATCCCCAACACATGTTGCTTCTCCAGGGAGCTTCCTGCTGCCTTCTGAAGGCTATGTTTCAACTCTGCTTGACTGTGACCTTTGAGGTCCTGGAGTACAGGAATGACTCCATATATCTCAGTGTTCCTACAGTCAGCAGGCAGCCAGGGAGATGGATGGACACACAACAGGCCAGATAGACACATGACCAGTAAGGAGCAAATGCCAGCAAGGGCAGGGACAGGGCAGGAGTCCAGGAGTGCCTGAGAAAAGCTCTTGTGCAGGGATGGAGCTTTGGGGCGCTCTGATTCCTGGGTACTTGTGGACCCTCACTGTTTTCCATCTTGGCCTCTGCTTATGTCTTTGCTGGATTTTGGTTCCTGATGTGTCATTCACCATTTTTGGGCAAATAACTCATCCGCACTGTTCTTGCCTTGTGCCCTGGGCACTTGTGGGCCTGCATCCCACTAGTTGTTTGCCTTTTGCAGCACTACTTGCCTCTGAGAAGGTTGCTCCTCTGCTGAGTGAGCAGGGTCCTGGAGGCAGTGGAGGAGTATATAATGTTACTTCCTAGAGCCCTGTGAGCCAAGCAGCACAAGAACCAGCCAGGGTGTGGACAGGAGTATGGCGTAGTCTGGGCTGGGTGTGTGAGTGACCTCTACCAGGGCACTGCCTCTTCATAAAATAGCTCCAAGTCTGAGCTATAAGTGCCTGTGTCACTACTGGGATTTGTGGGAAACTGTTCTGATGGACAGACCAGGGCCACTGTGAAGCCACCTGGTTTCCTTCCCCTGCTCCCAGAATAGGATCTTGGAAGAAGCTGTCCAGTGATCATAACAACTTCCATTCACCGGGGCCCGTGGCCTCATGACCCAGTTCCAATGGCAAAAGCAAAGAGAGTACCCCGAACCCTTCTAGACTTAGAGGTGACACTGTCCACTTGGATCCTAAGAGTCTGAAAGGTTTGTCAACTTCTCTGATACACCCATGTTTTCTTCTGGGACCACTTCAGATAAGTGACTCCCTGTTCCCAGCTACACTCCAGCATCAAGCCTGAACCCCATCACAGCCACCATCACAGCCCAATACACAAGCTCTAGGCCCCATCACAGCCCCACTGCTCGGGAGAGAACCAGGTGCACAGTGGGACGTAAAGGAGAGGTCCTGGCCTGGGAAATGAGAGTACTGGTCAGCATCAGAATTGAGTTCTAGAATAATTGCAGGGTACCCAGGAGCAGAGGCTATGGCCAGCTGATTGGAGGCAGGGATCTGGGTGAGCAGGAAGGGTCAGGAGGGGCCTGGAAGAGCAGGGTGTGATATTGGTGTTTTAAACATGCTAGCCTATACCCGACCCTCCTCCCTCCTAATCTTTAGCCTAGTTTAAAGTGTGGACTAGAAAGTGATAGTGTCCCTAGAGTCTGGAGTGGGGATAACAAGGGCTTCTGATGTAGAGGATGGAAAGAGGTCAAAGGGGGCCAGAAAGTGCTTGTGCAGTGCTGGTGGGGCGGGATGGGCCTGTGTGGCCCAGGGTACTCACTGGCCCGAGTGATCACACAGAACTTGTCCGTCAAGGCGCACTCCACGAGAGACTCGCAGTTCTCGTGCCCACAGCACACATGGCAGTGCAGGGCCCGGGCTGGGGGGAAGCACAGGCCATCAGTCTGGGCTGGGGCTGAGACTAAGTGCCCAGCTGCCTGCCTAGTGGCCCACATGAGATCATGCTCTCTGATCCTCCTTCCCCTGCAGGAGTTCCCTCTGGGAGGGTCTGAGAAACTAGGAACTTCTTGGTAGTGATTCTGAGAGTTCCTTCCTCTGTCCCCTCTGTCCCTTCTGGTCCTGTGTATGTTGGTATCAAAGTGTCAGCTTGAGTGATAGACAGGTGTGGAGTGTGATGGTATGCTACCCTAAGGCTAAACTCAAATGTCTTCTGTCTAAAGCTTCCTATCTGCTCTGTATTAATCTCTTTGTTAAGGAGACTGGGAACATTAGTGAACTGTCAGCTAAACCAGGAGATCAGATGCATAGGTAGATGCATGTACGTATATACGTATGAAGTTGAAGCACAGATGCCTAGATGGGCAAATGGATAGATGAATGGGTGTGTGGTTATATGGCTAGACAGATAGATGAGTGAATGGATACATGTGTGAGGAATGGGCAGATAGGTGGGCGGGCAGATGGATGAACAGTTGGGTAGTGAAAGACTGCATGGATGGATTGCTTCATGGGCAAATGGATGTTTAGAAGACTACATAGGTGGATTGATGGATAGATGCATGCATGGAGGAGTAAAAGTGGATGATGGAAAGGATGGAGCAGTAAGAAGCAATATAAAGAGGGCTGATTTAGAACTTCTAATCCTCACTATCCCTACTGAAATCCATGTTGTACTCACCTATAACATGGGAATAACAGTGTTCTCAGCTTTCTTGGATAGTAAAATGAGAGAATTCATAATGCACATGGCTCCTAGCCCTTCTTTCCTAAAAGACAACTGAAGGGAGCTTCAAGGGCTAGGGAAAGCTGGCTTCCTTGCTAGGGCAGGCTGGCTCTAATGACTTTGTGTCTCTAAGCATCAGTAGGTACTTAGATACTGTTCATCTGGAGGGAAGGAACAGCCTGGCCCTGCCCATTCTGCCTAAGGCCTGCTGCCTGCTGGTAGCTCCCACCTCCCAGGCTGAAGGCTGAAGTGATAGGGAGTGGGCAGGCTCCAGAGATGGGTGGTTCCAGATGCTGTGACATTGGCGACACAAACTGACAGGCCCTTGAGAGAACACAGAATACCTAGGCATGGCTGATTCAGTGAGCAGTGAAATTCCTGTAAGGGCAGCTGGAGCAGAACACAACGATTACTCCATATTGACTCCTGAGAGGCAACATGGTTTGTGAGTGGGTACAATAGGACCCTACATCTGAGTCCACACAGGTGGATTTCTATGTGTGGTTGGGAACAGTTGCATTAGGCAAAGGTGTGGGGCTGCAGAGACAAGGCCAGCTTAAAGTCTTGCAAGGACCTTTCAGCTGCAACAAGACAGGCTAGGGCTTCTGGTGCAGATGTCTTTGTGTCAAGCCTTGAGAGGGGTGTCCTGTAAGGAGTGTCTAGTAGGATTTTAATTTAAGAGTATTGAATAGCAGATATGTTTGGTAGAAGTGTCTTACAGGGGACAGGGGAATGTCCTGTAGGGATTTCTCTGTAAGGGTATCAGGTAACCAGTGTCATTGGCACTGTACATCTGTTGGATGGAATTAAATGACCACACCTCCCACATAAGAATCATCAGTATTGAAGTTGTGGTGGCCCTGTGTTCAGAGTTGGGAAGTGTCTGTGAAACTCCTTTCTGGGATAAGAGATATACATTTCTCAGGTTAGGGTTTCTGGAACCCTCAGGAAAAATGGCTTCCTCATTGGCAGTGTCTCCTGGCTATCCTCTCCCAACCCATGCAGTCTCTCTGCATACTTGTCCCCAGTCCTGTTTGTCTGGGGATATACTCCTAGGTTATTCTCAGTTTCCTCATTGTGGTCCCCAGAGACCCTCTGTTCTAGGAGCTGGTGAGAGTTCCTGGGCTGTTCTCCTTCAGAGCCCCAACAAGTTTCCAGCAGGAACCACCCTTTAAGAATGCTATAAGCTCAACCTCTCAGGAAAGCTAAGACTTGAGGACAAAAGTGTCCCAGCCAGTCAGTGTCCCCACCTTCTGACTCAGTCCTCCTGCCTTGTAGCTGCTTCCTGCCTCCAGGGTTGTCATTCCTGATTGGTGTCCTTGATCTGAGTCCTTTCTGGCATCTTCCTTGTGTTCTAAGCAATTCCCCCAAATCTGACCCTGACCTCCTCCCTGTTTAACAGCCCTTGCCCACCATCCCTCCATCTTCCTACTGAGCACCTGGTGGTTAGACTGCTGCCCAAGGTTGTTTTCCTTCTCCCTCCGCCCCCTCCCCAAGCTCAGGGGAAACTGATGACGGTTAATTATCTTGGAGATGATAATTATTCCACTGATAATCACAGACTGAAGCACATCCCTCCCACTCCCAGCCTCATTTCTGTCCCTAAACCAGGTCATCAGGGTCACGGCAGAGTGTGCTGGAGGTGTTGACCCATGCAGTCTGTCTTGCCCATGTCTTTCCTTCCTTTTTTAGCACTGAAAATCCTGGATTCCTGAGCACCTCATCCTGGGAAGAGGGAGAATAGTTGGCCATTCTCACTAAATCCCAGGTTCCAATACTTACAAGTGGTACCCAGGGGTACTTCCCCTTCAAGGACCTATAGTTTCTTACCCTAATTTTTATACCCCCCATGCACACAAAGAGCCAGAAAGGTACCACATAATATCTAAAGGAAAAAGGTTTCTGAATCTGGCTGGTCAGGGAGCCACCATAGGAGCCTCTTCCAGCCTCCCTGCAGCCTCCTCACCAGGCCAGCGTTCCAAATGTTACCTTCTCTCTCAGCTCAGAAGTCCCACCTGCCCCATGCTCCTGAACCCTCCCCAGAGGCTGCCTGACTCCCTTCAAACCAGGTGCATCCAGTGCCTTACCCAGAGAAGCACACACAACAGCCAGCAGCAACACCACCAGGAGGGTCCTCATCTTGGATGTCCACCAGCAACTGGCAGCCACTAGGGAAAGAGCACTTTTATAAGGCCAGCGAGTGCCTGAGAAAACCTGGTAATTTGGCTGGAGGATGAGCTTGGGGTGGCAAGACTGGCCTGACTCATGTCCCCCAGGCTCCCTCAGCACCACCTCCAAGATGCCCTTTAACCTGCCCTTTGGTCCTGAGCCAAAGCCTCTTCTTTCAGCAATTACCAGGAGACTCCAGTTGCATCAGGGAAAATAAAGGGGGTCTGCAGTGACAGTGAGAAACATGTGGCTCTCCCTGAGGGGTCTCGGAGTATCACAGTCCCTCCCCCTGCTTTGTTCCTCACATCAGGCAGTCAGAGAGACGCCAAACCCAGTTTCATGGCAGAAACGGGGGTGGGGGCATATTATAGGCTGAATCTGGCCCCTTCAATCTCAATGTGTGCACAGTTCTTGAGATCAGGTCACAAGGTTAATTCTAGCCTGGAGGTCCGCCTATGTAGAGGTTAATCTGGGTCAGGGAACTTCATCAGGGCAAAGACTGGGTGCACTGACAGCTTGGTGCATATCCCATCCCTGCATCTGGCTCCCACTTTGGGAGCCGTGCAATGAATGCCCAGGGTTTCTAGGAGAGACAGGAAATGACTTGTACTTATATTATGGGGTCTTACTGGAGTCTGAAGCTGAGAGATGGGATCTCACATTTTCTACCATCTCTCCTGTCCCATCCCATGGTTGGCCCTGCCCAGGCTTCCCCATGCCTAGACTTCCTGGTCCCCCCTGCTGTATGTGCCTGTGGAATCTGGCTCCCTCAACCCTTAGAGTATGCCATGCCTCTACCTTCAGACCTTCATCCAGGCTTAGCCTTGTGCCCAGAACACACCCTCTCAGAAAAATCACCTTTATCAAAACATTCTTCTTAGCCCTTGCCCCTGGCCTGTGCCTAGGAGGTGCCCACACAGCCCCAGATCACTTTCTAGATGTCTCTTAGAGACCTAGAAGCTCAAGGGCCTATTTTCTGTCTTCCTTGGGTCTGGATAAAGATCCTGGGGGCCTCACTGGGCTGTGAGTGATAAAAGATAGTGGTGGATCAAAGGAAGGTGAGCTTGCATACCCAGGAAAGGGAGGCTGGAGTCTGCTCCTGGGAGTAGGGAAGTGACTCTCTGACCTCAGCACCGGAGTTGTAGAACCAGACTTTGGCCTTACACCCTGTGCTCCAGGCAGCTCTGCAGTCTTATCTGAATGGTTTTTCATATTCTTTAGAAACTTCATGGTTTGGGGCATGTTTGTTTCCACTTTTCTCAGCCTCTAAATGGCAAAGTGGAACTGACCTTTGTCAGGAGCCTACAGAGTGCTCTGTAAGGGCTATGGGAATCTGGTCTCTGACCAGCTCCCTGTCACAAGGACCTTGATATGCTGCACACCAAAGGTGCTGTTGGCTGTGACCCCTGGTGTTCCCCAGGTACTGTTCTGTTTACCCACTCCACCAGCTCATGTTTGCTCTGAGCTTGGAACTTCCTACATGTGGAAAGGATTTGAGTGAGCTTTCAGGGCCCAATGGGACACAGCAGCCTCAGCCCTCTCTGTTCCGGGACTCAACTTCCTGGGATGCCATCAAGCTAGCTGCCAAGTCTGGGTGTCTCCTTGCTCTGCTGGCCAGGCAATTAGGAGTAGTGTGATGTAACAAACCTGATGCTAGCCAGCAGTGCATGGGCCCCAGTCATAGCCCTAGAGAAAAAAGAGGTAGGCCCAAGGCTGTACCCATGGGCTTTAACACTTCCAGTGGGTGGACCCCAGATGGGCACTTCTGTACAGGAGACATATCACCTCCAGGAATATATAAGCTTCCACTGACACACACCTCCAGTGATTTGATAAGACAACACTGTTCTCTCTCTTCCTAACCTGGATGGGCCTGCTTCTTAGCCTCTCTCCATCCCAGTACCCATGAAGTTATGGGACTCTGTGTGAAAGAGGAGAAAAAAAGAGCTTGAGCAGCAGAGGCATCAGAAGTGGGCAAAACTGATACCTCTGTTCTAGGCAATGAGCCAGCTTCTCGGTACCAGGGGCTTGGGATGGTGCCTGTGTGCACATGTGTGGTGGGACCCACATTAACAGAAGTAATCATGGTCACACAGCAGCTGGGCCAGGGGCCAGTGGTACTTTTTTGGAGAAGCTGCAAGTCATATGCACTCTAGAGTGTAAATGGAATCTTGAAAGTAGAAAACCTAGGCAGTGTGACTCAGAAACAGACCAGAATCTCATGGCTTCCAAAAGCTCTGTGCTGACAATGTCAGCTGGATTAAACAGGGAAGTCAGGGAAGCTAATTTGGAGATCTGCAAGAACAGTGTGTTCCCTAAGAGGGAACTGATGGATTCTGGCCCCAACCAAACTCAAAAAGGCTTTTAAGAGGGAAAGATTTTGTAGACTGTGTGGGACGAACTGCTACACTGCCCATCAATGGAGCTGGGCTCCTCGTGCAGAGGCTGTAGCTCTCTGCGATGAACTCTTGTTAAGCTAATGAGCCACCTGAATCGCACTCCCATGCAGTTGGATGGGTGCTAGTTATAGCCTAGACTCTCTTAGCTGGCCCATAATTAACATTTATCTTTCTAGTCTGGCATTAGCCTCCATTCCCAGAAGCCAACAAGGAACAGGACTGCCACTCATGGGAAGTGCAGGGCAGATGAAAGAACCTGGCATGGGCCAACCATCCCTGCCAGTCTGGAGGAGTTCAAGTCCATTTCAGAAGAATTCTGGCTCCCTATCAAGAGCCCAAGGCCTCCTTGGGAATCAAGACCCTGGCTTCCTCCCACCCTTCTACCTTGCCTTTTCCTACCTGTGCTGAGGACTTGGCAGAATGGGCTGCTCACAGATTCTGAAGTCACTCTATAAGAACCAGGCTGGAGACCCTGCACAGCAACACAGAGCTTCATTCCACATGCTAGCTTCCTAAGTTTAAAGCCCTTGTGTAAGCTACCACCATGTTTGAGTATGACCCATGCCTGTCCACTGATTCACAATGAATAATCCCTTAGTTGCTTATAGTGTCCCCACTATTTGCCAGTACTGGCAACTCACAAGATCCTAAGAAGCCAAGCAACATCTCTAGTCACCTCTTTCCAGGGGGAGCTTAAGGGGTCATGATGATGAAGTGTTAGGGGCCCTCAATAGGATTCTGCAGCAAAAATGAGACATTTAGGGAAAACCAAAGAAAACTGCACAAAAACACTGGGCCAGTACTGAGTCATTAACCTTAATGAACAGACAACAGGAATCTAAAACATGGGGGTAGGGAAAGCTGAGGGTTGGGAATTTTGGAAACATGTAGTAGTTAAACTGTGTTTGCAAATTCTTTGTGAATCTACACCCATTGCAAAAGGGAAAGTTGATATTAAAATATTGCAATGTCTATGGAAGGCCAGGGACTCAAGGTGTGTTGTGTCCTCAAATGAGCTATGGGGCAACCGTCACACTTCTCATATTCAAACAAGCTAGAGTGGGAGTGGCTGCTGCTCTGGCAGCCAGAAGATGCCTTGGAAGTGGTTTTGTTTTGCAGGCAAAGATAGTATCTCTCCAGCAACCTGAAGAAGGCAAAGAAATTGTTTGTTTTAGCAGATAAGATGCTGGGATAATGAAGCAAAGGCCACAATTCAGGCCATCATTCATTAATCCATAATGATTACTCTGGCTCCCAGGTATGCTTGAACCTGGGACCTGGTCACACTGGCCCTGACCTTGGTCACATCCTAAGCCCCTATCCTGGTCACAGCTAAGTTCTAATCTTGGTCACAGATCATACACTGCACCTTGATTCTGTTCACATACAACTGAGCTCTGATCTTTAAGTTCTTATCCCGGTCACATACTGGCCCTGATCCTTGTCACACAGAGCCCTGGCCTAGGTCACAGAGATTGATAGGTGTCATCTGAGATCTCAGAAAAGCTTGGGAGAAACAAAGTGTATAAAGTACCTCACAAAGGACTAAAATGGCAGCTGTGATTTAGATTGTGAGGTTGGTTGAAAATTAGGAAGTCAAGGTGATCCGGGAGCTTATTCCTGGCCAACTTTGTTTCATTCCCTTCTTTCAATCCCATGTATTACATCTTGCTGCTCATCTGTCTTCCTGTAAGGGTGGACACCAGCTTCCCTCAGCCCATCTTGGGGGATCCTGTCTTGGTTCCAGGTTCACTCAATGCTACAGTTGCTATACTGGCTCCTGCCTGCCCAGGCATATCCTGGCTGCCTACTCCCTGAGCATTGCTGGCTCCTAGTGGGGAGACAGGGGCAGGAGGCAAAAACACAGATAATTGTTTCAGGTGCCTGGGGCGGCTGGCTGTACCAGTCCTGCTCCTGACTGGGAAGTATCTGGTATTTCTGCAGGAGACAGCTGTGTAAACAAGGACATTCTGCTTGCCCTCCCAGTTCCCAGTACTTCAGGGGGTAACCTGACAGTTGCTTGATGCACAGGCTGTTCCTTTCAGGCAGAAAATTTTGTGAATGAGATTCTGTCTTAGGGGACATTTGCCTGAGTTCCTTTCTCAGGTCATGGTACCCATCATTCCCCCATTGCCAGATAAAAATGCTGGCACCTTTTGGGCAGGGCACTGGGTTTTCCTGCTTACCTGCTTACCACGGGGCTGAAGGGCAGGTGGTGCTACCAGAGTACAGGCTCCCTCTATCACCCTCTGCTGGTCAATCAGAAGCATGGCATGTAGAGCTGATGCCCGAGCCCTGCCCAAAGGTTGGGTGCAAAGCTTGGCCACAAGCATCCTAACTTGGCAACTACAGCTCCTTCAAACTTTGGGAGTAAGTGAACAAATGTCCTAGCTACTGTCCTTTTGAACTTATCTCATTATCCCCCAAGTGCTGTGTTAATTGATGTTCCATCACTGTGACAAAAATCTCTAGGACAAACCACTCAAGAGAGCAAAGGTTCATTTTGGCTTATCTTTTCAGGTTAGTGGTTGCTGGTCACATGGCTGCATGGGGTTTAGGTCTGTGGCAAGATACAATCATGCCGAAAAGGCATGGTGGGTGAAAACCACCCACCTGTGGAGACAAGGAAAGTAGGGGGACATACGGAAGAATGGTCTCGGGACCCCTCACAAGCATACCCTGTGAACTGCTCCCTTGATGACCTCCTGGCAGTTCATTCAACTGTGAACATATCAGCAGATTAATCACTGATGAAGCTGGCATCCTCATGATCCAATCCACCTACCACTGGCTAGGGACTAAGCCTTTAGCACATGCACCTTTGGGGGAGTGCTCTGCATTCAAACAATTGAGCAGGTGAGTGCCATACAGCCATCTGTGGACAACTGGTCAGAGCCCCAGAGGTCTGTCCAATATCTCAGAAGGTCCTCCAGGAACTTCTTTCTCCTGTATCCACCAGACCTGCATGGTGGCCCCACAGACCTCACTCTCATACCCTCCCATCTTTCACAAATATTTTCTCAAAATGCTCTTGCAGCTGAATCCTGGCACTCAATATCAAACTAACATGAAGTACACCTGGTTTGCCTAAGAGCTTGCCCCTGGACCAGTGGGACTGTGCCTACTTGCTCTTAATGAGCTTTCTTATAAGGTAGTGCCCATCAGAATCCCTAAATTTCCTAAACACTTATCTTTACATCTCCGTCCTCCTGCAGAGACCCTTCTAGAAAGAGAATCTAACATTTGTAGACAGCATATTCTTATTTTATTCTAGGTCTTCATACCTATGTTAGTCTGGTATAGTCACAACAACAATTAATTTGGTAAAAAACAAAAACAAAAACAAAACAAAACAAAACAAATCCAGTTCCTGTTAATGTTGCTGAAGACACATCAGTTCCAAACTGAAGACTATTATGTGTCTACTTCTACAGGCCTATTTTCTACTGAATATCAGACCCATTTAAATAAACTCCAACAGTATTTTGCCATATGGGCTGGTATACTTTCTGTTGCTGTGGTAAAACACCATTACCAAAAGCAACTTGGGGAGGTAAAGGTTAACTTCAGTTTAGAGTTGTCCATCCTGTAGGAAACCCAGGGTTTCAGGAAAGAGCCAAGAGGAAGGAACTAAAGCAAAAATGATTAGGATGTCTGCATCATACCCTGTTGTTGACTGGGGCTTGCCACTTTGCTGATACAATCCAGGACACTATAGATGGCATCATCCACAATGGGAAGGGCTCCCCCACACCAGTCATTAATGTAAAAAATGTCACTATATACTCGCTGATTGGCCAAACTGATGGAGGCTTTTCCCCATTGATGTTCCACTTCCAAGATGATTCACAGACCAAAACTCCAGCCAACTAAAACAAACAAACAAAAAACTTTAACAGAATATCAAATTAATTCTCTTACATGTTCACCATCCCCTACCCCATCCTGTTTCTTCAGGATACTCGTTTTGTCTGCCCTAACAACAGTAGTACACCTCAATTTCACTTCAGGAATGTAGGGATGGCCTGGGTGATGTTACCTGGTAGATTAATGATGGGGTGTGAACTCAAAAGCCTGAGATGGACAGATGATATTAGAGGTCAATTCCAGTCCTGATCCCTGTCCCCATAAGACTGACTCCTATGACAGAGGTGACTCAGGTGTAAAACCATCTCCTTCCTCTACTTCCAGCAGCACCATGAGTTCTGAAAAGAATTCTAGGGCAAGTACAAGGACATATCAATAACTGTAGAGAAAAGGCGTGGTGGCAGGAACAGCTGAGAGCTCACACCAGGATCTGCAAGCAGGAGACAGAGAGAGCTAACTGTGAAAGGTGCTAGGGTTTTGCAGTCTCAAAGCCTGCCCCCCACCACTGACATACCTCCACATGGCCACACATTCTAATTCTTCCCAAAGGGTTTTAACAACTGGCTACCAAGTATATATACATTTGACCCCATGGGGGTCATTCCCATTCCCACCACCACACATCCCAAAAAGCCAGATTCAAGCACCCAGTTACTCAGGGTGATGCCTGATGATGAGATGCAAAAGCTAGGTCTGGATCAGGACAGACAACAGGAAGAAGAAACTTTACTTAAGTGAGCAGTAATCTGTTGTGGAGGAGACAGGATAGACTCTAAAGAAGATGTAAAAATCCTCAGTCATGTATATCAAGTTACACATGATGACAACAACCACTGGACTTGGGAATGGGCAGGGCAAGGAACAGTGTTTCTAGAATGTAGGCAATCAGGGAGCTCTGAAATTCCTATTTTAAGTGTCCCCTGCTATGGTGTCTAGATTGAATGGCACAAAGGCTATACTCACTATGGCTCTAGATTGGGGATGAAAGAACTTTGTCTAGAAAGGAACAGACAACAAAGGTCTTAGTACTCATGCCTGTGTCTGGGAGAAAGTAGCCATAGATAACATATTGATGATTTGTGCCAACAGTGGTTTGTTTCCAGAGGCAGGGGTGGGACTGGACTTGGACCCTGGGCTTTACTATGCCAATATCAATAACAGACAACCTGATAATACCATTAACAACATGAAATCACCATGAAACCAAGAGAGAAATGTCAAAAAACACACATTTTCCATGGTTCTCCACATGGGTTCATGGAATTAATAGAAGTGTGTGATGTTGAGCATTGACAAGTTCCTCATAATTGTAGCTATGTGGAATTATTTCTCCATCACAATGCAGTTAACCTGTGAATTATTGTGAGGGAAGGAACTGTTGGCTCCTGTAAAGGAAGGAACCTTTCTAAGCAGGCAGGTAGGACAGGGAAGTCACTCTGGAATGAGGAAATTTTGGAAGTTGGATGATTCTTGAAGAGAAGATTTATCAAAACTGAGTAGACATCCCTGACAGAGCCAAGTTCAACTATGGATTGAAACAGACTTTATATCAGAGAGGGGCTGCTTGGTTCATGATCATAAGGTCCTGATGTTGAGCAGCAAACAAGTCTCAGGGCTGTGGATGCTAAAGTAGTCCAGGTTACTTCCACAGCAGAAGAACTAAATAATGGCTGCAGATAACCAGGGGAACAAGCAGCAGCAAGGCCTCAAGACTTCAGCCCAAGGCATCCAGTAGGGGTGTTGCCAGTAGGGCTCAGTTCACACAAGCATAGTTGGCTGAAATCAGTGGTGATGGAGGTCTTGTTCTCTCTATGGAGCCTTGCTAGGAATGGGCCATCTAATCTGTGCTGGAGAACATGCCATCAAGGTCCCCTGTGCTTTGGACATAGGAGCCAAAGCTTGGACAGCCAGGCAGACGGTTGAGCTCTCTTGTATACCTGTACCTTTTCTATCAAGCATTCTTGACAATGTCTTGTTGTGGAATAGTACTTTTGTACACTGTGAACAAGTGTCCCTCCTTTTGGTTCAATAAAGAGCTGAACAGCCAATACCTAGGCAGGATTTTCAGGGCAGAGGGGCTGCTGAGAAGAAGCGTGGAGTCATGAGCCACGTAGCTAGTTTTGGGTGACTGTGGTGCTAGGTTTACAATAAAGATGAAGGTGGTAATTCTCCTGCTGGCATCTTTTCTAAGTATGAACTCTTGGGAGCTCTTAGTCTACACACACTGCATAAAGAACTGCCCTTTTGGATAAGATCTCCTGAGCATATTGGGAATAAGGGCCGGGAGGAGGTGAGTGGAGAGGGAGTCAGGAGAAAGAGAAGGGAGGAGAGAACATGTGGGACCTGGAAGATTGAGTCTTGTCAGGGGACAAACAGACAAGAGCAAGAAAAGAGATACATTAATAGAGGGAGCCATTATATGTTTGAAGAGAAAACTGACTATAGAGAAATGTCCAGAGATCTACAAGGATGACCCCAATTAACAATCTGAGCAACAGTGGAGAGGCTGTCTTAAATGCCCTTCCCTGATAATGAGATTGTTAACTAACTAATATGCTCTCCTAGAACCCTCATCTAGTAGCTGTTGGAAACAGAAGCAGACGCCCACAGCTAAACACTGAGCCAAACTCCTGGAATCCAGTTGTAGAGAGGGAGGAGTGATATTTAAAGGGGTCAAGACCAGGGTACAGAAACCCACAGAGACAGCTGACCTGAACAAGGGGGAGCTCATGGACCACCAAACTGATAGCTGGGAAACCAGCATTGGGCCGACCCAGATCCCCTGAACATGGGTCTCAGTTAGAAGCCCTGACAGTCTCTGCTAATTTTCAAATTTTTATTATACTTGTATTTTCTGTATATACGTGCATCCATGTGGCCCTATTTGGATGTGGGTTCTCTCCATGTCTAAAATGCTCAGGAAGTGTGTATAGGCAATCACACTAAACCAGATACAGAGTGTGACAGAGAGAGTTAGAGAATCAATGAGATAGATGGAGAGATATACCTGTAAGAATTTCCTCTGAATATAGTGGTGGCACATGTTTTAATCATTTGAAGATAGAGGCAGAGATCTCTGTGAGTTGGATGTCACCCTGGACTACAAAGTGAGTATATGTGGGGCAACTAGACTAGAATAATTCTGGGAAGAGGAAAGGGAGAGAGTCAGTAGCCATCCAGATACGGAGGGAGTTATATGAGAATGCCTTACTGAGAAAAAGTACCAAGTCAAGTGCAAACATAGATAATAATTACTTGTTAATTTTTAAAAAGATTTTATTTATTTATTATTTATATAGTGTTCTGTCTGTATGTTTCTCTGCAGGTCAGAAGAAGGCACCAGATCTTATTATAGATGGTTGTTGGGAATTGAATTCAGGTCCTCTGTAAGAGCAACCAAGTCTCTTAACCTCTGAGCCATCTCTTCTGCCCAATTATGGATTAATTTAAGTTATAGGAGCTAATTAGTAATTAGTATGAGCAATATACCAGACAGTTTATGAATAATATGAGCCTTTGTATATTTATTTGTGACTGAATGGCTGTGGGACCAGGTGGGACCAAAACTTCCCTGTACAGGAAATACAGGTGTTTTGTATAGTGTGAATATGGAAGCACCCATCATCACCATAGTCCATTTTCAAATGCTTTTTTTTCTTTCAAAATAATCTTCAGGATCATTGACAGCCCCTGCCTAGAGTCTTTTAAGCTGTCCTTAAGCACTAACCACCTGGTGCTACTACACTTCCTGTTTCTATAGATTCTTATGTTCTGGGCATTACAGAAGATTGGATTGTTGGAAGCTGGTCTTGGATAACACACACACATATATATTACATTAATTTTATCGATGTATATAGTTTTTGTGTTTTACATATGCATATATACACGTAATTTCATTGAAGTGTCATATTACCAGTGTGTCTGTAGTCTGCCTGCCACAGCTGAGAGAGGAGAAGGGCTCCTCTGCGTGTGCTTTTGTTACCTCAGCAACAGTTGGACTCTAGTGTCTGTGTTCCCAGCCTTTTGTTTATATACAAAAGAGAAGGAGGGATGACTTACAGGAAAAGGCAAAGCTGTCTCCACACATAAAGAAGGTGCTTTTCACAGGTCTCTAATATGAATGGCATGACTCAGAATCATGACATTGTTTCCAGAGTAGTATTAGTATTGTATACACACACACAGACACACACACACACACACACACACACACACACACACACACACACACACACACCACAATTGCAGCTCTAACCTAAAAGTGAATAAGAAATGGTTTATTCTGGAGCCATTCTGAGAGACCATGGCCATTTATTTACATTACCACACAGTCCATGTTTCCTTGTGGAAACATTTTCATGAGGTTTTTATAGTTTTACCTAACAAAGAGAGTCACAAACAAGGCATGTAAAAATATACTGGTGGATACAGTGGACAGGCAGCTAAGGGCAGATGGGGTAAGCATTTCTATAGGACCAAGATGATATCTGATGATATTTTGGACTTGTGGGTTGGTGGAGCTAGTGGTCTGCTAAGTTTATATTATATAAGGACAGCAAAGAAGGAAAAAGACAAAGAGTGTGGTGAGTTCAGCTTATGAGGTCTGCTTGTGACAAGGGCACATCCCATCCCTGCTGGCCAGTGCTGTACGTAGACTAGAAACATGGTGTCTGAAAGGTATTATATGCTGCAGCTCCAAATACCCCAGGTGAGTCTGACTTGTAATATGTGCTCATCCATTGAGCAGAGAAGATGCATACAGAAACCATTATGAAATTGCCAACCGATTTCTGACCCTTGTGTTACCAGAACATTTCTCTAAGTTTTATTTTATTATTTTTTGGTTTGGGTTTGTTGTTGTTTTGTTTTGTTTTATGTTTTGTTTTGGGCATTCTTAAGGCCCTTAGCCCTCTCAGCATCATCAAGATCTGTACATGGTCTGGAATGGAAAGTGGTCACTGAGCATCTACTGTGCCCCTGACTCAGCCATACCCTATGATGCAGCATACCCATGGCCAGTTCTGTCTCTCCTCAACATGAGAATGTCTCACCAGTATTCTCCTGGGCATTCATTAGTGACATGAGATGCCCAGGCTGATGCTGGGTTCCTTTTGCACAACACTCAAGCAATATGAAGAAATTTTTAACCTGAGGAGGTGGTTCAGGAAGAGAGTAATAGGGATTTTTGGGACCAGAGAGGAAGGCAAAGCCAGCATGTGGGCTCACTGAACACTGTTGGATGTAGGGACTGTGCTTGTGGGAGCAGGGGTGGGGGGCGGGGGTGGGAGGAGATTACTGAGAAGGGACAGTAATCCTCCAGAGCTGTTTCCAGTCCTTGAATTACAGCCTACAAAGAAGGTAGCTATGGCTACAGGCATGGTGGCCCAAGGGACAAAAGAGAAAGCATGTCATCAGGACAGTAGGAAGCTGCTGGCCTCCTGGGGTTTTACAACTACTTGACAGGCCTAAAGTGAGGAGGGGGCTGGAGCCCAGCATCAAAACAAAGCAGTAGGTTATATGCACATCCTCTGGCTCCTGTGTCTCCACCTTGAAGGATTTCAGCACCTGGAACACAAGGGAAGCTCTCCATCTGGCCTCCTCAGCAGGGCAGAGCACTGGCCTATATCAGCTAAACTGCTCAGTGCTGCCACCATGCTGCAAAGAGGACTTCTGTAGGGCTCTGAGAACCTAGTCCTGCTCTAGAGACCATACCCACCCACCAAGCTCTCATTAAGGCCCTATCTAGACTCAGTTTGCCCACTCTGCTTTGTAGGTCCCACCCTACTGCACCTTAATCTTAAGGCCCTTCCTTCTCTGGGCTCTCAGACACCTGAGGCTGGGATAAACTCTGCAGTTCTATCTTAGTTGCTCACCTCTACATCCAGCCACACCACATCCCATTGCCCCCTCCCCAGCTGCTCACATGGTGCAGCAGGAGCAGCATCTGCACCTGTGCCAGGCACTTCCCCAGGCACTGGCACACCCCAAAGCCAAAGATCAGATGCTGGAAAATGCTTTTCCTCACCATCCAGTGCTGGGGCATGTAGCGCTCTGGCCTCGGAAATACTGCAGGGTTTTGGCCCATGGAGAAGACACTCGTGGAGGATTGTCTGTGGGCACATGCCAAGGGCAAGGTCAGCTGCCTCTTTGAGGTGAAGAAGAAAAGGGCATATAAGGATCACTCACCACAGCAGGGATGTGGTAGTTCTGAAGCACTAAGTCCGAGCTTAGAATTCTCTCCAAAAAGAAAGCAACAGGATAGAGCCTGGAGATAGGGAAGGAACAGAAGTGACTCCAGCTATGAAGGGCTTCCCCTGTCCACATTTGCACCTTTTTCCCTCATGTCTCTCAGGGGCGTGGATCCTAGGTATGCTGACCTCAGCCAACCTCCATAGGAACAAAGGCATCCAGCCATAGGGAGAAGAGCAGACATGGCAGCCCTCAACCCAAGAAAAGAGAGGGACAGGACAGCAGGGAAAGGGCAGCCAATAATCACCTCAAGGTCTCTTTAAGGACAGCCCGCAACAGGGGCAGGTCTGACACAGCCCTCTGAGGATTTGTAGCAATGCTGGCCTCAGCTGCTAGGCTCTCCTGCTGAACTGCATGCTGAAATCTGGGTTCTGAGCCAGCTCAAACAGGGTCATTATCAAAGGCACTGATGTCTGCAGGAACCAGGGAACAATCTTAGAAACCAAGCTTGACCTTCCCAATTGGATTCCTACTGTAAAGATTCCCTTCTCAGGAGTTGTGCATGACCATAGCAAAGTGGAAGCCTTGGAGCCCTTACCTCCTCCTCAAAGGTTCTTGCCCTACATCCTGAGGGGAAATCCCAGACACCCCACTTCTGGCAAACACCTCAGCACCTTCAGAGTTGGGTGCTCACAATCTGATCTGATGCCCATTAAGGTGGACTCTTTGTCACTAAAGGAAACTGTACATCTCTCATCTACCTTCCCAAATGCCTGATTTGCATCAGCTCTCCACATGCCCCTGGCCATTGCCCTTATTTTCCAAACCTATAATGGGTCATGGCTCTTCACACTGACTTGACTCCTCCTGACTGATGTGAGCCCTGAGCCTCTAGATCCAAAATGTCTCTTTCCTTGATGTGACCCACAAAAGAAATATCTTAGGGGTCTCCCTGAAGTCACTGGCCAGCTTCCTTGGTCCACATTGGCTATATAAAGCTGATTTTATGCTGGCATATTTACCCTTCCTAATAGACACCAGATCCCTGTTGGCCTGATCTGGGCCTGTGTCCCCTGTTCGGGTAGCTTGCTACATCCCCAAGTCTTGGTGATTCCCTTTCAGACTCCCTTTGATGGGCTCTCTGGTCTCTGTCTGCTCCATTACTGTAGCTCTGGCTTCTCACTCCCACAAGCCATGTGCTGGTCCTCATTCCCTGCCAAAATCTACTTCACAATATGAACATTAGAGCCTCTCTTTTTTCTCTTTCTTCACTAGAACTTATGGACTCTGTTGCTAATCTTTGACAGACTGGAAATTTGTACCTGGATGAACATTTCCAACGAGACTGCATTGTGATCTCCCTTCTGCATCAGTAGGCAACTTGGATGTTTGTCTCTTACTTAGCCTTGTTTTTCTTGCATCTACCTCAAGTTCCCACTGACAAGGATGCCTGCTCCATGATCCAAGAGAGGACTCTGGTCTGCTCACTGTCCTCCTAGGCCCACAGCATGTTCATGTCTTGGAGAAAGTGACAGGTAGCCTGCTGCTTGTGTGGTTTTCTTTCCTTTTTTTCTGTTTGTTTTGTTTTGTTTTTTGGAGACAGGGTTTCCTTGTATTGTTTTGGAGACTGTGTTGGAACTAGCTCTGTAGACCAGGCTGACCTGTAACTCACAGAGACCTGCCTGCCTCTGCCTCCCGAGTGCTGAGATTAAATGCATGAACCACCAATGCCCAGCGCTTGAGTGGTTTTCTAACCTGACTTGTGTCTGGACTTGGATGTGTAGGCCTTCCTTGTTTACAAACTATCTACTATTCCCTTTCCATTTCTCAGACATTTCACTGGCTTCACAGAGAATGGCTATGATGACACAGGTGAGGAGGGGATTATGCTTTGGGGGGACACCAGGAGATGTTAGGGTAGCAGTTATGCTCCTAGAGGTCCTGACTGTGTGCACACTTCCAGAGAATTGGCCTGGATGGCATCCATTGGCAGAGCACCCTCTGCTACCAGCTCTGATATGACACTCCAGGTCTGTGAGCAATCCCATTTCACCTCTTGATACACATTCTTGAAACATTTTGTGACCATAGAAGAGAAAGCATGGAATCATTTTGCTGTGTCAGACCTTTCCTACATCATCCTAGCTTATCGTGGCCCTATCACCTCAGTCTTCCTGCCTGTGAGCCACCATTGCTGGCTCATACAACCCTAAACTCACTGTGAAATCACAGGAGAAGGGCCTTAGCAATCACATCCCTTTGAAGGAAATGAAGGTGAATGGGACTCATGTGAGCATTGTCTTCTGTCCCACGGTACTGACCAGGGCAGTGGCCCTTACCTTGTTCAGAGATGAAATCCCAGGACTCAAAGTTCTCTTCCCATGCCCAGATGCTTGTCCAGCAAGTCAGTCCACTGGGAAAATACATGAGCTGTGGGGTGGCCTTCATCATGGATTGCAAGGCATGGACGCACTTCAGGCAACCAGAATTCAGGTCATGGTCAATGAGGTCCAGCTGCTCCCCCCAAAAAGAACAAAGTGGCTGGCTGCAGAGAAAATATTATCACTGAGCATAGGCAATTCCTGATCCCAATGCTGTCCCCCTTTCCTTCTTCTTGGCCCATGCCCTTCCTATACCACTCATGCTGGAACCTTCCTAGGCCACATACCTTCTATGGTATAGTTTAACACACTGGAATGAAAGTCCATTGAGAAGTTGCCATGGGCATTCACTAGCACCTTCTACTTCAGAAGTCCCTTGCTACCATGTCCACCATGGGGACAAACTTCTGAACGGCCTTTGGTGACAGCACATGTGGGTTGAGCCTCAGTTGGTTGAAGCGCCATTCAGGTCCATTTCTGCACGGCACAGAACAGAGCTACAGACACCTCCCAGGATAGGTCTGGCCCAGGCCCGTTCCCATCTTTATGCATCTAAGATGTGCCAGGCTCAGAAGCAGGCTTTGCTGGTCCTGTTCCCACTTCTTTCTACAAACATAGCTTCCATGTGTCGGACAGAGCTCACTAAGTCTACAGTGCACTTGATACATCAACAGCAATGGAGAAAGGAGACTGTGTTGTCAAGCTCTGTCCATCTGGCCTGCACCAGCCTGCCCACAGAGGAGATGCCCTAGCTGAGCTCACCAACCAGGTCAGTCCCATACAATGTGTGGTCTCTGAGACACCAGCATCTGCCTGTCTCAGCTAAGGGATCTCATCCTCCCTAGGGCAGGAGTTACAGCAGAGGACCACTTACAACAGGCACAAACCACAGTCCAGGACATAGGGCTCCCATGAGATTCTCCAGTGAATGACAACAGGAGTTTGCACACAGACACACAGAATCTTGGTGTAATTTTTAGTCTCATTTTTATTTAAAATGAACTGTGATGAACAAATATCTTTATTTCTAGTGCACATTAGCATCTATCTATCTATCTATCTATCTATCTATTTATCTACCTATCTTTCATGACCCTTCTATGTGTGTCTGTAGTCCATTTTCCTATTGGTTTCTTTATGGTGAGATTACTTTGTGAATACATGGTGAATGACAGAAACTCACATCTACTCCTCATTTGCTGCCAATTCTTTAAGCAAGGACATATGTTTATTTGAAAGCAAAGCCTCCTTTGGCAACTCTATTAAATGCAAGAGAATGAGGGTAAAAACAACAGAGATTTATTTATATCTCACTGCTGTAGAGGCAAGAAGCCCCACGATCAAGGTGCCAAGAGTCTCAGTGTCTGCTCAGGGCTCATTTTTAGATGGCACTGCCTGTAGCTACATGGTAGAAGGGAGGAAGGATTGAACTCGTATCCCACTGCTCTTTTAAATGTGCAGCTAGCCCATCCTCGAGTGGACCCCTCATGGCCTAACCAAGAACTCTGATGGGAGATGTCATTCTGTATATGTTTCTTATACTGGTTAATGAATAAAGCAATGTTGGCCAATAGGAAAGGAAGATAGGAGGGACTAGGAGACAAGGAGGAAATAGGAAGTAGTAATCAGGAGTCAGGATGGAGGGACCGGGGAGACCAGATGCCTGCCCCACTCCCCGGTAGGTGAAACCACGTGGAAATACATAGAAATGGGTTAATAATTAAGATAGAGCTAGCCAATAAGAAACTAGGACCTGGTCAACAGCATAATATCAAATACAGAGTTTCTGTGTGTTATTTGGGGCTGGCGGCGCGGCGGCAGGACAAGACCAGGCAGAGGGCGGAAAAACCTTACTCACTCCTTACAGAACTCCACCTCTCAATACCACCATAATTGCAGAGTGTGTGTGTGTGTCTGTATTGAGGTATAATAAGGATCAGGAGAAACAGATAGGCCGAATAGATGTTTATTGAGAGAGAAATAACTTACAACATAGACAGATGAACACCAGCAGGTTCCTGGTCCCAAGGATGCCTCCAGATGTTCTCCTGTCCCTGTGTTGCAAACAAGAGAGCTTTTGGAACCCCTTCCTCAAACTTAGTTCCCCCAGGTAACATCCACCTATGTCCCCACCCCCAATGGGTGTGGTCTGTGCCACAGGTGTGGACAAAGTGAATATCTCACTGTGTGTGTATGTGTGTGTATGTGTGTGTGTGTGAATGCGTGAAGTTTTTTTTTTTACACATTTTATTAATTCTATTCATATGTTTTTACATAGCAATCCCAGTTCCAGCTCCCTCAGTCTTCTTAATCTCATCCTGTGTTCTGGCCCAACCAGTTTTCCCCATAACAGACAAGGAAATAACAAAAGAAGTCCTCATGTCCATATTTTATAGTAAAAATATGAAAAATTGAGGCAGAATATTCCCTTTAAATTACACCAGTTCTATGGAAATGGTTACCAATGAGAATTAACTAGATGAAGCCTAGGATACAGAATTTGAAAGAAAAAGTATAAGCTTCTTCAAAGAATTGAAGAGTTTAATAGAGATTGAAAGAAAGAGATAATGAAATTAAAGAGAATAAACACCTGAGTGAATCCACCCCAAAAAATACAAAGGTAAGACTGATATGAATGAAAAAGGATATCCAAGAATTGAGAACAAAATTTAATAAAGAAAAACATTGAAGGGAGCTCAACCTGAAATTAATATGTAATCAAAACTACTAATAAACCAACTAGAAAACTCAAGAGGCAGTTTTACAATTGAATGTCGATCAACCAGAGTATGGAAATGCAGGTCTTGAAGTTGAAGTAGAGGAGCTAGATGAAATAGGCAAAGAATATGAAAAAAGAAAGAAAAGGGGAAGGAACAGACAAGAAATATGAGACACCATGAAAAAAAACCAAACCTTCAAGTTATAAAAATAGGTGAATGAGAAGAATCCCAAGTCAAAGGCATAGTCAGATCTTCAATATGATCATAGGAAAAAAAAACAGATTAAAAACACACATATTGATAACAAGAAACACAAAGAAATCCACTAGACAAGACCAGAAAAGAAAGCCATATTATAGTTCAAACACTAAGTGTACAGAACATAGGAGTATTGACAGCTGAAAGCACAAGTCACATATAAAGGAAAACCGTTCAAATAACAGCTGATTTCTCATGGAATTTTGAGAGTCAGAATAGCCTGAAGTAATGCATTCCAAGTTCTAATAGACCATGACTGGCAACCTATACTAATGAACTCTGCAAACTACCTGCCATAATTGAAGTAGAGAGAAAAACTTTCCATGATATAAACAGTCTAAAATGTTTTATGCAAGATCAATCCTAAGGGAAATATGGGAGGCGATATTGCAAGCTGAAGACAAAAGTGAGTATAAACAAGAGATTGTAGAAAGACAACAAAGTTATAATTACTGAAGCTCAAAAGAGCACTGACAACACAACTCCACTAAAAGCCAACAACAAAATGACTGCAATCACTACTCACATTCAATACTAATTTTAAAAATCAATGACCTAAGTTTCCAAGCAAATGATGCAGGGTTGTACTTAGACTTCCCCTATCACACAAGGCAGTTACCAAATAACTACACTAAGACTTATGAAAGCTTGGCCAATGGGTTAGGCTTGTTCGTAGCTAGCTCTTATAAGTTACATTAACCAGTTTATACTAATTGATATGCTGCCCTGAGGCTCATTTCCCTAGTCTACATACTTTCCATCCTGTTCATTCTACTTTACACATCCATAAATAATGACTAATGCAGTAGAAAATAGGAATGGGGCCCTCATCTGTGTTATGACATGGATGGTACCACTCAAAAAAAAAAAAAAAATCTAGACAGACCCACGATGCTCAGTGAGAAAGATGACACTGCTTGCTCTTGTCCACGTGGGTGTGTTACTAAGCATGGGATGCAATTTGGTCTACATGCTCTTATAGTGCTAACTTACAAATGTGATTGACCTTCACATGGGTAGACTTCCTGAATGTGGGTAGCCTCAGCCCATTCTGTTAAGGGCATTGTGAACAAAGACAGAGGTGTTCTTGATCTGGGATTTTGCTCCTCATACTGCAACCTAGATGCTCATTGCTTCTAGATTGTGCACCAAAGATTTTGGACTCACAACTGCTGTATCAGAACAGGCCTAACTAAACCCAAGCCCGATGCGCTGGCCCACAAATTCAGAGCCCACTCTCCTTTTCTCCCTTCCTTCCTTCCTTCCTTCCTTCCTTCCTTCCTTCCTTCCTTCCTTCTTTCTTCCTTTCTCTCTCTCTTCCTCTCCCTCTCTCTTTCTTTCTTCCTCCACCTCTTCCTCCTTCTCCTTTTTTGACATAGGCTTTCTCTTTGTAGCTCATGCTGTCCATGCACTCATGTGTACACCAGGCTGGCCTTCCACTCAACAGAGATCCACCAGACACTATCTTCAAGTGCTGGGATTAAAAGCTTGTGCCCCATCACATTCAAAGATAATACATTCAGGTAAATCTCTCCTCCCATCTCACTGTTCCCTGCCTTTCTGTGTCACACTCTGTAGATGGGTTGGTGTGTATGCATATGCACACTTCCTCAGCATTTTAGATAAAAAGATAACCCACATCCAAATAGGGGACATACATACACACAGGTACAGAAGATAAAAATGAACCTCAGTGTGAGAGAGATAGGCCAATTGCAGAGGAAGTTATCCCATATCATAGGTAAAAAAAGATGAGACTGTCAGGCCCAGTGGTTAATATGCCACTAATTTTCAGGCACATTTCCCATGACCTGATGACTGAAAGAATCTAGTAAGTACTGTCACTGGAGCTTATCCGGGGCCTGTTTTAGCATACATACTTATTGGCATAAGAACACTTCTGTCTTTTGTGAAAATACACCCATATACTAAGACTGCCTGATGCTTTGTACCTACCTCATGAGATGAATATTTAGACTACAATGTTTAAAGGATGCCAAGCAGCTTAAACCCACAAAGGAAATCTTAAGGAAACAGAAGAGGAAGGAGCTGGTTTGTGTAGAGAGACCAGGCAGAATGCTCCTGCACAGAAAGAAAACATAGCCAAGGGCATTTTTCAGCAACCATTGCCTTTATTTATTTTTTACAACAGGCTATGAATGGGCACAACAGATGCCCCAAACACTGTCTCTGCTTCAAAAGAAAACATTAAAGAACAAACTAGCTTACAACTGTGGGAAGATGATTACACCCTGGGGAGGATTTCTCAGGTCAGTATGCTGCTAGAGAGGATTAAGGCAAGGGTCAAGAGAAGGTTGCACTCCCCTGGAGACACAGCTCTGGCAACTACTTCTTCTTCAACCACAAGGGGAGGTAACAAGTCCCTCTCTACATTAGTAGGTCCTCCATCATTGCAAAGAACGCCGGAGCAGCAGTTGGAATAGTAGAAGCTATTGGTGCTGGGAAGTCTTCTTGACAACTCAGTTGGTGGAGGCTGAACATGCACGAAAGTGCACTCTCTCATACAGTGTTTGTAGACTAAGAGTGCTCTAGAGCTCATACCTAGAAAGGATGCCAGCAGGAGAGTTACTACATTCATCTTCATTGTAAACCCAGCACCATAGTCAACCACAACTAGGCACATGGCTCATGACTTGTAAACTCATATCCTACATCTCATACTTCCTCCTCATCTAGCTGGTGGCTCCACCCTTCCTAGCAGCATCCCCTCTGCCCTGAAAATCCTGTCTAGGTATTGGCTATTCAGCTCTGAACCAGATATAGTAACACTTGTTTACAATGTATGAAAGTACTATTCAACAAGAGGACATTGTCAAGAATGCTTGATAGAAAAGGACCAGGTATACTGCTCCAGTACCAAATTCCACACTGACCTGTCTATGCATTGCTACCTCATATGTCTGTCACTGTCCCTCCCCAGCTGACAATTTAGTCTCAGGACACACAGCAATGCTAATGAAATATCTTCTTCAGTGCTGGTTCTAATATTATCCTAAAGTTCATCACCAAGGTCTAGAAGGAAACAGTGACCAGAAGCTTTGCTCTTTGAGACTCCAGAGATGATCAAGGGCACAGAGGAGTGCTCACATTCATGACTTCAGGATGAAGTCCTCCCCCAACCCTCTGCCTGGCTGTCCAAGTTTTGGCTTCTATGTCCAAAGCACAGGGGACCTTGATGGCATGTTCTCCAGCACAGATTAGATGGCCCATTCCTAGCAAGGCTCCATAGAGAACAAGACCTCTGTCACCACTGGTTTCAGCCAACTATGCTTGTGTGTGAACTGAGCCCTACTGGCAACACCCCTACTGGATGAGGCCTTGCTGCTGCTTGTTCCCCTGGTTATCTGCAGCCATTATTTAGTTCCTCTGCTGTGGAAGTAACCTGGACTACTTTAGCATCCACAGCCCTGAGACTTGTTTGCTGCTTAACATCAGGACCTTGTGATCATGAACCAAGCAGCCCCTCTCTGATATAAAGTCTGTTTCAATCCATAGTTGAACTTTGGCTCTGTCAGTTACCTCTACTCAGTTTTGATAAGACTTCTCTTCATGAATCATCCAATTCCCAGTATTTCCTCATTCCAGAGTGGTCTCCCTGTCTACCTGAAGCTTAGAAAGGTTCCTTCCTGTCAAGAGGCTGGCAGTTCCTTCCTTCACAATAAATTAAGGTTAACTACACTGTGATGGAGAAATAACTCCACTCATTTCCATTTTTTGAGAACTTTGCCAATGCTCACCATTACATACGTCTATGAATTCCATGAACCAGAGTTGGAAGACATGGAAAATGTGTGCCTTGGGCCATTTCTGTCTTGGTTTCCTGGTGATTTCCTTTTGTAAAAGTTGTTTTTGTTGGCAAAGTAAAACACAGAGAAAAAGGCCTTGTGGACCACAGTGTTCTCCTTCCCTGGATATTCAGGGAGTGTAGACTGTGAGCTTACTATCAACCATAGGCCCTTGGCCTCATGAGAAGATGCACAGTGCTGTATCAGTAGGCTGAACCCAGTGCCTGTGAACAGTCTTTCAGTCCAAGGAGCTGCCAAAAGATTGGTGCATCTGGCTGCAGAGAGAACAGACTGACCCTGTCCCCCAATTTGTGCAAGTAAGTCTGTTTACGCTGCCAGAAAACAGATACTTACGTACGGCAATTGTCCCACAGCGTCTTTGATCATCATTACATGGATGTTCCCTGGGGCAATTGAAGGTGTTCTTCTGAGAACACTGATGACATTTCATAATAATATCTGCAAAAGGAAAAAAATCCTGTTGGGTGTCTCCCCAAGAAGCCTTTCCACCATGAAACTCTCCTCACCCATTCTTTCAGCTGGTTCCCAATGCAATCTTCTACACAAGCTACCACAAGGCCTGCAGAGCTCAGATCCTGGCATAGTCTAAGACAGAGCCAGACCAGGTCCCAGGATTGCCATGGACCCATCGAGAAACTTTCCTTTTTCTAAAAGGCTGATCAAATGAAAAACAGCTGAGCTTCTCCAGGGCTTCTCTGGAGTCAGCACCTGCTGTTCCTGCCAAGAAGTGGTATGGGCAGATGCTCCCCCAGGTCTCCTGGTCAACAGCTCTCTGTGGGAGCCTTCAGTCTACTCAACCACATTGAATCTTAGGAGTACTTCTCTAAGCATGTCTACATGCTAAAACCATGTCTAAACATGATGAAAGAAGGTTGTTATATGGCAAAATAAAATAGTAAATAACTCCTCTCCTTGTTTTGGCTATTAGAAATCAAAGTGTCTCTGTGACCTCATTATGCATGTCTAATAAACAGAGCTGCCTATTTCAAAACAAATAAGGGGTCAATGAGATGGCTCAGTGCTTGCCACCTGGTTATGCTGAGGCCAATTCCAATCAAGTCTTCTTACAACCCTAGTCAGCTCTAGATGGAGTCTCCTTATACCACTGGGAGTTTTGAGACCATACTTACTTTGCCTAGGTTGGATGGCAATGCTCAATGACGTGGTACCCTTGTCCCAAACACTGGTACTATTGTTCCACACACTGGTATGGTTGACAGTGGCATCTACCCATGGGAGAACTAGGAGAATTAGCCAGAAGAAGAAGAGCATAATCTCCAACACACAGGTGAACCTGAAAGTGAAGAGAAACATGGCCATCAGTGAGGGCAAGACTCCTTGAACCAGGTCCATATCCTCAGCATCAATGCACAGAGGAGTCATCCATGGCCTTGGCCACAACCTCAGCAGTCTAACATAGTGGTCCCACCATGGGAGCTTCAGATCCTTGCCTACTCTATCCTGCTCTGCTACCTACATGAATCTTGGCTCCCAATTCTGAAACTGTCCTGATGGTTCTGTTATCTTCTCCCTTATAGACATTCTTCCTCCCATGGATATAGTTCAAATCCTCCCAACCCAATCTGTTTTCTACCCTAACATTGGATTTAAGATTACCCTACCCATTGTTAGAAACTTTCCATATCTTCCTGATTCCCCATTCTAGAATCATCCTGCTGAATCCCCTGGGTTTAACTTATGGAACTGTCTGCCTGAGCTGGATCTTATCATCTCATATCGAGAACTGAGATGCTTTTTCTCCCCCCTCTGTCTCTGTCTCTGTCTCTCTGTACTATGAGTGACCTTCCCTTTGTGCTTTGTCCATCTCTCTTCTGCACCTTCTGGCCTCTCTTTTCTTTGCATCTCTCCTTGATGCTCTGAAGCTCTCTTGGAAATCTTCTCTCAAGGCTCTGATCCTCTCTTGAAACTCCTCCCTCAGGGATCTGACTCTCTTGGTACCCTACCTTCAGGCACTCCCTTTCTTGGCACAACTCCTGCTCCCTCCTGGCACTGAGGATCTCTTGACTCCCTTCTCTCAAGGCTTTGACCCCTCTTAGGGCTTTAACAGTCTTAAGAATCCTTTGTTGAAGGATGAACTCTCTTTATACAATTTTCTCAGAGTTCTGGCCCTCTCTTCTAACCCCTCAGAACTCTGTTTCTTGGTAGCCTCTATCAAGGCTCTGACTATCTCTGACCCTCACTATTTCTCCCTCAGGGATCTAACCATGTCTTGGTGCACTTCCTTAAAAGCTACAAGTCTCTCTCAACCTCTCTTAATGCCCTACCTCTTTTTAATGAACTTCCTTAGGCCTCCAAAACTCTTTCGGGGCCCTGCTTTTAGGGCTCCAACTTTGGGTGTCCTTGCCAGTACTTAAGACCTTATCTGGAGCCCATCCCTCAGGAACCCACCTTTGTCTTGGCACTCTGTCTTCAAGGTTGTCCAGATAATCTTCCTTGGCACCTCCCCCCCCTCCCCCCGCCAACCACCCGCCTGGGCTCTAACCCTTTCCTGGTCCCCTGCCTTCCGGGAGCTTGTCTTCTTTCCATCAGGGTTCAGATCCTCCTTTGCCAACCTTATTTCTTGGTTCCAACAATCTCTTTGTACCTTTCCTTCAAGTATTTCTCTTGAGCCCTCTTGGTGCTCTTACCTCGGGTCTCTAGCTTTATCTTGGGCCTTGTATTTGTGTCTCAAGTTTGCTGTTGGCACAATTCTTTCAGATTTCCAACTCTTTTGGAGCCCTTCCCAACGTTCCTAAGCCGGTCCCCTAACCCCTCAAATCTCCAACGGTCTTTCGGTTCACTTCCGTCGAGATCTGACCCCCGTTTTGGTGCCTTCCCTTAGGGTTCCGACACTCTCGTCATGTTCTACCCACAAGGTCCCAATCTTCTGAGGGAAGGATGGCCAGAGAGCCTCTAGAACTAAGGTGACTGTCAAGAGAGGTGAATCCCTGAAATATGGGCACAAAGGTATAGTCCAAGCCTCAAGAGAAGAGTATCTGAAGAACTTCATAGCCCCAAGGGATGGGCCAAGAAAAGAAGTGCCTCAATGTGGGGGCCCCGGAAGTGGATCAGAACACTGAAGGAAGTACAAGAAAGGGCCAGAGCCCAGCCCAGCAGAAGCATGTCAACAGAAGGTCCAATCCCGAGGGGAAATTCACCAAGTGATTCTGAACTCTGATAGAAGGGCACCAACACACGACTTGAGAATGCTGAGAAGAACAGCAAGAGAGAGATGGAGTGCTGTGGGAAGAAGTGGACCAAGACAGATGGAGTACTGAGGTGCCAGAACCATAAAGGAAAAGCACCAAAATAGTCTGAATTCTGTGGAAACTACAAGCACCAAGACAAGGTCAGAGTTTCGTAGAGGTGCACCAAAAGACCATTGGAGAGCTGAAGAATTAGAATAGGGATTCAGAGCCCTGAGGGAAGAACACCGAAAAGATGTAACTGAAAAATTTCTCAACAACTGACTTGCCTCTCCCACATGATGTACTTTCACTGAGGTTGAAGGATCTTTCCCATGGCCAAGCCCTGGCAGATTCTGCTAACTTTCGAATTTTATTACATTCATACTTTTTGTATTTGGTTGCATGCATGCGGCGTGGGTTCTCTTCATGTCCACAATGATCAGGAAGTGTGTATAGGCATTCACACTAACACAGCTACAAAATGTGGCAGAGTGAGTAAGAGAATAAGTGAGATATACGGAGATATACACCTTTGAGAATTGCCTCTGAACATTGTGGCGGCACGTTTTAATCCCAGCACTTGAAGATAGAGGCAGAGGATCTCTGTGAGTTGGATGAAAACCTGGTCTACAAAGTGAATTCTGGCACAGCTACACAAGGAACTCATGTCTTGAAACCCAGAAACCAACCAAACAAACAAACAAGTGGTTCTGATAGGTCTGGTTCATTCTAAATTTGGGGGCCAGGGCATCAGCCTTGGGTTTTGTTAGGTCTGTTCTGATACAGAAGCTGTGAGTCCAAATTTTTTGACTCACAGTCTAGAAGCACAGAATGTCTAGGTTACAGTGTGCAGAGGAAAATCCTCTTTCAAGGTCCCTTAGTATTTGCTCACAATGCCCCCAACAGAATCGTCTGAGGCTACCCACATTTAAGAAGTCTACCCATGTAAAGGGCAATCACATTTGCAAATTCACAGTACAGGAACATGTAGACCTTGTGCTTCCCATGCTTACTGACCACTTTAAGGTAAAATCACATAATTCCCTAGTCACCCATTTAATATGTAAAATACAAATGTGTGTATGTTTGTTTTAACCATAGTCATCATCATCACCATAGTCAATTTTTAAAATGCTTTTTCCTCAAAAGAAACTTCAGAGCCATTCACAATCCCTATCTTGTGCTATACATGCTGTAGTAACCCAATATCCAGTCTGTGCTACTGCATTTCCTGTCTATAGATTCTTATGTTCTGGACATTATCTAAATTGGACTTTCAGGAATCTTGATCTTTGATAATGTAACATATCTATATTATTTAGTTTTTGTGTTTTGCATATACATATAATTTTGTTGAAGTTGCATAATACTACTTCAAGTTGCCAATATCTGCTGTTGTGTTCATTCCCTTATATATGGTGATGGGAGATGCCATTCTGTAAATATGTTTCTCTTATTGGCTAATGAATAAAGCCCTGTTGCCCAATAGGAAAGCAAGATAGGCAGGATTAGGAGACAAGGAGGATTCTGGAAGATGTAGTAGAGGAGAATCTAGATGTAGGGATTTGAGAGGAAGAGGTCCAGACCCTCTCTCTGGTAAGATATGATCATGTGAAAACACTTAGATTAATAGAAATGGGTTAATATTTAAGACAGAGCAAGCCAATGAGAAACACTAGTAACAGGCCAACAGCTTTATAACTAATGCAGCTTCTCTGTGTATTGTTTGTGGCTGACATGGCTGTGGGACCAGGCTGACGGGAAAACTGCTCATAACAAAATGGCGACTGCAACGTGGGTACTAAGAACTTCAACTTAAACTTAACAAAAGCTTAAGAAAGGATTTTAATAACAAAATAACAGAGACAGATCTTGGTAGCAGCTTTTTTCTCGGTTGGAGTCTGTTTTGCTAGAGACAAGCAGAGATTTGCATGGCTCCTTTAAGGGAAGTCTCCTGACTAGGCATAAGCAGCAAACCCTGCTAACAACTAAATGGTATGTACGAGAGCTGGCAATGGCAGTGACGGTAAATGTACTCCCCCCCCCTGCCATCTTGGAAAGACAGTGGCTAAAACAGCTATGGCTTTTAATTTTAGCAATGTTGTTTAGCAGATAAAAGACTTGTGGCAAGAAAAAGATAAAGATTTACAGTAAAGACAAAAACCTTTAAAGGTTTTTCTTAAATATACTTAGGCTTGGGAGAGAAAAAGAAACAGGGTAAAGTGGTTTAAAAATATAGAAGGAAAGAGAGCAGCTGGGTGTGGTGGCACACGCCTTTTATAAAAGCACTTGGGAGGCAGAGGCAAGCAGATCTCTGTGATTTCAAAGCAAACCTGGTATACAGAGTGAATTCCAGGATAGGAAAAAGTTACTCAGAGAAGCCGTGTCTCAAAAAATGAAGAAATAGAGTAATAAAAAATCCAGGTGAAGATGGAAAGCACACAGAGAGTCTGGATACTGTATGCTATTGTGTTGTCTTTGTAATTTTTTGACTGCTGAGGAAATAGCAACAACTGTTAAAAGAAATTCTGCTGGATTATTCTAATTCAAAATTTAAGTCTAAGGACAGGTTACTGGGGAAAAGAATTTCTGTTTTTGTTTCCACAGAAAACGAATAGCTGTGGATTCCTTTTAGACTAGCATGGTTTGATCAAGCAAGACAGTGTCCCAGGCGATCCAACATTCAAAACAGCTGGGACAAGACAGCCTTGCAGACCACTACAGCCAGGATTTCTGAATCTTCTCAGGATCCCCAAGACAGCACCCCCTACCAGCAGGAAGCAATTTGGAAAGACTGATGCACAAATTCTCTAATATTGTTTATAAATATTTGTTTTCATTTAAATAGGGATGCTTATAAATTGTTAATGACCACAACCAATCTCTTTTTTAAAGGTAAAAAGGGGATTAGGCATAGAAATGAATAATTTGTTATGGAATATATTGTCATTTATTGATATAAATTTAAGGTCAATTTTGTGATAAGTATATTTCCCCTCTTGTTTAAATATTGTGCTTATGTAGCTCATTTAAAAATATGTATAATTTAGTACAGATTATAGATAGTTACTGATAATCGTCAAAACTTATAGTTATGTTAGTTATGCTTTCTAGATATTCAGAGATATACTTGAAATGGATAAGTATTCTTCAAACCTTTCAAAGACCTACAAAATATGGCATTTAAAATGGTTTAGGGTTTTTCTTAACAGTGGGGCAAACTGCTCCTGGCAACACCAACTGCATCAGAAAGGAAGGTGGACATGGAAGAAACTTCACTATGGGGTTTGCTTCCAATTTGGCAAGACTAGCCATTTGGGCAAGATATTGCTCTTGTTGGACTGTTTGACTTTATGTTGTATAAACTGGACATGCAGGGCCCACAGAAAAGTGACTGCTGAAACAAGATGGGCAGTGCTACCGGGTTTCTGCTTAATGGAAGAGTTTTCCAGACATTCTGCAGGACACAGAGAAAAATGAATGACAAACTGCCAATACAGGTGGACAGTTTAAAGTTTCCTGCATTGCAGAGGAGTCTGCCAGACACACTATGGCCTATGGGCTGAAGATGGAACATTACAGAAGAACTTCAGGTGACTGACCAGGTAGCAAGATGTCTCTGTCGTTTCTAGATTTCCTATTTTATATATTATCCTTCTGTGATCTTTGATGGACTTAAAGACAGATATTTATGGTTAAATTTTTTCTTAGCTAGGATTAAAGAAATGTTACATATAAGATGTTAAACTCACAAAGATAGGATAGATGGTGAAATAATTTCTTTAAATCTTGGTAAATGCTAATGAACTAAATATTATTAACAAAAGTTCTTATCTGATATCTGTTATATATTTTACTTTATTAAAGTTAAAACCATTCTTTTATTTTAGACAGAAAAGAGGAGATGTTGGAAGATATTATTCTGTAAATGTTTCTCTAAACCAACCTATAAATTTTAAGGATATCATGACTTCAAAATGAAATTCAAAAGGTGTATTGCTTTGGAGAAGAGGTTATGCTTTTATTTGCACAGGAAATGAGAGCTTATGGATTCATTCCATGTCAATATAGATCAGGTTGTTCAGGGAATACCTACTGAATATCCTGGCTATAGACATAAAAAAATAAATCTGAAAAAAAAACTACAAAACATGTAATGCATATTTTAACCGCTCAAACATAAAACCAAAAGTAATCCGTGATTAACTTGTATACAATACACAGTCTAAAGTTGTATTAATATAGGTATGTATATTACCTTTAAAAGTTTATGTGTTTTCAGAGCAAGGGGACCATACCCAATAAAAATGGGTGGCCCAGATGACCCAATATACCAAAACACCTCTCTTGCAGGTTCATCAGAGTTCTGCATGCAGAACAGCTTCAAGGCTGCTGGTAAAATAGTCCATCCAATTATCCTGATTTACTCAAGGTTCCCCAAAGGTGCCTGTGGTAATATATTATTTATGATTTAATAAAGCTTGCCTGAGGGTACAGAAAGCAAAGCTAGCCACAAGACATAGAGGTCAGGCAGTAGTAATGCACACCTTTAATCCTAGCAGCCATATTAGCTAGCCATAGAGCTAGACAGTGGTGACACACACTTTTAATTCCAGAACTCAGAAGACAGGCAGATGGATCTCTGTGAGTTCAAGATCACACTGAGAGCTACATGAAATTGATCCAGGCCTAAAGAAAAACATTTCGCACAAAGGTGACCTCAGCATTTGCAATCACATGCCTTTAATCCGGCACTATGGAGGTAAAAATGGAAAAAGCAAAGGATCTCATATGTAGATTTATTCCCCAGGAACATTGAGGAGAGGCAGCAGTCAGAGGTTTGGTGGAGAGTTCATGGAGACAGGATCACCTTTTCAGTCTGAGATAGAAGTAAGAGCTAGTTGCTGGCTGTTTCACTTATCTGACCATCAGCTTGAATCCCAATATCTATCTTGGGTCATTTGTTATTCAAGTTACAGATGCCAGTGCCTCCAGAAAACAGGAAGCAGTCTAGAGAACCCATATTCCCAAAAGATGGGTTATGGATGTTTGTTATCTGATGGGAGATGCCATTATGTATATATGCTTCTCATACTGGTTAATAATAAAGCACTGTTGGCCAATAGGAAAGGAAGATAGGAGGGACTAGGAGTCAAGGAGGAAGAGGAAGTAGTAAGGAGGAGTCAACATGGAGAGACCGGGGAGACCAGATGCCTGCCTCACTCCCTGGTAAGGAAACCACGTGGAAATACATAGAAATGGGTTAATACTTAAGACAGAGCTAGCCTATAAGAAACAAATAATGGGCCAACAGCATTATATCAAATACGGAGTCTCTGTGCATTATTTGGGGCTGGCGTGGCAGCAGGACAAGACCGAGCGGCAGGCGGAAAAACCCTAACTCCTTACAAATGGCACCCAACGTGGACTCCTTACAGATGGCTCCCACATGGCTAGTAAAAACTTCCACTTAAAATTTAACAAAAGCTTAAAAAAGGGTTTTAGAAACAAAAGAACAGAGATAAGCAAGGTTTCTTGGTAGCAGCATTTTTCTCGGATGAACTCTGCTTTGCGAGAGACAAGCAGATATTTGTGCGGCTCCTTTAAGGGAAGATTCCTGACTCAGCATAAGCGGCAAAAAAACCCCACGGCTTTTAAAAAACTCTGCTAACAATTTATTGGTGTGTATGAGAGATGGCAATGGCAGTGACCACATCTCCAAGCTGGCAGCATCCTTGCTGGATGGCAGCAAGCAGACCAAGGTGGTGACCACAGCTCTCAGTGCTGGAGGTAATATAGCTGCCACCATGTTTGATAAACCGCCGCAGAAACAACTATGAATTTCATTTTAGCAATGTTGTTATTTACCAGATAAAAGACTCGTGGCCAGAAAAAGATAAAGATTTACAGTAAAGACAGATTCATATTAAGAAAAACCTCTAAAGGTTTACAGTGTATTTTAAAATATATGTAGAACTGGAAAAAAAATGAAATGGTTTTAAAAAGAGAAAAAGGAACTGGGTGTGGTGGCACACACCTTTAATCCCAGCACTCGGGAGACAGAGGCAAGCAGATCTCTGTGATTTCAAAGTAAACCTGGTATGCAGAGTGAATTCCAGGACAGATAAGAGTTACACAGAGAAACCCTGTCTCAAAAAATAAAAAATAAAAAGTATAAGAAATGGAGTAATAATAAAGCCACGTAAAGATGAAAAGCTCAGAGAGAATCTGGTTACTGTATGGTATTATATTGTCTTTATATTGTTTGACTGCTGAGGAAACAACTGTTAAAACAAATGTTGCTGGATTAATTCAATTTATATATTTTAAAAATGCTTTGACTCAAAAATTTAAGTCTAAGGACAAGTTACTGGGGAAAAGGATTTCTATTTTTGTTTCCACAGAAAATAAAAAGCTGTGGATTCCTTCCAGACTAATGTGGTTTGATCAAGCCAGGCCCCCTGAAACAGAGTCGCTGGTGATCCAACATTCAAAACAGCTTACATTGTTATGTATTCTTATGTAGTAAGCTATGTAAAATTAAGTTTATATTTTGTTATATTGTGTTAAATCTTTCCACTTACAATGTTTTATGCACATTATTTTTTACCATATTCTATGTATGTATACTTTTCTTGTATTCAAGACATTTTGTATATTGATACAATTTGGGATTATTTATCTTGCTGCCCTTTATAGTTCTACCTCTTGTCTTGACACTTATACTCTACCTCTATTTTAGGGATTTACATGTATGTATATGTAAATAGTTATATTGTTTAAGTATTTGTTCTTGCTTTACTCAGGGAAGTTTTAATCAGTCTTTTAGCTAAATTCCTGAGTATTACAGATTATCTTCACTCATGTTTCCTCTACCCATGAGATTAGTCAGATATAGATGCTTAATCTTCAATCACTTCATAGACATGCAGAACATGGCATTTAAATGTTTTAATATTAGTACTCCATTGACATGAGACACTGTTGCTCCTGACAGCACCGTGCACTTTCCCGAAAATATGTTGGACACTGTTGTTGCTCCTGCTGGAGTTCATTCTCGCCTCAGCTAATGGCCTGTTGGGCAAAGAATTGCCCCCACCTTGACCACTGATTTGGACATGCAGTCCTATGTGCTTGCAGGAGACAAATATAGAAGACTGCTTGACCTTGCCAAGTCAGGTTAAGACAGCCATTCTACCTCCCTGCTGTTGTTGTGGTCTGTCAAGTTCTCTTGGCCATAGCCAAATCTGGGTGTACCAACGTTGCTGTGAGACCTAGGGTGACTGTTCAGGTGGCTTGCTGTTTCTGTCCTTGCTGCACCTTTTGGAAGTTGTCCATCTGCACTTCCTGTCTACTCTAGTATTGTTATTTTCCTTCTCAGGTCTTGATGAGGTTGAAGATTAAACGATCACAACTATTATTCTCTCTTCCTAGTTAGATATATTAGGTACTAGATTTACGTTTTCCAGCTTAGGACATCTATTGTAAACTCCGTTATGCCTTCACCCTAGGACTAGATATGTAGGTCATTTTGTTCTCGATTTTCCTTTTCTTAGAGCACACTTGTTATTCACTGTTTTGTTTATAGTTTTGTATTAAGCCTAAATCTTTTCTTTAGACTAAAAGGGGAATTGTAGTGAGATAGTCCTTCTGTGGCACTGACCACGCCCATTGGGGGGTGGAGCGATGGGCGGAAGTGACCTGTGGAAAGAAGTGGGGGGGGGAGGGGAAGAGCCAGGAAAAGCTCTCTTGCTGGTGTGACTTGGACAGGAGAGGATCAGGTTGAATTTCCTGGTGTTCATCTGTCTAGGTTGTAAGTTATTTCTCCCTGAATAAACATCTATTTGGCCTATTTGTTTATCCTGATCCTTATTTAACTGTGATAGTTATCCTTAAAGGGTGGTTGGTCACAAGTTGTTGTTGGTCACGGTCAAGAAAAAAGCTAAACAAAAGAGTTCAATTCAAAGATCTTTTTCTAAAGGAAAATGGGGAATATGATATAGGAATGATTAAAAAAAAAAAAAGGGTACATGAGCGCCTTACTCTTCTGATAGAGTGAGGTCTCAGCCAGTTCAGTTCTTAGCAATAAAAAAATCTTTTGGTTTTGCTGTCAGCAGTCACTTCCTTGGAGATTGAGGAAACCCAGTAGGCATAACAGAAACAAACAAGCAGTCCTGTCTGTTTGCTACAAATCAGAGATTATACTCTGGTTCTCCCATGTTATGAGTAGTGTTTCTGCTGGCCTGGAGCCATTGCCACGCCAGCCCCAAATAACACACAGAGACTCTGTATTTGATATAATGCTGTTGGTCAATTCCTAGTTTCTTATTGGCTAGCTCTGTCTTAATTATTAACCCATTTCTATTAATCTAAGTACTTCCATGTGGTCCTTTCTTACCGGAGAGAGGAGCTGGCATTCTGCTCTCTCCGTCCTCCATTTTGGATCTCCTGTCTACTACTTCCTTTTTCCTCCTAGTCTCCTAGTCCCACCTATCTTGCTTTCCTATTGACCAACAGTGCTTTATTCATTAACCAATAAGAGAAACATATTTACAGAATGACATCTCCCATCACTCCCATTCTTACTTTTACCCAGTCCTGTTTGACATACCTTCATGTCTCTGCACATATGATTTAAATTTAACTTTGTATATGTGAATGTTAGCTAACTCTTTATGCAACTTACATTCAACTGTGTGAAGTCTCAATTATTTCTAAATTGTTATTTATCTTTAAATGATTATAAAAATTTATAATTTATAAATTTATAAAAATATTAAAATAAAAATAAATAAAAATAAAAAATATTTAAAAAATATATAAATTTATAAAGATCTATTTCAAATTAGCAAAATATCTACACCTCCCAGTCCTTCCCATAAGCTGTTTACAAAGGTTAAGCTTCTATTACAAAAGGAAAATTTTCTCTATTTCTTTGTCCTTTACAGGCATAAATTTAACCTACTAAGTTAAAACCAGATGCAGTCAGGCTGGAGGGCTCTGAATAAAACATCTCTCCATAGCCTCTCAGCTTGGATCCATTTTTCCAGACAGCTCCTTAACTAATGTCATTCTAGCCATACTAAGTACAGGGTAGTTAATTACAGTGATAATGCCTTACCTAGCCACCAATGTGCTTAAGGCAAATAACTAAAGACAAATTTTGTCTGGTGAGATATAATAAATAGAAAGACCTCAAAATGCTCAGAGATCTAGAGTATATGGCATGTAAAATATCTTATTAAAAAGCTTTTTATAACAGAGAGTCAGGCCAGGTGCTGGTACCACCCAATTTCCTCCAAGAACATTTGTAGACACTGAAGAAATTCCACCCATGGAAGTGGTAATGCTAACCACTGAGCAAACCTACCTTTCACCTCAACTGCCGCAAAGGACTCCAGACCGTGAACAAGAGGAAAGTGGAATAGACTTTCTCCATGTTGCTAAGGCCAGCGGCAGGCAAGTCTTCCTAGAGTTCCTAATCCACAGGCCCTGAGCTAATAGCAGAAGGCAGCCATCCATAAAGCCTCTGCCCTCAACAACTATGAGGGACTTTGGGAGTGTCTGTCCATGTGGCCAGCTAGTAAGTTTGTGTCATTCTGTTATCATTAATTCAGCTAAAATTTTATTCTGCTCAAGAACTCTAATGCAGTGTGATGACTGTTGGTTTCAGTATAACTTCTTACCATTCCTTTGTTTAAAAAGGTGTTTTAAGGTATAAAGCTTATAGACTATAAAAGCTTAAGATGTAAGGATCTAAAAATGTTTTAAGGTATAACAAAGTAGCTTAAATTGTACAAATGCAAGTTATCAGATATCATTAACTCATTATGCTACTGTTCATAGTCTTAAAATTAATCAATAAATGTGCTAAAACTTAAGTTTTTACAAACTCAAAGGATTCTTGTAAGATCCACGGAACTTAATTGAACCCATCCAAACAGGTCACATTCACTCCAAATAAATGTTATTCAACCATTCCCTGGTCTCGAGACTCCCTTGCCTCATCTTAGGAGTGCTCAGGAACCCCTTCCTCATTTTAGGATCCTTCTCCCCTCAAGTGCTAGGACCTAAGATTTTTTTTTTCTTTTTTACATAAACTTAACCTCGTCTTCTGCTCTGCCAATTTCTTGCCAGGTCTAAGAGGTGCCAGCGAGTCCCATACATCCTGGACTGCAATGAAACAACCAGCTACCCCAAGATGTGGTAGCACCCCAGCTTTCTCAGATCCTGCAAAGATAGTTGATGCCTTCTAGGTCAGCAGGGAGTAACCTTGAGAACTTGACACCCTTATTGCATAACCTGCCATGCCTAACTCCTCACCTTTTTCATAATAAGGTGGGAATGTAAGAATTCAGACATTATGCTGGCTTGCCCCTATCACCTAGCAGAATGCACTCAGGACGTACCCTAGTCACCCCAGGTTCAAAAGACCACTTTAAAAGAAAGACCTCTGCCCATTTATGCTCTCTCTCCTACTCTTTTTCCACACTCTCTTTTCCAATCTTATTATATCTCTCTTTCCTTCTGTTCCCCTAGGAGAGACAGGATTCTCCTGTCCCCTCTCTGTCTCTGTGTCTCTTTACCTCTTTTCTCTTTCCTTCCCCCTCCCTCCCCTTTCTAATGAAACATCTCACTTAAGGTCTGGCTGGCTGGCATGTTTGTCCTTTCACTTCAGTCACCCTTGCCTGCCATGGAATCTGCCAAGATCCCCCAAACAAGGTCCCCCTCACCTAGTGAGATGATTATTTAACCTACAGTGTTTAAAGGGTGTCAAGCAGCTGAAACCATGATCCCACAAAGTGTGCTTAAGCATATAGAAGAGGAAGGAGTTGGTCTGAGTAGAGAGCCCAGACCAAAACTCTCTCTGAGTAGAGAGCTCCAGAACAACAAGAAATAACGGCCAGGGGCATTTTCAAGAAAGCATTAATTTATTTCTTTCCTACAATAAGCTATGATTAGGTCCAAGAGATGGTCTGAACACTGTCTCTGCATCACAAGGAAACATCAAAGAACAAAATTTCTTACAACTGTGGGAAAATGACTACACCCCAGGGAGGGTTTCTCAGGTCAGTATGCTGCTGGAGAGGATTAAGGCAAGGGTCAGGAGAAGGTTGCACTCCTCCGGAGACACAGCTCTGGCAACCACATCTTCTTCAACCACAAGGGGAGGTAACAAGTCCCTCTCTACATTAGTAGGTCCTCCATCATTACAAAGAACGCCAGAGCAGCAGTTGGAATAGTAGAAGCTATTGGTGTTTGGAAGCCTTCTTGACAACTCAGTTGGTGGAGGCTGAATAAGCACAAACGGGCAGTCCTTCATGCAATGTTTGAAGACTAAGAGTGCTCTAGAGTTCATACCTAGAAAGGATGCCAGCAGGAGAGTTACTACATTCATCTCCATTGTAAACCCAGCACCATAGTCAACCACAACTAGGCACATGGCTCATGACTTGTAAACTCATATCCTACATCTCATACTTCCTCCTCATCTAGCTGGTGGCTCCACCCTTCCTAGCAGCATCCCCTCTGCCCTGAAAATCCTGTCTAGGTATTGGCTATTCAGCTCTGAACCAGATATAGTAACACTTGTTTACAATGTATGAAAGTACTATTCAACAAGAGGACATTGTCAAGAATGCTTGATAGAAAAGGACCAGGTATACTGCTCCAGTACCAAATTCCACACTGACCTGTCTATGCATTGCTACCTCATATGTCTGTCACTGTCCCTCCCCAGCTGACAATTTAGTCTCAGGACACACAGCAATGCTAATGAAATATCTTCTTCAGTGCTGGTTCTAATATTATCCTAAAGTTCATCACCAAGGTCTAGAAGGAAACAGTGACCAGAAGCTTTGCTCTTTGAGACTCCAGAGATGATCAAGGGCACAGAGGAGTGCTCACATTCATGACTTCAGGATGAAGTCCTCCCCCAACCCTCTGCCTGGCTGTCCAAGTTTTGGCTTCTATGTCCAAAGCACAGGGGACCTTGATGGCATGTTCTCCAGCACAGATTAGATGGCCCATTCCTAGCAAGGCTCCATAGAGAACAAGACCTCTGTCACCACTGGTTTCAGCCAACTATGCTTGTGTGAACTGAGCCCTACTGGCAACACCCCTACTGGATGCCTTGGGCTAAAGTCTTGAGGCCTTGCTGCTGCTTGTTCCCCTGGTTATCTGCAGCCATTATTTAGTTCCTCTGCTGTGGAAGTAACCTGGACTACTTTAGCATCCACAGCCCTGAGACTTGTTTGCTGCTCAACATCAGGACCTTATGATCATGAACCAAGCAGCCCCCCACCCACATGAACTCAGGAGGACTAAGACCATTGTTGCCTGTTTCTTTCCAGGCAAAGTTCTTCCATCCCTGATGTACAGCCATAGTGAGTGTAGCCTTTGTGCTATTCAATCTAGACACCATAATAGGGGACATTTAAAATGAGAATGTCAGAGCTCCTGATTGCCTACAATTTAGAAATACTGTCTCTTGCCCTGCCCATTCCATATGTAACTTGATATACATGACTGAGGACTTTTACATCTTCTTTAGAGTCTATCCTGTCTCCTCCACAACAGATTACTGCTTACTTAAGTAAAGTTTCTTCTGCCTGTTTTTGTCCTGATCTAGACCTAGCTTTTGCATCTCATCATCAGGCATCACCCTGAGTAACTGGGCACCTCAGTGCTTGAATCTGACTAGTTGGGAGTGTGTGGTTGTGTAAATGAGAATTACCCCCATGGGCTCAAATGTATAAATAATTGATATCTTGTTGTTAAAACCCTTTGGGAAGAATTAGAAGGTGTGGGCACATGGAGGTGTGTCAGTGGTAGGGGGCAGGCTTTGAGATTGCAAAATCTTAGCACCTTTCACAGTTAGCTCTTCTCTGTCTCCTACTTGTAGATTCAGGTGTGAGCTCTTAGCTGTTTCTGCAATCACACCTTTCCTCCACCATTTTGGACTTCAACCTCTGAAAACATAAGCCTAATCAAATGCCTATTTTTTTTTAAAGTATCTTCATCAGGCTGTTTATCAGAGCAATAGAAAAGTAAATAATGAAGGATGTGTATGCACAAGATCAGAAACCAACACACCTGCAAGGATTCAGCAAAGCTGAATCAGTGTGTGTGCCCATATGAATAGAGAGATGCCCAGGAACAAAGGCCTGGGGGCCACAGTATTCTCCTTTCCTGGACATTCAGGGAGTGTAGTCTGTGAGCTCACTATCAACCACAGGCCCTTGGCCTCATGAGCAGATGCACAGTGCTGTATCAGTAGGCTGAACCCAGTGCCTGTGAACAGTCTTTCAGTCTAAGGAGCTTCCAGAAGATTGGTGCATCTGGCTGCGGGGAGAACAGACTGACCCTGTCCCCTAAACTTGTGCAGATAGGCTTGTTTACAGGGTGCCAGAAAACAGATACTTACGTATAGCAATTGTCCCACAGCGTCTAGAATCCTGAGGACAGTCTTTTGAGCCACCACAATTAAAAGTGTTTATTGTTGTACAAAAATGACATTTCATAATACGAGCTGCAGAAAGAAAATTCCTCTTGAGTGTCTCCCCAAGAAGTCTTTCCACCATTAAACTCCCACCATCCTCCTCTCAGAGCTGCTTCCCAATGCAGTCCTCTACACAAGCCACCCCAAGGCCTATAGACCTCACATCCTAGCATAGTCTAAGGCAGAGCCAGACCAGGTCCCAGAACAGCAGTGGAGCCACCAAGAAACTTTCCTTTTTCTAAAAGGCCAATCACATGGAAATCAGCTAAGTTCCTCAAAGATGCCTATCCCTCTGTGGGACAGTGGCCACCCAGGACACCACAATCCTCCAGGGCTTCTCTGGACTCAGCACCTGCTGTCCCTGCCAAGAAGTGGTATGGGCAGATGCTCCCTCAGGTCTCCTGGTCAGCAGCTCTCTATAGTCTTCAGTCTATTCAACCATGTTGAATCTCAGGAATACCTCTATAAGCATGTCAAATGCTAAAACCATATCTAAACATGGTGAAAGAAAGTTATTATGAGGCAAAATAATAAGTAAATAATCCCCCTCCTTGTTTTTGCTATTAGAAATGGAAAAGTGTCATTGTGACAGCATGATACATGTCTAGTGAACAGAGCTGCCTGGTGTAGACACCAGCCTCCTTTTGTTTTAGATTTTCTGAGACAAGGTTTTTTTGTGTAGCCATGGCTGTCCTGGAACTCACTCTGTGCACAAGGCTAGCTTTGAACTCAAAGGTCAATCTGTCTCTGCCTCCTGAGTGCTGGCTGGGATTAAAGGTGTGCACCACCAATGTCTTCAGAAAGAGAGTTCACCCAGTGCATGAGAATGAATGTACAGGTTCTTGAGTTCTTCCTTAGTAGTTTGGCTGGAGCTGTTTGTTAAAAGCTAGGAACAGTGGCAACAGCTAAATGTCCTGGGTCACATATAATCTCAGGGCATGGGTGACTGAAGCAGGGCTATCTCTGAGAGTTTAAACTAAAGAAACAAATCTTGTCTCAAACAACAAAAGGGTCAATGAGATGGCTCAGTGCTTGCCACCTGATTCTGGTGAGCCCAATCCCAAACAAGTCTTTTTATAACCCTGGTCAGCTCTAGGTGGAGTCTCCTTCCATCCAACAAACTGGGAGTCTTGAGATCATACTTGCCTTGCTTAGGTTGGATGGCAATGCCCAATTCACTGGTACTGTTGCCTTCCACACTGGCCCTGTTGACACTGGTGTCTGTCCATGAAAGGCCCAGGAGAATTAACCAGAAGAAGGGAAGCATAATCTCTAACACACAGGTGAACCTGAAAGTGAAGAGAATCATGGCCAATTGTAAGTGCAAGGCTCTTGATCCAGGTCTGTGTCCTCAGTATCAATGCACAGAGGAGTTATCTATGGCTATGGCCTCAACCTCAGCAGCCTAACCTATTGGTCCTACCATAGGAGCTTCAGATCCTAGCTTACTCCATCCTGCTCTGCTACCTACATGAATCTTGCTTCCCACTTCTGAAACTGTCCTGATGGTTCTGCCATCTTCTCCCTTATATTCTTTCACCTATGGATATACTCCACATCCTCCTCTCCCAACCTGTCCTCTCCACCCTAACATTGGATTTAAGGTTACCCTACTCTTGTTGGAAACTTTGCTCATTTTCTTCTTGTGCATTTTAGAATAATCCTGGTGAGTCACCTGGGCTCTCCTTGTGGAACAGCCCAATTGTGCTGGATCTTATAATCTCATATCTGGAACTTTGTTGCTTCATTGAAATCTGATTTGCCCTTCTGGAATGTTCTAGCTTGGTTACTCAAGCTCTGCAAGCCCCCTGGACTTGTCTGTACTCAGGGGAATGTTCTAGAAGTCCCTTCTGGAATAAGTTTAACAACATCCTCTTTCTGGAGACCATCCTAAAGACTGTCCACACACAAAGAACTTTGTTCCTCCATTCCTTTCTTCAAACTTCAAGCTCAGGAGTGCCCTTCTCTCCCCACTCACAACACAAGATTGAAAACCCTCACCTGACATTCCTCCTGCAGGGCTCTATTGTTATCACTCCTCAGACCCTGGCACTTGCTGCTCCTCCCTTAGGATCTGTCTGGGTGTCTCAGTTTCCCAATTACCTTCTATTGAACCTGTGCTCTTAGGCTCTGATCATCTTTGATCCTCTCTGACCATCAGTTTGTGCCCTTCCCTCAGACCTCTGAACATACTGGTGTCCTTCTTTCAAGCCTCAACTCTTAACACCGTTCTCTTAGTGGCCAACCCTCTATTGATGCCCTTCCCTCAAGGCTCTAACTGAGTCTGTCTCTGTCTGTCTCTCTGGGTCTCTATGTGTGTCTATCTCAGCACCTTTCACTAGGATCTGATCCATTCTTTGTGCCCCTCTTTCAGGAACCCAGCTCTGTTTTGCTCCCTTCACCTTGGAGCCCTGTCTTTGGGGCTCTGAGAAGCTCTTGTGCCTTCCTACAAGCCTCCTCCTCTTGATAACTTTCCCTCCGGCTTCAGACCATCTATTGACCAGTTTCTCTCTAAGTACCTAGCCTATTAGCATCACCAGGGCTCTGAGCCTTTCTTAGCCCCATTAATCCATCCACATCTCTTTTGGTGATCATCCTCCAAGGTTCTGAATGTCACAGGGCACCTAAGATGCCTCCCACCCTCTCCTGATATCCTTCTCTGAAAACACTCACACTAACTTTAGGTCCTTCCCTTAGTGCTCCAAGTATCTTAGAACCCACATGCAGTGATCTAAACCTTTCTTGGAACTCTCCTCTCAGGCTCTGAATCTCTATTCACAATTCTCATTCTCTCTTGGATTCTGACCCTCCCTTCTAATGAACCTTCTCAGCATACATTTCTCTCAAGAGTCTCCTGGGGCTCCATCCTTCTCTTGGCATCCTCCCCTCAGTGCTCAGAAACTCTGGGACCACTTCAGTGAGGGCCCTGAGTCTCTCTTGACACCCTTCTCTCAGAGTTCTGATCCCCTCTGGAGTCCCCTCTCTCCAAACTTCTACCTTCCTCCATTAGGGGCTGCAGACCCCTTTCTGTCCACTGACTTCACAGCTCCAAACTTAGGTCTCTTTTGTACTTCTCACTCATGACTCACTCACTCTGACCTTTTCTTGGTGCTTACCCTTGGTACCATTTCCTCAGGGCTCCAACCTCCCTCACCAGCTCTTCCTCAGGGCCACAACCATTTCCTGGTATATGACAGGGTTCCTACTGTCTCTTTCAACCTCACATGGTGCTCTTTTAAAGAAGTTCTGACACTCTTAGAACCCTCCCTCAGGACTCCAAACTTCTCTTGGGCCCTTTCTTCAGTACTCAAAATTTCTGGGGACTGAACTTCAAGGCTCCAACTTTCCCTTGACACCTTTCCCTCAGTGCAGCAAACATCTCTGAGTACCTCTCTCAAGGCTCTAAACTTCTCTTAGTATCCTTTCTTTATTGCTGCAACCTTCTTTGTTAGTTTCCTGAGGTTCAGACACTTCCTACCCTCATCGGTCCATTTTTGGTGGGTTCTAAACATCTCTTTTTGCATTTCCTTTAAGTCTCTCTCCCCTCTCTCTCTTCTCCCCTCCCTCCCTTCCTCCCTTCCCCCTCTCTCTCTCCTCTTGGTGTACTGGTGCACTTCCCTTTGTGTTTTGACATCTCAGCCACACCTTCTGGTCTCTCCTTTCTTTGCACCTCTCCTTGATGCTCTGAAGCTCTCTTGGAAATCTTCTCTCAAGGCTCTGATCCTCTCTTGAAACTCCTCCCTCAGGGATCTGACTCTCTTGGTACCCTACCTTCAGGCACTCCCTTTCTTGGCACAACTCCTGCTCCCTCCTGGCACTAAGGGTCTCCCCTCTCTCAAGGCTTTGACCCACTGTCAGGGCTTTAACAGTCTTTGGAATCCTTTGTTGAAGGATGAACTCTCTTTATACAATTTTCTCAGAGTTCTGGCCCTCTCTTCTAACCCCTCAGAACTCTGTTTCTTGGTAGCCTCTATCAAGGCTCTGACTTTCTCTGACCCTCACTATTTCTCCCTCAGGGATCTAACCATTTCTTAGTGCACTTCCTTAAAAGCTACACGTCTCAACTTCTCTTAATGCCCTTCCTTAGGCCTGCAAACCTCTTTTGGCCCCCTTCTTTTAGGTATGCGACTCTCTTGGGTGTCACTGTGAGTACCTAAGACTTCTTCTGGAGCCCCCATCAAGGACCTAACCTCTTTTCACACCTCCACTCTAAATGTCTTCTTGCACCCCTCTTTTGGGGAACCTGTCTCGTTTCCCTCAGGGTTCAGATCCTCCTTTGTCAACCTTGCCTCTGTGTTCCACCACCTCTTTATACCCTTCTTCAATTCTCTTTCTCTCTCTCCTTTCTCGATGCTCCTACCTCAGTGCTCTAGCTTTGTCTTGGGGCCTGCCTGTGTTCTGCTGGCACCTCTCCTTCAGATTTCCAACTCTCTTGGAGCCCTTCCCAACGGTTCTGAGTGCCTCCCCTAACTCTCTAATCTCCAACGGTCTTTCGGTTCACTTCCGTCGAGATCTGACCCTGTCTTGGTGTCTTCCCTCACGGTTCCGACACTCTCTTCGTGTTCTACCCACAAGGTTCCAATCTTCTGAGGGGAAGGATGGCCAGAGAGCTTCTGAGAACTAAGGGTGACTGTCAAGAGAGGTGAATCCCTGAAATATGGGCACAAAGGTATAATCCACCAACCTGTAACCCAGGCATTCCACCCTCAGCGGTTGCCAGTCACTCCAGGGCACCCAGTCCTGGCCACTGAGCAGGACTGGAAATTTTCTTAGAAGTCGTAATTCACATGGCGTCCATCCCCTAAATCCCCATGATAGCCGGAAGTTTCCTGTCTTTCAAGCACAATGCAGGATTCATACAGCTCAGTGGAGTCAGATTCTCTCTGCATATGGCCACTCTCTGCATTATGGGTTGTGAAGGTGAGTTTTAGAGTTTTCCAGGCTTAGCCGCTGTGCTTCCCTTTAGCTAAAGGAAGTCTCCCCCCGCCACCCCCACGGAGCCATTTGGGCACCAGCACAGCTAGAGGGCTGCCATCGCAACTGTTTCTGGATTTCACTGTGCGTTTTAGCACTGCCCTAGCTGTGGTTGATGAGCAGTGCCAAGTCCCACCCTGACATGGACAAGGACAGCTTTGCGAGGGGACACCCCGGGTGCTCAGCAGCCTGTATAGTGGTTTCTCCAATAGTCCACCAGAGACTCAGTGCAGTAGTGCAGACACTTCTGGGGGCTTTTGAATTCTTGCAGCATGATGGGCCTTTGGTTCATTTCTTGGCGGATGTGTCCACCCTTTTCTTTCCAACAGCAGCATTTGCTTTGGCTTTTAAATAAACAATATAATTTTAATCGTTTTGTTTTTGAGTTTGCTGTCTGCTTCACAACTTGCCCACTTGGTGAGGGCCAACACAAGGGTAGCCAGTGACAGCAGGGCTTCTCCCTGGAGCCCACTGGCTGAGGCAGGCTCTGCCTCATTGTCACCGATTTACTAAGCAAACGCTGTTGTTCTAAACTATGTAAGACTGAAAAACTGTCTCTGGGAAGCCAATTCTGTACAAGATTTTACAGCAGAGATGAACCAAGATGGTTTAAGACTTCACGGCAGGCTGGCTGCGGCTGGTTCATTGTCCCCGAGCTGCATCAAGTGAAATGCTGATGTAAATCGCTATAGCTAATACGTAAGTCATCCTCCTGGAAGTGGTGTAGACCAAATTTCTGGTCTATACGGAACAAAGAGGTGTTGGATGCCTCACAAGGAACAGCTGCAGAGCCCCAGCATCATGAGTCCCGACCTTGGCAGTCCTGGCCTCTGCCTTGCTAAGCCATGTCAGGGGAATTTTCACCGGGTGAGGACTGTATAACAGGTGTGGAACAGCTTCTGGAACTGGTAGCCAGCTTTGAAGTCTGGTGGAGGGTAAGGGACTCTTACAGGGAAGAGGGCAAACCCTGTCTTCTTTCTGTGCTGGAAGCCCGAAACCAGAGGTTCTGGTGGGAGAGGAGGACGTGGCAGAAGCATCCCTTTGCAGGCTTGTGTTGGCCTTGCTGAAAACACACAGCGAAATACAGCTTCCTAGCTGTGTTGGGGCTCTGATGGCCACTGGCAAACTACAAAAAACAAAACACCCCCGAACAAACAATCAAACAACAACAAAAAACCAAAAAACAAATACCAAAAAACAAAGCAAAACAACCAACCAACCAACCAACCAATCAAACAAACCAAACAAAAAACTTGCCTTCAATAAAAGGGAAGTGCATTGACTAGACTTAGAAAACTCACTCTTCAGTCACACAGTACACCATCTGCAGAGAGAGAAACCGGCTCTACAGGGCTCTATGAAGCTCCCAGAAATCAGCTCATATCTCTTGTGTTACTGGTCAATGTTTGCTTAATTGTATGCTTAGTGTTGATGTGTGAAGAGGCCAACCTGTAATCCCAGCACTCTGTCTGCATTGGTAGGGGATGGGGACTGCAAATTCCAGGCCAATTAGTCATAGCAGTCACTATCAGGCCAGACACAGCCAGACTCCAGACTCCAGAGGGTCTACCCAGCTAGACTCTTGGAATTTTCTTATAAATCTCAATTCATGTGGAACCTCAAAAAAGCCACAATAGCATTTTGTTTATTGACATCCAGATACTTGGATAAACTGATGACATTGTGATTGCATGGAATCAGTGACACCTGACTTTTCATCAAGATACAAATGAAAACATACTTTTGACAAAGGACAGACATTACCTTCAACAAATATTCCTTGCAAAACTTGATGGCCACAAGTAGGATGCAATTGAGTCTCTCTCTCTCTTTCTCTCTCTCTCTCTCTCTCACACACACACACACACACACACACACACACACACACACACACCTATCTTGTAGGAATAGCAGTTCAAATGGTTCCAAGACCATTCTACTCCACCTAAAGCTCTAGAACTTGAAGAGAAAGAAGCAGCTGAAACACTGCAGGCTACCCTCATGGCAGGCACTTTCTGAATAGGAAACAGTGCCACCATCTGGCAAATGATGTCATTAAACTGAAAATCTTAGGCCCAGCAGAAGAAATGGTGTTTGTTCGGTACCCACAGAATAGAAGATTTTTTATTTTTTTCTAGCTCTTCACCTGGCAAAGGATTCCTATCTAGAAGACACTAAGAACACAGTGTTTTAAAACAGAAAACATCAAATCTCCCAAACAACCAAAGGCCTGACAACAGTAAACCTTCTTTATTTTAAAACTTATTCTAAAGTTAGGAGGGATCAAAACTAACAATCTGGGACTGACATAGACAGACAGATAGACATACAACAATGGAACAGATGGCCACAAACAAACTCTTTCATATATGGGCAAATAATTTTAGACAAGTGTGACAAAAACTATTCATTAGTAAAAGAACAATCTTTTTAACAAATAGTGCTAAGAAAAGTGGGTACCCACATACAGAATAATGGAGGTAAATGCTCACCTAAAACATATACTAAATAATCAACTAAAAGTGGACCAAAGACTTGCACCTAAGGCCAAGCAGTGTTTTTTTTTTTTTTTTTTTTTTTTTTTTGACAGGGTTTCTCTGTATTGCTTTGGAGCCTGTCCTGGAACTTGCTCTGTAGATCAGGCCTGCCTCAAGCTCACAGAGATCCGCCTGTCTATGCCTCCCTAGTGCTGGGATTAAAGGCATACACCACCAACGCCCGGCTCAAGACCCAACACTCTTAAACTTAGAGAAACAAGGATTAAAAAACCTGACAACATTGGCTTTAGCAATGATTCCTTGGATAAGAGGAATAACAACATCAAAAACAGCCATGGTGGCTCACACATGTACCCCATAACATAGAAGGCTGATGAAGGAGGTCATGTTTGAAGCTAGCCAGAAAGATATGTAGTGAGACCTTGCCACCAAACACACATGCAAGACAAATTGGAGCTAACACCCAATAGCCTGAGAAAATCTCATATGTTGGTTATTAAAGATTAATAAAAGATTTGTACCAGAAATACTACTTGATAGAGAAAAGGCTAAACATACCCCAAAAGTACTGTACATGACAGACACAATGTAAACAATTTTCACTGGTAAAAAATGTACAAGGCATTTCTTTCTTTTCTTTTCTTTTTTTTTTTCCAAACAGGGTTTCTCTGTATTGTTTTTGGAACATGTCCTGGAACAGCTAGTAGCTCTGTAGACAATGCTGGCCTCAAACTCACAGAGATCCACCTACCTCTGCCTCCTGAGTGCTGGGACTAAAGGTGTATGCCACCAACGCCCAGCTGTAAAAGGACTCTCTTAAGGCTTGAAGTGTAAGAGGACAATAAGGACACATGAGATGTTTTATTTATCTTTTAGGGGAATAAATAAAACATGTTTGCTACAGATGTCTTTTGTTTGCTTTTCAAGACTGGGTTTCTCTGTGAATCCCAAACTGTCTTGGAGATCATTTTGTAGACCAGGTCTAAAAAATCAAAGAACTGCCTCTGCCTCCCAAGTGCTGGGACTAAAGGCTTGTGCCATCCCCTACACAGTTAGTATTCTTTATAACTTTTTATAACTTTATAATTTTGTAAGTAGCAAAGGAAATAGTAGCATACAGAAAAGGTAGTAATGCCCACTAATAATTATAATAATAATCTGCAGAATAACTGTTAATACTGCATTTGTTGGGCTAGCATGATAGCTCATGTTAAGAGCATTTCCTATTCTTCTAGAGGACCGTAGTACTATTTCTAGCCCCCAAACCTACCTATGAATACAATCAGTGTGAGAAAGCCTTTTCACAAGAATCAACCTATTTCATAACAGAACGCATTGTAGAGAGAAGTCTTATGAATTTTATCATTGTAATAAAGCCTATGCATATAATGCATTTCTTTTAATGCATCAAATAAGCCACAATTGAGAGAAACACTATGAGTATAATCAATGAGGTATAACCTATACATACAAGTCTCCCAGTGCATAAAATTACCCATATTTAAGGCAAACCATATGAATGTAATCAATGTGGTAAAGCCTATGCATTTAAGTCTTCCAGTGCAAAAAATAACTCACACTGGAGAGAAACCATAATAATGTAATCAATGTGAGAAAGCCTTTGCATATCGTAGTAATCTTCTAAGGCATGAAATGACCAACACTGCAGAGAAACACTATGATAGCATTCAGTGTGAAATAGCCATTTCCCAACACACTGATCCAAAAATTTATAAAATATCCCACACTGGAGATAATTGCTATGAAAATAATCAGTGCGGGAAAGTCTTTTCACAAGAATCAACCTAACACGTAAAAGAACCCATACTGGAGAGAAGTCTTATGAATTGTAATAAAGCCTATGCATACAATGTAAGTCTTCTAATGCATAAAATGACCAACAATAGAGAAAAACCCTATGAGTATATTCATTGTGATAAAGTCTATGCATTTAAGTTTCCCCGTGCATAAAATAATCCATACGGGAGAGAAAGCCTATGAATGTAATCAATGTAGTAAAGCCTATGCATATAAGTCTTCCAGTACAAAAGAATATCCCATGCTAAAGAGAAATCCTATCAATATAATCAATATGGTAAAACCTTATCACAGGACAGTAGTCTTCTAACCCATAATAGAACACATAGTAGAGAGAAGCCTTATAAATGTAATCAATATGGTAAAGCCTTTGCATATCATAGTAAACTTTTTCAGTAATAAAATAGCCCACCTTGTAGATAAACCCTATGAATGTAATCAATGTGAGAAAGCCTTTGCATATCATAGTAATCTTGTAAGGTATAAAATAACATGCACTGCAGAGTATCACTATGTATATAATCAATATGGGAAAGCCTTTTCACAAGAATCAACCAATTTTATAAAAGAAGACATACTAGAGGATGTCCTAAGAATTTAATCAATGTAGTAAAGCCTATGCACATAATTTAGTCTTATAATTCATAAAATAACCCATAATGGACAGAAACCCTGTGAATGAAATCTATATGGGATAACCTTTTTTAATACAGTCCTCAAGAGTCATTAAAGAACCCATTCTAGGCAGAACTCCTATTAATGTAGACTTAAAACATAGCAGTGATCTCCAAACACATACAAGAAAGAAACCCTATGAATGAAATCAGCGTGGTAACGTGTTTTCACAACACTCCTTTCCAAATCTATTTTAGAACTCACATCAGAGAGAAACCCTATGAATGTAAATAATGTGGTAAAACCTTTGCATATCATAATAATCCTTTTAAGTTATGTAATAACCCACCCTTTAGAGAAACCCAATGCATGTTATCAATGTGAGAAATCCTTTGCATAAAGTAGTAATCTTCTAAGATATAAAGTAACCCACACTGGAGAGAAAGCATATGAATGTAATTAGTGTGAGAAAGCCATTACCCAAGACACTGATCTCTGAATTCATAAAGTAGCCCACACTGGAGAGAAATCCTATGAATATAATCAGTGAGAGAAAGCCTTTTCACTATAAAAAAAAAAACCATTTTGCAAAAGAACCCATAGTAGAGAGAAGTCTTGTGAATTTTATGATTGTAACAGAGCCTATGTATATAATATATTACTTCTTATGCATAAAATAACCCACACTGGAGGGAAACCCTATGAAAATAATCATTGTGGTAACACCTATGCCTTCAAGACTCCCAGTGCATAAAATAACCCATACTGGAGAAAAAGCCTATGAATGTAATATATGTAGTAAAGCCTATGCATATAAGTCTTCAGTGAAAATCATAATCCATGCTGGAGAGAAACGCTGTGAAAGAAATCTATGTAGGAAAACCATTTTGCAAGAGTCTTCCAAATTCATAAAGTATCCCATACTAGGCAGAATCCTTATGAATGTAGTTATTGCAGTAAAGACTGTGTACATAGCAGTACTCTCCAAGCATATACTAGCAACAAACCCTATATATGTAATACGTGTGGTAAAGATTTTTCACAACAGTCATCTGAAAAATATACAGGAAGGCACTGTAAGTACAAACCCTAAAAAGGAAATCAATGAGGTAAAACTTTTTCACAGGACAGTAGTCTCCTAAATCATAATAGAATACATAGTAGAGGGAAGTCTTATGAATGTAATTAATGTGGTAAAGCCTTAGCATATCATAGTAATCTTTATAAATTATAAAATCACCTACCCTCTAGAGAAACACTATGAATGTAATCTGTGTGGTTAAGGGTTTTCAGAGCAGATACCTCCAAATTCATACAGAACCCACACAAGTGAGACAACCTGTCAATATAATCAATGTTGTATATTCTTTTCACTGGAGAGTAGTCTCCTAACCCATAAGAGAACACAGTCTAAGGAGAAGCCTTATGAATGTGATCAATGTGCTAAAGCCTTTGCATATCATAGTAATCATTTTCAGTTATAAATAATCCACCCTGTAGAGAAACCCTGTGAATGTAATCAATGTTAGAAAGCCTTTGCATGTCATAGTAATCTTTTAAGGTATAATATAACTCACACTGCAGAGAATCACTATGAACGTAATCAATGTGAGAAAGCCTTTGCATTACATGTAATCATCTAAGGTATAAAATAACCCACACTGCAGAGAATCACTATGAATCTAATCAATGTGGGAAAGCCTATTCACAAGAGTCAACCACGTTCATAAAAGAACACATATTAGAGAAAAGTCCTAAGAATTTAATCAATGTAGTAAACCTAAGCACATAATTTAGTCTTCTAATTCATAAAAATAACCCATAATGGACAGAAAACCTATGAATGAAATCTATGTGGGAAAACATTTTTTAATAGAGTCTTCCAAACTCATTAAAGAACCCTTTCTAGGCAGAACTCCTGTTAATGTAGTCACTGTGTTAAAGAATTTATACATAGCAGTACTCTCCAAATACATATGAGAAAGAAATCCTATGAATTTAATCAGCATGGTAACGTGCTTTCACAACACTCATTTTCAAATCTATTTTAGAACTCACATCAGAGAAAAACCCTATGAATGTAAATAATGTGGTAAAACCTTTACATACCATAATAATCTTTTTAAGTTATATAACTACCCAACCTGTAGAGACCTCCTGTGAATGTTATCAATGCGAGAAAGCCTTTGCATAAAGTATTAATCCTCTAAGGTATATAATAACCCACACTGGAAAGAAACTATGTGAATATAATCAGTGTGAGAAAGCCATTACCCAAGACACTGATCTCCAAATTCATAAATTAGCCCACACTGGAGAGAATCCTATGAATACAATCAGTGTGAGAAAGCCTTTTCACAAGAAAAAACCTATTTCACAAAAGAACCCATTGTAGACAGAAGTCTTGTGAATTTTATCATAGTAATAAGGCCAATGCATGTAATATATTACTTCTTATGCATAAAATAACCAACACTGGAGAGAAAACATATGAGTATAATCAGAGTGGTAACAGCTATACATACTAGTCTCCCAGTGCATAAAATAATCATACTGAAGACAAATCCTATGAATGTAATCAATGTGGTAAGGACTATGCATATAAGTCTTCAGTGAAACACATAACCCATGCCGGAGAGAAACCCTATGAAAGAAGTCTACGTGGGAATACTGTTTTACATGAGTCTTCCAAATCCATAATAGTACCCAGCTATGCAGAATCCTTATGAATGGAGTCATTGCAGTAAAGACTGTATACATAGCAGTGCTCTCCAAGCCCACACTAGCAAGATATGCTATAAATGTAATCAGTGTGGCAAAGTCTTTTCACAACAATAATCTCCAAAATCATACAGGACAAACCACTAAAAATGTAATCAATGTGGTAAAAACATTCCACAGGACAGTAGTCTCCTAAAACATAATAGAACACATAGTAGAGGGAAGCATTTTGAATGTAATTAATGAGTAAAGCCTTAGCATATCATAGCAATCTTTATAAGTTATAAAATAATCCACCCTGTAGAGAAACCCGATGAATATAATTAATTTGAGAAGGCCTTTGAACACTGTAGTAGTCTCCTACTACTCTCTCCACATTGGAGAGAAACCCTATGAATGTAATCAGTTTTAAAGCTACATACCAATATACAGTTCTCCAAGTTCATTTAAATAGCCAACAGTGGAGAGAAACCCTATGAATATAATCAGTGTGTGAAAGCTTTGTCAAAAGAATCAACCAGTTTCATAAAAGAACCCAAACTAAGGATAAGTTTAATGAATTTTGTCATTGGAATGAAGCCTATGCATTTAATGCAAGTCTTCTAATCCTTAAAATAACTCACAATGTAGATAAACCCTATGAGTATATTCAATGAGGTATAGCCTATGCATATAAGTCTACCAGTGCATAAAATAAGCCATACTGAAGAGAACCCTATGAATGTAATCAATGTGGTAATGCCTAGGCATATAAGTCTTCCAGTGCAAAAATAACCTATGATGGAGAGAAAACCTAGGAATGAAATCCAAGTGGTAAAATCTTTTTACAAGGGTTCTACCTATTCATAAAAGAACTTATAGTAGAGAGAAGCTGTAGGAATGTAGTCAATATGGTAAAGTCTTTATACAGAGCTGTGGTGAGCAAACACATAATAGAGAGAAATCCAATGAATGTAATCAGTGTGGTAAAGTGTTTTCAGAATAGTCTTTTCAAAATTCATTTTAGATCCCACACCAGATAAAAGCTATAAAATGACTCAATGTGGTAAAAAAAACCTTTTCACATGATAGTAGTCTCCTAAAACATAATAGAACCAATACTAGAGAGAAGTCTTATGAATGTAATCAATGCTGTTAAGCCTTTTCATATCATAGTAATCTTTTAAAGTTATAAAATAACCCTCCCTTCGAGAAACCCTATGAATGATAACAATATGAGAAAGCCTTTGCATATCGTAGTACTCTTGTATGGTATAAAATAAACCACACTGCAGAGAAACACTGTGAATGTATACAGTCTGAGAGAACCCTTTTGAATACACTGATCTTTCAATTTCTAAAAAAAAGCTCAAAGTGGTGAGAAAACTATGAATGAAATCTTCATGAGAAAACTGTTTTACAAGTCTTCTCTAAATTCATAAAAGAACCCATACTAGGCAGAACCCCTATGAATGTAGTGATTGCAGTAACGACTTCATACATAGCAGTGCTCTCCTAACACATAGTAGTAAGAAACCCTATGAGTGTATTCATGTGGTAAAGTGTTTTCACAACTCTCATCTCCAAATTCAAACAAGAACCCAACCCAGAGAACAACCCTAATAATGTGATCAATGTGGTAAAACCTTTTTATAGGACAGTACTCTCCTAAAACATAATAGAACACACAGTACAGAAAAGCCGTATCTATGTAATCAATGTGGTAGAGCCTTTGCATATCGTGATAATCTTTTTATGTTATAAAATAACCCACACTGGAAAGACACCCTATGTATGAAATCATTGTGAGAAAGCCATTACCAAACACACTGATCTCCAAATTCATAAAATAGCCCACACTGGAGAGAAATCCCATGAGTATAATCATTGTGGGAAAGCCTTTTCACAAGAATCAACCTATTTCGTAAAAGAACCCATACTAGAGCAAAGTCTTGTGAATTTGTTATTGTAAAATCTTATGCATATAATATAATTCTTCTAATGCAAAAAAAAAAAAACCTGCATGGAGAGAAACTGTATGAGTATAATCATTGTAGTATAGCCTATGCAGTCAAGTCTCCCAGTTCATAAAATAACCCATACTGAATGCAAATCCTATGGATGTAATCAGTGTGGTAAAGCTTATGCATACAACTCTTCAGTGCAAAAACTAACCCATGCTGGAGAGAAACCCTATGAGTGAAATCTACGTTGTAAAACTATTTTACAAGAGTCCTCAAAATTCATATAAGAACGATACTAGATTGAAGACCCATACATGCAATCAATGTGGTAAAACATTATACAGACCAGTGGTAACCAAACCCATGTTAGAGAGCAACCCTATGAATGTAATCAATGTGGTAAAGTGTTTTAACAACAATCATCTCCAAATTCATACAAGAACCCACTCGAGGGACAAACCCTAAATAGTTTAACAATGTGGTAAAACATTTTCACAGGACAGTAGTCTCTTAAAACATAATAGAACAAATACTGGAGTGAAGCCTTATGAATGTAATCTATGTGGTAAAGCCTTGGCATGTAATAATAACCTTTTTAAGTTATAAAATAACCCACCCTGTAGAGCAACCCTATGAATGTATTCAATGTGAGAAAGCCTTTGAATATCATAGTAATCTTTTTAAGTTATAAAATAACCTATCCTGTAGAGAAACCCTATGAATGTAGTCAATGTGGGAAAGCCTTTGCATATCGTTGTAATTTTCTAAGGTATAAAATAACCCACACCAGAGGGAAATTTTATGAATGCAATCAGGGTAAAAAAGCCATTACCCAACACACTGATCTCCAGTTTCATAACATAGCCCACACTGCAGTGAAACCCTATTAATATAATCAGTATTGAAAGCCTTTTCACAAAAATCAAGATAATTTCATAGAGGTAAACATACTAGAGCAAATTCGTTTGAAATTCATCTTTTTAAAAAAGCCTATCCATATAAGGTATTTCTTCTAGTACAAAAGATAACCCACACTGGAGAGAAACCATATGACCATAATCATTGTGGTATAGCCTATGCATACAAGTCTTCCAATTCATAAAATATGCATACTGAAGACAAACCCTATGAATGTAATCAATGTAGTAAACACTATGAATATAATTCTTCAGTACAAAAAATTATCCATGCTGGAGAAAAACCCTATGAATTAAATCTACCTGGGCAAATGTTTTACAAGACTTCTCCAACTTCATAAAGGAACCCATAATAGGCAGAACTCATATGAATATACTCATTGCAGTAAAGACTTTATGTATAGCAGTGCTCTCCAAACACATACTAGCAAGAAACCATATGATGGTTTTTCACAGCAGTTATCTCCAAATTCATATAAGAACCCACCCCAAAGACAAACCCTAAACACGTAATCATTGTGGCAAAATCTTTTCACAGGACAGTAGTCTCCAAAACATGACAGAATACTGAGAGAAGGCTTATGAATGTAATAAATGTTGCAAAGCCTTTGCATATCATAGTAATCCTCTAAGGTTTAAAATAACCCACATTGCAGGGCCGGGAAATTTTGAAGGATCTCTTATATGTCCCACAAAGCACAGTGACTCTCTTTATAATGAATGTCACTCTGAATTTGCTCAAACAGCATTTTAACCTGATTTTTGCTAGTTCCAATGTATGGAACTATCTCTAAAACTTGAAGAGCTCTGAAAACATAATGACTATAAGTATATAAGTTAAATGAATCATTTATCAGAAGCTGAAAAACTATTGCAACAGCTTGTAACTTAACTATCTGAGCTGAAGATGAATCTGTCTGTATTACAAATTCTTTTCCATCAATAACATAAGCTTCTTTTCCATTAGAAGAATCATCAGGAGAAAGTGAAAGCATCATTTATAGGATTACCCCTTACAATTTTAGGGAATACAAAAGGATGTATTAGGACAAATTGTAATGTCCTATAAAATGACTATCAATTTTTTCCAAAAACTGAGCAAAAGCTGATGGATCAAAAATTATAATTAATGAAAGCTTGAAAACTTAGGCCCTAAATCTATACAGAGAAAGGAAACTTCTAATGATAAAAGAAAATTAACTCCTTAAGAAAGGAGTGCCATTGCTGGTACCTGAGTCCACTCTCCAAAAAGGGGAGGTAACCTCTCACCATCTGAGTAAACATTCCTTTGCCTGTTAATTGCTGGTTGTAGAGGTTTTGAAATAACTTTAACTTACTATTTGGTATAGGGAACATGTATTATGCTTGGTTGTCTGGCAAAATATCTCTTAGATTCCATACAGCATTTTGTACCATACAAGCTACTGCTTTAATATAAGGATTTAACAATTTGACTGAGGAAACAGGTAAATGCAAACATAACAATAGTCCCCTATGCCATAATAAAGAAGTCAGACTATGTTGTGTGGAAAGCACATAAGTCTCCTGCCTCCCATGATTTTGCATACTTAATACAGCATATCTGTTGATGTTGGATTGTATTCTCCAATTGTAGAAGAACTTGTCTACCCTCTTTAGGTAGCTGTTTAGGTCAACTGGGATCACTATCTCCTTTAAGGATATTGCTTAAAGGTTTTATATTGCCAGTAGATTTTTTTTTTTTTTTTTAAAAGGACGTAACCACAGAATATTTTTCAATGATTTCTGAAAATCATTTAATGATCACAAGCCATTTTAAGTTTTAATATTTGAGGCCTAACTTTTTTAAAATGTCAATGCATTTTCATAAAAACCAAGAAAGACAAAATACGCTCCCAAATTACAATTCATACCATCAATGTAAATAGTTAATGAAATGTAATCCACAGAAAACTCAAAATATGACGAAGTGCTATCTGAAAATTCTTTTTCTAATTTGACCTGTAAAGTCTTCCTTAGCTGACATGGTCTCATTTGCATTTTCACTAATACCTATCTAGGCAGGGCCAAACAGGGCTGCAGTTTTCTGAGGCATTTTCTCGATAGTGTTTCTCAAATCTTACATTAACCTCCATTTCTTAAATTTATTTTTTAACCACAAAAATAAGAGAATTTCTGTTTCTTATCCTTTGTTAAACTCTATTGAACCATCCATCGAAGCTCCTATGGCTCTCAGGCCATGTTGACTTTGACCATTTCCTGTGGACGGCTGTGAATTTGATGTCTCTTTTTACCATATCTCGAACAATTCAAATAGTATTTTTTGTTAGGATTCACACATTCATAATCAAACTTTATACACGCATTTGTGTGGCCACACCATAATACAGAACATACATACATGTACATACATCTTTCGGCCCTCCTTTTTTTTCTAGGCCAAGATTAGGTTGTAGAAATAAAACATCCTTAATTGAAATCTCTTGTAATGCAATTGTTAACCCATAAATTATGAGCATCTAAAATCTGAACAAATCTCAATAAATTCATCTACGTAATTTTTTTAAAAAATAAGGTCTTAAAACAGTTTTTGACATTCTGACAGGCTGCATAAGTTTTTCCATACACTTGACTGGGCATTAGCCACAGCAGGAGCTCCTAAGACTTAGGGCCTCTAGGTCCTGTCCTGCCTTTGCTCTCTGGGCTTGGGCTTGCACCCTGCAGTTTACCTGTGACTGTTGCTGCTTGAAAAGAAAATAACCACCATTGGCACCCACAGGTCCTGCTGACCTAGTGCATATGCAGGGCCTAATCTTTGCTTCCCTATACCCTGGAGCAGCATGGGGGAAGGGCAGAAGGGCAGGGGATTTGTAAGGTTGGGAATTCTTGAGGAGCTGCTGCTCAGGAAGGATGACCTGCTACATTTGCCCAGAAGAGGAAGGAGCATTGTTATGGGAGTCATGATAAGCATCCTGCTCATATTTGGCCACTTCTTCCTCATAATCAGCCTCTTTCCTTGCAGAGAGGTTGCCTGGGTCTCTGTTTTCCTTTCCTTTCCTTTCCTTTCCTTTCCTTTCCTTTCCTTTCCTTTCCTTTCCTTTCCTTTCCTTCCCTTCCCTTCTTCTTCTTCTTCTTCTTCTTCTTCTTCTTCTTCTTCTTCTTCTTCTTCTTCTTCTTCTTCTTCTTCTTTCTTTCTTTTTTGATCAAGGATGTACTGAAGGGGCCCCTCTTTGAGAGAAGGCTTCATTTCAGTCATGGAAAAGGATCTTTCTCCCTCAGAGACCAATTTCTAGAGGTCTGGCCTTTGTGAGGTTGTCTTAAGGACATCATGCATTAGGCTCCAATAGCTGAAGGCAGTAACAGGGATCTTTTCTGGTGAAAAACCCTATAATAGTCCTGAAATCATTCTCCGACCCTGTGTCAGGTCCTTTCATCAATAGTTCCTTCTTCTGGAAACCAGGGGCATACGATAACCATAAATCAACGAAGTTTGGAAGGTTTTTTTTTTTTTTTTTTTTTTTTTTTACATGAATTCCTCTCAATTGCAGGGCTTCCTTAAGCCAGGAAGGAAGAAGGAAACAAACATTTCTGAGATATTGCTTCCCCCATCAGTTACTTTGCCTTGAGATCTGTGCCATTGCTCACCAATATGGTGATTGATGTTTCTTTGTGGGCGGGTCAACTAAAAAGAAAGTGAGGCCATCCCCCTGTGGGACACTCTGGAAGGATTCTTCTCTTTTCTGTGAGGGGCATATTCTTCTAGATGTCCTCTGCCATCTGACATTGGGCACCATTTCTACTCTGACCTGCAAGGGCAGTAAAGAGTAACTGGGAGACACCTAGGGGAATGGAGCCTTAAGGGATGAGAAGAACAACAGAAAGTCCATCTTCTGATCAAGCTGTCAAACTTTATTTTCTCAGGGAGGCTTATATAGGACCATGGGCAGGATGTGAATGGGGGTTTGCAAGTGGGCAGGGTGAAAGGGTCAGTAGAAGACATGCCCTGAACTCATCTTTAACTGGCTATAAAACTGCAGCAGGAGAAATATCCTGAGCTATTCTTTAACTGGCTGGAAAGCTGCAACAAGAAGACTATCCTAAGCTATTCTTTAACTGGTTGTAAAACCGCAAGCCTGTATCTAGGAATGCTCTGTTAAACATTCTGCTTGCTTACTTCTTAAGAGGCAATAATTTTCTATCTCAGAGGCCTGAGGTAGTGAGGATGGTGATGGTCCCCAACACACCACGCTGTTCCTCCTGGGCAGACAGGGCTTTTTCTGTCTCCCAGTTCTCTTCTGTCCTCTTTCTGTGTCTCTGTGTTCTTTACCTCTTTCTCTTTCCTTCCCCTTCCCTCCAGAAACTCACTTAAGCTCTGTCTGTCTGGCTGGCATGTTTGTCCCTCCCTCCCCAGGCATCCTTGCTTGCCATGGAATCTGCCAAGGTTCCCCTCATGCTTTATCTTAACAGTAAGGCCACAATACAGCTTAGTATGTTTTTCTTTTACTTCTTTCTGGCTTCCACTCTCTCTTCTTGACAACACCTTAAGATTTTACAAGTTCAAAGCAGGAATGACATGACATTGTGTGGTCTGGGATCCATTTCTATATCAAACAGTATTTAATTGGAGTTGAATACCTACAACGAACTTCCCTATGTTGTTACCACTCTCTTCAGCACATGATGCTTCCAACACTCTGTATTAGTTAATGCATATAAGAATATCATCTGATGTTTATGGGACAGGGTAGAGAAAAGTTCCCTTTTATCTAACACTTTGCTGTCTTTCAAGCAACTTTATCAGATAGGCATTATTATTACTGGATTTTTAGATGAAACAGTTCAATAACTTTCCCAAGCTCAGTCAATAAGAGAAAAGGTAGTGCCATTCACCTCTGTTTTAATCCCAAACTTTTTAATCTATTTGCCTCATAAAGGACAGACTATCTGTTCACAAAACATTCAAAAGTATAATCTTCTTTCTGATAATTTTAGACTGTACATACTTTTAAAATAAAAATACAGAAGGAACGTTCCTACTGTTTGAAAAATTGGATTCCATTGACAGAGTTATCAATATTCTTCCCTTTTTTTCCAAGTTTTAATATTTAAATCTACCAAGCCGATTTCCCACTCAGCCCACCAAGCCATTTGCTGTTAAGTAAGATGGTGTTTGTTCCTTATCTCAGGCTCCATGTGACACCATAATGTTTTGAGACCTGTAGAACTGAAGATTCACTCCTCTCTCATTTCTGTCTAAGAAATCCTATTGCACTGAGTAACGTCAGTTGAAAGATGTCCTACCAGCTTCTTTCCCTTTGATCTAAATAAGCATTGAAAGGAAACAAAGCAACACTCTGAATAAAATGAGTACATTGAAGTACTTCTCAGATGGAAACAGTTTATAGTGTTTGATGTGCAACTACAGCTTCAATTTTCCCCCCCATTAAGAAATCTTGAAACCTGATTTATTCTATATATTATTCTATCCATGATAAGCAAAAATGGAAGAAAACATTTTCTTTCCCAGAAAATATGAAGAGTAATAAATACGAGCAACCAGTTCTTGCTCCACTTTCTACCACTCTAAGTAAAGCAACAAATGGTTTATGCTCTAGGCAAACACCTTATTTAAACTCAGAAATGACAGTACTGTATTAGATTGGGTGGTTATTTGATACAAAGGTTGCTAGCATGATTTTATTTACTTATTTTTTTCTTCAAGTTTCGGTCAAAGTCAGATGACTACAAGGTGAGCGAGACAGGTCATTGTGCATCGTGACTTCTGTGACTAGGAGGCTGCAGGCCTGGCCTGAAGGGCTGCTAGCCGAGTACATGTTTGTCTGTGTTGGGCGGTGAGAATAAACACCAAGAGTTGTCCAATGTAGTTGTTTTCGATATACTCCAGAACTTATGGTTTACATGTTGTGTTACAAATTTGAAAATGTTAAGTCTATATAAACACTATGTTTGCTAAAAGTATCTCATGGTTAAGTAAGTAGGATTTGCCTTTACAAGAAAGATCCAAGTAGAAAATTTGATTTTGGAGTCTAGCATATTATGAGATAGGTGTTTCTTATGACAACAGATGACACTTTGCAATGTCAGCTGGAAGGTTTCATGAATCAGAGCTATTCTGTCTTAGGTATTATAAGTGGTTCTGGTTTAGCTGTCCTATCGACTGCCCCCATCCTTATCCTGAGTAATTAACAAGGTAGTAGCCATGTGATTCCATATTGAACTTCACCCAACTTGTTCCTTCAGGTAAGTTCAGAGTACCAAAGAAGAGAAAAATGGATTAGGCATTATTAACATGTCCATTAAAATCTTCTTCAGAACTGGTGTGTTTTTTTTTTTTTAAAGTATGTGTTTCATTTGTGTTTGTTGTTTTTTTGAGACAAGGTCCTTTAAAGTGCGTTTGTGTTAATAGGTAACATGATTGTCATGTTTTTATTATGGTGAAAGACTCAGTTTGAGCATGAAATTGTGCTATAAAACCTTTCAAATTTTATTTGTACTAAGAAACGAAATTTGAATTTGATTATATTCTGGGATAGCTGGTACACAATTGTAGTTCCAAAACTTGGGAGGTGGAGGCAGAAGGATGAGGAATTCAGCTAAATAGTGAGATCAAGTCCCCCATCGCAAGGTGTTGTAACAAGTGATAAATAAGTGAGAACTCTCCACACAAATCTTGTATCATTAGGTCTGCGTATAGACACTCCCCTCCAAGTAGCTCAAAACATGCTTCATTTCAGGTCTTGAAAAATGGAGGGTTTCTGTACTGGTTTCCTTGTTTCAGCACTTACTGTATTGGACTACCTAGTATTCAGTACTTTGCAAAACCATGGTCTGTCTTCCATTTATTTTATGAATTTATTTATTTTTGGTTTTTCAACTATAAAGATAAATCTGGTTTTACATTTGCCAGATGGTACTCCCTCCCCGTGTGCAGGACCAGGGCTGGGGGTTGCAGCACCTTGTGCGCCTGTGCAGCCGCAGCCAGTGCGGGTGTGTGTGGGTTCCTGAGAGCCGCGAGGTGCCACATGCCCTTTTTCTTTTCCCGCCTGCCCAGGTCCTTGCTCGTCCTGGCCCTGTCTTCATGTCCTCCCGGTACCATAGCCACGGAGATGATGAGCAGGTGCCGAAAGTGGCTGTGGAAAACCAACAGCAAAGTCTCCCTATTATGTTTAAAAATACCAGTTAGTGGGAAGGATAATGGAAACCCATGGTTGGTGATGCAGCAAATTAGGCTGAATTAACAAATCCATATTTAATCTGAGTAAAGCATTCCGGGGTGTCCCAATGAGAACAGGAAATTAGGAACCAGAAGGCGTGTCCAGAAGCGGGGATTTAGCGCCCCTGGGGGCGGAGCCTTAAGTGGCGGGCTTTTTAAGGGTGGAGTCTGGATTGAGGCCAACCCAGGGGAGGGCCCGCCCCTTCTTTTCACCTGGTCCTGTCTCTCAGGCTTCACTAGCCAATCAGAGCCCCTCTCTGACCTGCCAGTCAGATGGGAGGGTTCTTCCGGAGCCAGGCTTTCACCTCAACTCTTCACCTGAGGAAGTCAGTTGTGCCTTTGCTTCCAGTGCTCTCACCATGCCGAGCGAGGGCCTGCCCTTCACAGACCGGGAGGAGCCGTGGGACAAGGTGAGCAAAGGGCCACTCTTTACTGGAGAGCAGCTGAGGGCTCTTCACAGAGGAGGAGGAGCAGCGGTGGGCTGTGGCCTCTCTTCACAGGGGAGAGGGAGCTGTGGCCCGAGGCCTCTCCACACAGAGGCAAAGGTGCTGTGGGCTGAGGCTGCTCTTCACAGAGGAGGAGGAGCTGTGGGAAAGGAGAGTAGGAGGCCTCTGCTCTTCACAGAGCAGGAGTAGCTGTGGGCCGAGGCCTCTCTTCACAGGAAAGGAGCGGTGGGCCGAGGTGCCTGAGTGGCGCTGCCCCCACGTGGGTAGAGTGGCTGGCTATGGGTGAGGACTGCTGTTGCCATGCTTGGCGGTGTGTCCAGTCACACTGACCATGGGGCTGCACTCTCCATTTGGGGGCGAGTGGCTGGTTATGGTGAGGGAGGGCGCTGTCCCCAGACTAGGTGTAGTGTCTGGCTGAGGCTCAGAAGCCAGTGTGTTTAGTTCTCCCTTGGCTGAGTGGGAGCCAATGGCCAGACAGAGTTCACCTGCCTCGTCCTGCCTTGTCTAGCTTGGTTCTGTGTGATGGGAGTAACTCCATAGGCCAGGTTGGTAGCCTCTGAAGAACTTCACTCCCCAGGGCTATGTTTAGAAATATCCAAATGTGGTGGTATTTTGTGCTTTAAAGGTAGCACATGCCTTTAATCACAGCACTTGAGACGCAGAGGCACGTGGATCTCTGTGACTTGGATCCAGTTCTAGGTCAGGCTCCAAAGCTACACAGAGAAAAAGCTCTGTTCAAAAAAATTCAAACTACCAAGAACAAAGCCAAAACAAAAATAAAAGTTGCCTGAAGATCAGAGTGTGGAGCTAGCTAGGAAGTAGTTTATCCGAAGATAAAGGTGTGGTGTTTCACACTTTCAATCCCAACCCTTGGAAGGCAGAAGCACGTGGATCTCTGTGAGTTCAAGGCCAATTCCCCAATGATAAGCAATGATAAAACTGTGATAAGATGTAAAGGTTTGTTCACTAGGATTAATCTGCTTTTACATTCCCATAACAAAAGAGACCACCCTGACTTACAAACACCCATAAGGTCTACCTCCCCATCAAAGGCCTCTAATGTGCTGCTCAAGGGAACATTGCAGGGTGACAACCAACAGTAAGTCCCGGTGTGCCCTAAAGTTATATTAATTCTAGAACAGTGGCTTCTCCAGTCTTTTTGAAATGTGGTTTTGAGAAAAGTCTCCTATATTCATTGAAGTGGACTTGAACCCTATCTGTAGTCCCACAGTGCATTGCCCTTGTTTTCCTCCTGACTAAACACCCTACATTCTTGCATTACAGGTCTGCAGCCACCACAGGGTTCTACAACTTCCAGTTTGGAGTCACATAATGCGCTGTCTATTGCAGTAACAGGAAAAGGATTTGTGTGTGGATCATGGCTTCAACCTTCAGACCATAAGAGGAGGAACAGTGTGCTGGGTACACTGCAGGGGAAACAGAGTAGACAATAAATACAGTGTCCTGTGTACACTGCAGGAGGAAACAGTAGACAATGGGTAGATCACAGAGTGAAGAAGTCTAAGGCAGTGAGCTGCAGAGGGGTCTCCATCATAAAGAACGGCCTGATGGGGCAGGGTTGGTGACTGTAATTTTCCTGCATGAATTAATTCCTTCCATGTGTATGAAGACAGACAGAATTGGTGGGTGGACAGTTTAGGGAGGATAGCTTAAACTACTACATATTAATTTTCCAATTCGCCAACTGTCCTATGCTGATATGTGCAATCTTGGTTTACACAGTTAAGTCAGCACAGAGGTTTGAGACACAGGCCATTGGCTGTAACGCAACTCCATGTGTCAGCTTACAGCACTCAGAAGCTAACATTTCTCATGGAATAAAGTCACACAGTGTTTTATTATTGGTATTCTTCCTACCAGGAAGTGTCTACTCTGTTTCAAAGTCAGTGTAGCTGAGTGTTCTTTCAGTTATTTTTATCTCCTTTAAAAAATCAATTATTGATGACATTTTTAAAATTTCATTTTCTTTAAATGCATCACTGCCATAATCCCTTTGTCTCTGTTTTCCATTGTTTCCTGGTTTAAGAACTATGTAATTGAGAATTGCTTTTCATACCTGATTCTGCTTCTGCTGTCCAGGCTGGGCCTTGAAGGAAGGAAAAACTAACCAGTAAACAAATATCCTCCAAGTTTTCTAGATTTTTATTGTGAATTTTCAAATGAGGTGGGAACCTGTAAGAATTTCATTCACCAACTGTAAAGCAGGTGTAGACACAGCACAGAAAGTGAGGGGCAAGAGGAAGTGAGAAAGCTTTGCTGCCGTGACACTGCTTCACATTAGCCACGTGGAGTCAGGTAATCAATTTTAGATGTTCCATAAATGTCCTGACTGGCTATTTCTTAGATGAGCGGATCAGGCAATCAAGAATCTAGATAAAGAAGAGAACTTACCATGAAACAAAATTACTGTAGTTACACCATTTCTACGTAAATAGGAGAACTGGATGAAATGGTGTTGCTATGCCTAACATGACTGTTTCTTCCATGACTTAAGATGGTAGCCCTGAGAGAAATAGTGTGAGTAGTATTTCTTATGCTCTAATACAAATTCCTAGTCTCTGGAGCACATGACCATAAAGCCTGTTTCAACTTTTTAACATAATGTTTATAATTATAATTACATTATTTCCACTGTCTCTTTCAGGCCCTAAGGCCTCCCATTAGGTCCTTCCTTGCGTTCTCTTCGTTTAACAACAGAGACTGTTTGGATTTGACCTTCCGTTTGGTTACAGGACCTTCCAGGTGTGAAGCAAAGGGAAGGCTGTGCTGTACATTGAGTGTGTAATTGAATGTGCACACATAGGACCCTGTGCCTTGGAAGAGAAACAGGAAATGCTCTGGGAGATTGGAGGATTTTACTAAACTGTGAATTTCCCAGATTAGGACCCTGTCTGACTTTAGCTGGGAGGGCCTGAGTGGGCTGAGTCATTTGATCTCTGCTCACCCAGTAGGGTAATTGCTGATGTCCCGAAGACCAGCAATGATGGCTTTGGGAAAGATAAGTCATTAGGAGCACCAGTGGGAGGTAGCTTAACAGATTCGTTCCAGATTCTCCTCCTGTTCTGCCGTGGGAAGCTATAAGAAAGACCATAAGCCATGCCATGTTGAGTTTGGGGCCGATGTCCCCAGACCAGAAAGAACATGTTGGCTGAGCTCTCAGAATCTGAACTGCTTGGGCTGGGATGGACCGTGAGCCAGACTGAGGTTCTGTTGGTTCCCGTGTTGACCTGGGCAGTGGCCCTTGGCCTCCGAGCCTTGTTGAGTGCGGATTCCCTGGGGTAGGGGGAGGCTCTGCCATCCTGGCATGCGAGTCTATGGGCTTGTACTATCACTGTCCAGTGTGCACACACAGGCATTGCTTGCATTGCTTTTGTTGTGCAATGAGAAGACAGATTGGAAAACTGAAAGTCTTGTTCCAGAAGTTCAGAACATTACATTCTACTTTGAGCTTTTTCTTTCAAATGTTATAGATACTTTACATAGAAAGGAGGTGATGGGCATCATGCTTCAGCAATTCATTATTAGAAAGCTTTCAACTTTCTGCTTGTGACAGCCACCATCAGGTGATTCAGTGGAGTTCAGTTCCAGGCCACAAAAGGAGTTTCTGAGCTGTAGAGGTATTTCAGGTTAGCAAAGTATTTTGCAGGTGAATATGGAAGATGCCACATCTTGCGACATAATCACTGTGGTAGGTTGCAGACATTATATTATTCTTCACATTGTTTTTAGGTTGGACATTGCCTGGGTTTGCCTGAAACTACAAGGGGGCATGAAGGACTTTAGATCCATCGTAGGCTCTGCAGGAGATGACTTACATTTGCTGGGCAGGTTCTAGAGTATGGGGCATCTCTATAAGAAACATCTGTTGCTGGAGGGTCAGAAAATTAACAGTTTAAAGTCACTTTTAATTATTATTATTATTATTTTTTTTTTTTTTGAGTTTTGAAATCTGTGTTTCTTTCATTTCAGTACACATAGAATCATAGGTAGCTGTGTTTGGCTGAGTTTCCTTTGGGCTTTTGGTTAAAAGTTTTTTTTCCTGCTTTTGTTCTTGCCTTTTTCTTTCCATCCTCTATTTTACAAATATTGTGCACATTCTTCATCATTGTATCTTTCATGGTAAATATAGAAATCATATTGTATCAATGAGTGTACTTTTTTCTTTCATAATTGCATTGTTCATTCTGAGTGCTTCCACTTTGCATGAAGTTTTGCAATCACGTGTTTTCTTATAAATTAAATTGTTGGGCATTGTCTTTGGCTATTGTTGTATCATGTTCCCTGGGATCATTTATATTTATTTGTTTATGTGTGGATTGTTGTTAATCTGTGCTAGACTTTTAGATTATTTAATAGAAAGTATTATTGGGCTTGGCAGGTGGCTCAGCACATATTCTTCTTGGTGATGACTTGATTAGAGATCCCAGCATTGAAATTAGGAGGCTCACAAATACCTGCTTCTCCAGTTTCAGTGGATCCGATCGGCTCTTTTCTGGTGTGTCTCTTATACACAAATAGAAGACATTTTCTTAAATGTACACACACACACACACACACACACACACACACACACACACACACACACACACACACACAAAACAAAAACAAAACAAAAAAACCAAAACAGGGATAAATTTGTTTTCACATTTTTTTGACTCATAAATCAATCATAGCAAATCAAGTTGTGTTAGGTGTATAATAGAAATCAAACATTATTTCTTTAAAAATCTGTTCTTTGCACCTGGTTTGGAAAAGTTTTCCTTTCCTTATCCTGATGTAGATTTAAGGCAATTATCAGTTATAGGAAAGTGATCCCAACTTTTGTGAGCAAGAAGGTAGATATTCATTGTAAAGCATTTTAGTATGCCAAGGGTCATTACAGAACATTCAAACTCTGAATTCCCAATTATAGTCCTATCAGGGCTACTCAACTGTGCAATGTATCTTAGCTGATGTTCAGGTCCATTCTCTAACAGAAGTTTTTGATTCTTGGATCATGATCCTGGGGGAGATAATCTATACCTAGGGCTGATCAAGGTCATGTCTCTTCATATGTCATGAGTAGAACATTGTTTTTGGTCCCTGTTTATGTACTGTCCAATGAATGTGATACTGTTCTAGGACTGTGTCTGGTTATATGGATTGAGTGGTATCACTGAGTTCTGGTTATCAGATACAACTTTTGAGTTTAGTAGGGTGCATGACGGAGCTGTTTTTACATGTCTAAAAGCTGTTTTTTAGCATCTAATGAGATGACCATGTGTTTTCTCTTTCAGTTTGTTTATATGGTGGATTGCTTTGACAGATTTGCCTTTGTTGTACCATTCCTGTGTCTCTGTGTCTCTGGGATGAAGCCTGCTTGTTGGATAATTTTTATTTTTCATGTATTTTTGGATTTGGATTGCCAATGTTTTTTTCTTTTTTTGAGACAGGTTTTCTCTGTGGTTTTGGAGGCTGTCCTGGAACTAGCTCTTGTAGACCAGGGTGGTCTCAAACTCAGAGATCCTCCTGCCTGTGCCTCCCGAGTGCTGGGATGAAAGGCATGCGACACCACTGCCTAGCTGGCTTGCTAGATTTTTTTATTGAGTATTTTTTCATCAATGTTCATAGGGAGATTAGTTTGTAATTCTCTTTCTCAATTGGGTCTTTGTGTGGTTTGGGCATCGAGGTAACTTCAGCCCCAAAAGAAGAATTTGGCAATGTTCCTTCTGTTCCTATTCTGTGTGACAGTCTGAGGATTATTGGTACTAGCTCTTCTTTGAAATTCTGGTAGAATCTACACTGAAACCATTTGGTCTTAGGCTTTTCTTGTTTGGGAGACTGTTAATGACTTCTATTTCCTTAGGGATTATAGGTCTATTTAAATTGTTTATCTGGTCTTGATTTAATTTTGGTGTATGTTACCGACCAAGATAATTGTCCATTTCTTCTATATTCTCTAATTTTGTAGAGTATAGGTTTTTGAAGTGTGACCTAAAGATTGCCTGAATTTCCCCAGTGTCTATTGATAGGTTCCCCTTTTTATTTCTGATTTTGATAACTCAGAAGTTCTCTCTGCCTTTTATTTGGCTTGGATAGCTTGTTGATATCACTGATTCTTGTTACTGTTCTTTGTTTGCATTTTACTGATTTCAGCCTGGAGTTTGATTATTTCCTGTTGTCTACCAAAACTCTGAGGCCAAGCGCAAATTCTTCAATCATCAGCTACCAGATTTTTCCCTGTTTTCTGAACCAGTTAAAGGCATGAGCTACTATACCCAGTTTGCTCTTCTTTCTTGTAGTTAATAATTGCTCATGTGATGTCTCTGATGTGCACTGAGTACTATTGATCTGTTTGCTTCTCTTTGTATGTTTGTTAATAGGCATTTCAGAAATGACAGAGGTGACCCTCCTATTCAGTCTTCTTCTTAAGTGACTTGGTGCTTACATTAGAACTTTTGTGTCATTTAATGTGGGAAGTATACATTTGCAGTGTTGTTAGTATCACTTCTATTTTCATATATTTATGTTATATTTTAGAATGTAGTCTATGAAGATGTGCATGTTGACTTAATTGTTTAAGAGTAGGCTCTGCTGGATCCTTCCAAGGAGAATCTCTATAAAGGTGCGATGCTGGAGACCTTGAATCTCACTGCTAAAGGTAAGACTGAATTTTTCTTCACAATTTAAAATAAGGGGGCAACTGTTTCTTGGTTATTAATGTCCCTCTGTAATTACATCTGAAACTGAGGAAGGATTCTGTGAATAAATCAGGCATGGTTCTAAGGTTCACTGAAGATAATAACTTATATTGTGCACCATTTCCAATCATGTATCAGACATTTTCTGGTACTATGTTTTAAGCCACACAGAAGGTAATTTTGATGTGCATGCTAATCCAAATACGCCTCAATAAATTTTAAGGTGTCCGTAAGTTTTAAAGGCAGCCACAATGTAATTAAAGTGCTTAAAGTGCATTGATGATTAATAAATTCTCACAAAATCATATACCTCAGTGTCAATTAGGTGAATTTTGTTTGCAAGGCATTATTTTAAGAGAGTAGACAAGGAAACAATGCCTTAAGAGAGATCACCATTTCGATCACAGCACCATGATTGCTCTGCTGTAGATCTGGTAATCCATTTAGTTTATACCATTTATATTACATAAGGTATGTACCTTGAATAAGTGCTAAATTCCTGTTCAAAACTTTCTAATAAGCATATAATTTATAGTAAAGCTTGTGTTATTCAGATACTTGTGTCTTTGCTAAGTTTAGTAAGAGGAGGGGTAGTTAGAGTCAAGATCAAAAAGCAACTGTTGTCAAGAAACTTTATTCTCTATATCATATGTCTGTGAGGAACAGAAAGTTAAATCATGGTTATGCAATGTGAACAATTTTTATCTGTTATTCTTCCTTTATTAGGTATATCATATGTCTCTCTTGATATAAGCCATATGAACATAAGGGTATCAAAAGAAGCAACATACCCCTCTATCTCTCAGAACAATTAGAATATATGAAACAGCACGCACTTTGAATAGATTTGTTGAATGTGATGCAAAGTTTACCAGTAATTGCTTTTCCAGCAGCCAATTCACATTTCAGAAATGTCTTATGCATACTTGAAATGTATATGTACTTCTGTTTGTCGTGGTTCATTTTATAAATGTATTATGACTCAGACTATAGAAAAATTCATGAGCTTTTCTAGTTTTCTTCAAATGTGAGAAAAAACTCATATAGAAAAAAAGATGCTATAAATGTTAATCATCACAGTTAGATTCAAAGATCCAAAACCACCCTTAGGGAAGGGAAACAATATGAGAGTAAACAGTGATAAAAATCTTAAGATCTGATTCTTCTTTACAATTATACCAAATTGTAAAATTAATTCATACAGATATATTCAATGGCATTATGGATGCCTTAAAAAATTTTAATTAATTAATTAACTTTTTTATTGTACATGTCGATCCCAGTTCCCTTTCTCTCCTTTCTTCCCTTCCTCCCTCTGCCCTTCTTACCCTCTGTCCCTTCTCACATGTACCCTAACCCCTCCATCCCCCCCCCCCCCACTCCACATGTAGGGCTATGCCATCCAGGTGGGGTCATGTAAATCTGTCAAGTCATTTGAAGTAGGGAGTAGGACTTGTCTTCTGTCTCTATGTTAAGGGAGTATCCCTCCATGGGGGATGTGTTCGCAAGGTCCTTTTGTGCACCAAGAATACATTCTGGTTCCACTGTCTGAGGTCCCTTAGTATGCTGAGTCCTTCTAGCTGAGACCCATGTTCAGGGGGTCGGAGTCAGTCCCATGCTGGATTCTCAGCTATCAGTCTGGGGTCCCGTTAGCTCCTCCTTGTTCGGGTCAGCTGTCTCTATGTGTTTCTGCAACCTGGTCTCATCCTCTCTCTGCATCTGGATTCTAGTTTGACTCAGTGTTTAGTTATGAGTGTTTGCTTCTGTTTCCAACAGGTGAGGGCTCCATGATGGTGGATAAGTTAGTTGTTGATCTCATTATCAGGGAAAGGCATTTATGGTAGCCTTTCCACTGTTGCTCAAATTGTTAGGTGGAGTCAGTCTTGTAGGTCTCTAGACATTTCTTTAGGTTCAGTTTTCTCTTCAAACCAATAATGACTCCATCTTTTATGTTCCCTGGTAGAGTTTATTGGGTTGCTTATGTAAACTACCATATCATCTGCAAATAGAGACAGTTTGACTTCTTCCTTTCCAAATGTATCCCCTTGATCTCCTTTTGTTATCTTATGGCTTTAGCTATAACTTCAAGTACAATATTGAAGAGATATGGAGGGAGAGGGCAGCCTTGTCTTGTTCCTGATTTTCGAGGAATCGCCTTCAGCTTCTCTCCATTCCGTTGGATGTTGCCTGTTGGTTTACTGTATATTGCTTTTATTATGTTTAGGTATGTTCCTGTTATTCCTGATCTCTCCAAGACCTTTATCATGAAAGGGTGTTGAATTTTGTCGAAGGATTTTTCAGCATCTAGGGAGATGATCACATGATTTTTCTTTTTCAGTTTGTTTATATGGTGGATCATGTTGATAGATTTTCGTATGTTAAACCATGCCTGCAACCCAGGGATGAAGCCTACTTGGTCATGGTGGATGATTGTCCTGATATATCCTTGGATTCGATTTGCCAATATTTTATTGAGTATTTTTGCATCAATGTTCATCAGGTATATTGGTCTGTAGTTTTCCTTCTTAGTTGTGTCTTTGTGCGTCTTGGGTACCAAGGTGATTGTGGCCTAGTAAAAAGAGTTTGGTAATGAACCTTCTGTTTCTCTTGTGTGCAACAATTTGAGGAGTATGGTATTAGCGCTTCCTTGAATGTCTGTTAGGATTCTGTACTGAAGCTATCTGGCCCTGGGCTTTTTTGGTTGGAAGGCTTTCGAGGACTGCTTCTATTTCATTGCAGGTTAGGTCTATTTATAGGTCTATTTAAGTTGTTTTCTGGTCTTGATTTAATTTTGGTAAGGGATAGATATCCAGAAATTTTTCCATTTCCTTTGAATTTTCAAATTTTGTGGAGTACAGGTTTTCAAAGTATGCCCTGAAATTTGTCTGGATTTCCTCTGTGCCCATTGTTATGTTCCCGTTTTCGTTTCTGATTTTGTTATTTTGCCTGCTCTCTCTCTCTCTGCCTTTTCGTTAGCTGGGATAAAGGTTTGTCTATCTTGTTGATTATCTCGAAAAACCAACTCTGTGTTGCATTGATTTTTTTTTTTTTTTTGTATTGTTTTCCTGGTTTCTATTTTATTGATTTCAGCCCTCGAATTGATTACTTACTGGCGTCTACTCCTCCGGGGTGAGTTTGCTTGTTTTCGTTCTGAGGCTTTCAGTTGTGCTGCTATTAATTCTCTAATATGACTATCCTCGTGACACTGCTTTCAAGCTGTCCCATAAGTTCGGGTATGTTGTTTATGTTGTTTTCTCATTCTCGTTGAATTTTAGGAAGTCATTAATTTCTTTATTTCTTCTTTGACCCAGGTATGGTGCAGTTGCACATGGTTCAGTTTCCATGAGGTTTTCTGCAATTTGTGTTGTTGCTGAATTCCAATTTTAAAGCATGGTGGTCTGATAAGATATAGGGGACTATTCCAATTCTTTTGTATCTGGTGAGGTTTGATATGCCACCCAGTATGTGGTCGATTTTAGAGAAGGTTCTATGTGGAGCAACGAAGAAAGTATATTCTTTTGTGTTAGGATGGAATGCTCTATAGATGTCTGTTAAACCCAATTGAGACATAACTTCTGTTAGTTCTTTTGTTTCTTTGTTAAGGTTCTGACTGGTCGTCCTGTCTAGCGGTGAGAGTGGCATATTGAAGTCTCCCACTATAAGTGTGTGAGGTTTTCTGTGAGGTTTGAGCTTTAGTAGCATTTCTTTTAGGGATGTGGGTGCCTTTGCATTTGGGGCATAGATGTTCAGATTAATTTTGGTTTGAAGTCTAACTTTTTAGGTATTAGGATAGCCACACCTGCTTGCTTTTTGGACCCATTTGATTGGAAGATCTTTCCCCAGCCTTTTACCCTGAGGTAATGTCTATTTTTGAAGCTTAGATGTGTTTGTTGTATGCAGCTAACTTCCTTGGGTTGGAGTTTTCCTTCCAAAACTTTCTGTAGGGCTGGATTTGTAGGTACGTATTGTGAAAATCTGGCTTTGTCATTAAATATCTTGTTTTCCCCATCTATAGTGATTGAGAGTAGCCTGGGCTGGGATCCATGGACTCTTAGTACATGCAGAACATCCATCCAGGACCTTCTGGCCTTGAGGGTTTCCACGGAGAAGTCAGGTGTAATTTTAGTAGGTCTGCCTTTATATGTTACCTATCCTTTTTCCTTCGCTGCTCTTAATAATCTTTCTTTATTCTGTATGTTATGTGTTTTGATTATTATGTGTTGTTGGGCCTTTTTTTCTTTGGTCCAGTCTATTTGGTGTTCTGTATGATTCTTGGACTTTCATGGGCATGTCCTTCTTCAGATTGGGAAAGTTTTCCTCAATGATTTTGTTGAATGTGTTTTCAGCATTTTTGAGCTGGGCTTCCTCACCTTCCTCTATGCCTATGATTCTTAGGTTTGGCATTTTCACGGTGTGCCATATTTTCCTGTATGGTTGGTGTTAAGGATGTGTTGGATTTACAATTTTCTTTGGTGGATGAATCTATTTCCTCTAGTTTATCTTTTGTGCCTGAGATTCTTTCTTCCATCTCTTGAATTCTGTTGGTTATGCTTGCATCTGTAGTTCCTGAATGTTTGCCCAGTTTTTCTATTTCCAGCATTCTTGTGTTCCTGTTTACTTTATTGTCTCTATTTCAGTTTTCAAGTCTTGTACCATTTCCTTCACCTGTTTAATTGTTCTTTTTCTTGGCTTTCTGTACTTCCTTTAAGAAATTTGTTCATTTCTCCTAAACTTTTTGTTTGGTTTTTCTTCCATTTCTTTAAGGTATTTTCTCACATCTTCTTTGAGGGCCTCTATCATGTTTATGATGATAATTTTTAAGTCGTTCTCTTCTGCTTCATCTGCTTTGTTGTGTTCCGGTCTAGTTGTTATAGATTCCCTAGATTCTGGTGGCGTCATGCTTGTCTTTCTGTTGTTAGGTGTTTTCCTGTATTGCCATCTTTCCATAGCTTCTTCCAGTAAGTGTTGGTGGGGGTCTCTCCCTCTCTCTATGGTGCTTTCCAGGTGGGCTTGGGTGGGTCAGAGGTTCGATGTCTGTATCTCTGGGTGATCCGAGCACTTTAGGAGGTCTCTGCACAGGCAGAGGCCAGGTGATGGGGGTCAAAGATCAGGCTCCAGCAGAAGACTGGCCATAGGAGTCAAAGATCTCGAAGGCTGGGACTCAGGATGTTCCTTACACTGATAGGCAGATCTAGCCTGGGCCTTGCATCTCCAGCTGAGGCCTCTTTGGCAGAGGCCCTGCAATGGGGGTCAAGGATCCAGCCTTCAGAACTCAGAATGGCCCTGTGGCGATAGGCGAATCTCTGGGAGGGGCCCAGTACTCCAGTAGAGGACCGGAGATGGGGATCGGAGACCAGGCAGGTGGAAATTATGGGTGGTCCAGCATGGGTAGGCAGCCTAGAGTGCTCAGAGCAGCTCCAGAAAGTTCCCCAATGGTGGCTGGATTGTTGGCTCCACCCTCTTTCGCATTGCTCAACCAGAGCTGTGGGACAGTGGGCAGGGTGGAATACAGGGTAGGGGGAGGGCAGCGTCTTGGTGGGGGTGTGGTGGGGTGGTGTGTATCAGAGCTCCAAGAGCACTCTCGATAGGGACAGGACGCAGAGGCAGCAACATCTGGGGCTAACCCAGGGAGTTCTTGGGGAAGAGTGTAGGGGAGGTTCCACCTGAATTGGTCCCAGACTCACCTTTAGCCAAGACCTGGCAATGGGGGTCAAAGACAGTTGGGGGGTCAAAGACTGGGCTGGTACTCAGCATGTTTCCACACCAATAGGCAGATCTAGCTTGGGCCTTGCACTCTCCAGCTGAGGCCACTTTATCAGAGGCCCTGTGATGGAGGTCAAGGATCCAGCCTACAAGAACTCTGAGTGGCCATGCTGGGATAGGCAGATCTCTGGGAGGGGCCCGGAGCTCCAGTAGAGGACCGGCAGTTGGGGTCAGAGACCGGGCAGGTGGAAATTACTGGTGGTGCTGCGTGGATAGGCAGCGATGTGTTAAAATTTTTAGCTGTGCAAATTATCATTACAGGCATGAAAGAATACAAACTGGAGAGAAACCCTATGAAGGTAATCAATGTGGTAAACTTTGTACGGAGCAGTACTATCCAAATATATACTGGAGAGAAACCCTATGAAGGGAATCAATGTGGTTAAGGACTTTATACAGAACAGTGGTGTCCAAACACATACGGGAGAGAAACCCTATGAATGTAATCAGTATGGCAAAGTGTTTTCACAACACTCATCTCCAAATTCATTTGGAACTTACATCAGAGAGAAATACTAAAAATATAATAGTGTGGTAAAGCCTATGCATATAAGTCTTCCAGTGTAAAATTTAAGACATATTGGAGAGAAACCTTATCATTGTAATCAATTTGATAAAACCTTTTAACAGTACTGTAGTCTCCTAACCCATAACACAACACATTCTAAGGAGTAGCCTTATGAATGTAACCAATGTGGTAAAGCCTTTGCATATCATAGTAATCTTTTTTAAATTATAAATAACCCCCAATGGAGAGAAACCTTATTAATGTAATCAATGTGAGAAAGTCTGCATATCTTAGTCATCATCTCAGGTAAAAAAATAACCCGCACAGGAGACAAACCCTACGAATGTATTCAGTGTGAGAATGCCATTTCCTAATACACCACTCTTCAAATTCATAAAATAGCCCCCAAAGGATAGAAATCCCTTGAACATAACCAAAGTGGGAAAGACAATTCACTGGAATCAACCAGTTTCATAAAAGAACCCTTTGCAGAGAAAAGACTTATGAATCTAAACATTGTAAAAGCCTATGCATGTAATGGCAGTCCTCTAATGCATTAAACAACCCGCAGAGTTTGAAAACACATATTAGCAAGAAGTCCGATGAATGTAATCGGCATTGTAAATTGTTTTCACAACACTCATTTCCAAATTCATATTAGAACTCACATGAGAGGGAACATCTATAAATGTAAATCATGTGGTAAAACCTTTGCATATCATAATAATCTTTTTAAGTCATACAATAACCCACCCTTTAGAAAACCCTTATGAATATTATCAATGTGAGAAAGCCTTTGCACATCGTAGTACTCTCCTGAGGAATAAAATAACCAACAATGGAGAGAAAACCTATGAATGTAATCGGCATGAAAAGCCGATCCCCAAGACACTGATCTCCAAATTCAAAAAAGTAGCCCACACTGGAGGGAAATCCTATGAATATAATCAGTGTGAGAAAGCCTCTTCTCAAGTAACAACCTTTTTGTCAGTATAACCCATAGTAGAGAGAAATCTTGTGAACTTTATGCGTGTAATATATTATTTCTTATGCACAAAATAAACCGCACTGGAGAGAAAATACTTGACTATAATCATAGGGGTAACTCCTTTATATCCAAGTCTCCCATTGCATAAAATAATCATACTGCAGACAAATCCTATGAATGTAATCAATGTGGTAAAGCCTACGCATATAAGTCCCCAGTGAAAACCATAACCCATGCTGGAGAGAAACCCGATAGGAATACTCTTTTACATGGGTCTTCCAAATTCATAATAGAACCCACTGTAAGCAGAATCTTTATGAATGGAGTCATTGCAGTAAAGACGGTATACATAGTAGTGCTCTCCAAACCCACACTACCAAGAAACGGTATGAATGTAATCTGAGTGGTAAAATGTTTTTCCAACAGCCACCTCCAGAATTGTACAGGGCAAACCACTCAAAATGTAATCAATGTGGTAAAACATTTCCACGGGAAAGTAGTCTCAGAAAACATAATAAATACAAAATATAGGGAAGCATTATGAATGTAATTAAAGATGTAAGGCCTTAGCATATCGCAGTAATCTTTATGAGTTGTAAATTAACCCACCCTTTAGAGAAACCCTATCAACGAAATTAATTTGAGAAAACCTTTGCACATCGTAGTAATCTCCTAAGGTTTCTATTAACCCACATCGGAGAGAAGCCCAATAAGTATATTCAGTTTTAAAGCCATGTAGCAACACACTGTTCTCCAAGCTCCTTTAAACAGCCAACATTGGAGGGAAACACTATGAATGTAAATAGTGTGGTAAAGTGTTTCTAGAACAGACATCTCCAAATTCATGCAATAACCCACTCCTGGGTCAAACCGTAAATATTTAATCAATGTGGTAAAACCTTTTCCCAGGACAGCCGTCTCCTAAAACGTAACAGAACAAATGCTAGAGTGAAGCCTTATGAATGTAATCTATGCGGTAAAGTCTTGGCATATAATAATAAATTTTCTATGTTATAAAATAACCCAGCCTGTAAGGAAACCTTATGAACGTATGCAATGTGAGAAAGCCTATGCCTATCATAATAATCTTTTTAAGTTATAAAATAACCCTCTCTTTAGAGAAACCCAATGAATCTATTTAATGTGAGAAACCTTTGCATATCATAGTATACATTGAAGTTATAAAAGAACCCATCTTGTAGAGAAACCCTATGAATGTAGTCAATGTGGGAAAGCCTTTGCATATCGTAGTAATTTTCTAAGGTATAAAATAACCCACACTGGAGGGAGAGTTTATTAATGTACTCAGGGTGAAAAAGCCATTATCCAACACACTGATCTCCAAATTCATAACATATCCTACACTGAAGAGAAGCCTTCTCAGTATAAGCAGTGTGGATAGCCTTTTCACAAGAATCAACATATTTCCTGGAGGAACCCATGCTAGAGCGAATTTGTTTCAAAACTTTCGTTGTAAAACGTCTATTTATAAGATATTTCTTCCAGTGCAAAAAATATCCCACGCTGAATAGGTTCTGTATCAATGTAATCAACATGGTAAAACCTTATCAAAGCAGTCCCCTAACCTGTAATAGAACACACAGTAGAGGGAAGCCGTACAATTGTAATCAATGTGGTAAAGCCTTTGTTTATCATTTTAACCTTTTTAAGTTATAAAATAACCCACCCTATAGATAACAACTATGAATGTAATCAATGTGAGAAAGCCTTTGCATATGATAGCAATATCCTAGGTTATAACATGTCCCGCACTGCAGAGTATCACTATAAATGTAATCAATGTGGGCATGATTCTTCACAAGAATCAACCCATTTCATAAAAGAACACATACTAGAGAAGTCCTAACAACTAATCCTTGTAGTAAACCTATGCACATAATTTAGTCTCATAATACATAAAATAACCCGTAATAGACATAAACCCCATGAATGAAATCTATGTGGGAAAACCATTTTTGAACAGAGTCCTCCAAAATCATTAAAGAAGCCATTCTAAGCCAAACTCCTATTCATGTAGTCATTGTGTTAAACCATTTATACATAGCACTGTTCTCTAAACACATACTACCAAGAAGCCCGATGAAAGTAATCGGAATTGTAAAGTGTTTTCACTACACTCATTTCCAAATTCATTTTAGAACTCACATCAGAGAGAAACTCTATAAATGTGAATAATGTGGTAAAACCTTTGCATATCATAATAATCTTTTTAAGTCATACAATAACCCACCCTTTAGAAAACCCCAATGAATATTATCAATGTGAGAAAGCCTTTGCACATCGTAGTACTCTCCTGAGGAATAAAATAACCCACACTGGAGAGAAAACTTACGAATGTAACCGGCATGAAAAAGCAGCTCCCCAAGACACTGATCTCCAAATTCATAAAGTAGCCCACATTGGAGGGAAATCCTATGAATATAATCAGTGTTAGAAAGCTTTTTCTCAAGAAACAAACTTTCTTGGCAAAAAAAAAAATAACCCATCGTAGAAATTGTGAAATTTATGCGTGTAATATATTATTTCTTATGCACAAAATAAACCGCAATGGAGAGAAAACATTTGACTGTAATCATAGGGCTAACTCCTTTACATCCAAATTTCCCATTGCAGACAAATCCTATGAATGTAATCAATGTGGTAAAGCCTACGCATATAAGTCCCCAGTGAAAACCATAACCCATGCTGGAGAGAAACCCGATAGGAATACTCTTTTACATGGGTCTTCCAAATTCATAATAGAACCCACTGTAAGCAGAATCTTTATGAATGGAGTCATTGCAGTAAAGACGGTATACATAGTAGTGCTCTCCAAACCCACACTAGCAAGAAACGGTATGAATGTAATCTGAGTGGTAAAGTGTGTTCCCAACAGCCACCTCCAGAATCGTACAGGGCAAACCACTCAAAATGTAATCAATGTGGTAAAACATTTCCACAGGAAAGTAGTCTCACAAAACATAATAAATACAAAATATAGGGAAGCATTATGAATGTAATTAAAGATGTAAGGCCTTAGCATATCGCAGTAATCTTTATGAGTTGTAAATTAACCCACCCTTTAGAGAAACCCTATCAACGAAATTAATTTGAGAAAACTTTGCACATCGTAGTAATCTCCTAAGGTTTCTATTAACCCACATCGGAGAGAAGCCCAATAAGTATATTCAGTTTTAAAGCCATGTAGCAACACACTGTTCTCCAAGCTCCTTTAAACAGCCAACATTGGAGGGAAACACTATGAATGTAAATAGTGTGGTAAAGTGTTTCTAGAACAGTCATCTCAAATTCATGCAATAACCCACTCCTGGGTCAAACCGTAAATATTTAATCAATGTGGTAAAACCTTTTCCCAGGACAGCAGTATCCTAAAACGTAACAGAACAAATGCTAGAGTGAAGCCTTATGAATGTAATCTATGTGGTAAAGTCTTGGCATATAATAATAAATTTTCTGTGTTATAAAATACCCAGCCTGTATAGAAACCTTATGAACGTATGCAATGTGAGAAAGCCTATGCCTATCATAATAATCTTTTTAAGTTATAAAATAACCCTCTCTTTAGAGAAACCCGATGAATCTATTTACTGTGAGAAAGCCTTTGCATATCATAGTATACATTGAAGTTATAAAATAGCCCATCTTGTAGAGAAACCCTATGAATGTAGTCAATGTGGGAAAGCCTTTGCATATCATAGTAATTTTCTAAGGTATAAAATAACCCACTCTGGAGGGATAGGTTATTAATGTAATGAGGGTGAAAAAGCCATTACCCAACACACTGATCTCCAAATTTATAACATAGCCTACACTGGAGAGAAACTCTCTTAGTATAAGCAGTGTGGAAAGCGTTTTCACAAGAATCAACATATTTCCTGGAGGAACCCATGCTAGGGCGAATTTGTTTCAAATTTTTCGTTGTAAAACGTCTATTTATAAGATATTTCTTCCAGTGCAAAAAATATCCCACGCTGAAGAGGTACCATATCAATGTAATCAACATGGTAAAACCTTATCAAAGCAAAGTAGTCTCCTAACCTATAATAGAAACACATAATAGAGGGAAGCCATATAAATGTAATCAACATAGTTAACAGTGAAGTTATAAAATAACCCATCCTGTAGAGAAACTCTATGAATGTAGTCAATGTGGGAAAGCCTTTGCATATCGTAATAATTTTCTAAGGTATAAAATAACCCACACTGGAGGGAAGGTTTGTTAATGTACTGAGGGCGAAAAAGCCATTACCCAACACACTGATCTCCAAATTCATAACATAGCCTACACTGGAGAGAAACCCTCTTAGTATAAGCAGTGTGGATAGCCTTTTCTCAAGAATCAACATATTTTGTAGAGGAACACATGCTAGATCGTATTTGTTTCAAATTTATCATTGTAAAACTTCTATGCATATGAGGTATATCTTCCAGTGCAAAAAATATCCCACGCTGAAGAAGTACCGTATCAATGTAATCAACATAGTAAAGCCTTATCAAAGCAAAGTAGTCTCCTAACCTATAATTGAAACACATAATAGAGGGAAGCCATATAAATATAATCTACGTGGTAAAGCCTTTGCATATCATTGTAATCTTTTTAAGTTATAAAATAACCCACTCTATAGATAAAAGCTATGAATGTAATCAATGTGAGAAAGCCTTTGCATATTATAGTCATCTCCTAAGTTATCAAATGTCCCGCACCGCAGAGTATCACTATAGATGTAACAAATGTGGGCATGCTTTTTCCCAAGAATCAACCCATTTCATGAAAGAACACATACTAGAGAAGTCCTAAGAACTAGTGATTGTAGTAAACCTATTCACATAATTTAGTCTCGTAATACATAAAATAACCCGTCATAGACATAAACCCCACGAATGATATCTATGTGGGAAAACCATTTTTAACAGAGTCCTCCAAAATCATTAAAGAAGCCATTCTAAGCCAAACTACTGTTCATGTAGTCATTCTGTTAAACCATTTATACATAGCAGTGTTCTCCAAACACATACTACCTAGAAGCCCGATGAATGTAATCGGCATTGTAAAGTGTTTTCACAACACTCATTTCCAAATTCATATTAGAACTCACATGAGAGGGAACCTGTATAAATGTAAATCATGTGGTAAACCTTTGCATATCATAATAATCTTTTTAAGTCATACAATAACCCACCCTTTAGAAAACCCCTATCAATATTATCAATGTGAGAAAGCCTTTGCACATCGTAGTACTCTCCTGAGGAATAAAATAACCCACACTGGAGAGAAAAACTATGAATGTAATCGGCATGAGAAAGCAGGTCCCCAAGACACTGATCTCCAAATTCATAAAGTAGTCCACACTGGAGGGAAATCCTATGAATATAATCAGTGTGAGAAAGCCTTTTCACAAGTAACAACCTTTTTGGCAATAAAACCCATAGTAGAGAGAAATCTTGTGAACTTTATGCGTGTAATATATTATTTCTTATGCACAAAATAAACCGCACTGGAGAGAAAATATTTGACTATAATCATAGGGGTAACTCCTTTACATCCAAGTCTCCCATTGCATAAAATAATCATACTGCAGACAAATCCTATGAATGTAATCAATGTGGTAAAGCCTACGCATATAAGTCCCCAGTGAAAACCATAACCCATGCTGGAGAGAAACCCGATAGGAATACTCTTTTACATGGGTCTTCCAAATTCATAATAGAACCCACTGTAAGCAGAATCTTTATGAATGGAGTCATTGCAGTAAAGACGGTATACATAGTAGTGCTCTCCAAACCCACACTAGCAAGAAACGGTATGAATGTAATCTGAGTGGTAAAGTGTGTTCCCAACAGCCACCTCCAGAATCGTACAGGGCAAACCACTCAAAATGTAATCAATGTGGTAAAACATTTCCACAGGAAAGTAGTCTCACAAAACATAATAAATACAAAATATAGGGAAGCATTATGAATGTAATTAAAGATGTAAGGCCTTAGCATATCGCAGTAATCTTTATGAGTTGTAAATTAACCCACCCTTTAGAGAAACCCTATCAACGAAATTAATTTGAGAAAACTTTGCACATCGTAGTAATCTCCTAAGGTTTCTATTAACCCACATCGGAGAGAAGCCCAATAAGTATATTCAGTTTTAAAGCCATGTAGCAACACACTGTTCTCCAAGCTCCTTTAAACAGCCAACATTGGAGGGAAACACTATGAATGTAAATAGTGTGGTAAAGTGTTTCTAGAACAGTCATCTCAAATTCATGCAATAACCCACTCCTGGGTCAAACCGTAAATATTTAATCAATGTGGTAAAACCTTTTCCCAGGACAGCAGTATCCTAAAACGTAACAGAACAAATGCTAGAGTGAAGCCTTATGAATGTAATCTATGTGGTAAAGTCTTGGCATATAATAATAAATTTTCTGTGTTATAAAATACCCAGCCTGTATAGAAACCTTATGAACGTATGCAATGTGAGAAAGCCTATGCCTATCATAATAATCTTTTTAAGTTATAAAATAACCCTCTCTTTAGAGAAACCCGATGAATCTATTTACTGTGAGATAGCCTTTGCATATCATAGTATACATTGAAGTTATAAAATAGCCCATCTTGTAGAGAAACCCTATGAATGTAGTCAATGTGGGAAAGCCTTTGCATATCGTAGTAATTTTCTAAGGTATAAAATAACCCACACTGGAGGGAGAGTTTATTAATGTACTCAGGGTGAAAAAGCCAGTACCCAACACATTGATCTCCAAATTCCTAACATATCCTACACTGAAGAAAAGTCCTCTTTGTATAAGGAGTGTTGATAGCGTTTTCACAAGAAGCAACATATTTTGTAGTGGAACACATGCTAGAGCGAATTCGTTTCAAATTTATCATTGTATTAACTTCTATACATATAAGGTATTTCTTCCAGTGCAAAAAATATCCCACGCTGAAGAGGTACCATATCAATGTAATCAACATGGTAAAACCTTATCAAAGCAAAGTAGTCTCCTAACCTATAATAGAAACACATAATAGAGGGAAGCCATATAAATGTAATCAACATGGTAAAGCCTTTGAATATAATTTTAATCTTTTAAAGGTATAAAATAACCCACCCTATAGATAAAAACTACGAATGTAATCAATGTGAGAAAGCCTTTGCATATGATAGTAATCTCCTAAGATTCAAAATGACCCGCAGTGCAGAGTATCACTATAAATGTAATCAATGTGGCCATGATTTTTCACAAGAATCAACCCATTTCATGAAAGAACACATATTAGAGAAGTCCTAAGAACTCAATCATTGTAGTAAACCTATGCACATAATTTAGTCTCGTAATACATCAAACCCGTAACAGACATAAACCCCCGGAATGAAATCTATATGGGAAAACCATTTTTGAACAGAGTCCTCCAAAATCATTAAAGAGGCCGTTCTAGGCCGAACTCCTATTCATGCAGTCATTGTGTTAAACCATTTATACATAGCAGTGTTCTTCAAACACATACTACCAAGAAGCCCGATGAAAATAATCAGCATTGTAAAGTGTTTTCACTACACTCATTTCTAAATTCATTTTATAACTCACATCAGAGAGAACCTCTATAAATGTAAATAATGTGGTAAAACCTTTGCAGATCATAATAATCTTTTCAAGTCATTTAATAACCCACCCTTTAGAGAACCCCGATGAATATCATCAATGTGAGAAAGCCTTTGCACATCGTTGTACTCTCCTGAGGAATAAAATAACCCACACTGGAGAGAAAACCTATGATTGGAGTCAGCGTGAGAAAGCCATTCCCTACGACACTGATCTGCAAATTCATAAAGTAGCCCACACTGGAGGGAAATCCTATGAATATAATCAGTGTGAGATAGTCTTTTCACAAGAAACAACCTTGTTGGTAAAAAGAAACCCAGAGTAGAGAGAAATCTTGTGAACTTAATGAGTGTAATATATTATTTCTAATGCACAAAATGAAAAACACTGGAGAGAAAATATATGACATTAATCATAGTGGTAACTCCTATGCATCCAAGTCTCCCATTGCCTACAATAACCATACTGCAGACAAATCCTATGAATGTAATCAATGTGGTAAATCCTATGCATATAAGTCCCCAGTGAAAACCTTAACCCATGAATAAAGGCTAGCTAGGAATACTCTTTTACATGCATCTTCCAAATTCATAATAGAACAAACACTACGCAGAATCCTTATGAATGGAGACATTGCAGTAATGACTGTATACATAGCAGTGCTCTCCAAGCCCACACTAGCAAGAAACGCTATGAATGTCATCAGTGTGGGAAAGTGTTTTCACAACAGCCACCTCCAGAATCATACAGGACAAATCGCTCAAAATGTAATCAATGTGGTAAAACCATTCCACAGGAAAGTAGTCTCACAAAACATAATAGAACACATAGTAGAGGGAAGCATTATGAATGTAATTAAAGATGTAAGGCCTTAGCATATCGCAGTAATCTTTATGAGTTGTAAATTAACCCACCCTTTAGAGAAACCCTATCAACGTAACTACCTTGAGAAAACCTTTTCACATCATAGCAATCTCCTAAGGTTTCTAATAACCCACATCGGAGAGAAGCCCTATAAGTGTAATCAGTTTTAAAGCCATGTAGCAATACACTGTTCTCCAAGCTCATTTAAACAGCCAACATTGGAGGGAAACACTATGAATGTAAATAGTGTGGTAAACTGTTTCTAGAACAGACATCTCCAAATTCATATAATAACCCACTCCTTGGAAAAACCCTAAATATTTAATCAATGTGGCAAAACCTTTTCACAGGACAGTAGTCTCCTAACAAAATAGAACAAATACTAGAGTGAAACCTTATGAATGTAATCTATGCTGTAAAGTCTTGGTATACAGTAATAATCTTTCTAAGTTATAAAAGAACCCACCCTGTATAGAAACCTTATGAACGTATTCAATGTGAGAAAGCATATGCCTATCAGGGTAATCTTTTCAAGTCATAAAATAACCTTCTCTTTAGAGAAACTGAATGAATCTATGTAATGTGAGAAAGCCTTTGCATATCATAGTAATTTTCTAAGGTATAAAATAACCCACTCTGGAGGGATAGGTTATTAATGTAATGAGGGTGAAAAAGCCATTACCCAACACACTGATCTCCAAATTTATAACATAGCCTACACTGGAGAGAAACTCTCTTAGTATAAGCAGTGTGGAAAGCGTTTTCACAAGAATCAACATATTTCCTGGAGGAACCCATGCTAGGGCGAATTTGTTTCAAATTTTTCGTTGTAAAACGTCTATTTATAAGATATTTCTTCCAGTGCAAAAAATATCCCACGCTGAAGAGGTACCATATCAATGTAATCAACATGGTAAAACCTTATCAAAGCAAAGTAGTCTCCTAACCTATAATAGAAACACATAATAGAGGGAAGCCATATAAATGTAATCAACATAGTTAACAGTGAAGTTATAAAATAACCCATCCTGTAGAGAAACTCTATGAATGTAGTCAATGTGGGAAAGCTTTTGCATATCGTAATAATTTTCTAAGGTATAAAATAACCCACACTGGAGGGAAGGTTTGTTAATGTACTGAGGGCGAAAAAGCCATTACCCAACACACTGATCTCCAAATTCATAACATAGCCTACACTGGAGAGAAACCCTCTTAGTATAAGCAGTGTGGATAGCCTTTTCTCAAGAATCAACATATTTTGTAGAGGAACACATGCTAGATCGTATTTGTTTCAAATTTATCATTGTAAAACTTCTATGCATATGAGGTATATCTTCCAGTGCAAAAAATATCCCACGCTGAAGAAGTACCGTATCAATGTAATCAACATAGTAAAGCCTTATCAAAGCAAAGTAGTCTCCTAACCTATAATTGAAACACATAATAGAGGGAAGCCATATAAATATAATCTATGTGGTAAAGCCTTTGCATATCATTGTAATCTTTTTAAGTTATAAAATAACCCACTCTATAGATAAAAGCTATGAATGTAATCAATGTGAGAAAGCCTTTGCATATTATAGTCATCTCCTAAGTTATCAAATGTCCCGCACCGCAGAGTATCACTATAGATGTAACAAATGTGGGCATGCTTTTTCCCAAGAATCAACCCATTTCATGAAAGAACACATACTAGAGAAGTCCTAAGAACTAGTGATTGTAGTAAACCTATTCACATAATTTAGTCTCGTAATACATAAAATAACCCGTCATAGACATAAACCCCACGAATGATATCTATGTGGGAAAACCATTTTTAACAGAGTCCTCCAAAATCATTAAAGAAGCCATTCTAAGCCAAACTACTGTTCATGTAGTCATTCTGTTAAACCATTTATACATAGCAGTGTTCTCCAAACACATACTACCTAGAAGCCCGATGAATGTAATCGGCATTGTAAAGTGTTTTCACAACACTCATTTCCAAATTCATATTAGAACTCACATGAGAGGGAACCTGTATAAATGTAAATCATGTGGTAAACCTTTGCATATCATAATAATCTTTTTAAGTCATACAATAACCCACCCTTTAGAAAACCCCTATCAATATTATCAATGTGAGAAAGCCTTTGCACATCGTAGTACTCTCCTGAGGAATAAAATAACCCACACTGGAGAGAAAAACTATGAATGTAATCGGCATGAGAAAGCAGGCCCCAAGACACTGATCTCCAAATTCATAAAGTAGTCCACACTGGAGGGAAATCCTATGAATATAATCAGTGTGAGAAAGCCTTTTCACAAGTAACAACCTTTTGGCAATAAAACCCATAGTAGAGAGAAATCTTGTGAACTTTATGCGTGTAATATATTATTTCTTATGCACAAAATAAACCGCACTGGAGAGAAAATATTTGACTATAATCATAGGGGTAACTCCTTTACATCCAAGTCTCCCATTGCATAAAATAATCATACTGCAGACAAATCCTATGAATGTAATCAATGTGGTAAAGCCTACGCATATAAGTCCCCAGTGAAAACCATAACCCATGCTGGAGAGAAACCCGATAGGAATACTCTTTTACATGGGTCTTCCAAATTCATAATAGAACCCACTGTAAGCAGAATCTTTATGAATGGAGTCATTGCAGTAAAGACGGTATACATAGTAGTGCTCTCCAAACCCACACTAGCAAGAAACGGTATGAATGTAATCTGAGTGGTAAAGTGTGTTCCCAACAGCCACCTCCAGAATCGTACAGGGCAAACCACTCAAAATGTAATCAATGTGGTAAAACATTTCCACGGGAAAGTAGTCTCAGAAAACATAATAAATACAAAATATAGGGAAGCATTATGAATGTAATTAAAGATGTAAGGCCTTAGCATATCGCAGTAATCTTTATGAGTTGTAAATTAACCCACCCTTTAGAGAAACCCTATCAACGAAATTAATTTGAGAAAACTTTGCACATCGTAGTAATCTCCTAAGGTTTCTATTAACCCACATCGGAGAGAAGCCCAATAAGTATATTCAGTTTTAAAGCCATGTAGCAACACACTGTTCTCCAAGCTCCTTTAAACAGCCAACATTGGAGGGAAACACTATGAATGTAAATAGTGTGGTAAAGTGTTTCTAGAACAGTCATCTCAAATTCATGCAATAACCCACTCCTGGGTCAAACCGTAAATATTTAATCAATGTGGTAAAACCTTTTCCCAGGACAGCAGTCTCCTAAAACGTAACAGAACAAATGCTAGAGTGAAGCCTTATGAATGTAATCTATGTGGTAATGTCTTGGCATATAATAATAAATTTTCTGTGTTATAAAATACCCAGCCTGTATAGAAACCTTATGAACGTATGCAATGTGAGAAAGCCTATGCCTATCATAATAATCTTTTTAAGTTATAAAATAACCCTCTCTTTAGAGAAACCCGATGAATCTATTTACTGTGAGATAGCCTTTGCATATCATAGTATACATTGAAGTTATAAAATAGCCCATCTTGTAGAGAAACCCTATGAATGTAGTCAATGTGGGAAAGCCTTTGCATATCGTAGTAATTTTCTAAGGCATAAAATAACCCACACTGGAGGGAGAGTTCATTAATGTACTCAGGGTGAAAAAGCCATTATCCAACACACTGATCTCCAAATTCATAACATATCCTACACTGAAGAGAAGCCTTCTCAGTATAAGCAGTGTGGATAGCCTTTTCACAAGAATCAACATATTTCCTGGAGGAACCCATGTTAGAGCGAATTTGTTTCAAACCTTTCGTTGTAAAACGTCTATTTATAAGATATTTCTTCCAGTGCAAAAAATATCCCACGCTAAATAGGTACCGTATCAATGTAATCAACATGGTAAAACCTTATCAATGCAGTCCCCTAACCTGTAATAGAACACACAGTAGAGGGAAGCCGTACAATTGTAATCAATGTGGTAAAGCCTTTGCTTATCATTTTAACCTTTTTAAGTTATAAAATAACCCACCCTATAGATATCAACTATGAATGTAATCAATGTGAGAAAGCCTTTGCATATGATAGTAATCTCCTAAGTTATAACATGTCCCGCACTGCAGAGTATCAGTGTAAATGTAATCAATGTGGGCATGATTCTTCACAAGAATCAACCCATTTCATAAAAGAACACATACTAGAGAAGTCCTAAGAACTAATCCTAGTAGTAAACCTATGCACATAATTTAGTCTCGTAATACATAAAATAACCCGTAATAGACATAAACCCCATGAATGAAATCTAAGTGGGAAAACCATTTTTTAACAGAGTCCTCCAAAATCATTAAAGAAGCCATTCTAAGCCAAACTCCTATTCATGTAGTCATTGTGTTAAACCATTGATACATAGCACTGTTCTCCAAACATATACTACGAAGAAGCCCGATGAAAGTAATCGGCATTGTAAAGTGTTTTCACTATACTCATTTCCAAATTCATTTTAGAACTCACATCAGAGAGAACCTCTATAAATGTGAATAATGTGGTAAAATCTTTGCATATCATAATAATCTTTTCAAGTCATACAGTAACCCACCCTTTAGAAAACCCGTATGAATATTATCAATGTGAGAAAGCCTTTGCACATCGTAGTACTCTCCTGAGGAATAAAATAACCCACACTGGAGAGAAAACCTACGAATGTAACCAGCATGAGAAAGCAGCTCCCCAAGACACTGATCTCCAAATTCATAAAGTAGCCCACATTGGAGGGAAATCCTATGAATATAATCAGTGTCAGAAAGCTTTTTCTCAAGAAACAAACTTTCTTGGCAAAAAAAAAAAAAAAAAAAAAAAAAAAAAAAAAACCCATCGTAGAAATTGTGAAATTTATTCGTGTAATATATTATTTCTTATGCACAAAATAAACCGCAATGGAGACAAAGCATTTGACTATAATCATAGGTCTAACTCCTTTACATCCAAATTTCCCATTGCAGACAAATCCTATGAATGTAATCAATGTGGTAAAGCCTACGCATATAAGTCCCCAGTGAAAACCATAACCCATGCTGGAGAGAAACCCGATAGGAATACTCTTTTACATGGGTCTTCCAAATTCATAATAGAACCCACTGTAAGCAGAATCTTTATGAATGGAGTCATTGCAGTAAAGACGGTATACATAGTAGTGCTCTCCAAACCCACACTAGCAAGAAACGGTATGAATGTAATCTGAGTGGTAAAGTGTGTTCCCAACAGCCACCTCCAGAATCGTACAGGGCAAACCACTCAAAATGTAATCAATGTGGTAAAACATTTCCACAGGAAAGTAGTCTCACAAAACATAATAAACACAAAGTATAGGGAAGCATTATGAATGTAATTAAAGATGTAAGGCCTTAGCATATCGCAGTAATCTTTATGAGTTGTAAATTAACCCACCCTTTAGAGAAACCCTATCAACGAAACTAATTTGAGAAAACCTTTGCACATCGTAGTAATCTCCTAAGGTTTCTATTAACCCACATCGGAGAGAAGCCCAATAAGTATATTCAGTTTTAAAGCCATGTAGCAACACACTGTTCTCCAAGCTCCTTTAAACAGCCAACATTGGAGGGAAACACTATGAATGTAAATAGTGTGGTAAAGTGTTTCTAGAACAGACATCTCCAAATTCATGCAATAACCCACTCCTGGGTCAAACCGTAAATATTTAATCAATGTGGTAAAACCTTTTCCCAGGACAGCAGTCTCCTAAAACGTAACAGAACAAATGCTAGAGTGAAGCCTTATGAATGTAATCTATGCGGTAGAGTCTTGGCATATAATAATAAATTTTCTATGTTATAAAATAACCCAGCCTGTAAGGAAACCTTATGAACGTATGCAATGTGAGAAAGCCTATGCCTATCATAATAATCTTTTTAAGTTATAAAATAACCCTCTGTTTAGAGAAACCCATTGAATCTATTTAATGTGAGAAAGCCTTTACATATCATAGTATACATTGAAGTTATAAAAGAACCCATCTTGTAGAGAAACCCTATGAATGTAGTCAATGTGGGAAAGCCTTTGCATATCGTAGTAATTTTCTAAGGTATAAAATAACCCACACTGGAGGGAGAGTTTATTAATGTACTCAGGGTGAAAAAGCCATTATCCAACACACTGATCTCCAAATTCATAACATATCCTACACTGAAGAGAAGCCTTCTTAGTATAAGCAGTGTGGATAGCCTTTTCACAAGAATCAACATATTTCCTGGAGGAACCCATGTTAGAGCAAATTTGTTTCAAACCTTTCGTTGTAAAACGTCTATTTATAAGATATTTCTTCCAGTGCAAAAAATATCCCACGCTGAAGAGGTACCATATCAATGTAATCAACATGGTAAAACCTTATGAAAGCAGTCCCCTAACCTGTAATAGAACACACAGTAGAGGGAAGCCGTACAATTGTAATCAATGTGGTAAAGCCTTTGCTTATCATTTTAACCTTTTTAAGTTATAAAATAACCCACCGTATAGATAACAACTATGAATGTAATCAATGTGGGAAAGCCTTTGCAGATCATAGTAATTTTCTAAGGTATAAAATTACCCACACTGGAGGGAAAGTTTGTTAATGTACTGAGGGTGAAAATGCCTTTACCCAGCACAGTGATCTCCAAATTCATAACATAGCCTACACTGGAGAGAAACCCTCTCAGTATAAGCAGTGTGGATAGCCTTTTCTCAAGAATCAACATATTTTGTAGAGGAACACATGCTAGATCGTATGTGTTTCAAATTTATCATTGTAAAAACTTCTATGCATATAAGGTATTTCTTCCAGTGCAAAAAATATACCACGCTGAAGAAGTACCGTATCAATGTAATCAACATAGTAAAACCTTATCAAAGCAAAGTAGTCTCCGAACATATAATTGAAACCCATAATAGAGGGAAGCCATATAAATATAATCAACGTGGTAAAGCCTTTGCATATCATTGTAATCTTTTTAAGTTATAAAATAACCCACTCTATAGATAAAAGCTATGAATGTAATCAATGTGAGAAAGCCGTTGCATATGTTATTAATCTCCTACATTTTAAAATGACCCGCAGTGCAGAGCATCACTATAAATGTAATCAATGTGGGCATGTTTTTTCCCAAGAATCAACCCATTTCATGAAAGAACACATACTAGAGAAGTCCTAAGAACTCAATCATTGTAGTAAACCTATTCACATAATTTAGTCTCATAATACATAAAATAACCCATAAGAGACATAATGAAATCTATGGAAAAAATGGAAAACCATTTTTGACAGAGTCCTCCAAAATCATTAAAGAAGCCATTCTAAGCCAAACTACTGTTCATGTAGTCATTGTGTTAAACCATTTATACATAACACTGTTCTCCAAACACATACTACCAAGAAGCCCGATGAATGTAATCGGCATTGTAAAGTGTTTTTACATCACTCATTTCCAAATTCATATTAGAACTCACATGAGAGGGAACCTCTATAAATGTAAATCATGTGGTACAACCTTTGCATATCATAATAATCTTTTTAAATCATACAATGACCCACCCTTTAGAGAACCCCTATGAATATTATCAATGTGAGAAAGCCTTTGCACATCGTAGTACTCTCCTGAGGAATAAAATAACCCACACTGGAGAGAAAACCTATGAATGTAATCGGCATGAGAAAGCAGCTCCCCAAGACACTGATCCCCATATTCATAAAGTAGCCCACACTGGAGGGAAATCCTATGAATATAATCAGTGTTAGAAAGCCTTTTCTCAAGAAACAAACTTTTTTGGCAAAAAAAAAAAAAAAAAAAAAAAAAACCCATAGTAGAGAGAAATCTTGTGAAATTTATGCGTGTAATATATTATATCTTATGCCCAAAATAAACCAGACTGGAGAGAAAACATATGACTATAATCATAGTGGTAACCCATGTGCATCCAAATCTCCCATTGCAGAAAATAACCATACTGAAGACAAATCCTATGAATGTATTCAATGTGGTAAAGCCTACGCATATAAGTCCCCAGTGAAAACCATAACCCATGCAGGACAGAAAGCGTATGAATAAAGGCTAGGTACAAATACTGTTTTACCTGCGCCTTCCAAATTCATAATAGAACCCACTTTAAGCAGAATCCTTATGAATGGAGTCATTGCAGTAAAGAGTGTATACATAGCAATGCTCTCCAAGCCCATATTAGCAAGAAACGCTATGAATGTAATTAGTGTGGTAAAGTGTTTTCACAACAGCCTACTCCAGAATCATACTGGGGAAACCCCTCAAAATGTAATCTATGTGGTAAAACATTTCCACAGGAACATAATCTCACAAAACATAATAGAACACATAGTATAGGGAAGCATTAATGAATGTAATTAAAGGCCTTAGCATATCGCAGTAATCTTTATGAGTTGTAAATTAACCCACCCTTTAGAGAATCCCTATCAACGTAACTAATTTGAGAAAACCTTTGCACATCGTAGTAATCTTCTAAGGTTCTAATAACCCACATCGGAGAGAAGCCCAATAAGTATAATCAGTTTTAAAGCCATGTAGCAACACACTGTTCTCCAAGCTCCTTTAAATAGCCTACATTGGAGGGAAACACAATGAATGTAAATAGTGTGGTAAAGTGTTTCTAGAACAATCATCTCCAAATTCATACAATAACCTACTCCTTGGATAAATCCTAAATATTTAATCAACGTGGTAAAACCTTTTCACAGGACAGTAGTCTCCTTACATAACAGAACAAATACTAGTGTGAAGCCTTATGAATGTAATCTATGCAGTAAAGTTTTTGCATATAGTACTAATCTTTCTATGTTATAAAATAACCCACCCTGTATAGAAACCTTATTAACGTATTCAATGTGAGAAAGCCTATGCTTATTATAGTAATCTTTTTAAGTTATAAAATAACCCTCTCTTTAGAGAAACCCGATGAATCTATTCAATGTGAGGAAGCCTTTGCATATCATAGTAAACATTGAAGTTATAAAATAACCCATCCTATAGAAAAACCCTATCAATGTAATTAATTTGAGAAAGCCTTTGCACATTGTAGTAATCCCCTAAGGGATAAAATAACCCACATTGGAGGGAATCCCTATGAGTGTAATCAGTTTTAAAGCCATGTACCTACACACTGTTGTCCAAGTTCATTTAAATAACCAACACGGAAGAGAAATCCTATGAATATTATCTGTGGGTGAAAGCCTTGTCAAAAGAATCAACCAGTTTCATAAAAGAACTCAAACTAAAGATGATTTTAATGAATCTTGTCATTGGAATGGTGCCTATGCATTTTATGCAAGTCTTCTAATCCTTAAAATAACTCACACTGTAGATAAACCCTATGAGTATAATCAGTGTGGTATGGCCTAGGCATACAAGTCTACCAGTGCATAAAATAAGCCATACTGAAGACAACCCTGTGTAATGTAATGCAATCAATGTGGTAGGTCCTAGGCATATAAGTCTTCCAGTGCAAAAATAACCCATGGTGGAGGGAAAACCTAGGGATGAAATCTAAGTGGGAAAATCTTTTTACAAGGGTTCTCCTAATTCCTAAAAGTACTCATCATACATAGAAGTCATAGGAATGTTGTCAATATGGTAAAGTCTTTATACAGAGCAGTGGTGAACAAACACATAATAGAGAGAAATCCAATGAATGTAATCAGTGTGGTAAAGTGTTTTCAGAATAGTCTTTTCAAAATTCTTTTAAGATCCCATACCAGGGAAAAGCTATAAAATGACTCAATGTGGTAAAAACCTTTTCACAGGATAGTAGTCTCCTAAAACATAATAGAACAATTACTAGAGAGAATGTAATCAATGCTGTTAAGCCTTTGCCTATCACAGTAATATTTTTAAGTTATGAAATAACCCTCCCTTTAGAGAAAGCCTATGAATGATGTCAATATGAGAAAGCCTTTGTATATCGTAGTAATCTTGTAAGGTATAACATAACCCACTCTGCAGAGAAACACAGTCAATGTATTCAATGCGAGACAGCTATTTCGAACACACTGATCTCCCAATTCTAAAATATGTCAAAGTGGTGAGAAAAGCTATGAATGAAATCTTCATGAGAAAACCGTTTTACAAGACTCCTCTAAATTCCTAAAGGCAGAACCCCTATGAATGTAGTGATTGCAGTAACAACTTCATACATAGCAGTGCTCTGCAAACACATACTAGCAAGAAACCCCATGAATGAAATCATGTGGTAAAGTGTTTTCACAACACTCATCTCCAAATTCAAACAAGAACCCACCCCAGGGAACAACCCTAAGAACCTAATCAATGTGGTAAAATCTTTTCACAGGACAGTCCTCTCCTAAAACATAATAGAACACACAGTAGAGAGAAGCCTTATGTATGGAATCAATGTGGTAGAGCCTTTCATATCATAGTAATCTTTTTATGTTATAAAATAACCCACACTGGAAAGAAACGCTATGTATGAAATCATTGTGAGAAAGCCATTACCCAATACACTGATCTCCAAATTAATAAAATAGCGCACACTGGAGATAAATCCCATGAGTATAATCAGTGTGGGAAAGCCTTTTCACAAGAATCAACCTTTTCCGTAAAAGAACCCATACAAGAGTGACATATTGTGAATTTTGTTATTGTAAAAAAACTTATGCATATCATGTAATTCTTCTAATGCAAAAAAAAAAAAAAAAACCCTCGGTGGAGAGAAACTGTATAATCATTGTGTTATAGCCAATGCATACAAGTCTACCAGTTCATAACATAACCCATACTGAATGCAAATCCTATGAATGGAATCAATGTGGTAAAGCCTATGCATACAACTCTTCAGTGCAAAAAATAACCCATGCTGGAGAGAATCCCTGTGAATGAAATCTACGTTGTAAAACCATTTTGCAAGAGTCCTCCAAATACAAATAAGAATGATACTAGATTGAAGCCCCATGAATGTAATCACCATGGTAAAACTTTATACAGAGCAGTGGTATCCAAACCCATATTAGAGAGAAACCCTATGGATGTAATCAGTGTGGTAAAGTGTTTGTAGAACAATCATCTCCAAATTCATACAATAACCCACTCCTCGGACAAATCTTAAATATTTAATCAATGTGGTAAGACCATTTCACAGGGCAGTAGTCTCCTAACACAACAGAACAAATACTAGAGTGAAGCCTTATGAATGTAATCTATGTGGTAAATCCTTGACATATAATAATAATCTTTGTATGTTGTAAAATAACCCACCCTGTTTAAAATCCTATGAATGTATTCAATGTGAGAAAGCCTTTGCATATCATATTAAATATTTAAGTTATAAAATAACCCATCCTGTAGAGAAAACCTATGAATGTAGTCAATGTGGGAAAGCCTTTGCGTATCGTAGTAATTTTCTAAGGTATAAAATAACCCACACTGGAGGGAAAGGTTATTAATATACTCAGGGTGAAAAAGCCATTACCCAACACACTGATCTCCAAATTCATAACATAGCCCACACTGGAGAGAAACCCTCTTAAATATAATCAGTGTGGAAAGACTTTTCACAAGAATCAACATATTTCATAGAGGAACCCATGCTTGTGCAAATTCTTTTCAAATTTGTCATTTTAAAAAATCCTATGCATAGAAGGTATTTCTTCCCGTGCAAAAATTAACCCACACTGGAGAGAAACCATTTGAGTATAATCATTGTGGTATACCGTATGTATACAAGCCTTCCAGTTCATAATATATGCATACTGAAGACAAACCCTAAGAATGTAATCAACGTGGTAAAGCCTATGAATATTCGTCTTCACTGCAAAAAAATAATCCATGCTGGAGGAAAACCCTATGAATTAAATCTTCATGGGTAAACGGTTTTACAAGACTCCTCCAAATTCACAAAGGAACCCGTATTAGGCAGAACTCTTATGAATGTGCTCATTGCAGTAAAGACTTTATGAATAGCAGTGCTCTCGGAATAAATACTGGCAAGAAACCATATGAAGGTTCTGTGTGGTAAAGTGTTTTCACAACAGTCATCTCCAGATTCATACAAGAACCTACCCCAAAGACAAAACGCTAAACATGTAATCAATGTGGCAAAACCTTTTTACAGAACTGTAGTTCCAAAACATAATAGAGGGAAACGTTATGAATGTCATGAATGTTGCAAAGCCTTTGCATAGTATAGTAATCTTTTTAAGTTATAAAATAACCCTACCTTTAGAGAAACCCTATGAATGTTATCAATGAGAGAAAGCCTTTGCATATCATAGTAATCCTCTAAGGTTTAAAATAACCCACACTACAGGGCCGGGAAAGTATGAATGTGCTCTTATATGACCCACAGAGCACAGTGACTCTCTTTATAATGAATGTCTCTCTGAATCTGGTCAAGCAGCATTTTAACCTGATTATTAGTAGCTCCAATGTATGGAACTATCTCTAAAACTTGAAGAGCTCTGAATATATAATGACTATCAGTATATAAGTTAAATGAATCATTTATTAGAAGCTGAAAAACTATTGCAACAGCTTGTAACCTAACTATCTGAGCTGAAGATGAATCTAATCTGTCTGTATTACAAATTCTTTTCCATCAATAACATAGCTGCTTTTACATTAGAAGAACCATCAGGAGAAAGTAACAGCATCTTTTATAGGATTACCCCTTACAATTTTAGGGAATACAAAAGGATGTATTAGTACAAATTGTAATGTCTATAAAATGACTATCAATTTTTCCCAAAAACTGAGCAAAAGCTCATGGACCAAAAATTCTAATTAATAAAAGCTTGAAAACTTGGGCCCTAAATCTATACAGAGAAAGGAAACTTCTAATGATAAAAGAAAATTAACTCCTTAAGTCAGGAGTGCCATGGCTGGCGCCTGAGCCCATTCTCAGAAAAGGGGAGGTAACCCCTCACCATCTAAGTAAACATTCCTTTGCCTTTTAATTGCTGGTTGTAGAGGTTTTGAAATAACCATTAACTTACTATTCGGTATAGGGAACACGTATTACGCTTGATGTGTTGATGTTGGATTATATCCTCCAATTGTAGAAGAACTTGTCTATCCTCTTTAGGTAGCTTTTTAGGTGAACTGGGATCACTGTCTCCTTTAAGGATATTGCTTAAAGGTTTTATATTGCCAGTAGATGTTTGTTTTTTTTTGTTTTTGTTTTTGTTTTTGTTTATTAAAAGGACGTAGCCACTGAATATTTTTCAATGATTTCTGAAAATCATTTAATCATCAGAAGCCATTTTAAGTTTTAATATTTGAGGCCTAACTTTTTTAGTTATATGCATTTTCATATAAACCTAGAAAGACAAAATACCCCCCAAATTACAATTCATACCATCAATGTAAATAGTTAATGAAATGTAATCCACAGAAAACTCAAAATATGACTAAGTGCTATCTGAAAATTCTTTTTCTAATTTGACCTGTAAAGTCTTCCTTAGCTGACATGGTCTCATTTGCATTTTCACTAATACCTATCTAGGCAGGGCCAAACAGGGTTGCAGTTTTCTGAGGCTTTTTCTCAATAGTTTTTCTCAAATCTTACATTAACCTCCATTTCTTAAATTTATTTTTTAACCACAAAAATAAGAGAATTTCTGTTTTTCCTCCTTTGCTCAACTCTATTGATCCATCCATTGAAGCTCCTATGGCTCTCAGGCCATGTTGACTCTGGCCATTTCCTGTGGACCACTGTGAATTTGATGTCTCTTTTTACCATATCTCGAGCAATTCAAATAGTATTTTTTGTTAGGATTCACACATTCACAATCACACTTTATATATGCATTTGTGTGGCCATACCATAATACAGAACATACATACATATACATACATCTTTTGGCCCTCCTTTTTCTAGGCCAAGATTAGTTTGTTGAAATAAAACATCCTTAATTGAAAACTCTTGCAGCTGTTAACCCTTAAATTATGAGCATCTAAAATCTGAACAAATCCCAATAAATTCATGTATGTCACTTTTTTTTTTTTAAAATAAGGTCTTAAAACAGTTTTTGCCATTCTGATAGGCTGCATAAGTTTTTCCATTTATTTGGCTGGGTATTAGCCACAGCAGGAGCTCCTAAGACTTAGGGCCTCTAGATCCTGTCCTGCCTTTGCTCTCTGGGCCTGGGCTTGCCCCCTGCAGTTTACCTGTGACTGTAGCTGCTTGAAAAGAAAATAACCACCATTGGCACCCACAGGTCTTGCTGACCTAGTGCATATGCAGGGCCTAATCTTTGCTTCCCTATACCCTGGAGCAGCATGGGGGAAGGGCAGAAGGGCAGGGGATTTGTAAGGTTAGGAATTCTCCTTGAGGGGCTGCTGCTCAGGCAGGAAGACCTGCTCCATTTGCCCAGAAGAGGAAGGAGCAATGTTAGGGGAGTCATAATAAGTGTCCTGCTCATATTTGGCCACCTCTTCCTCATAATCAGCCTCTTTCCCTGCAGAGAGGTTGCCTGGTGCTTGGGTCTCTCTTTTCCTTTCCTTCCTTCTTCCTTTTTTTGTTTTTGATCAAGGATGTACTGAAGGGGCCCCTCTTTGAGGGAAGGCTTCCTTTCAGCCACAGAAGGGGATCATTCTCCCTCAGAGACCAATTTCTAGAGGTCTGGCCTTTGTGAGGTTGTCTTAAGGACATCATGCATTAGGCTCCAATAGCTGAAGGCAGTAACAGGGATCTTTTCTGGTGAAAAACCCTATAATAGTCCTGAAATCATTCTCCGACCCTGTGTCAGGTCCTTTCATCAATAGTTCCTTCTTCTGGAAACCAGGGGCATACGATAACCATAAATCAACGAAGTTTGGAAGGTTTTTTTTTTTTTTTTTTTTTTTTTACATGAATTCCTCTCAATTGCAGGGCTTCCTTAAGCCAGGAAGGAAGAAGGAAACAAACATTTCTGAGATATTGCTTCCCCCATCAGTTACTTTGCCTTGAGATCTGTGCCATTGCTCACCAATATGGTGATTGATGTTTCTTTGTGGGCGGGTCAACTAAAAAGAAAGTGAGGCCATCCCCCTGTGGGACACTCTGGAAGGATTCTTCTCTTTTCTGTGAGGGGCATATTCTTCTAGATGTCCTCTGCCATCTGACATTGGGCACCATTTCTACTCTGACCTGCAAGGGCAGTAAAGAGTAACTGGGAGACACCTAGGGGAATGGAGCCTTAAGGGATGAGAAGAACAACAGAAAGTCCATCTTCTGATCAAGCTGTCAAACTTTATTTTCTCAGGGGAGGCTTATATAGGACCATGGGCAGGATGTGAATGGGGGTTTGCAAGTGGGCAGGGTGAAAGGGTCAGTAGAAGACATGCCCTGAACTCATCTTTAACTGGCTATAAAACTGCAGCAGGAGAAATATCCTGAGCTATTCTTTAACTGGCTGGAAAGCTGCAACAAGAAGACTATCCTAAGCTATTCTTTAACTGGTTGTAAAACCGCAAGCCTGTATCTAGGAATGCTCTGTTAAACATTCTGCTTGCTTACTTCTTAAGAGGCAATAATTTTCTATCTCAGAGGCCTGAGGTAGTGAGGATGGTGATGGTCCCCAACACACCACGCTGTTCCTCCTGGGCAGACAGGGCTTTTTCTGTCTCCCAGTTCTCTTCTGTCCTCTTTCTGTGTCTCTGTGTTCTTTACCTCTTTCTCTTTCCTTCCCCTTCCCTCCAGAAACTCACTTAAGCTCTGTCTGTCTGGCTGGCATGTTTGTCCCTCCCTCCCCAGGCATCCTTGCTTGCCATGGAATCTGCCAAGGTTCCCCTCATGCTTTATCTTAACAGTAAGGCCACAATACAGCTTAGTATGTTTTTCTTTTACTTCTTTCTGGCTTCCACTCTCTCTTCTTGACAACACCTTAAGATTTTACAAGTTCAAAGCAGGAATGACATGACATTGTGTGGTCTGGGATCCATTTCTATATCAAACAGTATTTAATTGGAGTTGAATACCTACAACGAACTTCCCTATGTTGTTACCACTCTCTTCAGCACATGATGCTTCCAACACTCTGTATTAGTTAATGCATATAAGAATATCATCTGATGTTTATGGGACAGGGTAGAGAAAAGTTCCCTTTTATCTAACACTTTGCTGTCTTTCAAGCAACTTTATCAGATAGGCATTATTATTACTGGATTTTTAGATGAAACAGTTCAATAACTTTCCCAAGCTCAGTCAATAAGAGAAAAGGTAGTGCCATTCACCTCTGTTTTAATCCCAAACTTTTTAATCTATTTGCCTCATAAAGGACAGACTATCTGTTCACAAAACATTCAAAAGTATAATCTTCTTTCTGATAATTTTAGACTGTACATACTTTTAAAATAAAAATACAGAAGGAACGTTCCTACTGTTTGAAAAATTGGATTCCATTGACAGAGTTATCAATATTCTTCCCTTTTTTTCCAAGTTTTAATATTTAAATCTACCAAGCCGATTTCCCACTCAGCCCACCAAGCCATTTGCTGTTAAGTAAGATGGTGTTTGTTCCTTATCTCAGGCTCCATGTGACACCATAATGTTTTGAGACCTGTAGAACTGAAGATTCACTCCTCTCTCATTTCTGTCTAAGAAATCCTATTGCACTGAGTAACGTCAGTTGAAAGATGTCCTACCAGCTTCTTTCCCTTTGATCTAAATAAGCATTGAAAGGAAACAAAGCAACACTCTGAATAAAATGAGTACATTGAAGTACTTCTCAGATGGAAACAGTTTATAGTGTTTGATGTGCAACTACAGCTTCAATTTTCCCCCCCATTAAGAAATCTTGAAACCTGATTTATTCTATATATTATTCTATCCATGATAAGCAAAAATGGAAGAAAACATTTTCTTTCCCAGAAAATATGAAGAGTAATAAATACGAGCAACCAGTTCTTGCTCCACTTTCTACCACTCTAAGTAAAGCAACAAATGGTTTATGCTCTAGGCAAACACCTTATTTAAACTCAGAAATGACAGTACTGTATTAGATTGGGTGGTTATTTGATACAAAGGTTGCTAGCATGATTTTATTTACTTATTTTTTTCTTCAAGTTTCGGTCAAAGTCAGATGACTACAAGGTGAGCGAGACAGGTCATTGTGCATCGTGACTTCTGTGACTAGGAGGCTGCAGGCCTGGCCTGAAGGGCTGCTAGCCGAGTACATGTTTGTCTGTGTTGGGCGGTGAGAATAAACACCAAGAGTTGTCCAATGTAGTTGTTTTCGATATACTCCAGAACTTATGGTTTACATGTTGTGTTACAAATTTGAAAATGTTAAGTCTATATAAACACTATGTTTGCTAAAAGTATCTCATGGTTAAGTAAGTAGGATTTGCCTTTACAAGAAAGATCCAAGTAGAAAATTTGATTTTGGAGTCTAGCATATTATGAGATAGGTGTTTCTTATGACAACAGATGACACTTTGCAATGTCAGCTGGAAGGTTTCATGAATCAGAGCTATTCTGTCTTAGGTATTATAAGTGGTTCTGGTTTAGCTGTCCTATCGACTGCCCCCATCCTTATCCTGAGTAATTAACAAGGTAGTAGCCATGTGATTCCATATTGAACTTCACCCAACTTGTTCCTTCAGGTAAGTTCAGAGTACCAAAGAAGAGAAAAATGGATTAGGCATTATTAACATGTCCATTAAAATCTTCTTCAGAACTGGTGTGTTTTTTTTTTTTAAAGTATGTGTTTCATTTGTGTTTGTTGTTTTTTTGAGACAAGGTCCTTTAAAGTGCGTTTGTGTTAATAGGTAACATGATTGTCATGTTTTTATTATGGTGAAAGACTCAGTTTGAGCATGAAATTGTGCTATAAAACCTTTCAAATTTTATTTGTACTAAGAAACGAAATTTGAATTTGATTATATTCTGGGATAGCTGGTACACAATTGTAGTTCCAAAACTTGGGAGGTGGAGGCAGAAGGATGAGGAATTCAGCTAAATAGTGAGATCAAGTCCCCCATCGCAAGGTGTTGTAACAAGTGATAAATAAGTGAGAACTCTCCACACAAATCTTGTATCATTAGGTCTGCGTATAGACACTCCCCTCCAAGTAGCTCAAAACATGCTTCATTTCAGGTCTTGAAAAATGGAGGGTTTCTGTACTGGTTTCCTTGTTTCAGCACTTATTGAATTGGACTACCTAGTATTCAGTACTTTGCAAAACCATGGTCTGTCTTCCATTTATTTTATGAATTTATTTATTTTTGGTTTTTCAACTATAAAGATAAATCTGGTTTTACATTTGCCAGATGGTACTCCCTCCCCGTGTGCAGGACCAGGGCTGGGGGTTGCAGCACCTTGTGCGCCTGTGCAGCCGCAGCCAGTGCGGGTGTGTGTGGGTTCCTGAGAGCCGCGAGGTGCCACATGCCCTTTTTCTTTTCCCGCCTGCCCAGGTCCTTGCTCGTCCTGGCCCTGTCTTCATGTCCTCCCGGTACCATAGCCACGGAGATGATGAGCAGGTGCCGAAAGTGGCTGTGGAAAACCAACAGCAAAGTCTCCCTATTATGTTTAAAAATACCAGTTAGTGGGAAGGATAATGGAAACCCATGGTTGGTGATGCAGCAAATTAGGCTGAATTAACAAATCCATATTTAATCTGAGTAAAGCATTCCGGGGTGTCCCAATGAGAACAGGAAATTAGGAACCAGAAGGCGTGTCCAGAAGCGGGGATTTAGCGCCCCTGGGGGCGGAGCCTTAAGTGGCGGGCTTTTTAAGGGTGGAGTCTGGATTGAGGCCAACCCAGGGGAGGGCCCGCCCCTTCTTTTCACCTGGTCCTGTCTCTCAGGCTTCACTAGCCAATCAGAGCCCCTCTCTGACCTGCCAGTCAGATGGGAGGGTTCTTCCGGAGCCAGGCTTTCACCTCAACTCTTCACCTGAGGAAGTCAGTTGTGCCTTTGCTTCCAGTGCTCTCACCATGCCGAGCGAGGGCCTGCCCTTCACAGACCGGGAGGAGCCGTGGGACAAGGTGAGCAAAGGGCCACTCTTTACTGGAGAGCAGCTGAGGGCTCTTCACAGAGGAGGAGGAGCAGCGGTGGGCTGTGGCCTCTCTTCACAGGGGAGAGGGAGCTGTGGCCCGAGGCCTCTCCACACAGAGGCAAAGGTGCGGTGGGCTGAGGCTGCTCTTCACAGAGGAGGAGGAGCTGTGGGAAAGGAGAGTAGGAGGCCTCTGCTCTTCACAGAGCAGGAGTAGCTGTGGGCCGAGGCCTCTCTTCACAGGAAAGGAGCGGTGGGCCGAGGTGCCTGAGTGGCGCTGCCCCCACGTGGGTAGAGTGGCTGGCTATGGGTGAGGACTGCTGTTGCCATGCTTGGCGGTGTGTCCAGTCACACTGACCATGGGGCTGCACTCTCCATTTGGGGGCGAGTGGCTGGTTATGGTGAGGGAGGGCGCTGTCCCCAGACTAGGTGTAGTGTCTGGCTGAGGCTCAGAAGCCAGTGTGTTTAGTTCTCCCTTGGCTGAGTGGGAGCCAATGGCCAGACAGAGTTCACCTGCCTCGTCCTGCCTTGTCTAGCTTGGTTCTGTGTGATGGGAGTAACTCCATAGGCCAGGTTGGTAGCCTCTGAAGAACTTCACTCCCCAGGGCTATGTTTAGAAATATCCAAATGTGGTGGTATTTTGTGCTTTAAAGGTAGCACATGCCTTTAATCACAGCACTTGAGACGCAGAGGCACGTGGATCTCTGTGACTTGGATCCAGTTCTAGGTCAGGCTCCAAAGCTACACAGAGAAAAAGCTCTGTTCAAAAAATTCAAACTACCAAGAACAAAGCCAAAACAAAAATAAAAGTTGCCTGAAGATCAGAGTGTGGAGCTAGCTAGGAAGTAGTTTATCCGAAGATAAAGGTGTGGTGTTTCACACTTTCAATCCCAACCCTTGGAAGGCAGAAGCACGTGGATCTCTGTGAGTTCAAGGCCAATTCCCCAATGATAAGCAATGATAAAACTGTGATAAGATGTAAAGGTTTGTTCACTAGGATTAATCTGCTTTTACATTCCCATAACAAAAGAGACCACCCTGACTTACAAACACCCATAAGGTCTACCTCCCCATCAAAGGCCTCTAATGTGCTGCTCAAGGGAACATTGCAGGGTGACAACCAACAGTAAGTCCCGGTGTGCCCTAAAGTTATATTAATTCTAGAACAGTGGCTTCTCCAGTCTTTTTGAAATGTGGTTTTGAGAAAAGTCTCCTATATTCATTGAAGTGGACTTGAACCCTATCTGTAGTCCCACAGTGCATTGCCCTTGTTTTCCTCCTGACTAAACACCCTACATTCTTGCATTACAGGTCTGCAGCCACCACAGGGTTCTACAACTTCCAGTTTGGAGTCACATAATGCGCTGTCTATTGCAGTAACAGGAAAAGGATTTGTGTGTGGATCATGGCTTCAACCTTCAGACCATAAGAGGAGGAACAGTGTGCTGGGTACACTGCAGGGGAAACAGAGTAGACAATAAATACAGTGTCCTGTGTACACTGCAGGAGGAAACAGTAGACAATGGGTAGATCACAGAGTGAAGAAGTCTAAGGCAGTGAGCTGCAGAGGGGTCTCCATCATAAAGAACGGCCTGATGGGGCAGGGTTGGTGACTGTAATTTTCCTGCATGAATTAATTCCTTCCATGTGTATGAAGACAGACAGAATTGGTGGGTGGACAGTTTAGGGAGGATAGCTTAAACTACTACATATTAATTTTCCAATTCGCCAACTGTCCTATGCTGATATGTGCAATCTTGGTTTACACAGTTAAGTCAGCACAGAGGTTTGAGACACAGGCCATTGGCTGTAACGCAACTCCATGTGTCAGCTTACAGCACTCAGAAGCTAACATTTCTCATGGAATAAAGTCACACAGTGTTTTATTATTGGTATTCTTCCTACCAGGAAGTGTCTACTCTGTTTCAAAGTCAGTGTAGCTGAGTGTTCTTTCAGTTATTTTTATCTCCTTTAAAAAATCAATTATTGATGACATTTTTAAAATTTCATTTTCTTTAAATGCATCACTGCCATAATCCCTTTGTCTCTGTTTTCCATTGTTTCCTGGTTTAAGAACTATGTAATTGAGAATTGCTTTTCATACCTGATTCTGCTTCTGCTGTCCAGGCTGGGCCTTGAAGGAAGGAAAAACTAACCAGTAAACAAATATCCTCCAAGTTTTCTAGATTTTTATTGTGAATTTTCAAATGAGGTGGGAACCTGTAAGAATTTCATTCACCAACTGTAAAGCAGGTGTAGACACAGCACAGAAAGTGAGGGGCAAGAGGAAGTGAGAAAGCTTTGCTGCCGTGACACTGCTTCACATTAGCCACGTGGAGTCAGGTAATCAATTTTAGATGTTCCATAAATGTCCTGACTGGCTATTTCTTAGATGAGCGGATCAGGCAATCAAGAATCTAGATAAAGAAGAGAACTTACCATGAAACAAAATTACTGTAGTTACACCATTTCTACGTAAATAGGAGAACTGGATGAAATGGTGTTGCTATGCCTAACATGACTGTTTCTTCCATGACTTAAGATGGTAGCCCTGAGAGAAATAGTGTGAGTAGTATTTCTTATGCTCTAATACAAATTCCTAGTCTCTGGAGCACATGACCATAAAGCCTGTTTCAACTTTTTAACATAATGTTTATAATTATAATTACATTATTTCCACTGTCTCTTTCAGGCCCTAAGGCCTCCCATTAGGTCCTTCCTTGCGTTCTCTTCGTTTAACAACAGAGACTGTTTGGATTTGACCTTCCGTTTGGTTACAGGACCTTCCAGGTGTGAAGCAAAGGGAAGGCTGTGCTGTACATTGAGTGTGTAATTGAATGTGCACACATAGGACCCTGTGCCTTGGAAGAGAAACAGGAAATGCTCTGGGAGATTGGAGGATTTTACTAAACTGTGAATTTCCCAGATTAGGACCCTGTCTGACTTTAGCTGGGAGGGCCTGAGTGGGCTGAGTCATTTGATCTCTGCTCACCCAGTAGGGTAATTGCTGATGTCCCGAAGACCAGCAATGATGGCTTTGGGAAAGATAAGTCATTAGGAGCACCAGTGGGAGGTAGCTTAACAGATTCGTTCCAGATTCTCCTCCTGTTCTGCCGTGGGAAGCTATAAGAAAGACCATAAGCCATGCCATGTTGAGTTTGGGGCCGATGTCCCCAGACCAGAAAGAACATGTTGGCTGAGCTCTCAGAATCTGAACTGCTTGGGCTGGGATGGACCGTGAGCCAGACTGAGGTTCTGTTGGTTCCCGTGTTGACCTGGGCAGTGGCCCTTGGCCTCCGAGCCTTGTTGAGTGCGGATTCCCTGGGGTAGGGGAGGCTCTGCCATCCTGGCATGCGAGTCTATGGGCTTGTACTATCACTGTCCAGTGTGCACACACAGGCATTGCTTGCATTGCTTTTGTTGTGCAATGAGAAGACAGATTGGAAAACTGAAAGTCTTGTTCCAGAAGTTCAGAACATTACATTCTACTTTGAGCTTTTTCTTTCAAATGTTATAGATACTTTACATAGAAAGGAGGTGATGGGCATCATGCTTCAGCAATTCATTATTAGAAAGCTTTCAACTTTCTGCTTGTGACAGCCACCATCAGGTGATTCAGTGGAGTTCAGTTCCAGGCCACAAAAGGAGTTTCTGAGCTGTAGAGGTATTTCAGGTTAGCAAAGTATTTTGCAGGTGAATATGGAAGATGCCACATCTTGCGACATAATCACTGTGGTAGGTTGCAGACATTATATTATTCTTCACATTGTTTTTAGGTTGGACATTGCCTGGGTTTGCCTGAAACTACAAGGGGGCATGAAGGACTTTAGATCCATCGTAGGCTCTGCAGGAGATGACTTACATTTGCTGGGCAGGTTCTAGAGTATGGGGCATCTCTATAAGAAACATCTGTTGCTGGAGGGTCAGAAAATTAACAGTTTAAAGTCACTTTTAATTATTATTATTATTATTTTTCTTTTTTTTGAGTTTTGAAATCTGTGTTTCTTTCATTTCAGTACACATAGAATCATAGGTAGCTGTGTTTGGCTGAGTTTCCTTTGGGCTTTTGGTTAAAAGTTTTTTTTCCTGCTTTTGTTCTTGCCTTTTTCTTTCCATCCTCTATTTTACAAATATTGTGCACATTCTTCATCATTGTATCTTTCATGGTAAATATAGAAATCATATTGTATCAATGAGTGTACTTTTTTCTTTCATAATTGCATTGTTCATTCTGAGTGCTTCCACTTTGCATGAAGTTTTGCAATCACGTGTTTTCTTATAAATTAAATTGTTGGGCATTGTCTTTGGCTATTGTTGTATCATGTTCCCTGGGATCATTTATATTTATTTGTTTATGTGTGGATTGTTGTTAATCTGTGCTAGACTTTTAGATTATTTAATAGAAAGTATTATTGGGCTTGGCAGGTGGCTCAGCACATATTCTTCTTGGTGATGACTTGATTAGAGATCCCAGCATTGAAATTAGGAGGCTCACAAATACCTGCTTCTCCAGTTTCAGTGGATCCGATCGGCTCTTTTCTGGTGTGTCTCTTATACACAAATAGAAGACATTTTCTTAAATGTACACACACACACACACACACACACACACACACACACACACACACACACACAAACAAAACAAAACAAAAAAACCAAAACAGGGATAAATTTGTTTTCACATTTTTTTGACTCATAAATCAATCATAGCAAATCAAGTTGTGTTAGGTGTATAATAGAAATCAAACATTATTTCTTTAAAAATCTGTTCTTTGCACCTGGTTTGGAAAAGTTTTCCTTTCCTTATCCTGATGTAGATTTAAGGCAATTATCAGTTATAGGAAAGTGATCCCAACTTTTGTGAGCAAGAAGGTAGATATTCATTGTAAAGCATTTTAGTATGCCAAGGGTCATTACAGAACATTCAAACTCTGAATTCCCAATTATAGTCCTATCAGGGCTACTCAACTGTGCAATGTATCTTAGCTGATGTTCAGGTCCATTCTCTAACAGAAGTTTTTGATTCTTGGATCATGATCCTGGGGGAGATAATCTATACCTAGGGCTGATCAAGGTCATGTCTCTTCATATGTCATGAGTAGAACATTGTTTTTGGTCCCTGTTTATGTACTGTCCAATGAATGTGATACTGTTCTAGGACTGTGTCTGGTTATATGGATTGAGTGGTATCACTGAGTTCTGGTTATCAGATACAACTTTTGAGTTTAGTAGGGTGCATGACGGAGCTGTTTTTACATGTCTAAAAGCTGTTTTTTAGCATCTAATGAGATGACCATGTGTTTTCTCTTTCAGTTTGTTTATATGGTGGATTGCTTTGACAGATTTGCCTTTGTTGTACCATTCCTGTGTCTCTGTGTCTCTGGGATGAAGCCTGCTTGTTGGATAATTTTTATTTTTCATGTATTTTTGGATTTGGATTGCCAATGTTTTTTTCTTTTTTGAGACAGGTTTTCTCTGTGGTTTTGGAGGCTGTCCTGGAACTAGCTCTTGTAGACCAGGGTGGTCTCAAACTCAGAGATCCTCCTGCCTGTGCCTCCCGAGTGCTGGGATGAAAGGCATGCGACACCACTGCCTAGCTGGCTTGCTAGATTTTTTTTATTGAGTATTTTTTCATCAATGTTCATAGGGAGATTAGTTTGTAATTCTCTTTCTCAATTGGGTCTTTGTGTGGTTTGGGCATCGAGGTAACTTCAGCCCCAAAAGAAGAATTTGGCAATGTTCCTTCTGTTCCTATTCTGTGTGACAGTCTGAGGATTATTGGTACTAGCTCTTCTTTGAAATTCTGGTAGAATCTACACTGAAACCATTTGGTCTTAGGCTTTTCTTGTTTGGGAGACTGTTAATGACTTCTATTTCCTTAGGGATTATAGGTCTATTTAAATTGTTTATCTGGTCTTGATTTAATTTTGGTGTATGTTACCGACCAAGATAATTGTCCATTTCTTCTATATTCTCTAATTTTGTAGAGTATAGGTTTTTGAAGTGTGACCTAAAGATTGCCTGAATTTCCCCAGTGTCTATTGATAGGTTCCCCTTTTTATTTCTGATTTTGATAACTCAGAAGTTCTCTCTGCCTTTTATTTGGCTTGGATAGCTTGTTGATATCACTGATTCTTGTTACTGTTCTTTGTTTGCATTTTACTGATTTCAGCCTGGAGTTTGATTATTTCCTGTTGTCTACCAAAACTCTGAGGCCAAGCGCAAATTCTTCAATCATCAGCTACCAGATTTTTCCCTGTTTTCTGAACCAGTTAAAGGCATGAGCTACTATACCCAGTTTGCTCTTCTTTCTTGTAGTTAATAATTGCTCATGTGATGTCTCTGATGTGCACTGAGTACTATTGATCTGTTTGCTTCTCTTTGTATGTTTGTTAATAGGCATTTCAGAAATGACAGAGGTGACCCTCCTATTCAGTCTTCTTCTTAAGTGACTTGGTGCTTACATTAGAACTTTTGTGTCATTTAATGTGGGAAGTATACATTTGCAGTGTTGTTAGTATCACTTCTATTTTCATATATTTATGTTATATTTTAGAATGTAGTCTATGAAGATGTGCATGTTGACTTAATTGTTTAAGAGTAGGCTCTGCTGGATCCTTCCAAGGAGAATCTCTATAAAGGTGCGATGCTGGAGACCTTGAATCTCACTGCTAAAGGTAAGACTGAATTTTTCTTCACAATTTAAAATAAGGGGGCAACTGTTTCTTGGTTATTAATGTCCCTCTGTAATTACATCTGAAACTGAGGAAGGATTCTGTGAATAAATCAGGCATGGTTCTAAGGTTCACTGAAGATAATAACTTATATTGTGCACCATTTCCAATCATGTATCAGACATTTTCTGGTACTATGTTTTAAGCCACACAGAAGGTAATTTTGATGTGCATGCTAATCCAAATACGCCTCAATAAATTTTAAGGTGTCCGTAAGTTTTAAAGGCAGCCACAATGTAATTAAAGTGCTTAAAGTGCATTGATGATTAATAAATTCTCACAAAATCATATACCTCAGTGTCAATTAGGTGAATTTTGTTTGCAAGGCATTATTTTAAGAGAGTAGACAAGGAAACAATGCCTTAAGAGAGATCACCATTTCGATCACAGCACCATGATTGCTCTGCTGTAGATCTGGTAATCCATTTAGTTTATACCATTTATATTACATAAGGTATGTACCTTGAATAAGTGCTAAATTCCTGTTCAAAACTTTCTAATAAGCATATAATTTATAGTAAAGCTTGTGTTATTCAGATACTTGTGTCTTTGCTAAGTTTAGTAAGAGGAGGGGTAGTTAGAGTCAAGATCAAAAAGCAACTGTTGTCAAGAAACTTTATTCTCTATATCATATGTCTGTGAGGAACAGAAAGTTAAATCATGGTTATGCAATGTGAACAATTTTTATCTGTTATTCTTCCTTTATTAGGTATATCATATGTCTCTCTTGATATAAGCCATATGAACATAAGGGTATCAAAAGAAGCAACATACCCCTCTATCTCTCAGAACAATTAGAATATATGAAACAGCACGCACTTTGAATAGATTTGTTGAATGTGATGCAAAGTTTACCAGTAATTGCTTTTCCAGCAGCCAATTCACATTTCAGAAATGTCTTATGCATACTTGAAATGTATATGTACTTCTGTTTGTCGTGGTTCATTTTATAAATGTATTATGACTCAGACTATAGAAAAATTCATGAGCTTTTCTAGTTTTCTTCAAATGTGAGAAAAAACTCATATAGAAAAAAAGATGCTATAAATGTTAATCATCACAGTTAGATTCAAAGATCCAAAACCACCCTTAGGGAAGGGAAACAATATGAGAGTAAACAGTGATAAAAATCTTAAGATCTGATTCTTCTTTACAATTATACCAAATTGTAAAATTAATTCATACAGATATATTCAATGGCATTATGGATGCCTTAAAAAATTTTAATTAATTAATTAACTTTTTTATTGTACATGTCGATCCCAGTTCCCTTTCTCTCCTTTCTTCCCTTCCTCCCTCTGCCCTTCTTACCCTCTGTCCCTTCTCACATGTACCCTAACCCCTCCATCCCCCCCCCCCACTCCACATGTAGGGCTATGCCATCCAGGTGGGGTCATGTAAATCTGTCAAGTCATTTGAAGTAGGGAGTAGGACTTGTCTTCTGTCTCTATGTTAAGGGAGTATCCCTCCATGGGGGATGTGTTCGCAAGGTCCTTTTGTGCACCAAGAATACATTCTGGTTCCACTGTCTGAGGTCCCTTAGTATGCTGAGTCCTTCTAGCTGAGACCCATGTTCAGGGGGTCGGAGTCAGTCCCATGCTGGATTCTCAGCTATCAGTCTGGGGTCCCGTTAGCTCCTCCTTGTTCGGGTCAGCTGTCTCTATGTGTTTCTGCAACCTGGTCTCATCCTCTCTCTGCATCTGGATTCTAGTTTGACTCAGTGTTTAGTTATGAGTGTTTGCTTCTGTTTCCAACAGGTGAGGGCTCCATGATGGTGGATAAGTTAGTTGTTGATCTCATTATCAGGGAAAGGCATTTATGGTAGCCTTTCCACTGTTGCTCAAATTGTTAGGTGGAGTCAGTCTTGTAGGTCTCTAGACATTTCTTTAGGTTCAGTTTTCTCTTCAAACCAATAATGACTCCATCTTTTATGTTCCCTGGTAGAGTTTATTGGGTTGCTTATGTAAACTACCATATCATCTGCAAATAGAGACAGTTTGACTTCTTCCTTTCCAAATGTATCCCCTTGATCTCCTTTTGTTATCTTATGGCTTTAGCTATAACTTCAAGTACAATATTGAAGAGATATGGAGGGAGAGGGCAGCCTTGTCTTGTTCCTGATTTTCGAGGAATCGCCTTCAGCTTCTCTCCATTCCGTTGGATGTTGCCTGTTGGTTTACTGTATATTGCTTTTATTATGTTTAGGTATGTTCCTGTTATTCCTGATCTCTCCAAGACCTTTATCATGAAAGGGTGTTGAATTTTGTCGAAGGATTTTTCAGCATCTAGGGAGATGATCACATGATTTTTCTTTTTCAGTTTGTTTATATGGTGGATCATGTTGATAGATTTTCGTATGTTAAACCATGCCTGCAACCCAGGGATGAAGCCTACTTGGTCATGGTGGATGATTGTCCTGATATATCCTTGGATTCGATTTGCCAATATTTTATTGAGTATTTTTGCATCAATGTTCATCAGGTATATTGGTCTGTAGTTTTCCTTCTTAGTTGTGTCTTTGTGCGTCTTGGGTACCAAGGTGATTGTGGCCTAGTAAAAAGAGTTTGGTAATGAACCTTCTGTTTCTCTTGTGTGCAACAATTTGAGGAGTATGGTATTAGCGCTTCCTTGAATGTCTGTTAGGATTCTGTACTGAAGCTATCTGGCCCTGGGCTTTTTTGGTTGGAAGGCTTTCGAGGACTGCTTCTATTTCATTGCAGGTTAGGTCTATTTATAGGTCTATTTAAGTTGTTTTCTGGTCTTGATTTAATTTTGGTAAGGGATAGATATCCAGAAATTTTTCCATTTCCTTTGAATTTTCAAATTTTGTGGAGTACAGGTTTTCAAAGTATGCCCTGAAATTTGTCTGGATTTCCTCTGTGCCCATTGTTATGTTCCCGTTTTCGTTTCTGATTTTGTTATTTTGCCTGCTCTCTCTCTCTCTGCCTTTTCGTTAGCTGGGATAAAGGTTTGTCTATCTTGTTGATTATCTCGAAAAACCAACTCTGTGTTGCATTGATTTTTTTTTTTTTTTTGTATTGTTTTCCTGGTTTCTATTTTATTGATTTCAGCCCTCGAATTGATTACTTACTGGCGTCTACTCCTCCGGGGTGAGTTTGCTTGTTTTCGTTCTGAGGCTTTCAGTTGTGCTGCTATTAATTCTCTAATATGACTATCCTCGTGACACTGCTTTCAAGCTGTCCCATTAGTTCGGGTATGTTGTTTATGTTGTTTTCTCATTCTCGTTGAATTTTAGGAAGTCTTTAATTACTTTATTTCTTCTTTGACCCAGGTATGGTGCAGTTGCACATGGTTCAGTTTCCATGAGGTTTTCTGCAATTTGTGTTGTTGCTGAATTCCAATTTTAAAGCATGGTGGTCTGATAAGATATAGGGGACTATTCCAATTCTTTTGTATCTGGTGAGGTTTGATATACCACCCAGTATGTGGTCGATTTTAGAGAAGGTTCTATGTGGAGCAACGAAGAAAGTATATTCTTTTGTGTTAGGATGGAATGCTCTATAGATGTCTGTTAAACCCAATTGAGACATAACTTCTGTTAGTTCTTTTGTTTCTTTGTTAAGGTTCTGACTGGTCGTCCTGTCTAGCGGTGAGAGTGGCATGTTGAAGTCTCCCACTATAAGTGTGTGAGGTTTTCTGTGAGGTTTGAGCTTTAGTAGCATTTCTTTTAGGGATGTGGGTGCCTTTGCATTTGGGGCATAGATGTTCAGCTTAATTTGGGTTGAAGTCTAACTTTTTAGGTATTAGGATAGCCACACCTGCTTGCGTTTTGGACCCATTTGATTGGAAGATCTTTCCCCAGCCTTTTACCCTGAGGTAATGTCTATTTTTGAAGCTTAGATGTGTTTGTTGTATGCAGCTAACTTCCTTGGGTTGGAGTTTTCCTTCCAAAACTTTCTGTAGGGCTGGATTTGTAGATACGTATTGTGAAAATCTGGCTTTGTCATTAAATATCTTGTTTTCCCCATCTATAGTGATTGAGAGTTTTGCTGGTTATAGTAGCCTGGGCTGTCTTCCATGGACTCTTAGTACATGCAGAACATCCATCCAGGACCCTCTGGCCTTGAGGGTTTCCATGGAGAAGTCAGGTGTAATTTTGGTAGGTCTGCCTTTATATGTTACCTATCCTTTTTCCTTCGCTGCTCTTAATAATCTTTCTTTATTCTGTATGTTATGTGTTTTGATTATTATGTGTTGTTGGGCATTTTTTTCTTTGGTCCAGTCTATTTGGTGTTCTGTATGATTCTTGGACTTTCATGGGCATGTCCTTCTTCAGATTGGGAAAGTTTTCCTCAATGATTTTGTTGAATGTGTTTTCAGCATTTTTGAGCTGGGCTTCCTCACCTTCCTCTATGCCTATGATTCTTAGGTTTGGCATTTTCACGGTGTGCCATATTTTCCTGTAAGGTTGGTGTTAGGATGTGTTGGATTTACAATTTTCTTTGGTGGATGAATCTATTTCCTCTAGTTTATCTTTTGTGCCTGAGATTCTTTCTTCCATCTCTTGAATTCTGTTGGTTATGCTTGCATCTGTAGTTCCCCGAATGTTTGCCCAGTTTTTCTGTTTCCAGCATTCTTGTGTTCCTGTTTACTTTATTGTCTCTATTTCAGTTTTCAAGTCTTGTACCATTTCCTTCACCTGTTTAATTGTTCTTTTTCTTGGCTTTCTGTACTTCCTTTAAGAAATTTGTTCATTTCTCCTAAACTTTTTGTTTGGTTTTTCTTCCATTTCTTTAAGGTATTTTCTCACATCTTCTTTGAGGGCCTCTATCATGTTTATGATGATAATTTTTAAGTCGTTCTCTTCTGCTTCATCTGCTTTGTTGTGTTCCGGTCTAGTTGTTATAGATTCCCTAGATTCTGGTGGCGTCATGCTTGTCTTTCTGTTGTTAGGTGTTTTCCTGTATTGCCATCTTTCCATAGCTTCTTCCAGTAAGTGTTGGTGGGGGTCTCTCCCTCTCTCTATGGTGCTTTCCAGGTGGGCTTGGGTGGGTCAGAGGTTCGATGTCTGTATCTCTGGGTGACCCGAGCACTTTAGGAGGTCTCTGCACAGGCAGGGGCCTGGTGATGGGGTCAAAGATCAGGCTCCAGCAGAAGACTGGCCATAGGAGTCAAAGATCTCAAAGGCTGGGACTCAGGATGTTCCTTACGCTGATAGGCAGATCTAGCCTGGGCCTTGCATCTCCAGCTGAGGCCTCTTTGGCTGAGGCCCTGCAATGGGGGTCAAGGATCCAGCCTTCAGAACTCAGAATGGCCCTGTGGCGATAGGCGAATCTCTGGGAGGGGCCCAGTACTCCAGTAGAGGACCGGAGATGGGGATCGGAGACTAGGCAGGTGGAAATTATGGGTGGTCCTGCATGGGTAGGCAGGCCTAGAGTGCTCAGATCAGCTCCAGAAAGTTCCCCAATGGTGGCTGGATTGTTGGCTCCACCCTCTTTCGCATTGCTCAACCAGAGCTGTGGGACAGTGGGCAGGGTGGAATACAGGGTAGAGGGAGGGCAGCGTCTTGGTGGGGGTGGGGTGTGGTGGGGTGGTGTGTATCAGAGCTCCAAGAGCACTCTCGATAGGGACAGGACGCAGAGGCAGCGAGATCTGGGGCTAACCCAGGGAGTTCTTGGGGAAGAGTGTAGGTGAGGTTCCACCTGAATTGGTCCCAGACTCACCTTTAGCCAAGACCTGGCAATGGGGGTCAAAGACAGTTGGGGGTCAAAGACTGGGCTGGTACTCAGCATGTTTCCACACCAATAGGCAGATCTCGCTTGGGCCTTGCACTCTCCAGCTGAGGCCTCTTTATCAGAGGCCCTGTGGTGGAGGTCAAGGATCCAGCCTACTCAGAGTGGTCCTGCTGGGATAGGCAGATCTCTGGGAGGGGCCCGGAGCTCCAGTAGAGGACCGGCAGTTGGGGTCAGAGACCGGGCAGGTGGAAATTACTGGTGGTGCTGCGTGGATAGGCAGCGATGTGTTAAAATTTTTAGCTGTGCAAATTATCATTACAGGCATGAAAGAATCCAAACTGGAGAGAAACCCTATGAAGGTAATCAATATGGTAAACTTTGTACTGAGCAGTACTATCCAAACACATACTGGAGAGAAACCCTAGGAAGGGAATCAATGTGGTTAAGGACTTTATACAGAACAGTGGTGTCCAAACACATACAGGAGAGAAACCCTATGAATGTAATCAGTATGGCAAAGTGTTTTCACAACACTCATCTCCAAATTCATTTGGAACTTATATCAGAGAGAAATCCTAAAAATATAATCAATGTGGTAAAGCCTATGCATATAAGTCTTCCAGTGTAAAATTTAAGACATATTGGAGAGAAACCTTATCAATGTAATCAATTTGATAAAAGCTTTTAACAGTACTGTAGTCTCCTAACCCATAACACAACACATTCTAAGGAGTAGCCTTATGAATGTAACCAATGTGGTAAACCTTTGCATATCATAGTAATCTTTTTTAAATTATAAATAACCCCCAATGGAGAGAAACCTTATTAATGTAATCAGTGTGAGAAAGTCTGCATATCTTAGTCATCATCTCAGGTAAAAAATAACCCCCACAGGAGACAAACCCTACGAATGTATTCAGTGTGTGAAAGCCATTTCCCAAAACACCACTCCTCAAATTCATAAAATAGCCCCCAAAGGATACAAATCCCTTGAACATAACCAAAATGGGAAAGACAATTCACTGGAATCAACCAGTTTCATAAAAGAACCCTTTGCAGAGAAAAGACTTATGAATCTAAACATTGTAAAAGCCTATGCATGTAATGGCAGTCTTCTAATGCATAAAACACCCCGCAGAGTTTGAAAACCCTTTGAGAATAATCAACGTGGTAAAGCCGATGCATATAAGACTCCCAAAGTATAAAATGACCCATGGTGGAGAGAAATGCTATGAATGTAATCAGTGTGGTAAAGTGTTTTCATAACAGCCACCTCAGAAATCATACAGAACAAACCCCTCAAAATGTAATCAATGTGGTAAAACATTTCCACAGGAAAGTAGTCTCACAAAACATAATAAACACAGGGTAGAGGGAAGCATTATGAATGTAATTAAAGATGTAAGGCCTTAGCATATCGCAGTAATCTTTATGAGTTGTAAATTAACCCACCCTTTAGAGAAACCCTATCAACGTAACTAATTTGAGAAGTCCTTTGCACATCGTAGTAATCTTCTAAGGTTCTAATAACCCACATCGGAGAGAACCCTATAAGTTTTAAAGCCATGTAGCAACACACTGTTCTCCAAGCTCATTTAAACAGCCAACATTGGAGGGAAACACTATGAATGTAAATAGTGTGGTAAAGTGTTTATTGAACAATCATTTCCAAATTCATACAATAACCCACTCCTGGGACAAACCCTAAATATATAATCAATGTGGTAAAACCTTTTCACAGGACAGTAGTCTCCTAACATAACAGAACAAATACTAGAGTGAAGCCTTATGAATGTAATCTGTGCGGTAAAGTCTTGGCATATAAAAATAATCTTTCTATGTTATAAAAGAACCCACCCTGTATAGAAACCTTCTGAACGTATTCAATGTGAGAAAGCCTATGCCTATCATAGTAATCTTTTTAAGTTATAAAATAACCCATCCTGTAGACAAACCCTATGAATGTAGTCAATGTGGGAAAGCCTTTGCATATCATAGTAACTTTCTAAGGTATAAAATAACCCACACTGGAGGGATAGGTTATTAAAGAACTCAGGATGAAAAAGCCATTACCCAACACACTGATCTCCAAATTCTAACATTGCCTACATTGGAGAGTAACCCTCTTTGTATAAAGAGTTCGGAAAGCGTTTTCTCAAGAATCAACATATTTCATAGAGGAACCCATGCTAGAGTGAGTTTGTTTCAAATTTATCATTGTAATAACTTCTATACATATAAGGTATTTCTTCCAGTGCAAAAAATATCCCACGCTGAAGAGGTACCATATCAATGTAATCAACATGGTAATACCTTATCAAAGCAGTCCCCAAACCTGTAATAGAACATACAATAGAGGGAAGCCGTACAATTGTAATCAATGTAGTAAAGCCTTTGCATATCATATTAACCTTTTATGTTATTAAATAACCCACCCTATAGAGAAAATCTACTAATGTAATCAATGTGAGAAAGCCTTTGCATATGATAGTAATCTCCTAAGTTATAAAATGACCCACACTGCAGAGTATCACTATAAATGTAATCAATGTGGGCATGCTTTTTCACAAGAATCAACCCATTTCATGAAAGAACACATATTAGAGAAGTCCTAAGAACTCAATCATTGTAGTAAACCTATGGACATAATTTAGTCTCATATTACATAAAATACCCCTAACAGACATAAACCACAGAAATGAAATCTATATGGGAAAACCATTTTTGAACAGAGTCCTCCAAAATCATTAAAGAAGCCGTTCTAGGCCAAACTCCTATTCATGTAGTCATTGTGTTAAACAATTTATACATAGCACTATTATCCAAATACATACTACCAAGAAGCCCGATGAATGTAATCAGCATTGTAAAGTGTTTTCACAACACTCATTTCCAAATTCATTTTAGAACTCACATCAGAGAGAACCTCAATAAATGTAAATAATGTGGTAAAACCTGTGCATATCATAATAATCTTTTTAAGTCATACAATAACCAACCCGTTAGAGAACCAATATGAATATTATCAATGTGAGAAAGCCTTTACACATCGTTGGACTCTCCTGAGGAATAAAATAACCTATACTGGAGACAAATCCTATGAATGTAATCAGCATGAGAAAGCCGCTCCCCAAGACACTGATCTCCAAATTCATAAAGTAGCCCACACTGGAGGGAAATCCTATGAATATAATCATTGTGAGAAAGTCTTTTCACGAGAAACAACCTTTTTGGCAAAAAAAAAAAAAAAAAAAAAAAAAAAAAAAAACCCATAGTAGAGAGAAATCTTGTTTACTTTATGCATGTAATTTATTATTTCTGGTGCACAAAATAAACCACACTGGAGAGAAAACATATGACTATAATCATAGTGGTAATGCATGTGCATCCAAATCTCCCATTGCATAAAATAACCATACAGCAGACAAATCCTATGAATGTAATCAATGTGGTAAAGCCTTTGCATATAAATCCCCAGTGAAAACCATAACCCATGCCGGAGAGAAACCCTATGAAAAAAGGCTAGGTAGGAATACTGTTTTTCATGCGCCTTCCAAATTCATAATAGAACCCACTGTAAGCAGAATCCTTATGAAAGGATTCATTGCAGTAAAGACTGTATACATAGCAGTGCTCTCCAAACCCAATATAGCAGAAACGCTGTATATGTAATCAGTGTGGTAAAGTGTTTTCACAACAGCCACCTCCAGAATCATACAGGGCAAACCCCTCAAAATGTAATCAATGTGGTAAAACTTTTTCACAGGAAAGTAGTCTCACAAAACATAATAGAACACATAGTAGAGGGAAGCATCATGAATGTAATTATAGATGTAAGGCCTTAGCATATCGCAGTAATCTTTATGAGTTGTAAATTAACCCACCCTTTAGAGAAACCCTATCAACGTAACTAACTTGAGAAAACCTTTGCACATCGTAGTAATCTCCTAAGGTTTCTAATAACCCACATAGGCAGAAGCCCTATAAGTGTAATCAGTTTTAAAGCCATGTAGCACCACACTGTTCTCTAAGCTCATTTAAGAAGCCAACAATGGAGGGAAACACTATGAATGTAAATAGTGTGGTGAAGTGTTTCTAGAACAACCATCTCCTAATTCATACAATAACCCACTCCTGAGACAAACCCTAAACATTTAATCAATGTGGTAAAACCTTTTCACAGGACAGTAGTGTCCTAACACAACAGAACAAATAGTAGAGTGAAGCCTTATGAATGTAATCTATGCGGTAAAGTCTTGGCATATAAAAATAATCTTTCTATGTTATAAAATGACCCACCCTGTATAGAAACCTTATGAACGTATTCAATGTGAGAAAACCTATGCCTATCATAGAATCTTTTTACGTTATAAAATAACCCTCTCTTTAGAGAAACCCGATAAAACTATTCAATGTGAGAAAGCCTTTTTTATATCATAGTAAACTTTGAAGTTATAAAATAACCCCTCCTATAGAGAAACCCTATGAATGTAGTCAATGTGGGAAAGCCTTTGCAGATCGTAGTAATTTTCTAAGGTATAAAGTAACCCACACTGGAGGGATAAGTTATTAATGTACTCAGGGTGAAAAGCAATTACCCAACACATTGATCTCCAAATTCATAACATATCCTACACTGGAGAGAAACCCTCTTAGTATAAGCAGTGTGGAAAGCCTTTTCACAAGAATCAACATATTTTGTAGTTGAATATACGCTAGAGCGAATTCATTTCAAATGTATCGTTGTAAAAACTTCTACGCAATAAGATATTTCTTCCAGTGGATAAAATATCCCACGCTGAAGAGGTACCATATCAATGTAATCAAGATGGTATAACCTTATCAAAGCAAAGGAGTCTCATAACCTATAATAGAACACATAATAGAGGGAAGCCGTACAATTGTAATCAATGTGGTAACGCCTTTGCATATCATTGTAATCTTTTTAAGTTATAAAATAACCCACCCTATAGAGAAAATCTACTAATGTAATCAATGTGAGAAAGCCTTTGCATATGATAGTAATCTCCTAAGTTATAAAGTGGCCCGCACTACAGAGTATCACTATAAATGTAATCAATGTGGGCATGCTTTTTCACAAGAATCAACCCATTTCATGAAAGAACACATACTAGAGAAGTCCTAAGAACTCAATCATTGTAGTAAACCTATACACATAATTTAGTCTCGTAATACATAAAATATCTCATAATCGACATAAAACCCAAGAATGAAATCTATGTGTTACAAAGTTTAATAATAGAGTTCTCCAAATCATTAAAGAAGCCGTTCTAGTCCGAACTCCTCTTCATGTAGTCATTGTGTTAAACAATTTATACATAGCACTGTTCTCCAAACACATACTACCAAGAAGCCTGATGAATGTAATCGTTTTTGTAAAGTGTTTTCACAACACTCATTTCCAAATTTATTTTACAATGCACATCAGAGAGAACCACTATAAATGTAAATAATGTGGTAAAACCTTTCCATATCATAATAATCTTTTTAAGCCATATAATAACCTCCTCTTTAGACAAACCCTATGAATGTTATCAATGTGAGAAAGCCTTTGCACATCGGTGTACTCTCCTTAGGAATAAAATAACTCACACTGTAGATAAAACCTATGAATGTAATCAATGTGAGAAAGCCATTCCCCAAGACTCTGATCTCCAAATTCATCATGTATCCCACTTTGGAGAGAAATCTTATAAATATAATCAGTGTGAGAAAGTTTTTTCACAAGAAAGAACCTATTTCCCCAAAGAACTTATGGTAGAGAGAAATCTTGTGAATTTTATCATAGTAATAAAGCCTATGTGTGTAATATATTATTTCTTATGCATAAAATAACCAATATTGTAGAGAAAACATATGTCTATAATCGTAGTGGCAATGCCTATGCATCCAAGTCTCCCATTGCATAAAAGAAGCATACTGAAGACAAATCCTATGAATGTAATCAATGTGGTAAAGCCTATGCATATAAGTCATCAGTAAAAACCATAAGCCATGCTCGAGAGAAACCCTATGAAAGAAGTCTACGTGGGAATAATGTTTTATATAAGTCTTCCAAATTCATAATAGAACCTATTCTAGGCAGAATCCTTATTAACAGAATCATTGCAGTAAAGACTGTATACAGAGCAGTGCTCTCCGAGCACATACTAACAAGAATCGCTATGAATGTAATCAGAGTGGTAAAGTGTTTTCACAACTGTCACCTCCAAAATTATACAGGGCAAACCCCTCAAAATGTAATCAATGTGGTAAAACCTTTCCACAGGAAAGTAGTCTCCTACAATATAATAGAACACGTAGTAGAGGGAAGCATTATAAATGTTGTTAATGAGGTAAAGGCTTAGCATATCATTGTAATCTTTGTAAGTTATAAAATCACTTTAGAGAAACCCTATTAATGTAATTAATTTGAGAAAGCCTTTGCACGTCATAGTTATCTCCTAAGGTATAAAATAACCCACATTGGAGAGAAACCTTATGAGTGTAATCAGTTTTAAAGCCATGTACAACACACTGTTCTCCAAGTTCATTTAAATAGCCAACACTGGAGAGAAACCCTATGAATATAATCAGTGTGCGAAAGCCTTTGTCAAAAGAATCAACCAGTTTCATAAAAGAACCCAAATTAAGGATAAGTTCAATGAATTTTTTCACTGGAATGGTGCCTATGCATTTAATGCAAGTCTTCTAATCCGAAAAATAACTCACAAGGTAGATAAACCCTATGAGTATAATCAATGTGGTATGGCCTGGGTATAAAAGTCCACCAGTGCATAAAGTAAGCCATACTGAAGAGAACCCTGTGTAATGTAATGTAGTCAATGTGGTAGTTCCTAGGCATATAAGTCTTCCAGTGCAAAAATAACCCATGGTGGAGGGAAAACCTAGGGATGAAATCTAAGTGGGAAAATCTTTTTACAAGGGTTCTCCTAATTCCTAAAAGTACTCATCATACATAGAAGACATAGGAATGTTGTCAGTAAAGTCGTTATACAGAGCAGTGGTAAACAAACACATAATAGAGAGAAATCCAATGAATGTAATCAGTGTGGTAAAGTGTTTTCAGAATAGTCTTTTCAAAATTCTTTTAAGATCCCATACCAGGGAAAAGCTATAAAATGACTCAATGTGGTAAAAACCTTTTCACAGGATAGTAGTCTCCTAAAACATAATAGAACAATTACTAGAGAGAATGTAATCAATGCTGTTAAGCCTTTGCCTATCACAGTAATCATTTTAAGTTATGAAATAACCCTCCCTTTAGAGAAAGCCTATGAATGATGTCAATATGAGAAAGCCTTTGCATATCATAGTAATCTTGTAAGGTATAACATAACCCACTCTGCAGAGAAACACAGTCAATGTATTCAATGTGAGATAGCTATTTCGAACTCACTGATCTCCCAATTCTAAAATATGTCAAAGTGGTGAGAAAAGCTATGAATGAAATCTTCATGAGAAAACCGTTTTACAAGACTCCTCTAAATTCCTAAAGGCAGAACCCCTATGAATGTAGTGATTGCAGTAACAACTTCATACATAGCAGTGCTCTGCAAACACATACTAGCAAGAAACCCCATGAATGAAATCATGTGGTAAAGTGTTTTCACAACACTCATCTCCAAATTCAAACAAGAACCCACCCCAGGGAACAACCCTAAGAACCTAATCAATGTGGTAAAATCTTTTCACAGGACAGTCCTCTCCTAAAACATAATAGAACACACAGTAGAGAGAAGCCTTATGTATGTAATCAATGTGGTAGAGCCTTTTCCTATCATAGTAATCTTTTTATGTTATAAAGTAACCCACACTGGAAAGAAACGCTATGTATGAAATCATTGTGAGAAAGCCATTACCCAATACACTGATCTCCAAATTAATAAAATAGCGCACACTGGAGAGTGTAATCAGTGTGGGAAAGCCTTTTCACAAGAATCAACCTTTTTCGTAAAAGAACCCATACAAGAGTGACATATTGTGAATTTTGTTATTGTAAAAAACTTACGCATATCGTGTAATTCTTCTAATGCAAAAAAAAAAAAAAAGAAAGAAAGAAAGAAAAACCTCGGTGGAGAGAAACTGTATAATCATTGTGGTATAGCCTATTCATACAAGTCTACCAGTTCATAACATAACCCATACTGAATTCAAATCCTATGAATGGAATCAGTTTGGTAAAGCAAATGCATACAACTCTTCAGTACAAAAACTAACCCATGTCGGAGAGAAACCCTATGAACGAAATCTATCTTGTAAAACAATTTATCAAGTGTTCCCCACATTCATACAAGAACGGTAGTAGATTGAAGCCCATGAATGTAATCACCATGGTAAAAGTTTATACAGACCAGTGTTATGCAAACTCATATTAGAGAGAAACCCTATGAATGTAATCAGAGTGTTAAAATATTTCTAGAACAATCATCTCCAAATTCATACCAGAACCTACTCCAGGGACAAATCCTAAATATTTAATCAATGTGGTAAAACCTTTTCACAGGACAGTAGTCTCCTAAATCATAATATGTTTCTCATCCTGGTTAATAATAAAGCACTGTTGGCCAATAGGAAAGGAAGATCGGCGGGACTAGGAGACAAGGGGGAAAGAGGACGTAGATAGGAGAAGTCAGCATGAAGAGACCAGGGAGACCAGAAGCTTGCCTCACTCCCTGGTAAGGAGACCACATGAAAATACCCAGAATGGGTTAATACTTAAGACAGAAACAAGTAACCGGGCCAACAACATTGTATCAAATACAGAGTTTCTGTGTGTTATTTGGGGCTGGGGCATATAATAATAATCTTTTTAAGTTATAAAATTACCCACCCTGTTTAGAATCCCTATGAATGTATTCAATGTGAGAAAGTCTTTGCATATCATAGTAAACATTGAAGTTATAAAATAACCAATCCTGTAGAGAAATCCTATGAATGTAGTCAATGTGGGAAAGCCTTTGCATATCTTAGTAATTTTCTAAGGTATAATATAACCCACACTGGAGGGTTATCAAACAACCTTATCAAACAAATTAGTTTCCTAACCTATAATAGAACACATAATAGAGAGAAGCCGTATAAATGTAATCAATGTGGTAAAGCCTTAGCATATCATTGTAATCTTTTTAAGTTATAAAATAACCCACCCTGTAGAGAAAATGTATGAATGTAATCAATGTGAGAAAGCCTTTGCATATTATAGTAATCGTCTACGTTATATAATGACCCGCATTGCAGAGTATCACTATGAATGTAATCAATGTGGGAAATCCTTTTCACAAGAAACAACCAATTTCATAAAAGGACACATACTAGAGAGAAATCATAAGAACTTAATCAATGTAGTAAACCTATGCAGATAATTTAGTCTCTCAATACATAAAATAACCCATAAATGACAGAAACCCTATGAATGAAATCTATTTAACATTAAAGAAGCTATTCCAGGCCGAACTCCTATTCATGTAGTCATTGTGTTAAACAATTTATTCATAGCACTGTTCTTCAAACACATACTACCAAGAAGCCCGATGAATGTAATCGGCATTGTAAAGTGTTTTCACAACACTCCTTTCCAAATTCATTTTAGACTCACATCAGAGAGAACCTTTATAAATGTAAATAATGTGGTAAAACCTTTGCATATCATAATAATCTTTTTAAGTTATATAATAACCCACCCTTTAGAGAAACCCTATGAATGTTTTCAATGTGAGAAAACCTTTGCACATTGTAGTACTCTCCTAAGGAATAAAATAACTCACACTGGAGAGAAACACAATGAATGTATTCAATGTAAGACAGTTATTTCGAACACACTGATCTCCCAATTTCTAGAATACGTCAAAGTGGTGAGAAAACCTATGAATGAACTTTTCATGAGAAAACTGTTTTTACAAGTCTCCTGTAAATTCATAAAATAACCCATACTTAGGCAGATCCCCTATGAATGTAGTGATTGCAGTAACAACTTCATACATAGCAGTGTTCTGCAAACACATCCTAGCAAGAATCCCCATGATTGTAATCATGTGGTAAAGTGTTTTCACAACACTCATCTCCAAATTCAAACATGAACCCACCCCAGGGAACAACCCTAAGAATCTAATCAATGTTGTAAAACCTTTTCACAGGACAGTCCTCTCCTAAAACAGAGGACTTATGTAGAGAGCAGCCTTATGTATTTAATCAATGTGGTAGATCCTTTGCATATCATAGTAATCTTTTTATGTTATAAAATAACCCACACTGGAAAGAAATGCTATGTATGAAATCATTGTGAGAAAGCCATTACCCAACACGCTGATCTCCAAATTCATAAAATAGCCCACACTGGAGGGAAATCCTATGAATAAAATCATTGGGGGGAAAGCCTTTTCACTAAAATCAACCTATTTCCAAAAAGAACCCATACTAAAGTGAAGTCTTGTGAATTTTGTTATTGTAATAAAGCCTATGCATATAATGTATTTCTTCTAATGCACCAAATAAGCTACAATAGAGAGAAACACTAATCTTGTAAAGTATAAAATAAACTACACTCTAGAGAATCACTATGAATGTAATCCATGTGGGAAAGCCTTTTTACCAGAATCAACTTAATACATAAAATAACCTATAGTGGAGAGTAGTCTTATGAATTATAATAAAGTCTATATATATGATGTTAGTCTTCTAATGCATAAAATGACCCACAATAGTGAAAAACCCTATGAGTATATTCAGGGTGGTAAATTCTATGCATTTAAGTCTCACCGTGCATAAAATAACCCATACTGGGGAGAAACCCTATGAATGTAATCAATGTAGTAAAGCCTATGCATATAAGTCTTCCAGTGCAAAAACTATCCCATGCTGAAGAAAAACCCTATCAGTGTAATCAACATGGTAATACCTTATCACAGGACAGTAGTCTTCTAACCCGTAATATAACACATAGTAGAGAGAAGCCTTAAGAATTTAATGAATGTGTTAAAGCATTTGCATACCATAGGAATCTTTTTCAGTTTTTAATAACACACCCTGTAGGGTAACCCTATGAATATAATCAATGGGAGAAAGCCTTTGCATATCATAGTAATCTTCTAAGGTATAAAATAACTCACAGTGCAGAAAAACACTATGAATTTAGTCATTGTGGGAAAGATATTTCCTAACACACTGCCCTCCAAATTCTTAAAATAGCCCTCACTGGATACAAATCCCTTGAGCATAACTCATTTATGAAAGACTTTTCACAATACTCAACCAATTTCATAAAAGAACTAGTTCTAGAGAGGTCTTATGAATTTAAACATTATAAAAGCCTATGTCTGTCTTCTAAAGCATAAAATAACCCACACTAGAGAAAAATCCTTTGAGTATAATCAACGTGTTAAATCCTATGCATATAAGACTTCCTGTGCATAAAATAACATAGGGAGAAAAACCCTATGTCTGTAATCTGTGTGGTTAAATGTTTTCAGAACAGTCATCTCCAAATTCATACAAGAACCCACACAAGAGAGACACCCTGTCAATATAATCAATGGTGTATATTCTTTTCACAGGACAGTAGTCTCCTAACCCATAATTGACCACATTCTAAGGAGAAGCTTTATGAATGTAATCAATGTGGGAAAGCTTTTGCATATCATAGTAATCTTTTTAATTTACAAAATAACCCATCCTGTAGAGAAACCCTATGAATGTAATGAATGTGAGAAACCTTGGCATATCATAGTAATCTTCTAAGGTATAAAATAACACACACTGCAGAGAATCACAATGAATGTAATCAATGTGGGAAAGCCTTTTCACAAGAGTCAACCAATTTCATAACAGAACACACACTAGAGAGAATTCCTAAGAATTTAATCAATGTAGTAAAACCTATGAAAATAATATAGTCTTGTAATTCATTAAATAACCCATAATGGACAGAAACCCTATGAATGAAATCTATGTGGGAAAAACTTTTTTAATAGAGTCCTCCGGAATCATTAAAGAACCCATTCTAGGCAGAACTCCTTTTTATGTAGTCATTGTGGTAAAGACTTTATACATAGCAGTGCTGTCTAAACACATACTGGAATAAACACTATGAATGTAATTAGCACGGTAACATGTTTTCATAACACTCATTTCCAAATCTATTTTAGAATTCTCATCAGAGAGAAACCCTATTAAAGAAAATAATGTGATAAAACCTTTGCCTATCATAATAATCCTTTTAAGTTATGTAATAACCCACCCTTTAGAGGAACCCTATGAATGTTATCAATGGGAGAAATCCTATGCCTAAAGTAGTAATTTTGTAAGGTATAAAGAACCCACCCCAGAGAGAAGCCTTATGAATATAATCAGTGTGAAAAAGCCATTACCCAAGACACTGACCTGCAAATTCATAAAATAGCCCACACTGGAGAGAAATCCTATGAATATAATCAGTGTGACAAAGCCTTTTCAAAAAATATTTTGTAAAAGAACCCACAGTAAATAGAAGTCTTGTGAATTTTATCATTGTAATAGAGCCTATGTATATAATGATTACTTCTTATGCATAAAGTAATACCCACTAAAGAGAAACCCTATGAATATAATCATTGTGGTAATGCCTATGCATTTAAGTCTCCCTTGCATAAACTAACCCATACTGGAGTGAAAGCATATTAGTGTAATCAATGTAGTAAAGGCTGTTCATATACAACTTTCAGTGCAAAAAGTATCCCATGCTGATGAGAAACTCATTCAATGTAATCAATATAGTGAAACTTTATAACGGGACAGTAGACTCCTAATCCATAATAGACAACATAGTAGAGAGAGGCCTTATGAATATAATCAAAGTGGTAAAGCCTTTGTATATCATAGTAATCTCTTTCAGTTATAAAAATAACCCACCCTGTAGAAAATCCTATAAATGTAATCAATGTGAGAAAGCTTTGCATATCATAGTAAACTTCTAAGGTATAAAATAACTTGCACTGCAGAGAATCACTATGAATGTAATCAATATGGAAATCCTGTTCACAAGAATCAACCAATTTCATAAAAGAGCACATACTAGACAGAAGTCATAAGAATGTAATCAATGTAGTAAACCTATGCACCTAATTTTATGTTCTAATAAAATAACACATAATGGACAGAAACCCTATGAATGATATCTACGTCGGAAAACCTTTTTTAATAGAGTCCTGCAAAATCGTTAAAGAACCCATTCTAGGCAGTACTCCTACTAATTTAGTTATTGTGTTAAAGAATTTATATGTAACAGTGCTCTCCAAACAAATACTAAAAAGACACCCTTTGAATCTAGTCAGTGTGGTAACGTGTTTTCACAATACTCATTTCCAAATCTATTTTAGAACTCACATCAGAGAGAAACCCTATAAATGTAAATAATTTGGTAAAACCTTTGCATATCATAATAATCCTTTTAAGTGTGTAATAACCATCCTTTAGAGAAGCCCTATGAATGTTATCAATGTGAGACATCCTTTGCATAAAGTAGTTATCTTCTAAGGTATAAAATAACCCACACTGGAGAAAATTGTATGAATATAATCAGTGTGAGAAATCCATTACCCAAGACACTGATCTCTGAATGAATCCATACAGTAGCCAACAGTGGAGAGAAATCCTCTGAATATAATCAGTGTGAGAAAGCCTTTTCACAAGAAACAACCTATTTTGCAAAAGAAGCCATAGTAGAGAGAAGTCTTGTGGATTTTATCATTGTCATAGAGACTATGTATAAATGTATTATTTCTTATACATAAAATAACCCACAGTAGAGTGTAATCCTATGAGTGCATTCATTGTGGTAACGTCTATGCATACAAGTCTCCCAGTGCAAAAATAACCCTACTGAAGACAAACCCTATCAATGTGGTAACGCCTGTGCATATATATGTCTTTAGTGAGAATGATATTCCATGCCAGAAAGAAAGCCTATGAAAGAAATCTGTGTAGTAAAACTGTTTTATAAAAGTCTTCCAAATTCATAAAATATACCATACTAGGCAGAATCCTTATGAATGTATTCATGGCAGTAAAGACTGTATACATAGCAGTGCTCTCCAAGCCCATACTAGGAAGAAACCCTATATATGTAATCAGTGTGGTAAAGAGTTTTCACAAGAGGCATCTGCAAATCATACAGAAAGGCACTTTGGAAACAAACCCTAAAAATGTAATCAATGTGGTAAAACCTTTCCACAGGACAGTAGTCTCCTAAATCATAATAGAATACATAGTAGAGGGAAGTCTTATGAATGTAATTAATGTGGTAAAGCCTTAGCATATCATAGTAATCTTTATAAGTTATAAAATAACCCACCCTGTAGAGAAACCCTATGAATGTAACCAATGGGAGAAAGCCTTTGCATGTCATAGTAATCTTCTAAGGTATAAAATAACCTGCACTGCAGAAAAACACTATGAATGTAGTCAGTGTGGGAAAGCCATTTCCCAACACACTGCTCTCCAAATACATAAAGTTGCCGAAATTGGATAGAAATCCCTTGAACATAACCAATGTGGGTAATACTTTTAACAAGAATCATCCAATTTTATAAACCAATTCTAGAGAGAAGTCTTATGAATTTAAACATTGTAAAAGCCTATGCATATAATGTCTGTCTTCTAAAGCATAAAATAACCCACACTAGAAGAAAATCCTTTGAGTATAATTAACATGGTAAATCCTATATAAGACTCCCCTTGCATTAAATACCCCATGTTGGAAGAAACCATATGAATGTAATCAATGTAGTTAAGTGTTTTCAGAACAGTCATCTCCAAATTCATACAAGAACCCACACAAGAGAGACACCCTGTCAATATAATCAATGGTGTATATTCTTTTCACAGGACAGTAGTCTCCTAACCCATAATAGACCACATTCTAAGGAGAAGCCTTATGGATGCAATCAATGTGGTAAAGCCTTTGAATATCATATTAATATTTTTAAGTGGTAAAAATTTTTAAGTGATAAAAAGTTACCCAACCTGTAGAGAAACCCTATGAATGTAATGAATGTGAGAAAGACTTTGCATATCATAGTAATCATCTAACATATAAAATAACACACACTGCAAAGATTCACTATGAATTCAATCAATGTGGGAATGCCTTTTCACAAGAATCTACCAATTTCATAAAAGAACCCATACTTTATCAAATCCTAAGAATTTAATCAATGTAGTAAAGCCTATGCACATAATTGTCGTCTAATTCATAAAAAAAAAAAAAAACCATAATGGACAGAAACCCTATGAATGAAAACTATATGGGAAAACCTTTTGTAATAGAGTCCTCCAAAATCATTAAAGAACCCATTCTAGGCAGAGCTCCTATTAATGTAGACTTTATACATAGCAGTGCTCTCCCAGCACATACTAGAAAGAAAACCTATGAATGTAATCAGCCTGGTAACACGTTTTCACAACATTCATTTCCAACTCTATTTTAGAACTTACATCAGAGCGAAACCCTATAAATATAAATAATGTGGTAAAACCTTTGCATATAATAATAATCCTTTTAAGTTATGTAATAACCCATCCTTTAGAGAATCCCTATGAATATTACCAATGCAAGAAATTCTTTGCCTAAAATAGTATTCTTGTATGATATTAAAAAAAAACCCACACTGGAGAGAAACCATATGAATATACTCAGTGTGAGAAAGCCATCAACCAAGTCACTGATCTCCAAATTCATACATAAAGTAGCCCACACTGGAGAGAAATCCTCTGAATATAATCAGTGTGAGAAATCCTTTTCACAAGAAAAAACTCATTTTGCAAAAGAACCCACAGTAGAGAGAAGTCTTGTGTATTTTGACATTGTAATAGAGTCTATGTATATAATTATTACTGTTATGCATAATATAACCTACAGTGGAGATAAACTCTATGAGTATAATCATTGTGGTAACACCTATGCCTTTAAGTCTCCCCATGTATAAAATAACCCATACTGGAGACAAAACCTATGAATGTAATCAATGTAGTAAAGCCTGTGCATATGTCTTCCAGTGTAAAGAATACCCCATGCTGAAAAGAAACCCACTCAATGTAATCAATATGGTAAAACCTTATCACCAGACAGAAGTCTCATAACCCATAATAGAACACATAGCAGAGAGAAGCCTTATAAATGTCATCAATGTGAGAAAGCCATTACCCAACACTTTGAGCTCCAAATTCATGAAATAGCCCACACTGGAGAGAAAACCCATTAATATAATCAGTGTCTGAAAGCCTTTTCATATGAATCAATGTATGTTGTAAAAGAACACATAGCAGAGAGAAGTCTTGTGAATTTTATCATTCTAATAAAGCCTATGCATAAAATATATTTATTCTAATGTCAAACATAACCCACAGTGGAGACAAACCCTATGAGTATAATCATTGAAGTGTAGCCTATGCATACAAGTCTCCCGGTGGATAAAATAACCCATACTTAAGACAAACTCTACAAATGTAATCAATGTGGTAAAGCCTATGCATATAAGTCTTCCAGTGCAAAAAATTACTCATACTGGAGAGAAACCCTAATAATGTAATCAATGTGAGGAAGCCTATCACTCATCCCCAAATTCATAAAAGAACCCACCCAGTGAGGAACCCTACAGATACAATCAATGTGGTAAAACCTTTTCATCGGACAGTAGTCTCCAAACCCATAATAGGAAAAAAATCTAAGTAGTAGACATACAAATATAATCAATGTGGTAAATCTTTTGTGTTTCATAATCATCTTTTTAAGTTATAAAATAACCCACACTGTTAAAAACCTTATGAATGTATTCAATGTGAGAAAACCTTTGCATATCATGGTATTCTTTTTAAGTTATAAAATAACCCATTCTGTAGAGGAAACCCTATGAATGTAGTCAATGTGGGAAAGCCTTTGCATATCGTAGTAATTTTTTAAGGTATAAAATAACCCACACTGGAGGGAAACTGTATGAATGTAATCAGTGTGAAAAAGCCATTATCCAACACACTGATCTCCAAATTCATAACTAGCCCACACTGGAGAGAAACCCTATTAATATAATCAGTTTGGAAAGCCTTTTCATAGGAATCAACATATTTCGTAGAGGAATCCATACTAGAGTGAATTCATTTGAAATTTATCATTTAAAAAAATCCTATGCATATAAGGTGTTTCTTCCAGTGCAAAAAACAACCCACAGTGGAGAGAAACCATGTGAGTATAATCATTGTGGTGTAGCCTATGCATACAAGTGTTTCAGTTCATAAAATATGCATCCTGAAGACAACCCCTATGAATGTAATCCATGTGGTAATATAAGTTTTTAGTACAAAAAATAATCAATGCTGTAGAAAAATCCTATGAATTAAATCTACATGGGTAAACGTTTTTATAAGACTGCTCCAAATTCATAAAGGAACCCATACTAGGCAGAACCCCTATGACTGTAAACTCATTGTAGTAAAGACTTTATATATAGCAGTGCTCTCCAAATACATACTAGCAAGAAATCCTATGAATGTAATCAGTGTCTCCAAATTCATACAACAACCCACCCCAAAGACAAACCATAAAAATGTAATCAATGTGGCAAAACATTTTCACAGGACTGTAGTCTCCAAATCATGATAGAGCACTGAGAGAAGCCTTATGAATGAAATGAATGTTGCAAAGCCTTTGCATATCATAGTAATCTTTTTAAGTTATAAAATAACCCACCCCTTAGAGAAACCCTATGAATGTAATCAGTGTCAGAATGTCAATTCCACACACTGGTCTCCAAATTCATAAAATAGCCCACACTGGAGAGAAAACCTATGAATATAATCTGTGGGGAAAGCCTTTTCACAAGAATCAACCTATTTTGTAAAAGAACCCATAATAGAAAGAAGTCTTGGGAATTTTATTATTGTAATAAAGCCTATGCATATATTGCATGTCTTCTAATACATATAAAAACCCACACTGTAGAGAAACTCTATGCATATAATCAATATGTTATAGCCTATGCATGGAACTTTCCCAGTGCATAAAATAACCCATATTGAAAAAAAAAAACTGTATGAATAGAATTCATGATGTAAAACCTATGCATATAAATCTTTCAGTGCTAAAAATTAACCATACTGGAGAGAAATCCTATGAATAAAATCTACATTGGAAAACCTTTTTACTAAAGTCCTCCAGTTCCATAAAAGAACCCGTAGCAGAGAGAAGCCCTATGAATGTAGTCAATGTGGTAAAGTCTTTATACAGAGCAGTGCTCTCCAAACACTTACTAGAAAGGAACCCTATGAATGTAATCAGTATGGTAAAGTGTTTTCAAAACAGTCATGCAAGAATCCACACCAGACATAGGGATGACGTGGCCAGGAGCATTGGCCCATCTATGGGGTCAGGGTCAGCAGACTTCTGGTTTCCAACATTCCCACCTCTTATTGTTATTTAAAAAATGGGGGTTGGGCATGGCAGGTTAGGGAAAAAGGACATCAAATTCTCAAGACTGCTTCCTGCTGACTTGGCTTTTATCTTCTTTGGGTGATCCAAGAAAGCTGGGGTGATGCCTTGTCCTGGTAGCTGGTTGTTTGTTGTTTCATATTAGTACTGACATTATGGAGCACTGGCGTCTCTTTGAGACCTGGCAAGATGTTAGCAGAGCAGTGTACAGGGGTAATTTTTCTTCCTTAGGTCTTGGTATTTAATGAGAGAATTGTAAGGTGGGGGAGGGACTCCCAAGGGGGTCCCAGGACAAGGGAAGGAAGTCCCAAGGCCAGGAAGAAGTTGAGTAATATTTATTTGGAGTGAATCTGACCTATTTAAGTGGGTTCAATTCGACTCCCTGGAAGTTACAATAATCCTTTGGGTTTCTGAAAACATTAGCAAATATTAGGCACGTTAGCAGCATACTTATGTTAGAAATGTTACCTTTACTTAGGAGGCACAAGTGTTTGATTATCTGTGTCTCTAAATCTGTGGTTTTTTGCTGGCATTCCTGTAACAACAGCTAAATGGTTTGATTAGAAGTTTGAATGTGTTTTTGAGGGATATAGCGAAAGGGAATTGATGAGTGGGGTATATTGAGAAGTAGCAGAGTTTATGTCAGCCTGAGGACAGGCAGGAAAGCATGAGGTTCCCAATCCAGCAGGGTAAGTTTACAGGAGTGAATCTTTAATCTTCGAGAATAGGAGGCAGTGCAGTTGATCTTGATGTCATTTGAAGCTTAAGGGAACTGTGTTCTATTGTAGTTGCTGTATATGAGGGATGAGTTTTGGGTGGAGAAGTAAAGTGAGGTAGGATAAATGAATCCAGTGTGAAAGGCCCTCAAGCTTAGCAGTTGTTGGAGTGACCATATTTACCTTGAAGGGGCCCTGCCATTTAGGTGAAAGGGGTGAGGGGCATTGGTCTGGGGGGAGAGAAGGACCTGGTCCCTGATGTTAATTGTGGATATACAGGGGTTAGTGCATGGTTGAGGCAGGGTGTAGTCAGTAAAGTTCCATAGGAATGAACAGAGATGATGAACTAAGAGTATAAACAGGTCAGGGAGAGGTGACAATTTGGTTGAGAGACCAGGTGTTAGAACTGTCCTCCTGTATATAAGTTCAAAGGGTGAGATGAGAAGGGATCATTTTGTAAGAGCCTTAAGCCTGAATAGAGCCAGAGTCAAGAGCTGTACCCAGTGAAGGTGAAGTTCCTTTGACATTTTAACAAGAACATTTTTTAAAGAATGGTTTGCACTAATTTCCCTGAGGACTGGGGGTTATAGGGGATACAGAAACACCAAAGGATGGTGAGAGCTTTAGATAAGACTTGTGAGATGTAAGAGGTGAACTCAGGACCATTGTCTGACTGAAGAGAAGCTGGAATTCCAAACCTCAGAATGACTGAGAAGGGTGTCAGAGACTGTTTTGGCTTTCTTGTTAGTAGTTGGAACAGCTTCTACCCACCCTGAGAAGGTATCAACCAATACCAGCAGATATTTGACACATCTTACTGTAGGCATATGGGTAAAGTCAAGTTGTCAATCAGACCCTTGGGGGAGAGCCCCTGGCCAGGTGGGTAGGAAAAGGGAAGCTACTATACCTGGAGTTAGGGTCTGACATCTGACAGCTTATCCAAGAGGCAGTGGTATTTTTTAAGAAATGTAAGTCCTCAGGAGTGGGCTAGAGGTGAGCCTCGATAAAATGAGAAAGATCCTTGCTCTTAAGATGAAAGAATAAGACAGAATGTGTCAACTGTCAGGAGGTGGGTTTCTGAGGGCTGCATCTTTAGCTGCTTTATCAGCCTGGTTGTTTCACTTAGAGATAATGGCATTGTCAGTCTGATGAGACTGGCAGTGAATAATCCCTACATCCTTGGGAAGTTGGGAGGCCTTTGACATGGTGATAATATGACCTCAGTTAGTTATGGATCCTCCTTTTGTAGTAAGCAGCCCCCACTCTATCCAGATAGCAGCATGGGATAGAAGGATGTGAAAGACATATTTGGAGTCTGTGTAAACATTGAGGGTTTGTCCCTGTGATAATTGGAAGGCACGGATGGATGAGGGCTATTAATTCAGTCAGCCTTCTGGTTAGTAGTATGGACAGGGTGTGCCTGTGCTCCACCACCCTGGTATCTGACACTATGCCATATCCTGCTCTATGGTTCTCCTCATGTTAAAAGGAACTGCCATCTGTGTACCAGGTATAGGTGCCCTCCCATATGTGTGAAGGTTGGGGCAATAGTTCCTCTATTGTTTCAATGCAAGAATGAGTTGAGGAATAGTTAGTATTATTTTGAGTTAGATTTCAGATATTGAGTGGTGTGCAGGATTGAAAAGTAAGTATGGCATCTTCTATTAGTTCCACCTGGAGGGAAAGACCTTTGGAAGGAGGTAGAGTTTGTAAGCCTCTATAAGTTAAGAGATGGCACAGGTTATGGTGGGAGAAGACAATGATGGGTGACCCAAAGGTTAGTTTCTTTGACTCACGAATGAGGAGCTCAGCAGCCGCTAAATCACATATGCAGGTTGCCCATCCTTGGGTAGTTAAGCCTAGTTTCTTTGACAAATATGCTACGATACAAAGGATGGTCCCAGTTGGTGGCCCTAGAACTTCAAGGGCATATCCCTCCTTTTCTGCTACATAGAGGGATAAAGGAGAATTTATGTCTGGAAGATGAAGAGCTGGGTCCTGGAGAAGAGTCTGTTTGAGTTTCTGGAAGGGCTTAGTAACAGGGTTAAGGAGAAGTTTGTAAAGAGAGCCAAGAGTTGCCTCATATAGATGGCAAGCAAGTGAGAGGAGATCCAGGAGCATAAGAAGCCAGCTATTCCTAGAAAAGATAAAGTTTCTTCTTTAGTAGAAGGAACTGCAAGAGACTGGATTAGGTTTTTTTCTGTCTAAGTTAATAGTTTTGTGAGTTGTAGTTATGGATAGTACCAAGTAGGTGACCTGAGGAGTAGACAGTTGGCCCTTGGAAGGTGAGACTCTATAACCCCTGTTGGACAGGAAATTTAGAAGAGCAGAAGTGTTATTCTGGCTAACTTATAAGGATGGGCTGCAAAGTAGGATATCACCTATATACTGTATGAGTTTGGATTTGGGTAGAGACAGAGAGAGCAGGTCAGAAGTCAGAGCTTGGCCAAAGAGGTGTTGGTTGTTCAGGAATGCCTGAGGTATAACAGTCCAGGTGAGCTGTGAGGAGGCATGGGTATCTGTGTCAGTCCAAGTGAAACCAAAGATATTTTGAGACTTAATATCAAGAGTGATAGAGAAAAAGGCATGTGTAAGATCCAAAACTGAGAAATGACAAGTCCCCAAGGGGATAGTAGAAAGAAGTATGTAAGGATTAGGGACCACAGAATGGAAAGTAACCACTGCAGAATTAATGAGTCAGAGGTCTTCAACTAGGCGATATGTCCCATTAGGTTTTTGAACTGCCAGTATAGGTGTGTAAAAGAGATGTAGGACAAAGTAACTTTTTGCTTAGGGGGTCAGAGATGATAGGTTTAAGTCCCCTAAGTCTCTTGATTGGTAGTGGGTACTGGGTTTGAGTGATGTACCGGGAGGAGTTCTGTAACTGAATGGCAATGGGAGAATGATGTCTATCCACAGAATGGTTTTTGGTGTCTCATACTTGGGTGTCTCCCTCAGAGGCTGGCAGAGGAAATGATATATTAAACCAGTAGTGTGAGTGGCTAGGAGGAGGAGAGGAGCCACTGATGAGTGTAGGTTTAGGTGAATGGTGGGAGTAAAAGAAATAGAAGCTCCTACCTTGGCTAAAAGATCACTTCCCAGTAAGGGCACAGGACAGGTAGGTATAACCAGAAATGAATGTGTGATATGAATTCCCCTGAAAATACAACTGAGTGGTGGGGTATGGTTAGGTAGGTAAGACTCCCCCTATCCCGATTATAAGTAGACGAGAATGAGAAGTGGCTTCCCAAAATTTCCTCAGGACTCAGTATTTGGCACCAGTGTCCAAAAGGAAGGAGAATGATCACCCTGATACTTAAATTTTTATATGTGGCTCCCTGTCAGATTTGACAGTGGTTGGGTCAACAGTGCCCAGCTCCTTCACTCATAATCATCCATGGCCAGGGTTAGGAAGTCAGTTAGAGACCGGTCCATATCTGATGTCCTCTTCCCAAAAGGGGCATGTGGGCAGTCTGTTGCTCAATGACCCTCTTCCTGGCATTTTGGACATGGTTTGAGTGGCACACGGGGAATAGGGCAAGTTCGTGCCCAATGTTCTTCTTGACCACACTTAAAACATGGACACCATGGTCCTCGAGCCCCTGAGGGCAAGGGTCCCGGGCAGACTCTGAGGCCACTGTGAAGGCCTTGGCCATAATATAGCACTTGTATTAAGGGCTTTGTCATCTCTCCCATGGTATACCTTAAAGGCCACTTTCAAAGCTTCTGCCTGTGAGGTTAGGGGTTCCAGCTCCAAACTTTTAAGTTTAGTCCTAATGTCAGGATAGGTATGAAAAAAAAAAATAGTAAGTCATACGGAGTTGCCTTCCCTCTGACGTCTCAAGGTCTAGGTTACAATACTGTAAGAATGCCTGTGTAAGGCGTTCTTGGAACTGAGGGATTTTCTGTTTTGTCCTGAACTTCCTCTAGAATCTTTTGATAGTGTATTGGCTTTAGAGCAGCCTTATTGTGACCAACCATGAGGCAGGTCATAAACTGGTCTCTAGCCAGATTTACTCCTGGGGTATTATAGTCCCAATTATGCTCCTGATCTAGAACAGCCTCTGAACCAGCATGGTGAGCTGAAAGAGTCTGGTGAACTTCATTTGCATAGGCTTTGGCCTGCTCCCAAACTCCTCTGTCTTCGTCACGTAGTAGGTTGTTGGTTAAGATCATATATATATATATATATATATATATATATATATATATATACATATATATATTTAGACTGTAGGATTGTGTGATATATTGAAATTTTTATAAAGGCAGTAGGGTCAGAGGTATAGGAACCTGGTCTATGTTATACTTGAGAAAGTTCTGATAGGGAGAAGGGGACATGTACTTTAAACAGACCATCCACTCCGGCTACTTCTCAGAAGGGGAGAACTGAAGCTGGGTTGGTTTTGGTGGGTTGAGAACATGAGGGTGTGAGATCGGGTAACAGGGGGTGTGAAAGTAGGTGTGAGAGTTGGCCCTTTAGAGTGACCTGGCATTGGAGCTGAAGGAGTTGAAGAGGGAGAAGAAGCAGAAGAGGTAGTTGGATGTTGAGGATGGAGCTGTGGAGGTTTGTCAGCAGGGTCTAAGTTAGTGGCAGTTTCTTCAGGTTCAGCGCTCACGGCTAGAAGGGCATGAAGTTGAGAGGAGGAAGAGGAAAGAGAGTGTTTAGCATAGAGATAGAGGAAACCTTGGATATATGGTAACTGCTTCCATCTACCAGTTTGCTGGCAGTAGTTTGAAAGATCTCATAAGATATTTGGATTTTTTTGCAATTGGCCATTAGGCAGCCAATTTTACTTATTTTCTAGGTGATATCTAGGCCATTTCTCAGTACAAAGGTAAATGAGTCTGGGTGCCTTAACAATTGGTATTAAACGAAAAGGTTTTAAATTTTCTACTAGGCATCCCAGTGGAGTGGATGGGAGTATTTCCTTGGTTGGTTTACTTCCCATGGGTTAAGCAAAACTGGCCGGTAAGTCTTGGAAATCCTCAGATCAAGAATTCTGCCAAGGGCAAGGTGCCTGATGAGCTAGTATTGCAGAGCAGTATTCAATCCTTGTCAGCTCAAAAACTTTGCTGGTGCATCTGAGGCAGTTGAGGACTCAGCAGTCTGAAGGCAGAAAGGCTTGAAGCCAGAATCTGATATACTGCCCAGGGAGGGCAGTACTTTAACTCACTAGTGAATTGTAGCCGGTGTGAGATGGTCTTTCCAGCAAATGGGTGGATGCAAGTGGACTGCTTGTTCAGAATCAGGGTCCCCGAGTGCCTCTGGCTGGCTATCTGCCAGCAGATGGCCACTGAGTCATCGAGGAGTGCCTGACCAAGTTCTGTGGCACGAATATGTTGTTCTCTTGCTGCAGCTATCACCAATGAAACACAAACATGAGACTCAGTTCACCCACGTGGTGGAGTTTATTGGTGGAGAAAAGAGAAAGGGGTGGTGGTGGCCGCCTGAAAGCAGGAGAGAGAGTGAGTGGGGGTGTGCGGCACTTGCTTTCAAAGGGAAACTTGCGCATGCATAACTGAGTCCCGTATTCAGCCCCTTTATGAGTGAAGTGTCGATGACATGACAGACACAATGTAAACAGTTTTCACTGGTAAAAAATCTAAAAGGAATTTATTTTTTTCTTTTTTCTTTTGGTTTTTCCAGACAGGGTTTCTCTGTATTGTTTTGGGATATGTCCTGGAACAGCTAGTAGCTCTGTAGACTAGGCTGGCCTCGAACTCACAGAGATCCACCTGCCTCTGCCTCCCAAATGCTGGCAGTAAAGTTGTGTGCCACCAACCCCTGTCTGTGAAAGAAATCTCTTAATGCAAGACTTGAAGTGTAGGAGGACAATAAGGACACTTTAGTGTTTTATTTATCATTTAGGGGGATAAATAAAAACATGTTTGCTACAGAGGTCTTTTGTTTGCTTTTCAAGACAGGGTTTCTCTGTGATTCCCAAACTGTCCTGGAGATCATTTTGTAGACCAAGCTGGTCTCAAAAATCAAATAACTGCCTCTGCCTCCCAAGTGCTGGAACTAAAGTCTTGTGCCATCCCCTCCACAGTTAGTTAGTGTTCTTTATAACTTTTAATAGCTCAAATATTTTTTAAGTAATAAAGGAAATAATAGCATACAGGAAAGGTAGTAGTGCCTAATAATAATTATAAAAATAATCTGCAGAATAACTGATAATACTGCATCTGTTGGGCTAGCATGATAGCTCATGTTAAAAGCACTTCCTATTCTTCTAGAGGACTACAGTTCTATTTCTAGCTCCCAAACCTGCTGGCTTTCTACAGCTTCTAAAGATGACAATTTCTCATGATATCCAAGGTCACTTGCATATCCATGTACATATATACACATAATTTAAAATAAATAAACACACACATATCTCTATGTATATCTACATCTATATATAATTTTTGAAACAGGGTCTTTGTAACTGTGGCTGTCTTCCAACTCAGAGATCCACATGCCTCTGTCTCCTGGGTGCGGGGATTAAAGGCTTAAACCACCACAGCCAGGCTAAATTCTTTTTTTAAGTGCATCTGCTTTCCTGTTGATAAAAAAGAAATTCCCAAATTGAGTAACTTCAGTAAAGCTCCATAGTGCAATGGTTAAGTGTCTTTGGCTAGACTGTAGGTCACTGCCACACTTCCTCTGTGACACCTAGTTTAAAATCTTGGCCATCTGTGGGGCTGGGAGCTCAAGATTTAACAGCTTGTAACTCCGGACTCAGGAGGCTAATGTAAGGAGATCACCAGAGTTTGAGGGCAGTCTAGGCAAAATACTATGACTCTTCCTTAAAAAATATAAACAATAAGAAAAAAACCAAACACAGGCAAGGTCCTCTTGTGCTACATAGGGATCGCAAGATGAGTGTGCACTACATGAAATCTTCTGGAAGGAAGGAAGGAGCCAACAGACATACACAAAAACTACACACCAAAATATAACAAATCAAAACCTTATCATCTTTGATAGCTACACTTAGTCAACAAAGCTTAGCAAGCAATAACCTAAAAGATTTTAAATATTTCAATTTTGGAAATATTTTCTGACTGTCAAAAAAGTTGCAAAGGCAACTTTAAACAGCATCGAAAGCAGATGTAAGATACATACACACTAGTACACAGGGAAATATCTGTAAAATGTTTGGAAAAAATCAATCCCTAACCCTAATAATTATATAACAAGTATCATCCTTTCTTTACAAGTTCACTTTAAAATTGGGTAGTGGGGTGCCTGTAACCATGATCCAGCAACTTCAGCTACCACAAAGGTTGAGACAGTAAAGCATGCTACCTTATACCCAGGAGTTCCCAGACCAGCCATGGTATCATCACAAGAACTAAAAAAAAAAAATTAAAAGTTTTGGTAAGCAGTTTAGATGTCAGTCAGGCAAAGAGCTGAGCCCCCACATCCTTCTTTTACTCGCAATTGCCTTTTGACAGAGGCAGATAAATAAGAGAAATATGTTCCACTACAGACATGCGAACTTCATAAATCCATTTTACAGCTTTCTTCCAATGCTTAAATTCAGTGATGTCTACACCGTTAATTATTGGCTACTAAGCTATTGCATCTATAATAAAGAAAATTAGGGATTAATCTTTCCAAGGTGTAAATAATCCCAAGTCAAAGGCTAAAGTGCATGCAAAATAGGTGACATCAGTCACTGCTGTGGCAGAAGAGTCTGCATACACTGTGTTACTCAAGAGGCAATCAGCTGGGTCTCCTATTGCTAACTGAGAGATATGAGCACTGAAACCATCATTGGATCCAGCTGCTCACTCCTAGATCAAGGAGGACTTTGATAAAGTGCATCAGAGCATTGGCTGGGAGTGTGCTCCAGAAAGAACTGGTGGAAAAGAATTGGAGAGAGGAGGCACCATCGGAGTGGTTTGCTTTTTAGGGCAGGAGAGGTTGGGTGGCTGTAGAGGGAAGTGGGAAAATCATCAGAAACCACAACACAAGGGGAATACCTTTCCCAGAGCTGAAGGGCTGGTCTCTTTTGAATGGAATGAAATGGAGAGGTCAAGGAGTCCAGGGAGCAACATGAATTATGTGCTGTGTATGTGTGTGTGTGTGTGTGTGTGTGTGTGTGTGTGTGTGTGTGTGTGTGGGAGCCCCACTCATTTCATCATCTCATTTCAATCCAGCAGGAGAGATGGCTCTGGGTAGGGGTGAGGGGAAATAAAGAATTGTTTGGGGGCAGGTGCAACTGGAGGCATTTGGGATCTATTGCCTATGTCTACTGATCTTCAGCTGTGCATGGGTACCTTAGGTGAACTAATGTTCTCACAGCTGAATTCCCAGCACCACCTTGCAGTGCAACCAGGCTTTACAGGGGTGAATGCTGGGACCTGTAGTTCAGAGCCTCCTTGCCTGTGTGTATGACCAGGGCTGTGGCTTGCAGTGCCTTTTGCGCCTGTGCAGCATAGGTCAGTATGGTGGGGGGAGGTGGGTCCTGAGAGCAGTCAGGCACCACAAGCCCTTTCCCCTTTCCCGCCTGCCCAGCTTCTTGCTTTTCCTGGCCCTGCCTTCCTGTCCTCCCCATACCACAGCTGCGGAGATGATGAGCAGGTACCTAAAGTGACTGCAGTCTCCCTATTATGTTTAAAAATCCCGGTTTGTGATGCAGCAATTTAATTAGACTGAATTAATGAATCCATGTTTAATCTGAGCAAAGTATTCCAGCAATTTAATTAGACTGAATTAATGAATCCATGTTTAATCTGAGCAAAGTATTCCTGTGTGACCCAATGAGAATAGGAAACTGGAAATCTGGTGTATTCAGAAGTGGGGGCTTTTTAGCGCCCTTGGAGGTGGAGCCTCAAATGGCGGACTTTTTAAGGGTGGAGTCTGAATTGAGGTGGATCCAGGGGAGGGCCTGTAGCTTCTGCTCACCTGGTCCTGTCTCTCAGGCTTCAGTAGCCAATCAGAGCCCCTATCTGACCTGCCAGTCAAATGGGAGGGTTCTTCCGGGAGCCAACTTTCACCTGAGTGCTTCACGTGAGGAAGTCAGGTGAAGTTGTGTCTTTGCTTCTGCAGAGAGCCCTGGTCAGCTCAGCAGCCTCACCAAGCTGAGCGAGTGGCCGTTCTTCACAGAGGAGGAGCGCTGGACTTAAATGAGCGAGGGGCTGCTCTTTACAGACCGGAAAGAGCGGTGGGCAGAGGTGCCTGACAGGCCGCTGCCCTTCACAGGTGAGGAGAGGCGGGCTGAGGTGAGCGTGGCCGCTGCCCCCATGTGGGGAGAGTGGCTGGCTCTAGTGAGGACTGCTGTCTCCATGCTTGGCGGCGTGTCCAGTCACAGTGACTGTGGGCTTCTCTCCACGTGTGGCTGTTCGTGGTGAGTGGGGGCGCTGTCCCCAGAATAGGTGGAGTGTCCGGCCGAGGCTCAGAAGCCAGTGTGTTTGGTTCTCCCTTGGCTGGGTGGGAGCTGCTCACCATATTTCTGTCTGGTCCTGCCTTGTCCAGCATGGTTCTGTGTAGCTCAGTGTTGCCAGGATGGAAGCGTCTGAGTAACTTTACCCCCCCCCCCCCGGGGCTGTGTGTATACAGAGGTTTGGCAGCGTAACTGTTTTTAGAAATATCCAAATATGGTGGCATTTTGTTTGTGCTTTAAAGGTGGCACATGTCTTTAATCACAGCACTTGAGAGGCAGAGGCAGGTGGATATCTGTGACTTTGATCCAGTTCTAGGTCAGGCTCCAAAGCTACACAGAGAAACCCTCAAAAAATCAAAATACCAAGAACAAAACAAAAAGTTGCCTGAAGGTCAGAGTGTGGAGCTAGGGAGTAGTTATCTGAAGATAAAGCTGTGGTGGTGCACACCTTTAATCCCAACTCTTGGGAGGCAGAAGCAGGTGGATATCTGTGAGTTCAAGGCCACCCTGAGCCACACCAGATTGATCCAGTCTAAAAGAGACTGAGACAGATGGTGGTGTCTCAGTGGAGTGGAGAAAGGAGTAATATTGCTGGTGGGAGAGAAAATTTAAGGTGTGAGGAGAGGGAAGCTCATTGTGTTCATTCTGAAGATTCACAGGGAAAGGATCACCTCTTTGATTTGATGGTTCAGTAGAGGATAGAACTAGGGGCTGGCTGCTCAGCTTCTCTGATCTTTCACCATTAACCCGTATATCTTACTCCAGCTTTTTATTATTAAGGCCAATTATAATTAGCACAATAATCTCCTGTGTAGAGCAGTGTGCCGTAGCTAACCTATGATGTAGATGAGTAGAATTGATGGTATAAGTAAGGATTTACCACTTCTTAGGAGGCATTAAGTCACAGAAAGTAGAATTTAGGTAAGAGAGGGTTGTATCTCAAATACCCCAATGATAAGCATTGTTAGAGATTAGTGTGGTAAGATGTAAATGTTTGTGCACTAGGGTTAATTAGCCTTTATATTCCATAACAAGAGAAAACCCTGATTTAAAAACACCCATAAGGTCCACCTCCCCATCAAAGGCCTCTAACATGCTTCTCAATGGGAAATTGAAGGGTCACAACCAACATTAAGTCCTGGTGTGCCATAAAGTTATATTAATTCTACAACAGTGGCTTCTCTAGTCTTTTTAAAACATGGTTTTAAGAAAAGTCTCCTATATTGAGGTGGACTTGAACCCTGTCTTTAGTCCACAGTGCATTGCCCTTGTTCTCCTTACTAAACACCCTAAGTTCTTGCATTACAGGTCTGGAGCACCACAGAGTTCTAAAACTTCAGTTTGAGTCATATAGTGGGCTGTCTATTGCAGTAACAGCAAAAGAATTTGTGTGTGGAGCTTGGCTTCTTCCTTCAGACAAGAAGAGGAGGAACAGTGTGCTTGGTACACTGCAGGGGAAACAGAGTAGACAATACGCTGTCCTGTGTATACTGCAGGGGGAAACAGTGTAGACAATGGGTAGAATACAGACTGAAGTCTAAGGCAGTGAGCTGCAGAGGGGTCTCCATCATAGAGAAGTGCCTGATAGGGCAGGGTGAGTGACTGTAATTTTCTTCATGTATTAATTTCTTCCATGTTTATGAAGCCAGACAGAATTGGTGGGTGGACAATTTAGGGAGGATAGCTTAAACTAATAAATATTCATTTTCCAATTAGCCAACTCTCCTATGCTGATATGTCCAATTTTGGTTGACACAGTTAGGTCAGCTCAGAGGTTTGAGACACAGGACATTGGCTGTAACTCCAGTCAGCTTATAGTACTCAGAAGCTAACATTGCACATGGGACAAAATCATACAATAACAGATTTTTCTATGTTGAACCATTCCTGTGTCTTTGGGATGAAGCGATGAAGCCTACTTTGTGTATGCTTTTTTTTTTTTTTTTTGACATGTGTTTTTGGATTTTGTTTGCCAATTTTGTTTCTTTCTTTCTTTCTTTCTTTCTTTCTTTCTTTCTTTAAATATGGTCTTGATTTAATTTTGGTATGAGTTATGTACCAAGATAATTGTATGTTTCTTCTAGATTTTCTAATTTTGTGGAGTACAGGTTTTTGAAGTATGACCTAAAGATTGGCTGAATTTCCACAGTGTCTAATTACGTCCCCCTTTTTATTTCTGACATTGATTAAGTTGGATAGCTTGTTGATAATCACTTTTTCTTGTTACTGTTCTTTGTTTCTATTTTACTGATTTCAGCCTTGCGTTTGTTTATTTCCTGTTGTCTACTCCTGGGTGAGTTTGCTTCTTTTTTTTCCCTAGAGCTCTTAGGTATGCTGTTATGCTGTTAGGTTGCTAGTGTGAGATTTCTTCAAATTCTTTATCTAAGCACTTAGTGCTATGAACTTTCCTATTAGCACTGCTTTCATAGTGTCCTTAAGTTTGGATATGCTATGGATTCATTTCATTGAATTTTAGCAATTCTTTAATTTCTATCTTTATTTCTTCTTCAAGCCAGTGGTAATTTAGTTGATAGTTGTCCATTTTCCATGAGATTGTAGGCTTTCTGTAGTTTGTGTCGTTTTTGATCTCTAACTTTTATGCATGTTGATATTGTAAGGTTAATGGTGCAATTCTAATTTTTTGGTATCTGTTGAGAATTGCTTTGTGACCTAGTATGTGATCAGTTTAAAGAAGGTTCCATGATGTAATGAGAAGAACGTATGCTCTTTCATTTTTTGGTAAAATGTTCTGTAGATATTTGTTAAGTCTGAGTCATAGCATCTATTATTTCTCTTATTTCTCTGTTAATTTTCTGTCTAGCAGACCGAGTTCTGCAGCACCAAAATGTTGTTCTCTTGCTGCAGCTGTCTCCAATGAAGTACAAACACAAGACCTAGTGCGCCCACGTGGAGTTTATTGGTGGAGCGAAGAGAAAGGGGTATAGCTGGTGGCCAACCAAATGCTAGAGAGAGAGCCAGTGGGGTTGTGCAGTGCTTGCTTTAAAAGCAAACTCACTCATGCTTAACTGAGTCCAGGGAGCAACAGGAATCATGTGCTGGGTGTGTGTGGGGATCCCCACTCATTTCATCATCTCATTTCAATCCAGCAGGAGAGATGGCTCTGGGTAGAGGTGAGGGGAAATAAAACATTGTTTGTGGGCAGGTGCACCTGGAGATGTTTGGGATCTATTGCCAATGTCTACTCATCTTCAGCTGTGCATGGCAATCTTAGGTGGGCTCATGTTCTCACAGCTGAATTCTCGGCATGGGATAAATTGTCAGATTTTTGGCTATATTTGTGAGCACAGGACAGCACCAGCACCTGTAGCCATCCTAGCTGTGTTTTAGGTGGACTACCTTGCAGTACCACAAAGCTTTACAGGGGTGAATGCTGGGACCTGTAGTTCATAGCCTCCCTGTGTGCACGTCCTGGGCTGGGATTTTCATTGCCTTCTACATCTGCGCAGCCATGGCCATAGCGTGTGTGTGTGTGTGTGTGTGTGTGTGTGTGTGTGTGTGTTTCACCTGAGAGAGACTGTGTGCACACGCGCGCGCTCCTCAGAGTCTTGAGGTGCCACATTCCCTTTTCCCTTTCCCACCTACCTAGCTCCTTGCACATGATCTGTTTGCTTTGGATTGTCCTGGCCCTGCCTTCATGTTCTCCCCATACCACAGCTATGGAGATGATGAACAGGTACCAAAAGTGGCTGTAGAAAACCAAGAGCAAAGCCTCCCTATTATATTTAAAAATCCTAGTTAGTGGAAAGGTTAATGGAAACCCATGGTTGGTGCTGCAGCAATTTAATTAGACTGAATTAATAAATCCATGTTTAATCTGAGCAAAGCATTCCGTGGTTACCCAATGAGAACAGGAAATCAGATGGTGTATCTGGAAGCGGGGGTGTTTAGCGCCTCTGGGGGCGGAGCCTCAAATGGTGGGCCTTTTAAAGTGTGGAGTCTAAGTTGAGGTGAATCCAGTGGAGGGCCCACCCCTCCTGCTCACCTGGTCCTGTCTCTCAGGTTTCACTAGCCAATCAGAGCCCCTGTCTGAACCGCCAGTCAGATGGGAGGGTTCTTCCGGGAGACAGGCATTCGCCTCAGCTTCACCTGAGGAAGTCAGTTGTGCCTTTTCTTCTGTGAAGATTGCTGGCCAGCCCTGCAGCCTCACCAAGCTGAGCAAGTGGCCGCCCTTCACAGAGGAGGAGCGCTGGACTTAAATGAGCGAGGGGCTGCTCTTCACAGACCGGGAGGAGCGGTGGCAGAGGTTCCTGTCAGGCCGCTGCCCTTCACAGGTGAGCAGCAGGCTGAGGTGAGAGTGGCCGCTGCCCCCATGTGGGTAGACTGGCTGGCTTTGAGTGAGAACTGCTGTCTCCATGCTTGGCGGCGTGTCCAGTCACAGTGACGTGGGCTTCTCTCCCCATGTGGGGTGAGTGGCTGCTCATGGTGAGTGGGGGCGCTGTCCCCAGAATAGGTGGAGTGTCCAGCTGAGGCTCTTAAGCCAGTGTGTTTGGTTCTCCCTTGGCTGAGTAGGAGCCGCTCACCATATTTCTGTCTGGTCCTGCTTTGTCCAGCATGGTTCTGTATAACCCACTGTGACCAGGTTGGCAGCCTCTGAATAACATCACTTTCCCGGGCAGTATCTGCCCAGACTGTTGGGAGCTGGACTGTGTTTAGAAATATTCAAGTGTGGTGGTATTTTGTGCTTTAAAAGGTGGCACGTGTCTTTAATCACAGCACTTGAGAGGTAGAGTCAGGTTGGTATCTGTGACTTCTATCCAGTTCTAGGTCAGGCTCCAAAGCTATACAGAGAAACCCTGTCTCAAAAAACCAAATTACCAAAAACAAAACAAAAACAAACAAAAAGTTTCCTGAAGGTCAGAGTGTGGAGCTAGGGAGTAGTTATCTGAAGATAAAGCTGTGGTGGTGCACACCTTTAATCCCAACGCTTGGGAGGCAGAAGCAGGTGGATCTGTGTGAGTTCAAGGTCAACTTTATGAAACAGACAGGTGGTGGTGGTTCAAACCTTTTTCCCAGTGCTTTGGAGGTGGAGACAGGAGTAATATTGCTGGTCGGAGAGAGAAATATAAGGCAGGATGAAATGGAACCTCATTGTGTTCATTCTGAAGATTTTTAAAGGATCACCCCTTTGATTTGAGGATTCAGTAGAGGTAAGAAGTAGGTGCTGTTTGCTCTGCTTCTCTGATCTTTCGCCATTAACCCCTATATATGACTCCAGGTTATTATTAGGACCAATTATAATTAGCACAACAATCTCCTGTGTAGAGTATTGTGCCATAGCTAACCTGTGATGTAGAGGAGTAGAATTGATGGTACAAGTAAGGATTTACCACTTCTTAGGAGACATTAAGACAGACAAAGTAGAATTTAGGTGAAAGGGTTGTATCTCAAATAACCCAGTGATAAGCATGGTTACCACACCTGATAGAGATTAGTTTGATAAGATGTAAATGTTTGTTCACCAGGATTAATCAGCCTTTACATTCCCATAACAAAAGAGACAACCCTGACTTACAAACACCCATAATGCCCACCTCCCAATCAAAGGCCTGTAACATGCTGCTCAAGGGAACATTGCAGGGTCACAACCAATATGAAGTCCCAGTGTGCCATAAAGTTATATTCTACAACAGTGGCTTCTCCCTTCTTTTTGAAATGTGGTTTTAAGAAAAGTTTCCTATATTAATTGAGGTGGACTTAAACCCTGTCTGTATACCCACAGTGCATTGCCCTTGTTTTCCTCCTGACTAAACACCCTAAATTCTTGCATTACAGGTCTTCAGCACCACAGAGTTCTACAACTTCCAGTTTGGAGTCAAATAGTGGGCTGTCTAGTGCAATAACAGGAAAAGGATTTGTGTGTGGAGCCTGGCTTCTCCCTTCAGACCATAAGAGGAGGAACAGTGTGCTTGGTACACTGCAGGGGAAACAGACTAAACAATACAGGGTCCTGTGTACACTGCAGGGGAAAACAGTAGACAATGGGTGTAGCACAGCCTGAAGTCTAAGGCAGTGAGCTGCAGGAGGGGTCTCCATCATAAAGAAGTGCCTGATAGGGCAGAGTGAGTGACTGTAATTTTCCTGCATGAATTAATTCCTTCCATGTTTATGAAGCCAGACAGAACTGGTGGGTGGAGAGTTTAGGGAGGATAGCTTGAACTAATAAATATTCATTTTCCAATTAGCCAACTCTCCTATGCTGATATGTGCAATCCTGGTTTACACAGTTAAGTTAGCGCGGAGGCTTGAGACACAGGCCATTGGCTGTAACTCCATGTGTCAGCTTACAGCACTCAGAAGCTAACATTTCCCATGGGACAAAGTCATACAGTGTTTTATTAATGGTATTTTTCCTACCATGATGTGTCTACTCTGTTTCAAAGTCAGTATAGCTAAGGGTTCTTTCAGTTCTTATCTCTTTTAAAAAATCAATTATTGATAACATCTTTTAAATTTCATTTGCTTTAAATGTATCACTGGCATAATCCCTTTGTGTCTGTTTTCCATTGTTTCCTGGTTTAAGAATTTCAGTCCCTTTTTTCTTAATTTTATTTATTTATTGATTTATATGTATCAGTTTAGAGCAGCAACTCTTAACCTGTGTGGTCACAGCTTCTTTTGTGGGAATCAATGACCCTATCACAGGAATGGCCTAAGACCACTGTAAAACACAGATGTTTATGTATATTATATTATATTATATTATGGAGTAGCCTGAAAATAATTTTATGGTTGGGGATCACCAGGTCATGAGGAGCTTTATTAAAGAGCCACAGTATTCGGAAGGTTGAGAACCACTCAGGCTTGCCTCCCGATGTAATTGAGTATTGCTTTTAATAACTACTTCTGCTTCTGCTGTCCAGGCTGGGCCTTGACTTGCCTCTGGGAAGGAAAAATAACCAGTAAATGAATGTCCTCCAAGTTCTCTAGATTTCATTGTGAATTTACAAATGAAGTGGGAACTTGTGTAAGAATTTCATTCACCAAATGTAAAGCAGATGTAGTCGGCACAGAAAGTGAATGGCAAGAAGGTAAGAAAGATTTCCTTTTCATGCTGTGACACTACTTCACATTAATCATGTGGTATCAGTTAATCAACTTTAGATATTCCATAAATGTCCTGACTGTCCATTTCTTAGTAGAGCTTATCAGGCAATCAAGAATCTAGAGAAAGAACAGAACTTACCATGAAACAAAATTACTGTAGTTACACCATTTCTACATTAATATGAGAACTGGATAAAATGGTGTTGCTATGCCTAACATGACTGTGTTTTCCAGGTTTAACATGGTAGCCCTGAGAGAAATAGTGTGAGTAGTATTTGTTATGCTCTAATACAAATTCCTAGACTTTGTAGCACATGGCCATAAAGCCTGTTTCAACTTTTAAACATAATTTTTGTAATTATAATTACATTATTTCCACTGTCTCTTTCCTGCCCTAAGGCCTCCCATAGCCCCTTCCTTTCGTTCTCATCCATGGCCTCTTTTTGTTTAACAACAGAGACTGTTAGAATGTGACCTGTGTTTGGTTACAGGACCTTCCAGTTATGAAGCAAAGGGAAGGCTGTGCTGTACATTGAGTGTGTAATTCAATGTGCACACATAGGACCCTGTGCCTTGGGAGAGAAACAGAAAATGCTCTGGGAGATTGGAGGATTTTTCTGAAGTATAAATTTTCCAGATAAGGACCCTATCTGACTGTAGTGCAGAAGGACAAAGCTGGGAGGGCCTGTGTGGGCTGTGTCATTTGATCTCTGCTCACCCAGTAGGGTAATTGCAAGGACATCTTAACCAATGAACAGCTTTGTGAAGGGTTAGCCATCAGGAGCACCAATGGGAGGTAGCTTACAGGTTCTTTCCAGATTCTCCTCTTGTGCTGCATTGGGAAGCTATAAGAAAGACCATAAGCCATGCCATGTTGAGTTGGGGGCCGCAGTCCCCTGATCAGAAAGAGCATGTTGGCTTAGCTATCAGAATCTGAACTGCTTGGACTGGGATGGACCATGAGCCAGATTGAGATTCTGTTGGTTCCTGTGTTGACCAGGGTAGTGGCCCTTGGCCTCTGAGCTTTGTTGAGTGTGGATTCCCTGGGGTAGGGGAGGCTCTGCCATCCTGGCATGGGAGACTATGAGCTTGTAATAGGCATTGATATTGTTGTGCAATGGGAAGACAGATTGGAAAGCTGAAGGTCTGGTTCTAGAAGTTCTGAATATTATATCCCACTTTCAGTTTTTTCTTACACTTGTTACTGTTTACATAGAAAGGAGGACTTGGGCATCATGCTTCAGCAGTATATTATTAGAAAGCTTTCAACTTTCTGCTTCTGACAGCCATCATCAGGTGATTCAGTTCCAGGCCACAAAAGGAGTTTCTGAGGAGTAGAAGTATGTCAGGTTAGCATAGTATTTTGCAGGTGAATATGGAAGATGCCACATCTTGTGACATAATCATTGTGTCAGGAAACAGACATTATATTATTCTTCACATTGTTTTTCGATTGGACATTGCCTTGGTTTGCCTGAAACTACAAGGGGGCATGAGGGACTTCAGAGCCATAGTAGGCTCTGCAGGAGATGACTTACCTTTGCTGGGCAGGTTCTAGAGTATGGCACCTCTCTGCAAGAAACATCTGTTGCTGGAGGGCCAGAAAATTAACAGTTTAAAGTGAGTTTTAAATATAATTTTGAGTTTTGAAATCTGTATTTCTTTAATTTTTGTACACGTAGAATCATAGGTAGCTGTGTTTGGCCAAGTTTCCTTTGATCTTTTGGTTAAAAGTTTATTTTCCTGCTTTTGTTCTTGCCTTTTTTTTCCATCCTCTATTTTACACATATTGTACACATTCTTCATTATTGTAGCCTTCGTGTTAAATATAGAAATCATTGTACAAATGAGTGTACTTTTTTCTTTTGCATGCAGTTTGCAATCAGCTTTTCTCTTATAAATTACATTGTTGGGCATTGTCTTTGGATATTGATGTATCATGTTTCCTAAATCATTTATATTTATTATTTGTTTATGTGTGTATTGTCTCTGTTTATGTACTGTCCAGTGGATGTCATGCTGTTGTTCTAGGACTGTGTTTGTGGTATCACTGAGTTCTGGTTATCAGATACAGCTTTGGGTTTCGTGGGGTTCGTGACTGAGCTGTTTTTAAATGTCTAAAAAGTGTTTTTCAGTGTCTAATGAGATGATCATGTGTTTTTTCTTTCTGTTTGTTTATATGGTGGATTGCATTGACAGTTTCCTATGTTGAATGAACCATTCCTGTGTCTCTGGGATGAAGCCTACTTTTGGTTTGCCATTCTTTTTTTTTTTTTTGAGACAGGGTTTCTCTATGGTTTTGGAGGCTGTCCTTGAACTAGCTCTTGTAGATCATGTTGGCTTCAAACTCACTGAGATTCACCTGTGTCTGCCTCCTGAGTTCTGGGATCAAAGGTGTGTGCCACCACCGCTTAGCTGGTTTGCCATTTTTTTTTTTTTTTTATTGAGTATTTTTTCATCAATGTTCATGAGGGATATTGTTTTTATAATTCTCTTTCTCAATTGAGTCTTTGTGTGGTTTGGGTATCAAGGTAACTGCAGCCCCATAAAAAGAATTTGGCAATGTTTTTTCTGTTTCTATTCTGTGTAGCAATTTGAGTATTATTGGTACTAGCTCTTCTTTGAAATTCTGGTAGAATCCGCACTGAATCCATTTGTTCCTAGGCTTTTCTTAATCGAGACTTTTAATGACCTCTATTTCCTTAGGGATTATAGGTTTATTTAAATTTTATATCTGGTCTTGATTTAATTTTGGTATGTGTTACCTACCAAGATAATTGTTCATTTCTTTTAGATTTTCCAATTTTGTGGAGTACAGGTTTTTGAAGTATGAACTAAAGATTGCCTGAATTTCCTCAGTATCTATTGTTAGGTTCCCCTGTTTATTTCTGATTTTGATGTGTTTGATATTCTCTCTGCCTTTTATTTGGTTTGGATAGCTTGTTGATATCACTGATTGTTGTTACTGTTCTTTGTTTCTTTTTAGTAATTATAGCCTTGATTTTGATTATTTCCTGCTGTCTACTTCTCCTGGGTGAGTTCTCTCTTTTCTAGAGCTTTTAGGTGTGTTGTTAAGTTGCTGGTGTGAGATTTCTTCAAGTTCTTTATCTACGCACTTGGTGCTATGAACTTTTCTTTTGGCACTGCTTTCTTAGTTTCCCTTAAGTTTGGATATGCTGTGGATTCATTTCACTGAATTTTAGGAAGTCTTTAATTTCTATATTTCTTCTTTGACCCAGTGGTAATTTATTTGAGAATTGTCTATTTTCCACGAGTTTGTAGGCTTTCTGTAGTTTGTGTTTTTGAACTCTAATTTTTACCTATGTTGATGTGGTAAGGTTAATGGTGCAATTCTAATTTTTTGGTATCTGTTGAGAATTGCTTTGTGACCTAGTATGTGGTCAGTTTAAAGAAGGTTCCATGATGTGCTGAGAAGACTGTATGCTCTTTCTTTCTTTTTCTTTTTTTGTTGCTGATTTTGATATGTTCTGTAGATACCTGTTAAGTCTATTTGAGTCATAACATCTATTATTTCCATTATTTCTCTGTTAATTTTCTGTGTAGCCGATTCCAATTATTAATTTGTGGGGTTTGATTTGTCATTTAATCTTTACTAATCTTTCTTTTAAAAATGTGGGTACCCTTGTATGTGGGGCATAAATGTTAAGAATTAAGACTTTATATTTATGGATTTTTCATTTGAATATGAAATCCTCCATCTCATTTTCTTAGTTTTAGTTTGATGCATATTTTCTTAGATATTAGTGTAGCAACTCTGGCTTTCTTCTGAGTTTTAGTTTGATGCATATTTTCTTAGATATTAGGGTAGCATCTCTGATTTTCTTCTCATGTTCATTTGATAGGAAAACCTTTTACTGACCCTTTATTTTGAGGTCATGTCTGTTTCTTGTATACAGCAGAAGAATGGATCTTGTTTTCTTCTCCATTCTGTTCGCCTTTGTCTTTTTATTGGTTAATTGATATTAAGAGATATTGATTACAAGTGATTGTTAATTCTTGGGTTTTTTTTTTTTTTTTTTTTTTTTTTGATTTGGTGGTGGTGTTGACATTGTGTGTGTGTGTGTGTGTGTGTGTTTTCCTTTGGGTTTTGCTGGTGTGAGATTATCTATTGGCTGTGTTTTTGTGGGTGCAGCTAACTTCCTTGGTTTGGAACTGCTTCTAGAACTTTGTGTATGGCTGTATTTGTGGATAGGTATTATTTAAATCTTGTTTTGTCATGAAATATCTTGTTTTCTCTTTCTACAGTGATCAACATTTTTGCTTGGTATAGTAGAAGAGATCTCCTTGGTAAATTGGGGGAAATGATGGTTGTTGGGGAAGATTAGAACAAGGTGGATCTGGTTGGCTGGATTGGGGATGG